>NC_068923.1:84569532-85169532 GCF_023091745.1 Budorcas taxicolor
TAGCTCTTCTTAGTAGGTGAGTTGAGAATTCTTTAGGATAGTCCATAGTCTGTGAATAGAAGCAATTTACTTCTTTCTTATAATTCTCTACACCTTATTTTGCTTTTTCTTGCCTTAATTTCACTGTCTAGGACATCAGTGGTAAGAGCAGACCGTGTCATTCTCATGCTCAAAGAATGTATTTAATGAGAATGAGATTAATGTTTGATTATGGAAAATATAAAAAAATATACTGAAGCAGACCAAAAAGCAAACTGAACTTCCACTTATTTTCATGAAAATGATCAACTAATTACAAACTAATGACCAGTCTTGCTTCATCTGTTTCTACTCATTCTTCCCTATTTGAAGAAAATTCTAAATATCATTGTCATTTTATTCAAAAACATTTCAGTACCTTTTTCTGTAATATGCAAACTGTTTTTTTTAAATACACACTATTATCATTATATCTGAACAAAACATTAATAAGTCATATATCCAATTAATGTTCAAAATTTTAACTGTCTTCCAAATGCTCCAAATGTTCTTTGTTTTTGTTTATTTTCACCTTGTGTTTATTTGAAATGGGAATCAACTAAGTTTAAACATTACATCGGTGGTAAATGTCTCTTACTTTCTTTGAATCTACTATCTTTCCCTTCATCTCTTTTTTCCAGTCTGGATTTTGCTGACATGATGTTATGGCATTCTCATAATGTAGTTTAACAGAGAGGTCTCCAACCCTCCAGCCACAGACCAGTGGTGGTCTGTAGCCTGTTAGGAATGAGACCACACAGCAGGAGGTGAGCCGACAAGCAAGCAAACCTTCATCTGTATTTATAGCCATAGCTGTTCCCCATCACTCATGCTTCTACCTGAGCTCTGCCTCCTGTTAAATCACTGGTGGCATTAGATTCTCATAGGAGTACAAACCCCACTGTATGCCTACTGGGCATGCAAGGGATCTACATTTCTTACTCCTTATGAAGATCATCCCTAAATCATCCCCCTATCCCCACCTCAATCCGTGGAAAATTTGTCTTCCATGAAACCAGTCCCTGATGCTAAGAAAAAGGTTGGGAACCACTGTTCTAACACGTTTCTCTATAGCAAAGTCCTTTCTGAGAATAGTCCAGGAATATGTGTATTCTTCTAAGGTACTCAGGTGAGTCTGAGCACAGTGAGGCATGGAAAGCCTGGAAAATATCCATGTCTTGTATCCAGATTTCTTTCAATTTCTTTTTCTTAAAGTTTTTGTTGGAGTATAGTTGATTTAGCAATTTTTGTTAGCTTCAGCTGTACAGCAAACTGTGTAAGTTATAGATATTCACACATCCAAACTTTAGATTATTTTCCCATAGAGGTCATTACAGAGTATGATGTACTTGTCTATCTACCCTGAGTAGACTTACCTGTGCTATTCAGTAGGTTATGGTGGTTGGTGTCAAGTTCATGGTCTCCGAAGGAGAAAATTTCACTCTGGGACCACAGACGTGGTCTCTGTCACTCAAAGTTTTGTGCAGCAAAGCTTTTATTAAAGTGAAAGGATAGGGAAAGCTTCTGACACAGACATCGTAAGCAGGTAGAAAGAGCACCCCCTTTGCTAGTTTGGGTAGGGCATTATATACTCTTATGCTGCTGCTGCTGCTGCTGCTGCTGCTAAGTTGCTTCAGTCGTGTCCGACTCTGTTCGACCCCATAGACGGAAGCCCACCAGGCTACCCCGTCCCTGGGATTCTCCAGGCAAGAACACTGCAGTGGGTTGCCATTTCCTTCTCCAATGCATGAAAGTGAAAAGTGAAAGTGAGGTTGCGCCGTTGTGTCCAACTCTTAGTGACCTCATGGACTGCAGCCTACCAGGCTCCTCCGTCCATGGGATTTTCCAGGCAAGAGTAATACTCTTATGCTAGCTGCTGAAAATACATAAAAAGAATGCCTCAAGGTTGTGAAAGTTTTACCCAGACTCTCTCACACAACATACATTCTGAGATAATATTGGCCCAAGATAGGGAGAATGGGTTCTGGCAGCATGTCCCTGGACGAGCTATATTGTTTTGTTGCATAATCAGGGGTATGAGTCTTGAAGAAGAATAGGTTCCCAAGCAAGATATATTGTTACAATTATAATTGTTGACATAGGGCCTAAAGAAAAGCATTTCCATGAGCAAGATACATTGTTTTGCTGTGTAATCATTAGCTCCAGGCTTAAAGAAATCTAGTTTTCAGGTGAACCAGATTGTTGTTATAGCAACACAGGATTTAAGAGAAACATGTCCTATGTGATCAAGGCAGAATAATTAAAAAAGAAATGTTTGCCTCCTCCTCCTCCCCTATGGTGCTTGGACTCCCTATCAACCTGCCTAAGCTTCAACTCTCAGTCCTTATTAGTTATCTATTTTATATACAGCAGTGTGTATATGCAAGGAGATCCAACCAGTCCATTCTAAAGGAGATCAGTCCTGGGTATTCTTTGGAAGGACTGATGCTAAAGCTGAAACTCCAGTACTTTGGCCACCTCATGAGAAGAGCTGACTCATTGGAAAAGACCCTGATGCTGGGAGGGATTGGGGGCAGGAGGAGAAGGAGACGACAGAGGATGAGATGCCTGGATGGCATCACAGACTCGATGGACATGAGTTTGGGTGAACTCTGGGAGTTGGTGATGGACAGGGAGGCCTGGCGTGCTGCGATTCATGGGGTCGCAAAGAGTCGGACACGACTGAGCGACTGAAGTGAACTGAAGTGTGTATATGTCAGTCCTCATCTCCCAGTTTATCCCTCCCCCTGCCCTGTCTCCCCCTTTGGTAACAGTAAGTTTGTTTTCTACACCAGTGAGTTTATTTCTGCCTTGTAAATAAATTCATTTGTACCATTTAAAAAAGATTCAACATGTAAATGATATCATACTACATTTGTCTTTTTCTGCCGGAATTGCTTCACTCAGTATGACAATCGCTAGGTCTATCCATGTTGCTGCACATGCATTATTTTGTTCTTTTTGATTACTGAGTAATATCTCCTTGTATATATGTACCAAATCTTCTTTATCTACTCCTATGTTGATGGGCATTTTCATTGCTTCCCCATGTTCTAACCATTGGAAATAGTGCTGTAATCAACATGGGGGTGTATGTATCTGATCAAATTATCCTTTTCTCCAGATATATACCCAGGAGTGGGACTGCTGTATCATACAGTAGCTTTATTTGCAGTTTTTTAAGGAACCTCCATACTGTTCTCCATAGTGACTGCACCAATCCACACACCCACTAACAGTGTAGGAGTGTTCCCTTTATTCCGTACTCTCTCCAGGATTTACCATTTGTAGATTTTTTTGATGATGGCCATCCTGTCCAGTGTGAAGGGATATTTCATTGTATCTTTATATTGCATTTCTCTAATAATCAGTGATATTTAGCATCCTCTCATGTGCTTTATGGACATCTGTATGTCTTCTTCAGAAAAATGTATGTTTAGATATTCTGCTCATTTTTTGATTCGGTTGTTTGTTGTTTTTATATTAAGCTGCAAGGGCTGTTTGTTGTATTTTGGAGATTAATCCCTTGTTGGTTGCTTCATTTGCAAATATTTCCTCCCATTGTGAATATTGCCTTTTTGTTTTGTTTATGGTTTCCTTTGCTGTCCAAAAGCTTTTAAGTTTAATTAGATCTCGTTTGTTTATTTTGTTTTAATTTCCATCACTCTAGGAGGTGGGTCAAAAGAGATCTTGTGGCAATTTATGTCAGAGAGTGTTCTGCCTATATTTTCCTCTAAAAGGTTGATAGCACCAGGCCTTACATTTAGGTCTTGATCCGTTTTGAGTTCGTTTTTGTGTATGGTGTTAGAATGTGCTCTAATATTATTCTTCTACATGTAACTGAACATTCTTCACAGCACTACTTATTACATAATCTTGCCTCCTTTGTCATAGATTCAGTGACCATAGGTACATGATTTTAGAAAGTCTCTGGACTTAGCATCCTGTTCCATTCATCTCTACATATTGCTTTGATAACTGTAACTTTGTGGTATAGTATGAAGTCAGAAAGGTTGATTCCTCAAGGCCCATTTTTCTTTCTCAAGATTGCTTTGGCTACTTGGGGGTCTTTTGTGTTTCCACACAAATTGTAAGACTTTTCTTTAATTCTGTGAAAAATGCTACTGGTAATTTGATAGGGATTGCATAGAATATGTTTTGGTTCTATAGCCATCTTCACAGTATTGATTCATCCAATCCAAGAATGTGGTATCTGTTTGTGTCATTTTTTACTTCTTTCATCAGCATCTTATAGTTTTCTTAGCACAAGTCTTTTCTTCCCTATGTGGGTTTATTCCCAGGTATTTTATTCTTTTTGATGCAATGGGAAATTGGATTTTTTAAAAATTTCTGTTTATGATATTTCATTGCTAGTGTATCAGTTCAGTTCAGTCACTCAGTCGTGTCTGATTCTTTGCGACTCCATGAATCGCAGCACGCCAGGCCTCCCTGTCCATCACCAACTCCTGGAGTTCACTCAGACTCATGTCCATCGAGTCAATGATGTCATCCAGCCATCTCATCCTCTGTCGTCCCCTTCTCCTCCTGTCCCCAATCCCTCCCAGCATCAGAATCTTTTCCAATGAGTCAACTCTTCGCATGAAGTGGCCAAAGTACTGGAGTTTCAGCTTTAGCATCATTCCCTCCAAAGAAATCCCAGGGCTGATCTCCTTCAGAATGGACTGGTTGGATCTCCTTGCAGTCCAAGGGACTCTCAAGAGTCTTCTCCAACACCACAGTTAAAAAGCATCAATTCTTCGGCGCTCAGCCTTCTTCACCGTCCAACTCTCACATCCATACATGACTACTGGAAAAACCATAGCCTTGACTAGATGGACCTTAGTCGGCAAAGTAATGTCTCTGCTTTTGAATATGCTATCTAGGTTGGTCATAACTTTTCTTCTAAGGAGTAATTGTCTTTTAATTTCATGGCTGCAGTCACCATCTACAGTGATTTTGGAGCCCCCAAAAATAATGTCTGACACTGTTTCCACTGTTTCCGCATCTATTTCCCATGAAGTGATGGGACCAGATGTCATGATCTTCGTTTTCTGAATGTTGAGCTTTAAGCCAACTTTTTCACTCTCCTCTTTCACTTTCATGCAAGAGATTTCTTTGTATTAATTTTGAATCCTGTAATTTTACCAAATTCACTGATGAGCTGCTCTGTTGGTTTCCTGGTAACAGTGTTGGTGTTTCCTATATGGAGTATCATATCATCTGCCAACATTGGCAGCTTTACTTCTTTTACAATTTGAATTCCTCTTATTTCTTTTTCTTCTCTGATTACTGTGGCTAGGACTTCTGAAACTATGTTGAATAAAAGTGGAACGAGTGGATATTCTTGTCTTATTCCTGATCTTAGAAGAAATGCTTTCAGTTTTTCACTGTTTAGAATGCTGTTTGGCATGGATTTGTCATACATGGCTTTGATTGTGTTGAGGTAGGTTCCCTTTACGCCCACACTCTGGAAAGTTTTCCTCATAAATGTGTGTTGAAATTTGTGGAAAGTTTTTTCTGCCTCTATTGAGATGATCATATGGCTTTTATTCTTCAGTTTACTAACATGGTGTATGTATCACATTGATTGATTTGTGTGTATTGAAGATTCCTTGCATCCCTGGGGTAAATCACCCTTGATCATGGTTTACGATCCTCTTCATGTGTTGTTGGACTCAATTTGCTAGTATTTTGTTGAGGATTTTTACATCTATGTTCATCAGTGATATTGGCCTATAATTTTTGTGTGTGTGTGATAGCTCTGTCTGGTTTTGGTGTCAGAGTGAATGTGGCCTTGTAGCATGAGCTTATGAGTGTTTCTTTCTGGGCAATTCTTTGGAAGACTTTCAGAAGGATAGGTGTTAACACTTCTCTAAATTTTTGGTAGAATTCATCCATGAAACCATCTGGTCCTAGACTTCTGTTTTTTTGGAAATTTTTAAATTGCAGTTTCAATTTCATTGCTTCTGATTCATCTCTTTATATTTTCTGTTTCTCCCTGGTTCAGTCTTGAAAGGTTGCGTCTTTCTAAGGGTTTGTCCACTTTCTAGGCTGTCCATTTTATAGGCATATAGTTGCTGGAGTTGTCTCTTATGATCCTTTGTATTTCTGTGGTGTCTGTTGAAGTGTCTTTTTTCATTTCCAATTTTATTGATTTGAGTCTTCTGCCTTTTTTTCTTGATGACTCTGGTTAAGGTTTATTAAATTTTTTTAATCTTCTCAAAGAACCACTGGTTTAGTTTCATTGATGTTTGCCATTGTTCCCTTCATCTCTATTTCATTTATTTCTCCTCTGACCTTTATGATTTCTTTCATTCTTCTTTTCTATCATTCAGCTTTGGGTTTTGCTTGTTTTTCCTTCTCTGGTTGTTTAGATGTAGGTTAGGTTGGTTGTTTGAGATTTTTCTTGTTTGCAGAAAAGTTGGTGAAGAATGTGACTAAGAGACAGTTTATAAAATAGGAAACCTGAATGTCAGGGTGATCTGACTGCAGTTTCTGGGGAGCAGGGAGGCCACGTCTCGGCACTGAAGCAGGACATCAGAGGTTCTGGCAGTCAGCAGAGGCCACCCCTTGGGGCAGCAATGCTCAGATTTCAGAGCAGTTGAATCGAGGAGGAGCAGAGGCAGAAAGAGAGGGACTCAAGCAAAGTGACAGTGGGGTGGTCCCGTGGCCACGTGACTGGGCCCTCCTTGGGCTCTACCACCTTCCTCAGAGTAAAGTTGATAGCAGTATTTGATCTGTTGCTTAACAGTCACTCAGACAAGCTTCACACATGGGATTTCACATTACCCTCAAAGCCTATTTTGTCCCAAGTCAACAAGACACTAGCCACTGATGTCCAGACATGCTGTTACTCCTAAACTGGGCTCACCCCATGGTGGGTGTGGAGACAGAAGACACAGCGGGTCAGAGCTCTGGAGCAGGAAGGATGTGCTGCTCACAGGAAGATGGAGAACACAGGGGTCTTTTGTGGAGCAATGACTCCTCAACAGCAAATGGGAAGTTTTAAGCTAAGGGTTCAAATGTCCTCCTGCAAAGGCTGAAACAGAGGGGATCCGCACAGGCCTGGGGCCAAGGTCCAGAGCCCAGGCTTGGGTTAACTGAAGTCCGAGGGTCAGAAAAGGTCAACACTTGCTGCTGCTGCTAAGTCCCTTCAGTCATGTCCGACTCTGTGCGACCCCATAGATGGCAGCCCACCAGGCTCCCCCGTCCCTGGGATTCTCCAGGCAAGAACACTGGAGTGGGTTGCCATTTCCTTCTCCAATGCATGAAAGTGAAAAGTGAAAGGGAAGTCGCTCAGTCATGTCTGACTCTTCGGGACCCCATGGACTGCAGCCTGCCAGGCTCCTCCGTCCGCAGGGGTTTCCAGGCAAGAGTACTGGAGTGGGGTGCTGTTGTCTTCTCTGCTATCATCCCTTAGGTTCCCTGTAACCTGTTGGGAGGGTTAAAGACTCCCTCAAGGGAGTCTGAATTCTGAAACACTTCAAGAAGGTGCTTCAGGCTAACCTTTGACTTTTGGACTCTGTGGGAGAGGGAGAGGGTGGGATGATTTGGGAGAACGGCATTGAAACATGTATACTATCATGTAAGAAACAAATCGCCAGTCTAGGTTCAATACAAGATGCAGGATGCTTGGGGCTGGTGCACTGGGATGATCCAGAGAGATGATATGGGGAGGGTGGTGGGAGGGGGTTCAGGGGGAAAAAAAAAGAAAAAACATGACCTTTGCTTTTGAAACAGAAGTGGGAGTCTTCACTCACTTATTTCTGTATAGTTCAGTTATAGCCCTGCTCTGGTCATAGCTGTGTGTTTTGACATTCTTTTGTTCCCTTAAAATCTGTAACTGGGCTTTGCTGGTGGCTCAGTAGTAAAGAATCTACCTGCCAATTCAAAGTCTTGGGTTCAATCCCTGGGGCGGGAAAAATCCCCTGGAGAAGGAAATGGCAATTTACTCCAGTATTTTTGCCTGGAAAATTCCATGGACATAGAAGCCTGGTGGACATCACTTAGTGACTAAACCACTACAGCTTATTTTTTGAGGGAAGACTGTATTGTAATAAACTTCTCTCTTAGAACAGTTTTACTGTGTCCCATAGGTTTTGGATAATTGTGTTTCCATTGTCATTTGCCTCTAGGTATTTTTTGATTCCTCTTTAATTTCTTCAAGGATCCATTGATCATTTAGTAACATATAGTTTAGCACAAAAGCCTGATTGTGCTTTTTACAATGTTTTCCTATAATTAATTTCTAATCTCATAGCATTGTGATCAGAAAGGATGATTAATATGATTTCAATTTTCTTAGACTCATCAAGGCTTGATTTGTGGTCTCTAATGTGATCGATCCTGAAGAATGTTCCATGTGCCCTAGAGAAGTGTATTCTGCTGGTTTCAGCTGAAATGTCCTATGAATATCAGTTGCATCTATCTGGTCTAATGGGTCATTTAAAGCTTGTGTTGCCTTATTTACGTTCTGTTTGGATGATCTATCCATTGATGTAAGTGTGGTGTTAAAGTTCCCCAGCATGGTCATGTTACGGCTGACCTCCCCTTTTACGGCCACTAGGATTGCCTTATATATTGAGGTGTTCCTATGTTGGGCACATATATTGTTTACAATTGTTTACATATTCTTTGATTTATCCCTTGATTATTATGTAGCATCTTTCTTTGTCTCTTGTAACAGTCTTTATTTTAAAGACTTCTGTCTTATATGAGTGTTGATACTCCCTCTTTCTTTTGATTTTCATTTGTATGGAATATCTTTTTCCATCTCCTAACTTTCAGTCTGTATGTGTCCCTAGATCTGAAGTGGGACTATTGTAGACAGCCTATGTGTGGGTCTTGCTTTTGTAACAAATCTATGTCTTTTGATTGGAGTTTTTAAACCGTTTATATTTAAGGTAATTATTGATGTATATGTTCCTATTGCTATTTTCTTAATTGTGTTTTTTTTTTTTTTTCTAGGTCTTTTTTTATCCCCTTCTTTTGTTCTCTTTTGTTGTAGTTTAATGATCATTTTTAGTGTTTTGTTTGAATTTCTCTCTCTTTTTTGTATGTTTCTACTGTAGCTTTTTGGTTTGCATTTCCCATCAGGTTTTGATGTAGCAGACTGTATATATGCAAGGTTGCTTTAAGTTGCTGCTGCTGCTGCTGCTAAGTCGCTTCAGTCGTGTCTGACTCTGTGCGACCCCATAGACGGCAGCCCACCAGGCTCCCCCGTCCCTGGGATTCTCCAGGCAAGAACACTGGAGTGAGTTGCCATTTCCTTCTCCAATGCATGACAGTGAAAAGTGAAAGTGAAGTCACTCAGTCGTGTCTGACTCTTAGCGACCCCATGGACTGCAGCCCACCAGGCTCCTCCATCCGTGGGATTTTCCAGGCAAGAGTACTGGGGTGGGGGCCATTGTTTTAAGTTGCTGGTCTCTTAATTTCAAGCGCAGTTCCCATTCCCTGAATTTCTATTCTTCTCTTCTCATGGTTGCTGGTTTTAATATCATATTTGTGTGTGGATAATTTCCTGAAATTATGGATTAATTCCTAAAATTTTGTTGACCTTTTCCAGTAACCTTTTCCATTTGTGATTTTCTTGTTTCTAGTTGTGGCTTCTTTTATTTATTTTTTCTGCCTGTAAAAGTTCATTTAGCATTTCATTCAAAGTTGTTTGGGTGGTGCTGAATTCTGTTATCTTTTGCTTGTCTGTAAAGCTTTAAATTTCTCCACTGTAGCTAAAAGAGAGCATTGCTGTATAGACTATTCTTGGTTGTATATATATATGTGTGTGTGTGTGTCCTTCATCACTTTAAATACATCAATGCACTCCCTTCTGGCCTGCTGAGTTTCTGTTGAAAAATCAACTGCTAACCTTATGGTGATTCCCTTGTATGTTATTTCTGATTTTTACTTTGTTGTTTTAAATATTTTTATTTAATTTTTGTCCATTTCTTTACTATTTGTCTTGACATGTTTCTTCTTGGGTTTGTCCTGTTTGGGACACTCCACGTTTTCTGCACTTGGGTGACTATTTCTTTTCACATATTAGTGAAATTTTTTTTTACTATAATCTCTTCAAATGTTTTCTCAGACCCTTTCTCTTTCTCTTATTTTTCTGGGGTCCTTATAATTCTAATCTTGGTGCCTTTAATGTTGTTATAGAGGTTTCTGAGACTGTCCTCATTTCTTTTCATTTTTTTTCTTTTTTCTGTTCTTTGGCAGTAATTTCCACTACACTGTCTTCCAACTCACGTATTCGTATTTCTCCTTAATTATTCTGCTCTTGATTCCTTCTAGTGCATTCTTCATTTCCATTATTGTATTGTCCATCTCTGTGTGTTTGTTCTTTAAATCTTCTATCTCTTTGTTAAACATTTATTGTGTCTTCTTGGTCTATGCCTCCATTCTTTTCCCAAGGTTTTGGATCATCTTTGCTATCATTACTCTGAAACCATTTTTCAGGTAGGTTGTCTATCTCCTCTTTATTAGTTGCTTTCATGGGTTTTACCTGGTTCCCTCATCTGCAACCTACTTCTCTATCATCTCTTTTTTTTTTTTTTTGATTCACTGTGCTTTGCGTTCTCCTTTCTGCAGGACAGGATCCACTCCCTAGATGTTGGAGTAGAAGCCCAGTGTCTGTTTCTTAGCTGTGTTTCTGATCTTTGGGGTGCCTCGTACTCTCTCGGCTCCTCAGAGATACTCAGATACGCTTTATCTGGTCAGCCCATGTCACGTAGTACTCTCCACTCTTTTACCAAACCTAGTACCTGGCTTGTTTTCAACAGAACATGTGTCTGAATTTGTGATTATAAATATGTTTACTTTTGCATGTAATTGTTACACTAAACAAATAGAAATCATTTTTTGTCTCACACTGTCCCTTTGGGTTCCTCATTTTGTTAGTTATTTCCTTATCGCTGGGAGAAAAATTTGAGGGCAACCATAACCATCTCATGGAGAAGGCAATGGCACCCCACTCCAGCACTCTTGCCTGGAAAATCCCATGGGTGGAGGAGCCTGGTGGGCTGCAGTCCATGGGGTCGCTAAGAGTCGGACACGACTGAGTGACTTCACTTTCACTTTTCACTTTCATGCATTGGAGAAGGAAATGGCAACCCACTCCAGTGTTCTTGCCTGGAGAATCCCAGGGAAGGGGAAGCCTCATGGGCTGCCATCTATGGGGTCACACAGAGTCAGACACGACTGAAGTGACTTAGCAGCAGCAGCATAACCATCTCAACTATCAAAAGGACCTAGGATTACACTGACATAAAAAACAGACTCAACATGATATCATTAGCACTTCTTACATACAGCACTCACTCATCTCCACGTACCAGCTGCAGTTTCTGACCCCACCAGCAAAGGGTGATGACGGCTGTATTGGGAGAGGAAGGGGGATGAAACAAGGGAGCGGCCCAGTCTTAGCTTCTGGTACTAGAGTATGAGAGCATCAGTCTTTCTGGTCTGGCTGGTGTTTAAAGTGGATTCTTTCATAAGTATCTCTCTGAGTCTTCAGAAGCTCTCCGTGAGAATATTTCTGCAAAGTCAGGTTTAGATTGAGGCCAAAGAGTCAGGGAATATATAAGCACAGGGCTGAACATTTTCCACTTTAAAAAATGTTTGACTTTTTTTTTTCCTATCATGGATTCTTTTGCATTAATTCTGATATTTTTTTAAATATTGCATTAAATATTTGTTTAGATTATTGCCTTTTTGCTTTTTTGGGACTCCCTTAAATTATACGCCTAAGATAGCTACTTTATTTGTATTACCTTGTCTTAACCCTGATTCTCTCCTTCTTGTGACATAGGGAATGCATTTTTTCCTTTCTGGTTGTGTATGCTTTGTCACCTTTCTTTTTTTCTTTTTGGTCTATGTCACATAAAATTTATCTTTGGGGTCCTGTCACCCTCCAATATTTCCCTCCAAGGTGGAATTTAGAACAGTTTCAGGCCAGCTTTTCTCCTCTGGCCCATATCTGAAGAACAGAAAAGTCTTATGTTTCCTTTACAGAACAAATTCTTGGCAAGGATGCCAGTCCCAATAGAGTATCAATTCTTTGTTCTGTTACAGAACCAGCTGGCCAGCATGTTTCTACAATGTGACTTTCTAGGTTGCAGTTAGACATCAGTCCATTGTGCCTTAAGGCTGGAAGTAAGGGGCAGGGACACTGAACATGCCCCCCTTCTGTGCCCAGGAGACAAATAGCACAATCTATTTCATAGAAACCTTTACAGAAAATCTTTCCTCAGTCTCAAACTCCGTGGCTTCCATTGTGAAGAAAGGGTTTCAAGAGTGAGAGAGCTTTAGCTAAATCATGTATTAATTCAGCCTGTAGTCTAATACATGGGTATTATGGTTGAAACCTCCAGTCAGCTACCCAGTCCTTCTCTTTCTCCCATGTGAACTGTAAACTTCATGAAGGCAGGAATCATTTCTGCTTTGATCACTCTTAATATCCTTGGCATCCAGCAGAGTGTCTGGGAAATTCCAAATGCTCCATAAAATTATGTTGATGTATATAATGAATGAATTCTTTTTTCGGTGTCATTGTAACCCACATGTAAAAGTAACAAGCTTCTTGGTATATTTTATTACTTGTCAGTAACAATGTACATTCTTACTTTGCAACACAGATGAAGAGCTACAGATGCAGAGTTGACCGTGAAAGATGTAAAAAAGTGAGATGAAATGAGATTCAGCAAAGCTTAGTAAGAAAGTTTAATAAGTAAGTGAAGGTTTGCTTATATTTTCAGAGTTAGAATAAGAGATTCTTTAGAAAACAGCATGAACGTGGCTAGTGGCAGATTTTCACTGTACCCTGTAATAGCCTCTATACCTCTCTATCCCGAAATGATAAACCTTATTCTTTGTGGATTTACCTGGATGAAAACCAATCAGGCAACTGTACAAATACTACAAACACCTGCACACTGGAAAAATTTAACAGTACCAGCACCAAATAGTTCTTTTAGTTTATCTCAAAGAATGTTCCTGGCTAATCCTCTCTTGGGGACATAGATAAACACTCTGAAGCTAATACAGTCTTAACATAAATTAAAAATAAAGCAGAAAAGACATTTTAGAGCTTATAATATTTTGTTACCTTTGGATTTCTATTCCCATTTTGTAAGTCTCATTGTTGAAAAGAAAACATGTTCGTGTTATTGTTCTGAAGAGACCAGTAACCTCAGCACTACACACTGGTAGAATTTTTCCTTTTCCTCCCTTGGTAACAACTTAGAAAACCCAGATGCTAAGCTATGGAAGAGGTTCCCACAAAGCACCTGGCTTCTTGGCACATATCTTAGGTAGCTGGGCTGGTAGCTGCTTTTCCATCTGAAATTTTCAAAGTTGGTTTTAGATCCAAGATTTATTTCTAAATTTAAACAACCTAGATTCTTGTCATATTGTCATTTTAAAACATTGAAATTATAAATGAAAATATAATAAAACTTTATCCAAGTAAAAGTTTTATATTATAAATTATAATATATTATATGTAAAACTGTGTGATTTTATAATATATCATATAAATTATAAGGTATAATATAATGTTATTGGATTTTAATATAATTTTCTTAATATAATTAAATGAAATTTAATATAATTTTATTTTTATGTATTTTAATGATAAAAATTCCATAATTATACTTCCAGTAAATCTTTTTCCTCCTGATATATGTATGCACCCTTATCTAACAGTTATCCTTTGTTTCTAAAACTGATCTAATCCATAAAGCATCATTGTAGGAGACCACTTGTTTCAAAATATATCTTAATTAGCTCTTTGTTATATACTACCTTGTCTAGAATTGATTTGAGATAAGATACGGTTTACAAATTTCTTTTGTGTGAATATATATCTCCCAATGTGAGAACAATTTTGTTTATCTTTTCTATGTTTTCTAAAATCCTTTTTCATTTCTAAAATTCTGTACTCAAGCTACTTGAAAGGCTTGTTATTAATAATTCCATTTATCTCTAGAACATCAATATCTTGACATTTTAATCATTTTTACAATAACTCTGCCAATGTTCCCTTTATATCTCATCTATCTAAATTTTGATTTTATTTTTTGCTCTGTGATTTCATATGAACTATATTCTTCTATTTCTTGGTTCATATCTATTCAGTAATACTATGCTCCAAAACCAACCTTAATTTTCTGAGTGTTTAGGTCTATGCTATACGTTAGTAAAGCCATGCAAATAAAAATTGCTATAAGCTTTTCATAGCCTAAATGGTGTATTCCTAACATGTTTCTGTAGTTTTGCATTTCAGATGGGGTAATTCAAGAGGGCCTCAGTAATATAAACAAATTTGGTTAGAGGCAATAAAGATATGTTATCTAAGCGCAACAAACTGGAATCTTACAATCTATAAAGTAAGAAAGAATTAAGTTGTATGGTTATATAGCTTCAATATTGAGTATGTTTCTTCTGCTGTTTGTTATTTGTTATCTAAATATTCGTCACATCTGGGAGCAGTGAATCCCAAGAGTGAAAAAAAAGCAAGCAAACAAACAAAAAACAGTGCAAGACCAAAAGATTGTGTTCATTCTACATGTGAAAACTTCCCCAAATGAAGCTCTTGGGTCATGTAACCACTATCCCCATCAACATCAGCATATGGAACACTCAAGACGTTTCAAATTAGGACAAACCATTTTTGGTTGATTTGTTACTGTTATTAAATGCTCGTTTAATTGTACTTTAAATACTCAAGTCTCTTTTATTTTCTTGCCTAAACTGCATCCTGAAGCTGCAAAGACTGAAGAGTGACTACGATTTTAAAGTTTCACCTTGGATGACAGAAACTCTGAGCTGCCATTTGGTGTCTTTGATTCAGATCGAATTGGGTGGACTTCTCTGTGTGCTTTCTCTGAATGCACTTCAGCTTTTATTGGTCACATAAAAACTTTGTGTAGTTTGTAAACTATCAAGTCAACCCAAAGGTTAAGCTTTTGTTTGACAGTTATGGAAGTTGTGTGTGATATGAGCATGCAAATTCAACAAAAGTGATGGGGAATACATAATATAGATCAATTCTTATTCTAGAATTTATGGGCATTCTAAGGCTACCTGAAGCTGATCATATGAGTGGACTGTCTGTAACGCCACTTTTTGCTTTTAGACATTAGTGTGTATACTTGTGATATGACATGTTGTAATCAGGTATATATCGGGCATCTGCATTGATTCTTAAAGGATCTCATTTGTTCTAGAGAATTTCCACAGACAAACATGAGAATCTTGAATAAAAGTTTAAAAAAGTAAATCAGTTCAGTCGCTCAGTTGTCTCCAACTCTTTGCGACCCCATGAACCACAGTACACCAGGCCTCCCTGTCCATCATCAACTCCCGGAGTTTCCCCAAACCCATGTCCATTGAGTCGGTGTTGCCATCCAACCATCTCATTCTCTGTCATCCCCCAACATGAATAAACAAATCTAAACTTTGAGAATATATGTAAATTAGCTACCTTTTCTCAAGAAGTCTGAGCTAGGTTGTGTGGGTTCTGTGAATCTATATACACATAATATGACTGGGTGAATGAAGATGTAATTTATATTTGTTTCAAAAATATTTTGTGAATATGAACATGAATGATACTTTCAGAGAAAAAGATATATCAATAAAAGAAACTGAGAAGCCATACCACCATACTTCAGCTTGGAAGGCAGTGTTGTCTTACCTGGCCATCTAACTATAACAAGGACAGAAGCTTGAGTTCTAAGGTAGAACTCATTATTTTCCTTCTAAACCTTTTTCCAATTTTATTTCATTTTTTCCTTCTTTTCGGCTTCCCTGGTGTCTCAGACGGTAAAGCGTCTGCCTGCATGACGGGAGACATGGGTTCGATCCCTGGGTCAGGAAGATGCCTTGGAGAAGGAAATGGCAACCCACTCCAGTACTCTTGCCTGGAAAATTTCATGGATGGAGGAGTCTGGTGGGCTACAGTCCATGGGGCCACAAAGAGTCGGACACTATATATATATATATAAAACTATAACTATATATATAACTATAACAAGGACAGAAGCTTGAGTCCTAAGGTAGGACTCATTATTTTCCTTCTAGACCTTGTTCCAATTTTATTTCATTTTTTCCTTCTTTTCAAATTCCTTCATTTCCTTGCTGGTACTTTGCTGCTGTCCCTTCATTATATCTCTATGATCTTCTATTTTCTCTTTGCCTTCCTTAGACTCAAAGGGAGCTCATATCTTCCCATGAATCTTATTTCCATTGCACTAATAATAAAAATGACTCGGTTCAGTTTACTTAAATCTAAATGCTATTATAATTCATTTTAAATTATTCATATAATTTCAGTTAAAAATTCCAATTGATTAACACTGTTTAATGATGAATAGATATTCTCTTTGCCTCCAATATCCTTCATAATGGTTGCCTCTTTCTTAAGCATCGCTGCCAGATTTTCAACTTTACAATTTTTTTTTACAATTTTATTACGATACATTCCATAAAATTCACCAACTTAGAGTATACGGTTCAATGACTTTTTTTATTATATTCAGACTTGTGTAAATAGCACCATAATCTAATTTTAGAATAGGTCTAAATCTCAAAGAAAGACAATATCCATTTGCCATCATTCCTCATAGCTGCTCACTGCCCTACCCTTAGGCCAAGGCAGCTCCTAATCGTTCTGTCTCTTTAGGTTTGCCTATTTTAAACATATTTCATGAATGAAATCATTCTACATGTGATGTTTTATGACTGGCTTCTTTCACTTTAGCATAATATTTTCAGTTTTCATCATGTTATAATATATATCAGTACTTCAAACCTTTCATAGCAATAGTAATAAATTAACACTTTAAAAATGTATGGTTTCTTTTATAACAATGCTATTCTACATCAATTTTGTCTCAAGCACATAAAAAAAATTCAACATGATTTAAGTAATGTCTTCAGTTTTAATACATTAGTACATTTAAAGTACATTAGTGTGTTTTTCCTAATTCTAAATATTGTCTTACTATCTCAATGGACAACTGTAAGAGAATAGTGTTTCTTTCCACCAACTAACAGTTTTCTGATTTTCATCTGCTAAGTTTCCTTAACTAACATTCTCTTCAATCTCATCATATTAGTGAGCCTTCTCAGATAAGATAGATTTTTGTGAAAATAATATATGATATACTTTTTTTCCCCACTGTTTTTGTCCATAACAAAAATTAGTCTGTTGGTAGGGAGAAACAGAAATGCATACATAATCTATTCCTGTTGGGATAATTTAGAAGGCAGGAAGATTTCTGCTATTAATTTGTTGTAGCACATAATTGAAATATCAATTGATTAAACCCAGCATTCAGTTACTCAATGAGCATTTATCCATCCTGATGCTCTCATGGAATTAGTTTTATATGAAATTAACTTTGTGTTGGATGATAAAATGCAAGCTTAAAAATAAACTGTAACAAAGACTTGTTATAAAATACCAGATGCTCTTTTCAATTTTGGTTCTGAAATGAATACATGTCAGTCAAGGCCAAGAGAAAAATTTTCTCCAGCTATATCAGATCTGTTCAGCTGTATCCCAATAAATGCTTCTTCCATAATATTATTTTTCCATTTGTATACAATATTTTTCTGGCTTGTTTCTACAAGTGGAATTGTAAAAAGGTATCAGACGTGTTATCTTTCCCAGGTTTGATAGGTTTCCCAAGTGTGCTTGCCAATCAGTGTGTTAACAACGGTATCAGCTCTGAAACCTAGAATAACACTCTAAACACAGGAAAAAAATGTATAAGTGTTTTCTATAGAGTAGAAGGCTGCATTAATGACCAAATTTAGCACATCATTCTGGAGCCACATCCATTGCCATGTAACTGTTGTGTCTCCTCACTCTGCCTTTGGACTTGACCATGTGACTTGGCTTGGCCAATGGGATGTGACCCAAGAAGAGTCTAGAAAAAGCACCAAAGCACCTCTGCTCATTCTTCCCTGTGCCATCACCATGGGAAATGGCTATGTGACCAGGCAGATTTCTGGGTGTGAGAGACAGTTGGGAAAATACAAGTAACTACAATTCACCCAGCTAAGACTGCACGTAACTGCTCACCACTAGTTATGAGTGAACTTATTTAATATTAGAAGTTCCCAGTCAAACTCAAGCTAAATTTCTGACCCACGGACCCAAAATAAATATTTAATCTTGTTTGATATTTGATGTGATCATTTTTAATGTAGCATGGTTGTGGCAATGATAATTGATATCATAAATGGATTCTCAAAAAATGATCAGTTCAATTCAGTCATGTCTGACTCTTTGTGACGCCATGGACTGCAGCATGCCGGGCTTCCCTGTCCTTCACCAACTCCTGGAGCTTGCTCAAACTCATGTCCATCAAGTCAGTGATTCCATCCAACAATCTCATCCTCTGTTGTCCCCTTCTCCTCCCACTTTCAGTCTTTCCCGGCATTGGGATCTTTTCCAAGGAGTCAGTTCTTCGCATCAGGTGGCCAAATTATTGGAGTTTCAGCTTAACATCAGTCCTTTTGAATGAATATTCAGGACTGATTTCCTTTAGGATGGACTGGTTGGATCTCCTTGCAGTCCAAGAGACTCTCCAGAGTCTTCTCCAACACCGCAGTTCAAAAGCATTAGTTCTTCGGTGCTCAGCTTTCTTTATAGTCCAACTCTCATATCCATACATGACTACTGGGAAAACAATAGCTTTGACTAGATGGACCTTTGTTGGCAAAGTCATGTCTCTGCTTTTTAATATGCTGTCTAGGTTGGTCATGGTTTTTCTTCTAAGGAGCAAGTGTCTTTTAATTTCATGGCTGCAGTCACCATCTGCAGTGACTCTGGAGCCTCGCAAAATAAAGTCTGTCACTGTTTCCATTGTTTTCCTATCTATTTGCCATGATGGGACCAGATACCATGATCTTAGTTTTCTGAATGTTGAGATTTTTTTAAAATTTTATTTATTTTATTGGAGACTAATTACTTTACAATATTGTGGTGGTTATTGCCATACATTGACATGAATCAGCCATGGATGTACATGTGTTCCCCATCCTGAACCCCCTCCCACCTCCCTCCCCATCCCATCCCTCAGAGTCATCCCCGTGCACCAGCTTTGAGTGCTCTGTTTCATGCCTTGAAATTGAACTGGTGATCTGTTTCACATATGGTAATGTACATGTGTCAATGCTAGTCTCTCAAAATCATCTCACCCTCACCTTCTCCCACAGAGTCCAAACGTCTGTTCTTTATATCTGTGTCTCTTTTGCTGTCTTGCATATAGGGTCATCATTGCCATCTTTCTAAATTCCATATATATGTGTTAATATACTGTATTGGTGTTTTTCTTTCTGACTTAGACTTCACTCTATATAATAGGCTCCAGTTTCATCCACCTCATTAGAACTGAATCAAATGCATTCTTTTTAATAGCTGAGTAATATTCTACTGTGTATATGTACCACAGCTTTCTTAACCATTCATTTGTCAGTGGACATCTAGGTTGCTTCCATGTCCTGGCTATTATAAACAATGTTGCATTGAACATTGGGGTACACGTGTCTCTTTCAATTCTGGTTTCCTTGGTGTGTATGCCCAGCAGTGGGATTGCTGGGTCATAAGGCACTTCTATTTCCAGGGCTTTAAGGAATCTCCACACTGTTCTCTGTAGTGGCTGTACTAGTTTGCATTCCCACCAACAGAGTAGGAGGGTTCCCTTTTCTCTGCACCCTGGAGAAGAGTGAAAAAGTTGGCTTAAAGCTCAACATTCAGAAAACGAAGATCATGGCATCCAGTTATTGTTTGTAGACTTTTTGATGGCATCCATTCTGACCGGTGTGAGATGGTACCTCATTGTGGTTTTGATTTTCATTCTCTGATAATGAGTGATGTTGAGCATCTTTCCATGTGTTTGTTAGCCATCCATATGTCTTTGGAGAAATGTCTGTTTAGTACTTTGGACCATTGTTTGACTGGGTCATTTGCTTTTCTGGTATTGAGCTACATGAGCTGCCTATGTATTTTAAAGGTTAATTCTTCATTGGTTGCTTCAGTCGCTATTATTTTCTCCCATTCTGAAGGCTGACTTTTCACTTTGCTTATAGTTTCCTTCATTGTGCAAAAGCTTTTAAGTTTAATTAGGTCCTATTTGTTTATTTTTGCTTTTATTTCCATTACTCTGAGAGATGGGACATAGAGGATCCTGCTGTGATTTATGTCAGACAGTGGTTTGCATATCTTTTCCTCTCAGTTCAGTTCAGTTCAGTTCATTTGCTTAGTCATGTCTGACTCTGCCACCCCATGAATTGCAGCTCGCCAGGCCTCCCTGTCCATCACCAACTCCCGGAGTTCACTCAGACTCACGTCCATCGAGTCTGTGATGCCATCCAGTCATCTCATCCTCTGTCGTCCCCTTCTCCTCCTGCCCCCAACCCCTCCCAGCGTCAGAGTCTTTTCCAACGAGTCAACTCTTCTCATGAGGTGGCCAAAGTATTGGAGCTTCAGCTTTAGCATCATTCCTTCCAAAGAAATCCCAGGGCGTATCTCCTTCAGAATGTACTGGCTGGACCTCCTTGCAGTCCAAGGGACTCTCAAGAGTCTTTTCCAACACCACAGTTCAAAAGCATCAATTCTTCAGTGCTCAGCCTTCTTCACAGTCCAACTCTCACATCCATACATGACCACAGGAAAAACCATAGCTTTGACTAGACGGACCTTATGGCAGAAAGTGAAGAGGAACTAAAAAGCCTCTTGATGAAAGTGAAAGAGGAGAGTGAAAAAGTTGGCCTAAAGCTCAACATTCAGAAAACGAAGATCATGGCATCCAGTCCCATCACTTCATGGGAATTAGATGGGGAAACAGTGGAAACAGTGTCAGACTTTATTTTTTTGTGCTCCAAAATGACTGCAGATGGTGACTGCAGCCATGAAATTAAAAGACGCTTACTCCTTGGAAGAAAAGTTATGACCAACCTAGATAGCATATTCAAAAGCAGAGACATTACTTTGCCGACTAAGGTCCGTCTAGTCAAGGCTATGGTTTTTCCTGTGGTCATGTTGGTTTATAGTTTCTGGTCTTACATTTAGATCTTTAATCCATTTTGAGTTTATTTTTCTGTATGGTGTTAGAAAGTGTTCTAGTTTCATTCTTTTACAGGTGGTTAACCAGTTTTCCCAGCACCACTTGTTAAAGAGATTGTTTTTTTCTCCACTGTGTATTCTTGTCTACTTTGTCAAATATAAGGTGTCCATAGGTGCATGGATTTATCTCTGGGCTTTCTATTTTGTTCCATTTATCTATGATCTTGAGTTTCAAGCCAACTTTTTCCACTCTCCTGTTACACTTTCATTAAGAGGCTCTTTAATTCTTCTTTGTTTTCTGCTGTAAAGGTGGTGTCATCTGTGTATCTGAAGTTATTGATATTTCTCCCAGCAATCTTGATTCCAACTTGTGATTTATCCAGCCTGGCATTTCACATGATGTACTCTGCATATAAGTTTAATAAGCAAGGTGACAATATACAGCCTTGTTGTACTCCTTTCCTGATTTGGAACCAGTCTGTTATTCCATGTCCAGTTCTAACTGTTGCTTTTTGACCTGTATACAGATTTCTCTGGAGGCAGGATAGGTGGTGTGGTATTCCCATCTCTTTCAGAATTTTCCACAGTTTACTGTGATCCACACAGTCAAAGTCTTTGGCATAGTCAATAAAGCAGAAGTAGATGTTTTTCTGGAACTCTCTTGCTTTTTCAGTGATCCAACAGATGTTGGCAATTTGATCTCTGGTTCCTCTGCCTTTTCTAAAATCAGCTTGAACATCTGGAAGTTCTGGTTCAAGTAGTGTTGAAGCCTGGCTTGGAGAATTTTGAACATTACTTTGCTAGTGTGAGAGATGAGTGCAATTGTGTGGTACTTTGAATATTCTTTGGCATTGCCTTTCTTTGGGATTAGAATGAAAACTGACTTTTCCAGCCTTGTGGCCACTGCTGAGTTTTCAAAATTTGCTGGCATATTGAGTGCAACACTTTCATAGCATCGTCTTTTAGGATTTGAAGTAGCTCAACTGTAAATCCATCACCTCCACTAGGTTTGTTCATAGTGATGCTTCCTAAGGCCCACTTGACTTTGCATTCCAGGATGTCTGGCTCTAGGTAGGTGATCACACCATCATGGTTATCTGGGTCTTGAAGAGCTTTTTTGTGAAGTTCTTTCATGTATTCTTGCCACTTCTTCTTAATATCTTCTGCTTCTGTTAGGTCCCTACCATTTCTGTCTTTATTGTGCCCATCTTTACATGAAATGTTTCCTTGGTATCTCGAATTTTCTTGAAGAGATCTCTAGTCTTGTTTTCTTCTATTTTTTTGCATTGATCCTTGAGGAAGTTTTTCATATCTATTCTTGCTATTCTTTCAAGTGGATATATTTTCCTTTTCTCCTTTGTTTTTCACTTCTCTTTGTTTCTCAGCTATTTGTAAGGCCTCCTCAGACAACCACTGTGCCTTTTTGCATTTCTTTTTCTTGGGAATGGTTTTAATCATTGCCTCCTGTACAAAGTCACGAAGGTCCATTCTTTGTTCTTCAGGCACTCTGTCTATCAGATCTAATACCTTTGTCACTTCCACTGTATAATCATAAGGGATTTGGTTTAGGTCATACCTGAATGGTCTAATGGTTTTCCCTACTTTCTTCAATTTAAGTTTAAACTTGGCGGTAAGGAGTTCATGATCTGAGCCACAGTCAGCTCCCAGTCTTGTTTTTGCTGACTGTATAGAGCTTCTCCATCTTTGGCAAATATAATCAATCAGATTTCAGTGTTGACCATCTGGTGATGTCCATATGTAGAGTCTTCTCTTGTGTTGTTGTAAGTGGGTGTTTGCTATAATCAGTGTGTTCTCTTGGAAAAACTCTATTAACCTTTGCCCTGCTTCATTCTGTACTCCAAGGGCAAATTTCCCTGGCACTCCAGGTATTTCTTGACTTCCTACTTTTGCATTCCAGTCCCCTATAATGAAATGGACATCTTTTTTGGGTGTCAGTTCTAGAAGGTCTTGTAGGTCTTCATAGAACCTTTCAACTTCAGCTTCTTCAGCATTATTGGTCAGGGCATAGACTTGGATTACTGTGATATTGAATGGTTTGCCTTGGAAACGATCAGAGATCATTCTGTCATTTTTGAGATTTCACTCAAGAATTGCATTTTGGACTCTTTCATTGACTATGAGGGCTACTCCATTGCTTCTAAGGGATTTTTGCCCACAGTAGTAGATATAATGGTCATCTGAGTTAAACTCACCCATTTCAACCCATTTTAGTTCACTGATTCCTAAAATGTCGATGTTCACTCTTGCCATCTCCTGTGTGATCACTTCCAATTTACCTTGATTCATGGACCTAACATTCCAGGTTCCTATGCAATATTGTTCTTTACAGCATTGAACTTTACTTCCATCACCAGTCACATCAACAACTGGGCATTGTTTTGCTTTGTGTCTGTCTCTTCACTCTTTCTGGAGTTATTTCTCCACTGATCTCCAGTATCATATTGGACACCTACTGACCTGGAGAGTTCATCTTTTAGTGTCCTATCCTTTGCCTTTTCCTACTATTCATGGGGTTCTCAAGGCAAGAACACTGCAGTGGTTTGCCATTCCCTTGCCTAGAGCACCACTTTTTGTCAGAACTCTGATGATCAGTCATACTTATTTATAATACTGTCACTAGAATATCAACTAATCTAATTAAAATTTTGTGTTGTTTAGTCACTTTGCAGCCCCATAGACTATAGACTGCTAGGCTCCTCTGTCCATGGGATTTTCCAGTTAAAAGTATTGGAGTGTGTTGCCATTTCCTTCTCCAGGGGATCTTCATGACTCAGGGATGGAACCAGCATCTCCTGCTTGGCAGGCAAATTCTTTACCACTGAGTTACCTGGGGAGCCCAATTGAAACTTACCACTTAAAAAAGAAAAATGTGTTTATTAGCTTAACTACTTAATAAACTTTTATGCAATATCTGGGATCCAAAATTCATATGATGAAACCTAATCCCCAGTGTGATGGTACTTGAAATAGGACACTGGAGATGATTAGGTCATGAGGGTGAGTCCTCATGAATGGGATTAAAGAGTTGGACTGTGAAGAAAGCTGAGCGCTGAAGAACTGATGCCTTTGAACTGTGGTGTTGGAGAAGACTCTTGAGAGTCCCTTGGA
Source organism: Budorcas taxicolor (assembly GCF_023091745.1). Taxonomy (NCBI): domain Eukaryota; kingdom Metazoa; phylum Chordata; class Mammalia; order Artiodactyla; family Bovidae; genus Budorcas; species Budorcas taxicolor. Next base: position 84,593,756 of record NC_068923.1, read on the forward strand.
CTGCAAGGAGATCCAACTAGTCCATCCTAAAGAGATCAGTCCTGGGTGTTCATTGGAAGGACTGATGCTAAAGCTGAATCTCCAATACTTTGGCCACCTCATGTGAAGAGTTGACTCATTGGAAAACACCCTGATGCTGGGAGGGATTGGGGGCAGGAGAAGAAGGCGATGACAGAGGATGAGATGGCTGGATGCCATAACCGACTCGATGGACATGTGTTTTAATGAACTCTGGGAGTTGATGATGGACAGGGAGGCCTGGTGTGCTGTGATTCATGGAGTCGCCAAGAGTCGGACACGACTGAATGACTGAAATGAACTGAACTGAACTGAAGTGACATCTATTGAGAGCCCCTTGCCCCTTCTGTTATGTGAGGATACAGTGCAAAGATGGCCGTCTATGAACCAGGAAGCAATCTCAGCAGATACCAAACCCACTGATACCAAAGTCGTGGGCTTTCCAGCCTCCAGTAATATAACTGTTAATACAAGTCATCTAGTTGATTAAAGCAGCCCAGACTGAGATGGAAGTCTTTCCAAAATAAGCAGGCAAAGTCTTAAAGATGTGCTTATCACTTGAGCCAGCGTCGCTCTCTTCTAGTGCTTTATACTAAGTGTTTATTTTCATACAGTATACTGAGGAAATAATCATGAATATAAAGTGAAAGTTTCATTTTCAAGGGTATTTATTAATAATGTTAATAATAATAATAACTGAAAAAGTTAGGCTAAATAAATCATGGTGAGCCTATTTAGTGAAATACCATAGTTATTAATATTAAAAATATGGAAAAAAAGTTGCAAGGGAAAATTAGGAGTGCATTAATTGAAAAAATGTGTTAAAAGATGATGTATAATGTATATATAGAGATATACTACATATACAGCATGATACCAATATTATTTTTATAAATTTGCATTTAGTTGCCTAAAAAGAGCGAGAGACTTATAGTATACTATAAACAGTATTCTGTATGATGGGATTATGGTTATTTGTAAAGTCTTTGTTGCCCTTTCTAAGCTTTCTACTTGCATGACTTAAGAGCAAATGGGTGTTGAATGAGGGTTTAGGGTACTCACCTAAGAATAAAGTGCATGAGTTCTATTGCATGAATTTTATGCCATATATTTAGGTATGTATTGAGGTTGACAGATAAATTACTACTGAATAGCTCTACTATTACTCTTGGGTGATTGTACACTGAGAAGCTCTTTTGATGTTTTCCATTGCTCCTCTGTATTTCAATAGATATGTCAGTTAAAATACGAGCTTCATTACTATTCATCATTTTATAAGCTGAATATTTGAGATATGAAATTTATTAAGAGTCTCAAATTTAACATCCTCAGGGGCCAAGGAGGTTATGCAAAATAAGTAAAGCAGATTAACCAACAGCCAGGTGCAATGGGAACAGGTACTTACCATCCACTGATTATTGGCAAAATGCAACGTGTGCCTTGTGGTGCCAGCTCTGATGATTTTCAAGAAAAACTAGATATCCAATTTTTAAAGCTATCTCTCTAATTTTATATTATCCTGGCTATTAATTCAAACATTTAAAAAGTTTACAGGCTACAGGAGCATGGCTGAAAGTTGCTTTTGTTCTATAAACAGTCAGTTTGTGATTTCAGAAATGTCAACATGCTAAATACGAGGTACCTACAAGTAAAATATTCTAATATAAAGACCAATAATTTTGCCCTGAATAACCAATTCATTTATTAAATGTGGAAATCTCATCATGTGACTGCAAATGGTCAAGGTAAATGAGCTGACAAATAAGAAAGCCAACACTTTTCAGTTTTAATCCCAGGATCTTTAAGTGTATCATTTTAGTTTGTATAAGATCAAGGTCAAAATTTATAAACCTCAATGTGTATCATTTTCTACTTCCAAAACAAATGAGCATTCTAAAGGACTCTGCAAAAGGAAACGTCACAAAAACAAGAGAAAAGTACAGCCTGATAAGATCGCTAGGTGTGAGGCTGTGAAATGTGAATTTGTGTTCCCAAACAAGGATATTTGTCCATCATGACCTCTAAGGTAGAGAGGATGTGTGACAGGGATGTACCGAGTACGTGAATGGCAGAAAGTCGAAGTTACTGGTTATTTATGGAAATTGTCTAATAATAGAAAATAACCGATACTTCAGATATTTGAAGCTTCTGAGAAATTATAGCTCCTTGCTTAAGGAGAAAGAACCCGCAGAACCTGCGGAAAGCTGAATTTGGGTGCTACCTCTACATTGGAGTGGACGAGGTTGGGGACCAATCTCATTATATTCCCTTGCAAGAGGGGGCTTGATTTGAATAGTCAAGCAGCTCAGTCAGAGATTCCAGGGTCACTTAGGAACGGTTCTCAGTGCATCACATTCAGACACCTCTTTGCAGCTGCAGTAGGACTAGAAGCTATTACAACTTGAGGAAAATGAAATGCAAACCCTCACTGAGCGTGGATAGCGTTTCTGTCACACAATTTCAGCCAGCGCTCAGATGATTCAACTACTGGAAGGGGTCCACAGGCCATGCTTTGAGAAACCCTATTGTATGTATGTATATATGTGTGAGTGTAACATATATAGGTACTGACATACTTGCGTGGGCTTCCCAGGTAGCGCTAGTGGTAAAGAACCCTCCTGTCAATGCAGGAGACGTGAGACTGGGGCCTGATTCCTGGAAAAGATCCCCTGGAGGAGGGAGGAGCCTGGTGGGCTACAGTCCATAGAGCCACAAAGAGTCAGGCACAGCTGAAGCGACTAAGCACGCAGGCACACGTTGACATACATATATACACACATTCAACAGACAGGCATTCAGTGGATTCAAAAATCTCTATCTACATACTCATCTCTGCCTACCTGTGATTATATTTTCCCAAGAAGCCATAATAATGCCACATACTGTTCTAGAACCTTGCCATTTTCTTAGAAAATTGTAGAACCTAATTCCCCTCTTGATTCTGAGTGGGATTCTAACTTGCTAATAACCAATAGAATGTGGTGGAAGTGACTATGACTTCTGATGCTTGGTAATAAAAAGTGATATGGCTTTGGCCTTGGAGCCTGAACCCCGGGGCTCATGCACAAATCTCCAGGTAGACAGTGGAACCTCCCTAAGGCTGTTGCCCTGTGAAAGTTCAAATGCGTTCCTGTGGAAAGACCACATGGAGAATCTCTGGGACTAAATGAAGAGAGAAGCTTTGCCAGCCCCCAGCTGCTCCAGCTCCAGCTCCCATCTGACCACACCTGCATGAGTCCCTCTTCTAGGAGGAATGAGCCAAACAAGTCCTTTCCAAATTTCTGACCCAGAGAAACTGAGAGAAAATAAACTTCTTACTGTTTGCGCAAGTCACTACATTGTGGAATGATTTGCTGTGCAATGATAAAACAGAAATCATTTTATCTTTTCTTCAAAGAGAATCTTTAAAATGAGAGATGCTCTAATTTTAATGAGATGGTGGTCTCAGGACCATCTGCTCATCCCCTCTGTTGTACCCAAGGTATTTCATAAACTGTGAAGACTATGTGGGGTGGTCAGAATGACCACTCACTTGTTTTTGAAGGCAAGCAAGGAAAAATCTTGACTCTCTACCATCCATAAACAGGTCCCCAAAAGAGAAGAAGCAGGAAATACAAAAACGTGGGCTTGACTGTGTGCTCATTTGGCAGGGTGAAAAGCAATTGATTTTACTCCTTGAATAACACAGAGTGACTACATCTGCCAGAAGTGCTGATATGAAAACCTAACAAATATAGACTAATCCACCATGGTTCGGCTAGTAAGAGTTAGGAGCAAGCTTTCGTCCTTGCTGGCCAAGGCCTTCCCAGTACTTGAAAGGCATTTCAGTTCATGGGGAAACTAAATCACACAGATAAATTAAAAAGATGTTTGGGGGGGAATAAAAATTTGGAGAGCTTACTGCCATGAGTCACAAAAATTTACATTATCACATGCACTGCCTTACCATTTAGAAATATATTTCTAGAGTTCAGATGAAAAAGTTGAAGCATCATCAGATTAAATATTTGTAGCGTCACCCTGATAATTAGGAGCAGATGTTTGAACTCAGGTTCGCCTCCTACCAGAGTCTGGGTGTCCTTTACATTATTGTTCTCCATAACATGCCCTAGGGCCTGCAAGGAACTTAGGAAAGAACCAAGAGAGATTCCTCTGGTTCTGCCATTCATTACATTGAATAATGTGTGATTGTTAAGTAACAGTTTTCTCCAGTCCATGAGACAGGGCACATTTATTTCTGCACCTTAAATCTCAATGACAAATCTTTCCTTTCAGACTCCCTGGGCCTGAAAGCTAAGTGCAGCTCAGCTGAGAGAACAGCGCTGCCCTACGCTCCCAGCAGCTGAGATGAATATCCTGCCAGCGATGCCATGATCTTTTTGTTACCGCATCCCCCAGATCCATCACAGTTCCATTTCATTAGAGATGAAACGTGGTCCACATCCCAGTCCCTTTCCTCCCAAGGAGTTCTCAGTTTGGAAAGTGGGAACGAGATAATCAATAAGAGAGACACTCTGAAATCACTCTGCCTGGATTGAAAGGTCTCATTACATTCTGGTCACGTGATCTTAGATGTTTTTAATGAAGTTCCCCGTTGAGTACGGTTAACCAAAATGTGTCAGTTCCAGAACTCTGAGAAGCAGATGCAAGACAGATTTAGATGTGCAAGAACTAGAGAGAAGCATCTATAAAAGCAGAAAAGGGAAAGAGAACAAGAACAGTCATGGAGAACCTCCCTGCCATAGGGCAGGAATCACATCCATGAAAGGAGAGTGGAGGAAAGACTCCTGCAGGAGGAGTCTCACACTGCAGAGCAGTTCTGAGAAAGTCTTGGTCAGGCTGATAGGGAGCCCCAAGTAAACATCTTCCATTAAAAGAATACCATATTGAACACAGGTGCCTCGGCATTAGTACCCGTACTGTGCTTGGTCATTGGCTGGGGGCAGACCGGAAACAGAGTGGTCGTGGAGTGAAAGCTGGGACAGACTCCCTAATATAGGCAGCTGGAGACTCTTTGCTAATGATAACTATGGCTCCCCGCAGCCCATTCTCTCTCGAAGGGAGAGCTGGGAAGGGAGATCCACCCTGCTCTACGAAGTACTGAAGTACCGTGTAACAGGGCTATTGTGATGCTGAAATGGTTTAATCAATGGAAGTGCTTAAAACTCTGTTCCACACGTAAAGGTGCTCAAAATAGTATAATAGTTACAGTATGATAGGAGGAACAAGGATGCATTTAAATGCCTGGCTTACGTGTGTTATTCAACTGAATGGTGTCACTTCAAATCCAGATTTGCAAACAGACACCTGGAAGGCGGATTGGGTCCTGAATTCATGAGTTAAAATTCTGTGAAGTGTCTGTTTTTCATGCTGGGTATTGGAATTACACATTTTTCAAATCAGTAAAATTATGAATGAAATTATATTCTATGAGCACTACTTCAAAGCACAACTTCCTAAAATGACAACGTCTATAATTCCTTTGCTGGAGTCTTTATTTCCTCTGTCCGTCTCTCTCCTTCTCTCTCAGTCTTTCTCTGTCTCTCTCTCCCTCCCTCTCTCTCACTGTCTCCTTTAATCTTGGGTGTCGCTGTTGCAATAACTCGTTTGGTGGAAACGTTTATATGCTTAAAATCAGCATCTTTCATTTTAACATGGCTTAGCAATCTTTCAACATCTGATCTGGAGAAATTCAAAATTCAGTCAGGTATATTCTCAGCAAGTGACCCATATTCCTTTCTGTCATATTTTTACTCTTTTCCCTGTCTTTACTTCACCTTCATCTAGAACTGGTCCTCTAAGAACTTTGCCTCTTGGCAACATTATGGTGAAACTATCCCTTTCTTTCGTCTATCATTTTATTTGCCACCAGCTAAACAAAGAGTTTACTCAAACTGCTCTTGATAGTAATCTACCTGAGGGCGGAAGTGAGACAATGGAAACTTAGGAAGCAGTCTAATTAATTTACAGTCTTTCAGGCTTGAAGGCAATATATTTCAGACCTGAATTACTATATTTGATATAAGTATCATTGTGCCCAGCAAAGTGGCCTGCTCAGGATGGCGTACAATAAGTGAGTATTTAAATGAAAGAAAAGAAACATTTTAAATCATGTTTACCTGAATGACAGTGTTACATGTGCTTTTTGTTTGAGAAGTCACTGTCAACCCTAGGGAGCTTTTAGAGCACATTCCATATCAGTTAAATCAAAATTTTTGTTGGTATAGCCTATGCATGGGTACTTTAAAAAAGCATTCTGATAATACTAATATGTGGGCAGATTTGGGAACCACTGGTTGCTAGAGGAAGTTATTAGAGGTATGTAAAAATGGGAAAGGAGTATGTCAAGACTGTATATTGTCACCCTGCTTATTTAACTTATATGCAGAGTCAGTCAGTTCAGTTCAGTCGCTCAGTCGTGTCTGACTCTTTGCGACCCCATGAATCGCAGCTCGCCAGGCCTCCCTGTCCATCACCAACTCCCGGAGTTCACTCAGACTCATGTCCATCGAGTCCGTGATGCCATCCAGCCATCTCATCCTCTGTCGTCCCCTTTTCCTCCTGCCCCCAATCCCTCCCAGCATCAGAGTCTTTTCTAATGAGTCAACTCTTCGCATGAGGTGGCCAAAGTACTGGAGTTTCAGCTTTAGCATCATTCCTTCCAAAGAAATCCCAGGGCTGATCTCCTTCAGAATGGACTGGTTGGATCTCCTTGCAGTCCAAGGGACTCTCAAGAGTCTTCTCCAACACCACAGTTCAAAAGCATCAATTTTTCGGCGCTCAGCCTTCTATGCAGAGTACATCACACGAAATGCCTTGCTGGATGAATCCCAAACTGGAATCAAGATTGCTTGGAGAAATAACAACCTCAGATATGCAAATAATATCACAGTAGTGGCAGAAAAAGAAGGGGAACTAAAGAGCCTCCTGATGAAGGTGAAAGAGGAGAATGAAAATGCTGGCTTAAAACTCAACACTCAAAAAACTAAGATCATGGCATCTCGTCCCATCACTTCATGGCAAATAGTTGGGGGAAACAATGGAAATAGTGAGAGATTTTATTTTCTTGGGCCCCAAAATCACTGCAGATGGTGATTGCAACAACAAAATTAAAAGATGCTTGCTCTTTGGAAGAAAAGTTGTGACAAACCTAGACAGCGTATTAAAAAGCAGAGACATGACTTTTCTGACAAAGGTCCATATCGTCAAAGCTATGATTTTTCCAGTCGTCACATATGGATGTGAGTGTTGTATCATAAAGAAGGCAGAGCACTGATGAACTTATGCTTTCAAAATGTGGTGCTGGAGATGATTCTTGAGAGTCCTTGGACTGCAAGGAAATCAAACCAGTCAATCTTAAAGGAAATCAACCCTGAATATTCATTGGAAGGACTGATGCTGAAGCTGAAGTTCTAATACTTTGGCCACCTGATGTGAAGAGCCAACTCATTGGAAAAGACCCTGATGCTGGGAAAGATTGAAGGTGGGAGGAGACGGGGGCAACAGAGAATAATATGGTTGGATGGCATAACTGACTCAATGGACTTGAGTCTGACCAAACTCGGGGGGATAGTGAAAGACGGGGAAACCTTGTGTGCTGTAGTTCATGGGGTCGCAAAGAGCTGGACACGACTTAGCAACTGAAAATCAACAGAGCCCCGTGTGGTATTCACAGTTTGCTTTCCTTCACTGGGCTACTCCTATGACAAGTCACAACACACTGGCAATTACTTGAATTCTTACATTTTTAAAATTTAAAATGAATGTCCTCATAGCTTTCTACTGTATAAGAGATCCTGACTGGTTTAATATAAAATATTTTTTTTCGCACAAAGCAGTCTTTAAGTAAGGGAGCCATGATAACTCCAAGGCTTCTTGCCACCCCCACCCCCCGCCCAGCACACCACCAGTGCCCCTGTCTGCACAGCTCTAGTCCTGGGTTCAAGAAGTCAGATATGGATGTCATATATACTCTGGTTTGGAGTCTGTCTCTTACACTTATATTTGCATACCCTAAGCAAACCTCTTCACCTCCTCAAGCCTTAGTTTTCTCATCTATCAAAAGGGGTTTTTGTGGAGATTAAAATGAAGGGCTTAGACCACAGATCTTTGTAAACAAGGTTTCCACTGTGTTTGTGTTACTATGTTTTGATGTACAAGCAAGTGCTTTTATGCTGTGTTGTTGCTGGGCAGAACTGGTGTCACAACACACTTAGTTTCATGAAGAGATAAAAGAATGGAAAAGAGTAGTCCCTGGAGGCTCAAGAAAGGTACAGAGAATGCAGCCACACCTGGAGGAAAGAGGAAAGCAAGCTCTTGTTCGTTCCTTCCATGCTCTTGAGTGCGAAGCTGCACGGTCTATCCTGGGAGGCAGGGCTGGAGTGAGAAAGGATTTGATCATGTCTTCAGTCCTGCCATCTCAGGAAGCTTCCCTGAGGTGAGGCTTAACTTCCTCCAACCACTCTCAGCCAAGGGGATTTTTCACTGAGGTTTAAACTCTGAACAGACTCCAAGATGCTAGACCTACCTGAATGCAAATGAGGCCAGTGGTCACTTAGAATCAAAATGTGCTGATTTAGGTTTATGAAGCTCCAGTCAGTTGACCTGGCAGCTTCAGTGTGAGATGAGGTGGAACCTAAATGTGCAAAGTGGTCATTTTCCCGGCATCTGCCGTTTGGAGTCAGACTTTCCTGATGAGGAGTCTTGCTCACCCATTTTCTGTTGACAAAAGTGTTTGGGCCATGACTGCAATATGGAAGGATAATAACGCTTATGAAAAGTCACCTTACATTTGTGTCTCATGCCACGTTGAACAACACAGTGTCATATCCATTATCATATTTGATCCTTGAAGCAGTTCAGTGAACTAGAAAAATTACTGCAGCCTGGGATTAGGCATATTCTTAAAGGACTCACGGTTGCTAGCATTAATTTGAGTGTGTATTCCTAAGCTTGCATATACAATGATTGCCCTTCTGTTTGCATAGTATATGCATTTTTGCTCTTTTATAATCCATTTCCCTTTTAAAATCTCCATCTCTTCTGACCCTTTACATCTTGTTCTAATGTCTCTCTAGCATTAGTAAAAATAATTACTGAGAAGAAATGCATATTTGAGATGAACTTGGCTGAATTTCTGCTAGAAATGCTCCCTGTGAGAGGTGTCTTCATCCTTCCTCCTACCTTCCTTCCTTCCTTACTCCATCCTTTTTTTGTTGTTGTTGTTGCTGCTTAAAAAATAAAAGTGTGTGTGTGTGTGTGTGTGTGTGTGTATGTGGCCTGGAGAAAGCCAGGAGTGAAGGGGAAAGAAGATGATAAGTTGAATTGATCACAGTGAAGAGCATCATAAAGTTTCAAAAGAGATCCTTTGGAGGTTAAAGGCAGTTATCTACATAGATATGAATTTATAGTAAGTCTGATTTTGTGGGATATATTTCTTTTGATGGGAAAATGTTCTTAGGCTCTGCTTGTGCTACTTAAACTATTTCATGGTATAGAGTGACACCTAAAATCAGAGATATATAATAATTTTTCAGTAATTTTAGAATTTTATGTTTAGGAAATGTATCCTATTCCTAGTTTTAATTGTTTATCAGTTGAGTTAATGTTCTTAAACATATGCATAATAAATATTGCAGTGCAATTTCATAATCTTTTTCCTAAATGGTCCTGCCTTGTATTTCAAGACCTTTATTATGCAGATGGTATTGAGGTCACTAATACAGCAATCAGGACTGCCCATATATGCAGAAATGTAACCATCAGACATGGGTATTAACAGAGAATTATATTTTTTATACTTGAGAATTTTAGGATTCTTAGTGAGACATATATGTTTTGTATATTATAGGATATGAATGTCTTTTAAACAACTAAACATCTACATACATACCTATTCCAAATTATTAACATAATAATAATAATAATGATAGTTTAATAGACATGAAATTTTTGAAGTAATACCTAACATAAGGCAGAAACATAAACCTATTTTTCTGACACTTTTTAAATTTGATTTACTGAATTTACCAAATATTTTGATAGAGAAGAGGCTGTTTAATATTGTGCTTAGAATGGAGTTGATAGAGCTGGATTTGATTCCTGATTCTGGTGCTTACTAGCTAAATTTTCCAGACCCAGTTTTCTCATCTGTACAATGGGAACCAAATTAGTAACTAAAAGGGTTTCTAAAATTATAAAATAAGATAAAGAATGTGAACTGCTTAGCACAGGGCTTATTATAAAGTCAATGCTCAGTAAATAGTGCTACTTGTATATGATTACTTACTAACAGTTATTAATGAACTTGTGTAAGTGAATATTTGGCATATCTTATATCTATTCTGGAGAAGGAAATGGCAACCACTCCAGTATCCTTGCCTGGAAAACCCCACGGACAGAGGAGCCTGGCAAGCTACAGTCCATGGGGTTGTAAAGAGTCGGACGTGACTGAGACTTCACTTTTTATCAGTTCGGTTCAGCTGCTCAGTCGTGTCTGACTCTTTGCAACCCCGTGGACTGCAGCATGCCAGGCTTCCCTGTCCATCACCAACTCCCGGAGTTTATTCAAACTTGTGTCCATTGAGTCAGTGATGCCATCCAACTATCTCATCCTCCGTTGTTCCCTTCTCCTCCGGCCTTCAATCTTTCCCAGCATCAGGGTCTTTTCCAATGAGTCAGTTCTTTGCATCAGGTGGCCAAAGTATTGGAGTTTCAGCTTCAGCATCAGTCCTTCCAATGAATATTCAGGACTGATTTCCTTGAGGATGGACAGGTTGGATCTCCTTGCAGTCCAAGGGACTCTCAAGAGTCTTCTCCAACATCACAGATTAAAAGCATCAATTCTTCTGTACTAAGCTTTCTTTATAGTCCAACTCTCACATCCATACATGACCACTGGAAAAACCATAGCTTTGACTAGATGGACCTTTGTTGGCAAAGTCATGTCTCTGCTTTTTAATATGCTGTCTAGGTTGGTCATAGCTTTTCTTATATATTATATATCATATATTCTGTATTATATATTATATATCTTATATATTCTGTGTTATATATTCTGTATTATATAGTCTTATATTTCTGTCATATATGATTTTTTTCTCTCATACTATCCAAAAGCAGACTTTTCAGTGTTTATAAATATATTTATAAATTAGCTACTCATTTAATGACTGCTATGTGCTGTATACCTTGCTAGAAGCCAGGTTTAGAACAGTAAGCTAAACAAGATCTCCTTCTTACATAGATATTTTAGTCAGTATGAGAAATAATTAGTACACAAGCAAACTGAAAAATCCACATTTATTTGTTTATTTAGCAGCACAGTGCTAATCAGGCTTTCCTGCTTAAGTCCACTGGGAGCCAGGCTCAGAGCAATTGTCCTGGGCCATTATCAGTGGGGAATTATCAGTAGGCATGATTCTAGAAATTTCGCTGTTTCGCTTGGGAACCCTGGATTCTAAGGTAATTCACTGGACACGTGCAACTTCTGTCTTTTCCACCATTCCACAAAGCAGAATGGATGTGTGCACTTCCTTCAAATCACCTCATCAGTGCCCAGCAAATAACATAAAATTAAATAAATAGGTTAAGGGCCTTTCTTTATAAAGTCCCATCGGTCAAGATGCTCAGCAACTCCAAGGCATGCTGAATGCAGACAGGGCTAATGAAAGTCTGTTTCCCCACCTTTATTTATTCCCTGATAAACAAGATATGCTGCCCACATGCCTTAGTATTCAAAGTCTTAATGAAAACAAGACAGAATTCTTAAAAGATAGACTGCTGGAGTATTGGTGCATGAATGGTAGAGGACTCTGGGTTCTGATGATGCAGACTTCTGTAGTAGACACACAAGGGCCATGAATCTGGGTATGATATCCATGGAGGCTTCTTCCCAGAGTTCTTGGCTTCTGAGCTACAGTCAAGCCTCTTCCATGCCTTGGGTGGTCACTTCAAAAGACCCCCAATGAAAGCATTCAGAAGGAAGGAAAAAGTTCCCTCCTGGCTCTCCATCGTGAATTACAAACTGGCATTATCTCTTCCCATTCTTAAAACTCGAAGGGTGGTACAGGCAGTGATGCTGACAGTGTGCATTCGCAGATGCCACCATATGGGTCTCGAAAAACTAGTTGCACTGATGATTCCCTGCACATGTAGGAGACAGTTTGCATTGTTGGCACCGTCCCTGCACAGAAACAAGCACAGCTTAGCAAGGCTGAGCAGATGGCACTGGATCTGGTGCCAGGGAAGCAGTGAATTAAAGGTTATACCCACCAGGTTTGATGCGGTGCCAGTTTGAATTGGTACAGAAGCTTCAGCCCACCTGCTTATTGGCCTCATGACATCTGGCATCTTTTTATTTTATTATTTTTTTTAAATTTGGACTGAATTGAAGGCAGCAAGGAAAAATGTCATTTTAAAAGCCAGTTACAAGTCAATAGATTTAAACTCTTAACCAAAAAAAAGGCCTACAGGCCCTCTACATTAATGTTTTATATTAATGATTTTTAGAAAACCTTTGGGGAAGTCACACACGGATGTGCTGAACTGCGCTGCAATTTATAGCGTCATATAATAGAAGGGGGTAGATTGCTAAAACCTGGCCCAAAGTTGCTAAATAGTGAAAACAGAAAAAGGCTATTACCTGTAGCCTGTATATGGTAAGGAGGAATCGGAGAGGAAAATAAGCTTGCTTCTATTTATTCTAACTATTTTCACTTTGTAATGAAAAGAAAACATGGTGGCATTTCGTACAGAAGCACAGTCTAGAAGGTGCTTCTCACCTTTGGTTGGTCTCATACAGTTTTTCTATGGCTGCGTGTTTAGTGATGCTGTATTTCAGCTGTAATCCCCACTTGCTCTGCACACATTCACACACTGTGTACACAGATATGCAACACACCCAGCCCCAGGGTAGCAGAGTGTGCATACTGAGACCTGTTTGTATATCTCCTCCATTTGGGATTTTCATGTCTGCTCCCTGGGTGTGAAATGAAAGCCTGCCGTGGAGCTGCACTCGGAGGTGATTAGCTTGGTAACCAAGCCTTTTGATTCAAAGTGTATATAAGGCCTGGCTTAGAGTATCACCGTTTATTGATTTTGAATTAACTTTCAATGATACTGTATCAAGCCCCATGTCAGCATTCTAGAAGTGAAAGAAATCATTGTTAAGATGGTGGATTAAATGTCTAAAATGGCATCAACTTTTCATCCCACAAATCTGGCTTGTATCGTGGTCATACTGACTTTTTCCCCACTGAAATTGGCTTGGTATTTTCTTTTTCATAGACTGTAACAACTTAGAAGTTTTGTGGCAGTATAGTCTATTCTTTTCAGAAAAATACCCAGAGAAGAGACATTGATAAGGAAAAAAAAGTAGGGAGTGCTTTCAAATTCTGCTCCAAAGAACTTGGAGGGAGAACGAAGAAAAACTAGCAGCATACCTCTAGTTAGGAACAGAAACAATAGCCTGGAAATGCAATAGTTTACTCTTGTTTTGAACTCTGTAGACAGTCAACAGACAGAGACTGTCTGTTGCAGCCAGCAATACCAGTACCATCCTCAGAATATGCAAGAGAAAGGTTTGTTGTTTGATTGGGAAGGCAATCCAAATTCCATTAGTTCTGGGTATACTCTGGAAGTCAGCTGTCTGTTTTGAAGCCTTTAATTAAATATCATAATGACTTCTTAATATTAAAGGTATTATTAAGTATTAATGTTAAAGTATTAAACACATTAAAATAATTTTACATTATTAAAATGTTATTAATTATTGATATTAAATATTAATTAACTTCCAATTCTGAATTGCATGAGCCACAGCTATATTTTTCTCAGTGGTAAATCCAGGTTAAAAAAAAAAGAGAAAAAGTGTTTCCCCAAATCATGAAACTACTAAGGGAAAAATAAAGTTCAAAAAAATGTAAGCAGCAACACTAGAAATGATGGAGTTTATGGACCCATTAGTTGTTATCAAAGTCCTTAGATTCATCTAAGTTTATGGATGGAAAAAATAATCAAACTTTACTAATGTAAAGTGCAAAAGAAATACTAATTTCCTTTCAGCATTTCAATAACAGAGTGAAGATGGGAAAGAAAAAACACCCACATAACAGGGCCTCTCTAACATTGGAGCCACTTAGAACTTCCTTCTATTCAGGTAACTAACTCATGATACTGTTAGAATGACGTTTCTTTCACAAGCTTCTAAGGTGTTCTATAATAATGCGCCATCATCTTTGCTATCCAAAGACATCTTACTGTTTTCACAGTCAACACTTATACATTATTCAATGTTGTTATAAATAATTCTTGTTATAGACCACGTACTAAATTGCTACTTCATATTCATTGTGGCAAGATAATCTGTTTCAAATTTCTCCAGATAAACAGGTAACTCCCTATATTCCAAGGAAATAAAATGAGTATGTTCTGCTCCTTCAACTGAGCAGTTTTAGCGAGGCAATGGTTAAAAAAAATATCCCCAATGAGAGATAGCACTGAAAGTTGTAATCACAAGGAGAGGGTATCCAAGCATAATTTTATTTACAATGCATATGATAACATTGCCTTCTGGGCTATCTATAATATATTGCTGAGTACTCTCTTCTCAGTACACTTAAAAGCTACTATTTATTGTTAATAGACACAAGAGTTGGTAAAAATGGGTCTGAAAAGTAAGTGAAGAGCTCTATGGATTGACTGGAAGGCAAGAGCCTAGCAACTTTTCTTACAGCAAAACAGATTGTGGATTTTATATTTATCTTTTTTCAGTACTAATTTTGAATATTTATGACCAAAAATTCAAAATGGGTGCTTTAAAAATACATCCAGACACAAGGAACTCAAACTGGAGCTCTGCAACAACCTAGAGGGGTGGAATGGGCGGGAGACGGGAGGGAGGCTTCTGAGCGAGGGGACACACCTATGGCTGATTCATGCTGATGCTTGGTAGAAACCAGCAAAATTCCATAAAGCAATTATCCTTCAATTAAAAAAGTTTAAAAAATATATCCAAAAAAAGCAGTAATTTGCCCTCAAGTTAATGAAATATAAGATAGTTCCTCAAGATTGCATTTCCATGGATTCTGAAACTGAAAAAAATGGTCTCATGGATTTAGCTCAGCCAAATCCTGTTCTCCAGCTAGTATCATCATTAATGTGCATTTTTGCTTTGCTTAAGATATGATCATTTTGCAGACTAAGATAGAACATGGTTCTTGGCACAAAGTAGGAGCTCAAAATATTTGTTTAATAGGACTGATGCACCAGGTAAACCTTCCCTGATAGCTCAATGGGAAGAATTTGTCTGCAATGCAGGAGACATGGGTTCGAAGCCTGAGTTGGGAAGATCCCCTGGAGAAGGGAATGGAAAGCCACTCCAGTGATCCTTGCCTGGGAAATCCCATGGAAGGAGGAGCCTGAGGGATATAGTGTGCGAGGCAGCAAAAGAGTTGGACACGACCTATCGACTAAACAACAGCAACAATGAACCAGGTAGTGAATCATCCATTCATGCTTTCTTTCATTCAGTATTATTGATGGAGCATGAGTTATGGAAGTGGCTAAGAACTCAGATTCTGGAGGGAGATTTCCTGGGTTCAAACTGGTTCTGCCTCTTGACAGCTGTGTGATATGGGACACGTTTAACATTTCAGTGTCTCAGTGTCCTCCTCTATAAAATGAAGCAGCTATAAATACTAATAAAGTTTTATGAGGAATGTACTATATTTATTACAGATTTAGAGCAATGTTGGGTACTTTGTGTCTTGTAAATATCTGATCAATAGGTAGATACATAAAGATATGTAGATGATAAATTTCCCAGCGCAAAGAACAGAATGAAGCAATATCTCAGTTCCCAATGTGCTCAAAATACTCAGATATTCTTCTAGCCCAGCAATGCCTAACATTCAGAAAATAAGCTTTTAACTTAAATGAGACTTTAGGTTACAGGCTCAGAAACATGAAATTTACCATGTGATGATCAAGATCCCTTTAAGTAAATATGCCTTCTCTTTATTCTTACAGACAAAATGATGAAATCATTAAGATTCATGTACATCATTCCCATAATCATCCTCCTTTGTAATGGCCCTTCTCATTTAAAGAAGAAATAATCTAATATCAGCTTACTACACTTTTTGGTTCATACTTTAAATAACTTTGTATGTTTGTAAATACTTTCTACTGTGTCTTTTCAATCATGCATGTAAAGATTTTTAAGACTTTTTCCATAATGATAAAATGAAAGCATTCTTCCCTTTAAAAAATGTTTAGTTAGGGCTTGACCAATAGAAGATTTAAGGGAGGGGCAAAGGGACCCCAGAAGAGTTACTATACTGTAAACTACGTGCTCCTCATTTTATCAGTCTCAAACATCTATTGACTCCACATCATTTCTTTGTCTACCCCCAGGACCACTGCTGTAGCTCAGGTTTTCATTCTTCACCACCAGAACTACTGAAGTCTCCTTTGCTTCCCAGCTTGTCCCTTCTTCCCCTGTATCCCATTATCTGCATTGCAACTTTCCAGATGAGAGCTCTGATAATGGTACTCTCAGGCTCAAAAATCTAACAGGATAGCATGCCTCAGTGGAGGTTCCAAACTTCGTTGCCTGTAAGACTCATCCAGCTGAGCTCCTTGTCTCTGAGGTTGTTGGCTCAGTATGCTTTTGATGGGCTCAAGGTTTAGCCCAAGGGATTTTGATGAAGCCTCTCCATGGCCAGTGTTTGAGAGCCACCAGCTAAGAGTCAGACACGACTGAGCGACTTCACTTTCACTCTTCACTTTCATGCATTGGAGAAGGAAATGGCAACCCACTCCAGTGTTCTTGCCTGGAGAATCCCAGGGATGGAGGAGCCTGGTGGGCTGCCGTCTATGGGGTCGCACAGAGTCGGACACGACTAAAGCGACTTAGCAGCGGAAGGAAAAGTCAAGGTACACCAGCCCTTCCAGGATTAGTCCTTGCCTGTCTCTCTCCACTCCCACATACCCATGCCCCTCCAGTTGGAGTTCCTACAGCCACACCTTGTAGCTGCTTCACTCTTGGCCCAGTAGTCATCTCCCCCTTGTGATTCATAGTAGCTGCTCTGCAAAAGTTGGTAGCTCTGTTTCTAGCATTTTCCAAAACACTCTGCCGAAACTACATTGAACCTTTCCTTACTTTTATGAGAATTTATGCTGCATGTAGTGCTGGAATAATGGCATTAAAAATGCATAGTACATTTGGACAAAAAAAGAAAGTTCATTTTTTCATTTATATCTGTTGGTAACATTAAAGACAGCTGCAATACATAGCACCCCTCCTCCCAATTCTTTCTCTCCCATTTTCTCACACCCACCTACCATAGTTCCTTTCTCTTCCAAACTCCCTGGAGATTCTCCCACACATCCAGCCTCACTTGATCTTTATCCTTCTCATCCATCTTCTTTCCTCCTGATTTTGCAATTTGAAAATCCCAAAGGAAAAAATAACACTTGTTTAGAAGACTGGAAATGTCAAGGAGACACAGCTCCTTTAGTGCCTAGAAGTTGCTCCTAGTCATAAGGGAGAATCATGCAGAATCCTGCCTCTCCCATTTTGGCTTGAGCTCCTTCAGAGCAATGATGTTTTACTGATTTTGATTTCTCTGTACAAACCCAGATCTCAAAATATATGAATATTAGAATCTGAGGTGACAGGTGTGTCTTTTGCCGTGTATTGTATCTACCTACTGATCGGAATCACCTTAAGGAAAATCTAACTTATTTGCTTTAGGGTAATATACAATCAATAATGTTGGAGGATAATTTGTCTTCATCGTAATTTCCTCTTTTGCTGCCACCATGTGAAGAAACAGTCTCCTGATTCTGTGCATTCCAATCACCATACTTATGTAACAAATTGTTCCAAACTTAGTGATATAAAAAACTTCTATTTGCATGCAGATTTCTTAGGATGGTTATTCAGGGAGGGCTTGACAGGGTAGTCCTCCCTGGGGTCATGTGGGTAAAGTCAGAGGGCTGTTGTCACCTGCAGGCTTGACTGGGGCTGAGGATCCACATTCCGGGGGCTCTTGGGTGAATGTGTGATGCATATTCATAGGGTTGCTAGGGTGGCTTCGCAAAATGGCATTTGGCTTCCTCCAAAGCATGTGTCCAGGAAGCTGAAGTGTGCACTGCAGTGCCTTTTTCAGCCTTAGAATCACACCCTGTCCACTCTGCTTTGTCCTATTGGTCTCTTAGAGTCAGTACTGATTGGCTTTGAGAGAGGACTACACAGGTAATGGCAGTGGAGGTGTGCATCATTGGGTAGCATCCTGGAGGCTGGTTACCCTCCGAATGTCCACGCTTTCCTAAAAGATAAATTGTGGACTACTTCAGTTGCTGTAACTGCTGTAAGGAACAGAGAGCATGAGGTCTTACAAGCGAAACATTTTATAGCTGGAAAGATCAAGTGTGTGTGTGTGAAAGTCACTCAGCTGTGTCCGACTGTTTGTGACCCCATCGACAGTAGCCTGCCAGTCTCCTTCATGAAACTCTCCAGGGCAGAGTACTGGACTGGGTAGCCATTTTCTTCTTCAGGGGATCTTCACAACCCTGCAATCAAACCCAGGTCTCCCACATTGCAGGCAGATTCTTTACAGTGTAAGCCACCAGGGAAGCTTGGAAAGATCAAGAGATTATATCTAATTCAAGTGATCTTAAGTCATAGATCTAAAAGTAGCTTTGTGCGTGCTGAGTCACTTCAGTCATGTCTGACTCTTCTCAACCCCATGTACTATAGCCCACGAGGCTCTTCTGCCCATGGGTTTCTCCAAGCAAGAGGTGGCTTTAGAGATTAGCTAATTCAACCACTTAATTCACAGATAAGAAAAGAGAGGATCACTGGTACCATTTTTCTAGAATCCATATATGTGCATTAATATAAGATGTTTGCTTTTCTCTTTCTGAATTACTTCACTCTGTATAATGGGTAGAAGGTTCATCCACTTCACGAGAACTGACTTGAATTCATTCTTTTTTATGGCTGAGTAATATCTCATCTTGTATTTGTACATCTGTATCCATTCATCTGTCGACATCTACATGGCCTCCGTGTCCTAGCTAGGGAAGGAACGGAGATGCAGATAGAGACTGGACTTCTGGACGCAGTGGGGGAAGGAAAGAGACGAAGGGAGACAGTAGCATTGACATATTTACACTAACGTGTGTAAAATAGGTAACTGGTGAGAAGAGAAGGTGCTCTACAACACGGGGAGCCCAGCTTCCTGTTCTGTGATGACCTAGAGGGGAGGGATAGGAGGAGGGGAAGAAGCTCAAGAAGGACGTGAAATATGTATAATTTTGGCTGGTTTGTGTTGTTGTGCAGCAGACATTATCAAAACATCATAAAGCAATTTTTATCCAATTAAAAAATAAAAAAAGAAAAGAGAGGCTAAGAAAGAACATTTGTGGCAGAGCTGAGTCAAGAGGTCAGAACTACTGTATCCCAGGCCAATAAACAATCGAAGGACGCAAACACAAACAAAACTCTCTGGGGAAATCTGAGAAGAAAAAGTGCAAATGTGCTCTGTGATATGTAAAATAATCTGAATTTGAGAAAACATTATAAATTGCATACTTTTTATGACTAAGTATCATGCAGTATAGCTGTGGTTTTCTTTGTTGGTTAAATGTGCTGCACACTAATTTGCGTGGGTTTTATTTGCTCACAACACTGTATTCTATTGACACGTTCCTAACTGTGTTAATTTACTTATCATACAGTGTAGTCAGTTGCTCAGATATTAAAATTAAATGGAGCATTTTCCACTCATTTATCTCTTAACAATTATAGAAATATTAAAAGAGAACTTTAAAATAAGATATAGAGTAATGAAGATTTTTAAAATTAATTGCATAAGTTAATCTTTGACTTTAAAATCTTAGAAAACACTTAATTAGAAGGCAATTTGTGCAAAATAGAATGTCTTGAATTCTGCTTTTCACTGCCTAGAAATTAAGTCCAGATAAATTTCACTAATAATTTATTTCAATGTTGTTGTTCAGTCATAAGTTGTATCTGACTCTTTGTGACGCCATGGACTGCAGCACACCAGACTCCTCTGGCCTCTAGTAACTCCCGGAATTTTCTCAAATTCATGTCCATTGAGTTGGCAATGCTATTTAACCACCTCATCTTCTGCCATCCCTTTCTCTTTTCCCTTCTGTCTTTACCAACATCAAGGTCTTTTCCAATGAGTTAACTCTTCCCATCAACTGGCCAAAGTATTGGAGCTTCAGCTTTAGCATCAGAACTTCCAATGAATATTCAAGATTGATTTCCTTTAGAACTGAGTAGTTTGATCTCCTTGCAGTCCAAGGGACTCTCAAGAGTCTTCTCTGGCACCAAAATTTGACAGCATCAGATCTTCAGTTTTCAGCCTTCTTCCTTTTTTTTTTTTTTTTTTAAATGGGCCAACTCTCACATTCTACATGACTACTGGAAAAAAACATAGCCTTGAGTATACAGGCCATGGTCAGCAAAGTGATGTCTTTATTTTTTAATATGTTGTCTAGGTTTGTTATAGCTTGCCTTCAAAGGAATAATTGCCTTTTAATTTCAAGGCTGCAGTCTCTGTTGCAGTGATCTTGGAATCCAAGGAAAAAAAATCTGTCATTGCTCCACTTTTTCCCCTTAATTTTCCATGAAGTGATGGGACAAGATGCCATGACCTTAGTTTTTTGAATGTTGAGTTTCAAGTCAGTTTTTTCACTCCTCTTTCACCTTTATCAAGAATAATGTCATCTGAATATTTGAAGCAATTGATATTTATCCTGGCAATCTTGATTCCAAGCCTGTGATTTATTCAGCTCAGCATTTTGCATGATGTACTCTGCATATGCTATGACAAACCTAGACAAGCAAATTAAAAAGCAGAGACATTACTTTGCTGACAAAGGTCTGTCTAGTCAAAGCTATGGTTTTCCCAGTAGTCATGTATGGATGTGAGAGTTGGATCATAAGGAAAGCTGACCACTGAAGAACTGACGCTTTTGAACAGTTGCGTTGTAGAAGACTCTTGAGAGTCCCCTGGATTGCAAGGAGATCCAACCAGTTCATCCTAAAGGAAATCAGTCCTGAATATTCACTGGAAGAACTGGTGCTGAAGCTGAAACTCCAATACCTGGGCCACCTGATGTGAAGAACTGACTCATTGGAAAAGACCCTGATGCTGGTAAAGACTGAAGGCAGGAAGACAAAGGGAAAATAGAGGATGAGATGGTTGGATGGCATCACTTTCTCAATGGACATGAGTTTGAGTAAGCTCTGGGAGTTGGTGATGGACAGTGAAGCCTGGTGTGCTGCATGCATGGGGTCACAAAGATTCAGACATGACTGAGCAACTGAACTGAACTTTGCATATAAGTTAAATAAGCAGGGTGACGGTATACAGACTTGTCATACCGCTTACCCAATTTGAACCAGTCTGTTGTTCCATGTCCGTTCTAACTGTTGCTTCTTGACCTGCATTCAGGTTTCTCAGGAGCCAGATAAGGTTATCTGGTATTCCCATCTCTTTAAGAACTTTGCAATTTGTTGTGATCGACAGTCAAAGGCTGTAGCGTAGTCAATGGAGCAGCGTAGATTTTTCCTGGAATTTTTTTGCTTTTTCTATGATCCAACAGATGTTGATAATTTGATCTCTGGTTCCTCTGCCTTTTCTAAATCCAGCTTGAACATCTGGAAGTTCTCAGTTCATGTACTATTGAAGACTAGCTTGAAGGATTTTGAACATAACCTGGTAGCATGTGAAATAAGCACAACTGTATGGTAGTTTGACCTTTTCTAAGTTTTCCAAATTTGCTGACACATTGAATGCAGCATTTAACAGCATTATCTTTTAGTATTTTAAGTAGCTCAGCTGAAATTCTGTCTCCTCCACTACATTTGTTAGTAATAATGATTCCTAAGGCCCATATGACCTCACACCCCAGAATGTCTGGCTCTAGGTGAGTGACCACACCATCATGGTTATCCAGGTCATTAAGACCTTTTCTTGTTTAGTTCTTCTGAGTCTTCTTGCCACTTCTTCTTAGTCTCTTCTGCTTCTGTTAAGTCTTTATCATTTCTATCCTTTATTGTGTCCATCTTTGCATGAAATGTTCCCTTGGTATCTCCAATTTTCTTGAAAAGATCTCTAGTCTTTCTCATTGTATTGTTTTCCTCTATTTCTTTGCACCGTTCTTTTAAGAATTCTTAGAACACTGTTCTTATCTGTCCTTGCTGTTCTCTGGAACTCTACACTCAGTTGGCTGTATCTTTCCCTTTCTCCTTTGCCTTTCACTTCATTTCTTTCCTCAGCTATTGTAAAGCCTCCTCAGACAACCACTTTGCTTTCTTGCATTTCTATTTCTTTGGGATGATTATGATCAGTGCCTCCAGTAAAGTTATGTAGTTCCATCCATAGTTTTCTGGCACTCTATCCACCAGATCTAATCCCTTGGAACTATTTGTCACCTCCACTATATAATCATAAGAGATTTGCTTTAGGTCATACCTGAATGGCCTAGCAGTTTTCCCTACTTTCTTCAACTGAAGCCTGAATTTTGCAATAAAGAGCTCATGATCTGAGACACAGTCATCTCTAGGTTTTGTTTTTACTGACTGTATTGAGCTTCTCCATCTTTGACTGCAAATATCACAATCAATCTGATTTCAGTATTGACAATCTGGTGATGTCCATGTGTAGAGTCATCTCTTAAGTTTTTGCAGAAGGGTCTTTGTTATGACCGGTCTCTTATCAAAACCCTGTTAACTTTGTTCTGCTTCATTTTCTACTCCAAGAACAAACTTGCCTGTTATTCTGGGTATATCTATTTTAAATAAATTTATTTATTTGTAATTGAAGGATAATTGCTTTACAGAATTGTGTCGATTTCTGCCAAACATCTCCTATGATGAAAAGGACACGTTTTTTGGTGTTAATTCTAGAAGGTGTTGTAGGTCTTCACAGAACATGTCAACGTCAACTTCTTTGGCATTAATGTTAGGGACATAGGCTTGGATTACTGTGATGTTGAATAGTTTACCTTAGAAATGAACTGAGATGATTCTATTTTTTTTTTTTTTTTTGAGATTGCACTGCAGTATTGCGTTTCAGACTTTTGTTGATTATAAGGGCCACTCCATTTCTGCTAAGGGATTCTTGCCCATAGTAGTAAAAATAGTGGTCATTTGAATTAAATTTGCCCATTTCCATCCATTTTAGTTCACTGATTCCTAAGATGTCAGTGTTCAGTCTTGCCATCTCCTGCTTGACCACTGTGAGTCATGGACCTAACATTTCAGTTTCCTATGTAATATTGTTCTTTAAGTATCAGAGTTTTCTTTCACCATCAGACACATCCACAACTGAGCATCATTTCCACTTTGGCCCAGCCGCTTCATTCTTTCTGGAGCTGTGAGTAATTGCCCTCCACTGCTTTTCCCCAGTAGAATGTTGGACACTTTCTGACCGGGTGGGCTCATCTTCCGGTGTCATACCTTTTTTGCTTTTTCACACTGTCCATGGAGTTCCCAGGGGCTTTCCTAGTGGCTCAGTGGTAAAGGACTCGCCTGCAGTGGAAGAGCCACAGGAGAGGTGGGTTCGATTCCTGGGCTGGAAAGATCATCTGGAGAAGGAAGTGACAACCCACTCCAGTGTTCTTGCTTGGAGAATCCCATGGACAGAGGAGCCTGGCAGGTTACAGTCCATGGGGTCACAGAGCCGGACATGACTTAGTGACTAAACCACCACCACCACCATGGGGTTCTCATGGCAAGAATCCTGAAGTGGGCTGCCATTTCCTCCTCCAGTGGGCCCCGTTTGGTCTGAACTCTTCAGTGTGACCCATCCGTCTTGGGTAGCCCTGCATGGCATGGCCCATAGCTTTACTGAATTCCCCAAGCCCCTTTGCAATGACAAGGCTGTGATCCATGAATATGTAATCCATATTTCTTTCAATATGAAGTTCTTTTACCTACTCTAATTAGGGTCACAGACTATCTATTTTTAAGCTACAGCTGTTATCTCATTATTTTGACAACTTGAATTGAATATCCAAGTTACAGAGTGCAACTATTTTATAGACTTTCTTTGTAATTGGAATATAAGGCAAATAAAAGTAAAACGGTCATTTGATTTTGAAAGTTTTACTTTTGTAGTTACAGATTGACATACATAGGGATAAAAATATTGGCCTTGCATTAGTTCTTCTGTATATTTTGCTTTGGTTTCTTAAGAGAACAGGATACGACAGGGGAGAAATACACATTCTCTATTTTTTTTTTTTTGGAGAGAAATACACCTTATCTCTATGACCTAGGATAACACTACACTGGGATAGGGTGATGTGTTAATGTGAACATGTTGGGATTAACCCAGGTCAGAGGAGTCTAACAGTTTATTTACATTTTATCTACATCACCAAGTATTTCTTCACGAGGTCTTCATTTTTAATTTTTGAAACTAAAATAGTTTTAATTTGCTAATTATGTAATCTGCTTCCCCTTCATTTAACATATACAAAGGTGATTTTAAATATTATTTTTCTGTAGCTGCAGCCCTAATAATTAGCTATTGTCACTAGGTATTCAGCTAAATGTTAAATGCAGCAGGAACTACACAGAGTCCAAATGCAAATCATCACTTAATTCTAGATTATTTACTATCCTCGTATTTTAAAATCATCTTACATAAACTGTTAAAATTATACTTTACATATCTATTATTTAATGACCCACACTGCTATAGCCTAGTCTCCTGTTATTATATAAGCAAACCACCCACCGAGTTTTCTTCGCGTAGCTGAAGGCCCACAGCATGCTCCTGAGACATAACTATTGACAAATATGAATCTTTTCAGGGCAAAGGAAATGACAGTGAGGAGAGTTAGCAGTTTTAACTTAAACTGCATTTTTGTTGAGGTCTGTACTTTAGAAGGTTTTAGAATTGATACTGTGTGATGGTCATAATGAACAAGGATTGAAACAATCATTAATAGACTGGTAACATTATAGGTAAAATAGCTAATGAAAAAATATATCTCTAACAGAAAACCCCAAATTGTATTATATTTGTAATTTAAATGTAGAGTTTATTTCTTGCCTCTGATTTATTGGCCTTTATTTATTTCTGCTTCATTATTTTGCTATTGTGAACTGCTTTGCATCAATTCGATACCAGTTTGAAAAACTGTTGTAGTAAATTATATATTAGTGGTACCAATTTTGTAAAAGCTACAAACACCCTCTCTACCACTCTTGATTGTGCTTTCTTTCTTTTCTTCCATGTTTGCTTGGGCTTACAAACCAGTGCTTGCCCAACGAGTTAGCTGAAATGGCAACATTAATTTCTATGCTTGGAAGAACATCAACTGTACCAAGAGAGAAGAGGGTGGCAAGCAGGGAAGAGTCAGGTAGCATGTATATTGCACCAAGCTGTACTGTTACAGGAAAATGCTCTGCAATCATAAAGAAACACAAGCTTTTTGCCAAAGATGATGCCAGTGAATGAAGGGTCGTAATAACCTCCATGAAAACCTTTCTTTTGGCTTGAAACCTTCTTACTATTTGACTATTTCAGGTATTTACCTACGTGTTCCTTGTTTTAAAAGTTCCATTATCAAGATACGACAGAGGGACATTTAATAAACAGACAACAAAAATAAAACAGACAAAATTAAAGTTGCAAGACTACCCTATAGCACATTTAAGATCTTTACAGTTTCTGGGAGACAAAGGAACCTTGGCCCTTTCCACAGCTATCCATGGGACATGCTCTTTCAGAAGTGTTGTGGGTCCCATCTTCTGCTGGCTGGCATTCCATTATGGTGAGACACCCAGAGAGCTTGATGGGTAAATAAAATTGGATCCTGGAGAGTACATTCTTTGGAGCTAGATCTTGGGTATAAGCCTGGACTTCAAAAGTTACTGGATGTGAGAATATGAACAAATCTCTTAATCAGTTTGACTGTAATTTTTGGTGTATAAGTCACACCTTTAATCATAAAGTTACCTTTCCAACTTCCTAATTTATAGGATTTTAAAGGCTATCAGTAATAATAATAATAATAGTGTGTTCGCCAAGGCATTTTTATCAATCTGAATGCACTGGCAAGAACAAGCATGATTCTTTGAATTTGTTGTTGTTCAGTCTCTCAATGTGTCCAACTCTGTGTGACCCCAGGGACTGCAGCACGCCAGGCTCCCTGTCCTTCACCATCTCCCAGAGCTTGCTCAAACTCATGTCCACTGAGTCGGTGATGCCATCCAGCCATCTCATCTGCTGTCCCCTTCTCCTGCCTTCAATCTTTCCCAGCATCAGGCTTTTCTAATGTGTCAGTTCATCACATCAGGTGGCCGAGATATTGACACTTCAGCTCCAACATCAGTCCTTCCAGTGAACACCCAGGACTGATCTCCTTTAGGATGGACTGGTTGGATCTCCTTGCAGTCCAAGGGACCCTCAAGGGTCTTCTTCAGCACCACAGGTAAAAGCATCAATTCTTTGGCTCTCAGCCTTCTTTGTGGTCCAACTCTCACATCCATACATGACTACTGAAAAACCATAGTTTTAACTATACAGATCTTTGTTGGCAAAGTTTATGTCTCTGCTTTTAAATATGCTCTCTAGGTTTGTCATAGCTCTTCTTCCAAGGAGCAAGCATCTTTTAATTTCATGGCCGTAGTCACCATTAGTTTGTTGGAGCCCAAAAAACAGTCTGTCACTGTTTCCATGGTTTCCCCATTTATTTGCCATAAAGTGATGGAACTAGATGCCATGATCTTAGTTTTTTGAATGTTGAGTTTTAAGCTAGCTTTTTCACTCTCCTCTTTCACTTTCATCAAGAGGCTTTTTAGTTCCTCTTCACTTTCTGCCATAAGGGTAGTATCATCTGCCTATCTGAGGTTACTGATATTTCTCCCTTCAATCTTGATTCCAGCTTGTGCTTCATCCAGCCCAGCATTTCCCATGATGCACTCTGCATGTAAGTTAAATAAGCAGGGTGATAACATACAGCCTTGATTTACTCCTTTCCAAATTTGGAACCAGTCTGCTGTTCCATGTCCAGTTCTAACTGTTACGTCTAGACCTGCATACAGGTTTCTCAGGAGGCAGGTAAGGCAGTCTGGTATTCTCATCTCTTTAAGAATTTTCCACAGTTTGTAGTGATCCACACAGTCAAAGGCATTAACGTAGTCAATGAAGCAGAAGTAGATGTTTTCTTTGGAATTTCTTGCTCTTTCTATGATCCAACAGATGCTGGCAATTTGATCTCTGGTTTCTCTGCCTTTTCTAAATCCAGCCTGAACATCTGGAAGTTCTCATTTCATGTAGTGATGAAGTCTAGCTTGGAAAATTTTGAGCCTTACTTTGTTAGCATATGAAATGAGTGAAATGTGCTGATGGACAGGAAGGCCTGGAGTGCTGTGATTCATGGGCTCATAAAGAGTTGGACACAACTGAGCGACTGAACTGAACTGTGCAATAATTTGCACATTCTTTGGCATTGCCTTTCTTTGGGATTGAAATGAAAAGTGACCTTTTCCAGTCCTGTGGCCACTGCTGAGTTTTCCAAATTTGCTGGCATATTGAGTGCAGCACTTTCACAGCATCATCTTTTAGGATTTGAAATAGCTCAATTGGAATTCTATCACCTCTACTAGCTTTGTTTTTAGTGATGCTTCCTAAGGCCCACTTGACTTCTCATTGCAGGATGTCTGGCTCTGGGTGAGACAACAGACATCATTGCATTACTGTAGCCAATAGTGCCCACTGTCTCCATGGTTTCACATATAGAACTAGGATAACATCTCCTCTAAAGAGGGTAATGTATTTTATGAATCCTTGGTTCTAATTAGTGCCTGATCATCTAATTATCAGGCACTAATAAATGATCAATAATGTTTGCTTAATAGACAGCTAAACAAATATGGTAGGCAAGCTTCTGAAAGGCAAAATAGTTTTGCATTTTATAATCTCCAGAGGTAAAATTAGTTTATTGATGGGTTGCTATAGGAAGACTGATTTAAGAAGGGTAAAAATTAAACCCCAAAATAGAATAGGAATTCTTAACATTTTTCTTAGCAGAAGTTATTGTATTTATCAGGAAAAATGAGCTAATGCTGCAATAACAATACCAAAGTTCACAGTCTCTGAACAATGCCATTCATGCTCTATATCCATTAAGGATTAGCACAGTTACTTTGACCGTTTGAATCACCCTAGCTGATGGAACAGCCACCATCCTGAATGTTGCTAATCCTCCTAGTTGAGGGAGCAGGAATGTCCTGTGGAGGTTTCTGGATGGATAAGTAAATGCTGCAGCCTTTGAGCTTTTCCACTCTCATCTCATTGGCCAGCACTAGATATTTGGCCCTAAACAAAAGGAGACCAGGAAACTAAACTGTACCCAGAAGATAATATCAGTGACCACTACACCTGATCACATACTAGAATGTTATAAACAGAATTAAATAGAAGTACCACAAGGGAGATTGGACTCTGAGAGGTCAATCTGTAATTGGACAATTCTGCAAATGCATTTATTTTCCCAACCTGTATGCAGTGCCTGCAAACTTTATTTTCATTTTGCAAATTTAACATTCATTGCTCTTGTACTATGACTTCTTCTAGGCTGCTAAATACACTTATGTTTAATGTGTTTTTTTTATAATTGTTAGCTCTATTTTAATTGACTTGTATTTGTGTCTGTCACTCTTTTCTGGGTGTGTCTGTTTAGTTGCTCAGTTACATCTGACTCTTTGTGGCACTACCAGCAAAGAACCCACCTGTCAATGCAGGAGGCCCAAGAGATATGGGCTTAATCCGTGGGTGGGGAAGATCCTCTGGACAAGGGCATGGCAACCCACTCCAGTATTCTTGCCTGGAGAATTCCACGGACAGAGGAGCCTGGCTGGCTATAGTCCATGGTGTCTCAAAGAGTCAGATACAGCTGAAGCGACTTAGCACTCACAAACATCTGACTCTTTGTGATCCTTTGAACTGTATCCTGCCAGGCTCCTCTGACCATGAGATTTCTCAGGAAAGAATACTGGAGTTGGTTGCCATTTCCTTCTCCAGGGGATCTTTCCAACCCAGGAACTGGACCTGCGTCTCCTGCATTGCAGGCAGATTCCTTACATACTGAGCTATCAGGGAAGCACCTCTTTCTCCGTGGCTTGCTGTAATTGTTATATTCTACCATGTTTGGCTCAGATGGTAGAGCGTCTGTCTACAGTGCGAAAGACCCGGGTTCAATCGCTGGGTTGGGAAGATGCCCTGGAGAAGGAAATGGCAATCCACTCCAGTATATTGCCTGGAAAATTCCATGGACAGAGGAGCCTGGAAGGCTACAGTGCATGGGGTCACAAAGAGTCGGACACGACTGAGCGACTTCACTTCACTTCACTTCACTTCACCATGTTTCCACAGCTTTCAGTCTATAAATGTGCGCCATTTCCTCCAAAGTTAATTTTCTCTTTTAGGTCATAATGAGTTTTTTTTTTTTTTAACTAAAGCATACTTTGAAGAAGGGTTCACATTACAGGTATACTGACTGAATGAAAACTGAAATTCCAGGCAGCATGATGGGAAAGTGCAGGCTTATTCTAAGATGGTAACCTAGGGGGCCATTCTCCTGACAGATTGCTGTTTGTGTATATTCTGACTTTCTATCAAAGCTTGCATGAGAATGGGTCTGTCTCTACATGCTGAATGGACACAGATTTCTGTGGATTGAAAGTTGTTTTACAAAGGCTGCAAAGCTAAAGGGAAGCAAAGTACTGCCTCACATAGAGTAGAAACCCCGTGATGAATGCTTAGAATCCAGTATTCTTGTAAATGCTTAGTTCTTCCTCTGCATGGTTTTGCTTGATGTGTGTGTGTGTGTTGGTGGTGAATTGATTATGAAAAATCCATAACTAACTCAACTTTCAAATTCTTCTTTCTCCAATACTGTTAGATACTATAGTGTTTTAAGGAAAAAGAGGACACACTGGCACACAGTGGCAAATGCGTTTTATAAGCATCTTTACAAACAACAAATTTGGTCACAGTAGCAGTTAAATAGCTCCTCCAAAGTGTATCTCAACATGTGGTGACTCTCCCCTTGGGCTCCTTTGTCTTTAATGCTGCCTGGCCTGCTGCAGTCTATGGGGTGTCAAAGAATTGAACGTGACTGAGCGACTGAATTGAACTGAAAGTTGTGGTTATCTGGGCTTGTGACACTGGAGTAGTTACATGACCTATCCTCCCATTTTTGTCCACTGGCCTTTAGTGAGAAAGCTTCACAGCCATTTGTCTAGGCCACTCTAAATGAGAAGCAATTCCTCTCCTCTGCTTTGCTGAATGTTAATGAGGTGATGCGTGTGCTCCCCTTGGAAAGAGGTGTGGACCTGATGTTGGAAGTTTGATGTGTTTAACAGTCACCATCATGAGACTGTGGAGAAAGTAGGGTAAGGCAAAATCTATGGGTGACTAGAAATACACAAATCCAAGGATGTACGGTGGAATGTGGATGGTTCTCTCAAGTGACTGTCACGCGAGGAGGGGATGTGATAGAAGTGCCAGCTCATCCTCCGCGAGGTATGTCACAGCTGAGAGGTAAGAGCATCACTGTTTAACGACCCTGGTTGAAAAAGCGAAGCATATTTTGAATTTTCAAAATGGGAAAAAAAATGGCTTAGTTTGAAGCTAGTCCCTCTCAGCGTGGTCATACCCATCAGCCCGAGAAAATAGAATTCTTATTTGAAGTTTATCTTTGATGCAAAGGAGACTCAAAAGAAACAAATGTGAAGTCCTTAATAGCTCAATCTGTTCATCGTGAATTCTTACCCTTGATGTGTGACTTCATTTTGCCAAATTGTGTGGTTTGGGAATTAGAATATAATTGATAAATTCAGGCCAATAGTAGCTGAGGAGAGAGCAGGATTGGCAGTAAAACCAGTCACAAATACTCAATTTAGAATGTGGAGAGCCAGATAGAAATGCCTAGCTGTGCAGTTTGACATACTTTATAGTCCCACACAAATCACTTTGAAGGCTATGCTTTCATTTCATTTTATTTTTTTAAAGTCCCACACATCCATTAAAACTGTTACTATAAAGATCATGTAAGTTATATAGTGTAAGTATATCCATGTGCACTTAGCTCATGATATAAAATGTGAGGATTTTGAGTAACTAAAAAGTGCTTACTTTTTCACATTTTATTTGATATTTTTACCTTCTGCCTTATTTGTTGGTTTCCCCACCAAAGCCCCAAAGGTCCTAAAACATATTTGGAATTGTCTTGGGTTTATGTACTGAATTAATCCTTTGATAACTGTGAAGATATAAAATTAACACAAGAGACTATGTTTTCACAGTGGACTTTCAGAAAGTAGACTTTGAACCTGGAAGACAGTACTACTGGCAGAGGAATAGGTCCTCTTAGAATTCAAATCCCTCTTAGCCCAAGAATTATTGACCCACAAGATGCAGAATGGTTCCCTAGCTTATTATATCCAGTCCATGGCAGCTCAGGCATGCTTAGCCTTTGTGTGTTGCAGAGTTCAATAAAGAACACTGATGAAAGCCCGCTATAAAGCGAAACGCAATCTTTAGGTCACAACTCTTGTTTCTCTATCTCCCCAGCACTTTTCGGAGTATCTTATAAGAATCCACACTGCACATACACATAAGTGAATTCAGCTCACAATTCAGTCAACTTCTTTGGAATGCTAACTCACAGGCATCACTCAGCAGGAGAGCATCCTGTACAGAGGATAGAGGGATTCCACAGTTCAGCCCAAGTGACATACAGTGTTTCTGAATACCAATAGTATTTGCTAGTGAAAGACCTTCTTCAGATGGAAGCCCAACTTTTCAGATATAAGAATCATTACAATAAAACCAGAGGCTCAGAACTACAAATACGTTAATATACAATTAGTTCTAGTGTCATATAGTTAATAAATAAGATTTGTTTATGGTTCAGCAACATAGTCACATGTGGGGCATTGCCTGTAAATCACAGGCACTTCTTGTTCTTGCTAATTGATGAACTGATCTATTAGCACGTCTCTTAAATGTTATATGATCTAGATTTGTGAGCAGAGGTATCAGTTATATTTAGGAGCTCCTGAAATTTGTACTACTTGCATTAAAAGAACAGAGCAAAATATCTGCCTGGATGTTGCTGTGCTGTATCATGTTTCAAAGGAGAAGGAGGCATTTGCTTCAGTAATCTCTAGTTCCCACCCATAACTGTAAAAGCCTTGAATTGTGTAGGCTACAGGGTGTCATACTAAAATGTCATCAGCATTAAACAAAAATCGTTAGCATAATAATTCAGAGCAACTGATACAACAATAAGTAGAGTTTAAACAACAGCTCTTGAGTTGAGCAGGGCCTTCTGAAATACATATTTTGAAATAAAAAATGTTCCACTTTGTGAAACTTGAATACAAGGTCTTTAAATGAATGTTATATGAATTTGAGAGACAAAGAAATAGAACATTTGAGACGACTGATTAATTAAACTGCTTTACGTCATGCGGGCAACCAGTTTTGGAAATATGTATCAATATGCTTTTTAGTCACACAAAATGGACACCATCTAATCCAAAGAAGAGAATCAGGAAGGCACAAAGGCACCACAGAATGTCGTCTGACGATGGTTTGGTGAGTGAAATGTAAAGCCAGGATTTACAAATATTACACAAGTGAACACTGTTATTGCACTCAGGCTGAAAAATCCTGTTCAAATCCAATAAGTGGTTTAAGATGTGCAAATAGAGGCTTCTGCAGGGAGTCAGGCATTAGAAGCCACCTGGAGCATGTGCTAGAGATTGTATCCATCAATACGGCAGCTGGGCTGAAATTATAAAGAGAGCCGCTTTTCATCACGCTTGTTTTAATGCATACATTTCTCCTGTCACTGGCACCCCAGGAAAACTACTAAGCACAAAAATGAATGGTGCCCATTACCTGATATTCATACTTGTGACAACAGAGGAAAGAATCACAACACAACAGTAAGCAAAAAAATTGATATCCAAATTATTTTTAAGTTGCTGCAGGAGGGAAAAATCTTGAAAACCAATTGGCAATATTTTAATATGAGAAGTGGGGAGGGAGGTAGGGTCATTTCGTATCTGATTACAAATTTCCTTTTCCTGATATGATATGGACAGAATCTATGATTATTTCAAAAGTAGGATCACATTTTAAAATGCATTTTGTACTAAAAGATAAAAAGCTATCTTCTCTAATAGGAGACCATGTAAAATGCTGGTTAGGGAAAAATGAAGATCCTGTTATTGGAGCCAACTCATTCCCATGTTAGAGACAGAGGCCACATTCCTGTGACAGCTCTGTAACTGGGCTGACTAACTGATGTTCAGACATTTTTGGCATTTTATGTGGCTCATCCCTGAATGGCAAATGCCCCTATTGCCTAATTGTGATTTCATGATGATGGTTTAGTCCATGTAACATACGATTATACTGGTGCCTTTAGAACAACAGGAAAGCAGTCTCAATAAGAACTAAGTATTAAAAAGGTAAAAAAAAAAAGAGAGAGAAAATTTTTGGTAACAAAAAGGAGGTCAGTGTTTGCTTAAGATCTGGGATGAGGATGAATTTACCTGAAAAGAGGCATGAGGGAAGTTTTGGAGGTAATGGAAATGGGCTCTATCTTCATCGTGAGAGTGGTTACACAAGTGTACACTTTTACCAAATCTCACTGGATAGTGCAATTAAAATGGGTGTGTTTCATAGTATGCAAATTATACCTCAATAAAGGTGATTAAAAAAAAACAAACCTAAGTATCAGAAATATCATGTATACTGATATTTCATGATGATAGTATTTTGTTGTTTGAAAATAGAAGTGATATTTTACATAAGTAACCTGAGTTTTCTCCCTTCATTTTAATTTGTTGAATATTTGCAAAATCACATTTCGCTATATAAGAGGAGTTCTCAAATTTGTTAAGATTGTTGGGTTGTACTCAAGAGTGAATTTGCTCTTTGGAGGGAAACTTTCCATATGTTAAATTCGTTGAGGTGAGTTAATCAAGAAAACAGGTCTTGACTTGATGCTTAAGACTCTAGGCTAAATTGATATAGTCTTTTTTTCCCAGCACAAAGTAATATATGGTTCACATAGAAGGCTGGTACGGTAGTTCATAGAGAAGCATGTCTTTAAATGCAATGGAAAGAATACTGTGGTCTAAATGCAATGGAAACAATTAAGAGGCCTAAAAATTTTCCTAAACCACTTCTATTAATCTTCAACCCTGGATCACTTAGCCTTTCAAAGCCTCAATGTCTTCACCTATAACTTAAAAAAAACTGTGCCCAACCTGTGGTTCTCATACTAGTTTCATTTTAACAACCATATTTTAAACAATATATTTTACAGAAATACATAAATAAGTAAATAATAGATTAAAAAATAGATAAGAGTAGAGTTATTTTAGGTGAATTGGGAGTGTGGGAGCGAGCAACTTTGCACATTACCGTAACACCACACTGAAAACTTTATGCATAGAGGTTTCTACCTATGCACGCATGCGTGCTGAGTCAAGTCACTTCAGTCGTGTCTGACTCTTTGCAGTTCTATGGATTATAGCCCACCAGGCTCCATTGTCCGTGGGATTCTCCGGGCAAGAATGCTGGAGTGAGTTGCCATGCCCTCCTCCAGGGAATCTTCCTTACCCAGGGATTGAACCCATGTCTCTTACATCTACTGCATTGGCGGGCAGGTTCTTTACCACAAGTGCCACCTGGGAAGCCAAAAAATTTTATTTTACCAAGTTGCTTTCCGAAAAGCTCTACCCATTCATTCTCACCACCAATAGGTAACGTTCTTTAGGTCACTAAGTAGCGAACAGGTATGCTACATATCTTGGTCATGCCTAGCCTTAGGTCTGGAGAAGGCAATGGCATCCCACTCCAGCACTCTTGCCTGGAAAATCCCATGGACGGAAAAGCCTGGTAGGCTACAGTCCCTGGGGTCACGAAGAGTCAGACATGACTGAGCGACCTCA
This sequence comes from Budorcas taxicolor, assembly GCF_023091745.1. Classification (NCBI taxonomy): domain Eukaryota; kingdom Metazoa; phylum Chordata; class Mammalia; order Artiodactyla; family Bovidae; genus Budorcas; species Budorcas taxicolor. The sequence goes on from NC_068923.1 coordinate 84,628,818, forward strand.
CTTTCACTTTTCATTTTCATGCATTGGAGAAGGAAATGGCAACCCACTCCAGTGTTCTTGCCTGGAGAATCCCAGGGACGGCAGAGCCTGGTGGCCTGCCGTCTATGGGGTTGCACAGAGTCGGACACGACTGAAGCGACTTAGCAGCAGCAGCAGCAGCAGCAGCAGCAGCAGCAGCAGCCTTAGGTCATCTTTGAATCTTATATTTTTGAAATTGGATTTCATTTTAGAAATATTTGAGATGATTCATTCTTCCTACATGAAGATCAAATACTTCCAAGACAAAAAGATCTTGGGATACACCTTCAAGGAAAACAATGTACCCTGGAAATTTTCCCATTCATTCATATATTTATTTAGAATCAACTATGTGCCATGCAGTTGCATTAGGTTGAAAAAGTGAAAGTGTTAGTCGCTCAGTTGTATCCAACTCTTTGCAATCCCGTGGACTGTAGCCCATCGGGATCCTCTGGCCAGGGGATTCTTCAGGCAACAATACTGGAGTGGGTCATCATTTCCTTCTTCAGGGGATAACCCTGGCCCAGGGATCAAACCCAGGTCTCTTGCATTGCAGGTGGATTCTTTACCATCTGAACCACCAGGATAATGAATATACAAATTTAGGTTCAACTTGGTTCACTGCCATTAAAAATTTCATAGTTTAATGGTAGGGTCAAAAAGACACATTCTTTTAAGATTTGTCTTGGTAGCTCAGATGAGAATCCAGCAAACAGTCCTAACCTAAGGCAGCCTGGAGTCACCTTTGTGCAGAAAGTAACAGTTGGTTTGTGGTTTAACATTTAACCAGATGGAGTCTGGAGAGACGAATTGTGTATGGTGGGCATAGTATTCCGTTAGAAGCGCTAGCATGTATGGAAAGCTCAGAAGTCATAAAAGTTCACAGTGTGGGTGAATATGGGTGCTAACCTCCTGAGGTTCAAGTATGTGGCCTCTCTGTCCTAGTAATGAATCAGGGATTTTTTCCTGGGATTTGCCCTTAAAATTTTGAAACTCCTTTTACATCAAAAATGAAAAAAAGAATATATAAATCTAATATCTTTTAGTCTTCCTAAACTATACTTTAAAAGTCTTTGAAACACTTTCAGAAAATATATAACACTTTATGCTCTATTTAATCCTATGTATAGCTCATTTTAAGAATCGCTTTAATCAAATTTTTCTGAAAATTCAAAATGTTAATATAAATTAAATATTTTTAAAGTGTTAAATATTTAGAGACAGACTATTTGAGAAGCCTTTGTCTGATCCTTACGGTTTGAATTGATATTTGACTTTAAATAATATGATCGGATGTTTAGCTTCTATAAATCAAAGACCCTAGAGTGTTTGTAGATTTGTCTTGTCAACACCAAGCTAGACGTAGACACAGGTACAACCCAGGCTTAGAGAGAGGAAAGCTAAAATTTGGGACTTACCTTGGGATTGAGTGAATTTTAAAAATCTGTTTCCTTGAAACTTAACCATTCCATAATGAAAATCTTTCATATATGATTGGCCTTTAAGGTTTATTTAAGCCTTCTAATACTAGTGATAGAGAAAGTAAATTCTACCATGCCCACAACACACAAATTAAAAAAATCACAAATTCCTTCAAATCATGGATTTCCTAACTCCTTGCCCACCTCTGCAAGGCTAGCTATGAATTAAATTCACAGTGAGCAGATTCCAGCATGTGAATTTCAGCTGCCATATTTCAGAAAGTGGACTGCAGACGCAGGAATTAAGCGTAAAGTTCCAGGGACTCACCCTTTTGATTTAACAATGGAGGAGTCTGAGCACAGCTTAAGCAAAAGGAACAGTTGATCCTCCTTAAGTCTTTCCCCATTGTTAGGTGAAGGAGAGCAATTCCAATCATTTATTCAAAGGAAGCCCTGCAAAAGGCTTAATGTTTGCTGACTAAAAATCATCAGATTTAAGAGAGGAAAAGTATTGTACCCCACCTATAGTGACTATTCACTGCAAAATTCTATTACTCTTAAAGAGAAAAACTGAAGAGAATTGTCATCTTTCTTGCTTCCGTTTTGTCTTGACTTGTTCCCTGTGAGTTTCTTATTCTGTGTTATTTTTAGTTAGCAGTTAATAATGTAGTTTCCCCAACTAGAAAAATTCAGCTTTTTTTTTTTTTTCCTTAGAAGGACAGACTTTAAAATAAACAAATTATCTAAATACCTACTTGGTTTAAAAAAAAAATGGCTTCTCTGTGGAACAGTTTCTGTACACTTTGGTTCAGAATTTAATTTATATTTTTAAACAATCATGCTGAACTTCTGTAGTGGAAATTTGCCATTTGGTTTCTTAAATCAGTTACAGTTTAAGCCATTGATTCATGAATCATTCAAAAAAGTAAGCCTGAGTTACCAGCATATGACAGCAAGAGCTGAATTCTCAGAGGAAATGGAACCATGGCTTGTTTATCTTGGAGAGCATTCTTGTCATAATTTTTACTGTGCACATATATTTTGTTGGCAATTTTGTCTGTTTTTCCTATTCTCAAGCAGAAAAAAAAAAAAAAAAGAAACCTAAAGAGCAAAAGAGAGAAGTACTACTCACCGGTCCTGGGAAAGTTATTAAAGGATTGAAAACCTCTCCAGTGAAGGAGCAGACTCTCTTTCCTTCAGTGCAAGGGAGGGGGTGGTATATGATGAGTTCCTGGGCAGGAAGCAGGGAAAAGCACTCACAGTCACGTTATACCACCACCCACCAAGTGCCCTAAACCCGCAAGGGCTTTTCCAATCGACTGTGTGAGTGGCTGGCGGAGCCTGCTTGCAGAAGATGCTGAGAAGAAGCACACCAGCCTGGGCAACTGGACATCGCATGGGAGCCCGAGAAGACTCGTATACACACAGGCCCGTCTCTCTAGGTCCAGCTCCAAAGATGGAAGCCACTGGAGCGGGGCGAGTCAGAGCAAGTGGCACCTCAATCCACCACTCGAGTGCAAGGGATCAGAGAAAGCCTACACGCTCAGAAAGTGGTAAAAGATAGCTATCCACGGATGCGATCACGAATCTGAAAGTCTGGTTTCCGAGATCATTAAAGCTAGGATTGCTGATAGAATGGTTTAGGGGGATTGGAAGGGGACTACGAACAGTCAGTCGAATCCCTTTGCTTTCATGAGTGTGGGCTGCTTCCCACACGTGAGAGGGAGACGCTCAAGCGAAGGTAAAGTGGCTGCTGTCTCACTTGAGAGAGGGTGAAACAGATCCCAGGCAGGGGAAAGACAGAGGTTAGGCTTAAAAACCGAGAGGTAGAAAAATATTCTAGCTTACTGTGTGAGGAGCAAGGTTCAGACCCCATTTTGGTATTAGGAGGGTGATTGAATCTTTCCGAGTTGGTGAAATGGGGGCATATAACACCATCTTCTTAAGAACACTAGAGCTGTGTGATAAATAGTGTGAGTGAATATGCTTTACGAAGAGTTAATTGAAACATCATTACAAAGGGCACCCTCCAAGTCTGCACACACGAGTTTGAGTTATTTCTGGAGACACTGGCCTCTCAGGTCTGTCGTTTAATGTTTAGGCAAATTAATCAAAGAACTTATACATTTCTTGGGTTCTTATTCATCCTTCTCAGACTTATTCTATTTATGTTTAATTAGACCTTACCTGTTAATTCCTTAAAATTTTTGGAAAACTTTCTAAAAACTTCAACATTCAACAAACTCCTATTGTGTGCAAGACCCTATGTCAGGTGCAGTGAATTTTTAAAATTCTTTTGAAATTGTCCATCTTCTGTCAAAATACTTCAGTGTTTTCTGTATTTTGGTGGGGGTGGGGGGCAAACAATACATATTTAAAGGCTGCTACAAATTTCTTTCTTTTTTGGAAACAAACCATTGAAGCACAATTTGATAAACAAAAACAGAAGACAAAATTCTATTACAATCTTATTAATTTGACCAAAAAATTTTTTTAAATGTTTTTCATGATTACTGCTGCCAAGAGTTTTATACATCAGGGACCTCATTTATAAATGCATTATTTACTTTGTCTTTCTACTCACTTATACAGATAGAATCAATACAGAATTTACTTACTGCAAGCTGTGTAAGGTTCCAACAAGACTTAATTCCTATATGGATTTTTCTTCATCACTAGATGTATTCTCATTTTCAAAAGGTTTACCACAACAAAACAAAGAAGCTACAAAATACTTTCATGGGTCGATGCTATTTTCTAATTTTAAATAAATTGCTCCTGTTTTTCTTTATTTCAAGCTTACCCACAGGTAAGTATTCTCCTATTCAATTGAAATAAAGAGTAGCTGTCACCTCTATTTAAGACCAGTTGAAATCACCCACCCATTCTTGAGCAGTGTCCATGATCTGGGGGAGAATGACAAACCCTCAATCTCAGTTTTACTTGCCGAATATGAAGTTTCAACAAATACTACTAAGAAAACACTGTGACTCCATTGCATGTCTGCATCTCACATTTCTAGGAAAGGTCAGACATTTTTTGTCTAAGTGGAAAACAGGGTGACATTACAATAATTAGAGTGAGTAATCCAAAAGGCAGCAAAGCAGTGAGTCCACGCCTGGCTCCAAAGTCAGTTTCATAGACGTGAGTACTGGTTCCAGTGATTCCAAGACTCACTAGTCATGGGACTTTGCCAAGTCAATGACCTCCCCCGTCCCATAACTGTGCTTTGGTTTCCCTCTCTGTGAAATGCCGATAATTATTCTTTCTTCCTCATACAGATGGATGTGTAAGGATTACGTGAGACAAAGAATGTAAACTCGTCAAAGGACATATGGCTAGTAGGCACTCAATAAACATGAGCTGTTATCATCATCAGTTGAGACTAACCTCTGATAGTCCAGTCTGTTCTTGATCCTCTCTCTGGTAATTGCATCATACCTTTCATACACAAGTTCGTGAAGCTGGATGTGTGAGCCTATCAAGTATGTCACACATTCCTGCTTTTCTCCCTCAAAGTGATTAGAAAATTCCTGCATTGTATCATGACCAACAGCAACACGTGTGCATTTTGCAAACAAGTTAATGTCAACCAAACTGTGTCCAACAAATATCTTCTTTAACTGTGGGTTTTTTTTTTTTTTTTTGGAAGGCATAGAAAGGAAAAGCAGAGGTGAAGGAACAGCCTAGTCACTTGACAAACCCAAACAGATGTTGTGGAACCAGAGCTAAAGCCCTTTTATATCTTGAGCAAGGCTTTTTCTCCTAGACAGCAACCTCAATGCAGTGGTTTCTGCTCCTTGGGCTTTATACTGAGTAGGCTTATCTACACCTGCTAAGATTATTCTCCTGGACCACTGTTTATCAGCCTTTGCACTACTAACATTTTGGTCTGGATAATTCTTTGTTACCTGTGACGTTCTATGCATTGTAGAATGCTCAGCAGCATCCCTGACCTCTACCCATGAGATTCCAGTAGCATCTCTCTGTGCCTCTAGGTTGAGAAAACCAAAATTGTCTCTACAAATTGCCAAAAGTTCCCTGAAGGGTGCAGTCACTCCTAGCTGAAAACTGCTACTATGGAACACACGGACTGGGAATTGGGCGATGTTCACTCACTAATACTTCAGCTCACAAGTTCACTAGGATAGTAATCCATCATTAAGTTTACTCATCAGCAAGCCATTTTCACTCCCAATTCACTCTCGTTATCTGTCCTTCCTTAATTTAGGCATTCGGTCATTATTTTTCACCTAAAAAATTTATTGTGGACCTACACTGAGCCACTATCTTAGCTCGGGCCCTGTAATTCTTGCCTGTACTTCCTAAATCGTTTCCTCACTGACACTATTTTTTTTTTTTTCTGCTGCAATGTAAGTTACTAGCAAAATCTGCTCATCTTTGTAGTTTGATTATCAAACAGAACCTGGTTCAAAATTAGTATATAAAATAAAGAATGATTAAATCAAATTAAAAAGAACAATTGGGAAACCCACTCAAATTAGTGTCCCCCTATTGTATTGTCTCGCTTGTTTATTTCATATCACTTATCATTATGTTAAACTACATTCTGTTTTTGTTTATTCATTCATCTATTATCTACCTCCCCCCTCCACCATCACTTGTTTTTTGTTGCTTTTTAGTCGCTAAGTGTCAGACTTTATTTTTGGGGGACTCCAAAATTACTGCAGATGGTGATTGCAGCCATGAAATTAAAAGATGCTTAGTCCTTGGAAGAAAAGTTGTGATCAACCTAGATAGTATATTCAAAAGCAGAGACATTACTTTGCCAACTAAGGTCCGTCTTGTCAAGGCTATGGTTTTTCCAGTAGTCATGTATGGATGTGAGAGTTGGACTGTGAAGAAAGCTGAGCGCCGAAGAATTGATGCTTTTGAACTGTGGTGTTGGAGAAGACTCTTGAGAGTTCCTTGGACTGCAAGGAGATCCAAGCAGTCTATTCTGAAGGAGATCAGCCCTGGGATTTCTTTGGAAGGAATGATGCTAAAGCTAAAAATCCAGTATTTTGGCCACCTCATGCAAAGAGTTGACTCATTGGAAAAGACTGTTGCTGGGAGGGATTGGGGGCAGGAGGAGAGGGGACGACAGAGGATGAGATGGCTGGATGGCATCACAGACTCGATGGACGTGAGTCTGTGTGAACTCCGGGAGTTGGTGATAGACAGGGAGGCCTGGCGTGCTGCGATTCATGGGGTCGTAAAGAGTCGGACACGACTGAGTGACTGAACTGAACTGAGTCGCTAAGTCATATCTGAGTTTTTTGTGACCTCATCATTTAGCCCCCTAGGTTGCTCTGTCCATGGGATTTCCCAGGCAAGAATACTAGAGTGGGTTGTCGTTTCTTTCTCCGGGGGATCTTCCTGACCTGGGGATCGAACCCGAGTCTCCTGCATTGGCAGGCAGATTCTTTACCACTGAGCCCCTGGGGAAGCCCCACCACCACCAATAGACTATAAATTATACGAGGGTAATGAGCATTTTCTATGTTGTTGATGCTGTTTACCAGCATGTACAACGTGTGCTGAGAACATAGTAAAAGCTAAAAAAAAATACTGAATAAATAAATAAATAAGGTGGGCTGAAAAGCAGAAGCTAGTTAATAGAACCAAGAATGACTGGTCACAGATGTAGGAAGGGAAGTGAGAGAATATATCCAAATAAATAAAATATTTAATTAATGTGTCACACTTTATTTGAAAAATAAATACACATATTTTGAGAAAGCACACAGCAACAATAAACTCAACCCTAGATGAAGAAGCAGAAATGGCTTTCAGTTTTTTCTGCTACCTATAGGAAACAGATTTGGCAGCTGCTGTTACAAATGAAAGGAAAAATTTTCATGCACAAGGTTCGTATTCTCGTGATTGATGGACATTTCCTTTGGAAAGTATGCCTATTTATAATCACAAATAAAATTCCTGTTGTCTCATGAACAACAGACCATGAGTCTTATGGATTTGCTTCCAAGAGTTAAATAACCTCCTAATTCCACTTGACAGTAAGGATAAAGCTACTGTTCTGCTGTGATAGATAATCCCCTGCATGGGGTGGTGGGACTGAAGGAGCAACAAGGAGGCAGGGGAGAGGGGACATCCATCTTGCTAAGCAATTTATGAATTGAACCTTAAGTCCTCAATGTACTAGATGGTGAGTCAGTGTGCTAATGCATACTTGATTGAATCTGGTTTAAAATGCTAAGTTAAAGTGTGCAGGTGTCTTGAGCAGGTGCGTGATATTCTGCTAATAAACAGAAGACGTTCAACCTGAGGCAAGGCTTATTTTGCTGCATTATAGAAATTTCACAGATCTACAGAAAATACATGAAATATTGCTTTAGGGAGGGCTATTCATTCAGTATCTCTTCAAATGCTGTAAATCAAGAAAACAACGTGCTAGTTCAAATTTGTTCCATGAGATTTTTTTTTTAAATACATTTAAAATGAAATATAACAATAATTTCGCTCTATTAGAGTATCACTGTATTTACATAAGTGAGTCTCAGAAATGCTGTACTTGAAGCATATATATGTGTGAAAATCATATCATGCTGTATTTTCTCTGAAACACTTATGAACACAGTCAGAGTCCCAGTGTCATACTGAAAAATTGCTGTTAATTTTCAGCTTATGGATGTGAAGAGCTGGGAACTCGGGCTGCACGGGGAATTCATTTGTGCAAGCTACAGAGATCCACTATTTAGGGTCTGGTAAAATGTGAAGTAGCCTTGCCATTCCAGAAACAGGACCAACTGGCAAGGGAGTGTTTTACTCAGGGAGTGGCAGTTTCCTATGGGAAATGATCCCATATGAGAGACGCGTGTGAAGAAATCTGGCTTATTTTCCATCTTGCCCCAAACAGGTTTAAATAAAATGTCATTCAATAACTTTTTCACACAAAATTCTTTAGTTTGGATGTCTGCCCTTATGGTGTTTATTAAACTATCACTACAGGAGCAACAGCAAGTTTCATTATTTACTGTCCATCAGGGAGCTAATTCATCGCCTTGCGTTAGCTATAATTTAAATAGTGATACTGTTTATTATTATAGGCTGATTTCTTTGGTTCCTGTAGTTCCTGTCATAATCTTTTGCATGTAGATTAGAACATGCAATAACCTACTATGTGTTCTATGTAAAATATTAATATTTTACATTTATCTAATACATTTCTCTGAAGACTGATCACATGAAGTGGAAAATTTCCCATTCACCATATAGAGGTGATTTTCCTGTTTATAGATTTAAAAAATCTCCTCTTTTAACCTTGGATGTGCCGATGTGCCACAACTACATTGGAAAACAATTTAGTGCAACCTAAGCAAGGTTGATAAGCAAGATTTATAAAGCCACCTACACTGTGCTTTCAAGACTGAAACAAAATTTTACTCTATTCTTATCCCTCTGACATAGCCCTAGATGAAAAAACCCAGGGTTGGTCCCACACTTTGCAAAAAATGCAAAATGAATGCCAAGTTCTAAGGTATTGTTAATGATAACTACCTTGCTCTACATTAGATCCAGAGATTTAATCATCTTACAGCTGGAAATTTGTACCCTTTGACCAACATCTTCCCATTTCCCTACCCTACCTCCGGCCATCACCATTCTCCTCTCTGTTTCTGTGAGTTCTGTCTTTATGTTGTTCAGTCATTCAGTTGCTCAATCATGACCGACTCTTTGTGACCCCATGGACTGCAGCACACCAGCCTTCCCTGTCCTTCACCATCTCCCAGAGCTTGCTCAAACTCATGTCCATCGAGTGGGTGATGCCATCCATCCTTCTCATCCTCTGTCATCCCCTTCTCCTCCTGCCTTCAATCTTTCCCAGCATCAAGGTCTCTTCCAATGAGTCAGCTCTTTGCTTCAGGTGGCCAAAATATTGAAGCTTCAACTTCAGCATCAGTCCTTCCAATGAATATTCAGGGTTGATTTCTTTTATGATTGACTTGTTTGATCTCCTTGCAGTCCAAGGGACTCTCAAGAGTCTTCTCCAGCACCGCAGTTCAAAAGTATCAATTCTTTGGCACTCAGCCTTTTTCACGGCCCAACTCACATCCATACGAGACTACTGGAAAAACCATAGCTTCCATCATAGCGATAGACCTTGGTCAGCAAAGTAATGTCTCTGCTTTTAAATACTCTGTCTAGGTTTGTCATAGCTTTTCTTCAAAGGAGAAAGTGTCTTTTAATTTCATGGTTGCAGTCACTATCCTTAGTGATTTTGGAGCCCGAAATTAAGGCTGTCATTGTTTCCATTGTTTCCCCACCTATTTGCCATGAAGTGTTGGGACCGGATGCAATAATCTTAGGTTTTTGTCTTTATATTTTCAGTATATTGGTGAAAATATACAGTATTTCTCTTTCTCTTTCTGACTTATTTCACTTAGTATAATGACCTTATTCTCTACCATATTGATATCCAGTTCTTCCAACATTATCTTTCATAGAAACTATCCTGTTAATACCCAATGAATATTCTTGACTCTTTGATAAATATTAGCTTATTGTATACTTCTGGGCTGCTGATTCTGTTCCATTCATCTTGTGTATCTGTTTTTATGCCAGTACAAAATATTTTGATAATTAAAGCTTTGTAATAAAGTTTGAAATCAAGAATTGTGAGGCCTCCAACTTGGTTCTTCTCTCAGGGTTTTTTGTGGTTCCATACACACTGTAGACTGTTTTTTATATTTTTGTGGGAGATATTATTGAAAATTTTCTAGGGCTTATATTGAATCTATAGATGTCTTGGGTTGTGTGGATTTTCTAAGAATATTAATTCTTCTAATTTGTGAGTTCAGAATATGTTTCAATTTATTTGTGCCTTCTTCAATTTCTTTTCTTAATGTGTTTTCAGTGTATTGATCTTTTATCTCTTTGTAAATACATTCCTATTATTTTTTATGTTCTTGGATTGGGATTATGTACTCTGTTTATCTTTTTGATACTTTATTGTTAGTGTATAGAAATGTAACCAATTTTTATATGCTAATTTTGTATCCTGCAATTTCACTGAATTGGTTGATTAATTCTAATAGCATTTGATGGAGTTCCTCACCTAGTGAATACAGAGTTAAGTAGGAATAGTTGATTGCCAAATTTCTGGCTTATCTTTATGGCTGGCGTATTATTTAGGAGGATTCCTTGGGGTTTAAGTGACAATCTTGGATCTATTTGAGGGGAGGAGGCAGGTTATTTCTTTCATCTAACCTGATCTCTTATGCTACATCTTGGAGCTCTTGTTCATCTTGTTTTTGAGAATGGAGGAAGGGACAGAGAACACTCTATATCAAAGATCCTGATGGACTTGGAATTTGTTAAAAATGTTAGAAGATGCTCAGGGCCAGAATTTTGTGTTTTGCTTTCCTTTTAATTCCTTTGGTGCTTTAATTCATGTAGTGCATTTTAGTGATTTAAAATAGGATTAGCCTAGAGTGATTTTTTACCTGGGAAATCCCATGGACGGAGGAGCCTGGTAGGCTGCAGTCCATGGGATCATGAAGAGTCGGACATGACTTCACTTTCACTTTTCACTTTCGTGCATTGGAGAAGGAAATGGCAACCCACTCCAGTGTTCTTGCCTGGAGAATCCCAGGGACAGAGGAGCCTGGTGGGCTGCTGTCCATGGGGTCGCACAGAGTCGGACACGACTGAAGCGACTTAGCAGCAGCAGAGTAATTTTGCACTAAAAGAGTTACTAACCTGTCAGAAGCCTATTCATTTTACCTGTATTTATTTTTCTCCAACAGAAAATCATCTAGTAAACTGTAGGATTTTTTTGTTGTTATTTACTTTTTATTCTTTGCTTTTAGTAACTAAACTCACTATAATGTGCATAACTCAAAGGTCTTTGTTCGTTACTTTTTCAACATTTACTGATTGTCCTGCAACAAATCATGTAAAGCATGCAGGCTCAGAATCACTTAAAGACATTTAAATGCAGTATTTGATCAGTTGAGGTCTGGTACCATTTTTTTTCCCCCAAAACATTAGTTCATAGCGGAGGTCAGTATGCAAAAGCAGAATTAGTTATGTTTATCAAGGAATCAGCAATCTATAAAACTCTTCAAAATTTACAGGTGATATTTTTCAAATGCATATAATTTTGAGATAATCCTTACCTAGCTCAGTTTTATTATATTGCAGTGATTCTTAAACTTCATCAAGCATCAGAATCACTTAAGGCATTTACTAAAACAGATTACAGTGTCTCACACAGGAGTTTCTGTTTTAGTAGGTCTGACATGATGTGTTGGTATTTTTAAGTTTTAACAAGTTTCCAGAAGATGCTAATGCAATCCCAGCCCAGGATTGCCCTCTGAAAAACAAGGTACAGCATTACTCTAATAAAGTGATGTGAAGGGTTAATGAAACAATCAAAAGTGTTTCCTCAAGAAAGAATTCTTTGATTATTCCAAGAAAACCCTGCCGCCTCTCCAATTAGTTCTGGAGAGCTTTGCAAATTTTTATTTGCTTGTCTGTTTTCCTAACTTGACTTATATTCCTTAAGAACAAGAACTGTGTTTTATTCATGATAATATTTTTTGGATACATTGAATTTCAACACGGCATACTGTATAACACATTTATTGATCTATAAAGGAACACAAAATAAGAGCACATTTTTTTCTAACACTTTGGTTCAGTTCAGTCAGTTCAGTTCAGTCGCTCAGTCGTGTCCAACGCTTTGCGACCCCAAGAATCGCAGCACGCCAGGCCTCCCTGTCCATCATCAACTCCTGGAGTTCACTCAGACTCACGTCCATCGAGTCAGTGATGCCATCCAGCCATCTCATCCTCTGTCGCCCCCTTCTCCTGCCCCCAATCCCTCCCAGCATCAGAGTCTTTTCCAATGAGTCAACTCTTTGCATGAGGTGGCCAAAATACTGGAGTTTCAGCTTTAGCATCATTCCTTCCAAAGAAATCCCAGGGCTGATCTCCTTCAGAATGGACTGGTTGGATCTCCTTGCAGTCCAAGGGACTCTCAAGAGTCTTCTCTAACACCACAGTTCAAAAGCATCAATTCTTTGGCACTCAGCTTTCTTCACAGTCCAACTCTCACATCCATACATGACCACAGGAAAAACCATAGCCTTGACTAGACAGACCTTAGTCGGCAAAGTAATGTCTCTGCTTTTGAATATACTATCTAGGTTGGTCATAACTTTCCTTCCAAGGAGTAAGTGTCTTTTAATTTCATGGCTGCAGTCACCATCTGCAGTCATTTTGGAGCCAAAAAAAATAAAGTCTGACACTGTTTCCACTGTTTCCCCATCTATTTTCCATGAAGTAATGGGACCGGATGCCATGATCTTCGTTTTCTGAATGTTGAGCTTTAAGCCAAATTTTTCACTCTCCTCTTTCACTTTCATTAAGAGGCTTTTTAGTTCCTCTTCACTTTCTGCCATAAGGTTGGTATCATCTGCAAATCTGAAATTATTGATATTTCTCCCAGCAGTCTTGATTCCAGCTTGTGCTTCTTTCAGCCCAGCGTTTCACATGATGTACTCTGCATAGAAGTTAAATAAGCAGGGTGACAATATACAGCCTTGAGCTACTCCTTTTCCTATTTGGAACCAGTCTGTTGTTCCATGTCCAGTTCTAACTGCTGCTTCCTGACCTGCATATAGGTTTCTCAAGAGGCAGGTCAGGTGGTCTGGTATTCCCATCTCTTTCAGAATTTTCCACAGTTTATTGTGATCCACACAGTCAAAGGTTTTGGCATAGTCAATAAAGCAGAACTATATGTTTTTCTGGAACTCTCTTGCTTTTTCCATGATCCAGCAGATGTTGGCGATTTGATCTCTGGTTCCTCTGCCTTTTCTAAAACCAACTTGAACATCTGGAGGTTCATGGTTCATGTATTGCTGAAGTCTGGCTTGGAGAATTTTGAGCATTACTTTACTAGCGTGTGAGATGAGTGCAATTGTGCGGTAGTTTGAGCATTCTTTGGCATTGCCTTTCTTTGGAATTGGAATGAAAACGGACCTTTTCCAGTCCTGTGGGCACTGCTGAGTTTTCCAAACTTGCTGGCATATTGAGTGCAGCACTTTCAGAGCATCATCTTTCAGGATTTGAAAGAGCTCAACTGTAATTCCATCACCTCCACTAGCTTTGTTCGTAGTGATGCTTTCTAAGGCCCACTTGACTTCACATCCCAGGATGTCTGGCTCTAGATGAGTAATCACACCATCGTGATTATCTGGGTCATGAAGATCTTTTTTGTACAGTTCTTCTGTATGTTCTTGCCACCTCTTCTTAATATCTTCTGTTTCTGTTAGGTCCATACCATGTCCTTTATTTAACCCATCTTTGCATGAAATGCTCCCTTGGTATTTCTAATTTTCTTGAAGAGATCTCTAGCCTTCCCCATTCTGATGTTTTCCTCTATTTCTTTGCATTGATCGCTGAAGAAGGCTTTCTTATCTCTTCTTGCTACTCTTTGGAACTCTACATTCAGATGCTTATATCTTTCCTTTTCTCCTTTCCTTTTCACCTCTCTTCTTTTCACAGCTATTTGTAAGGCCTCCCCAGACAGTCATTTTGCTTTTTTGCATTTCTTTTCCATGGGGATGGTCTTGATCCCTGTCTCCTGTACAATGTCATGAACCTCATTCCATAGTTCATCAGGCACTCTATCTATCAGATCTAGCCTCTTAAATCTATTTCTCACTTCCACTGTATAATCATAAGGGATTTGATTTAGGTCATACCTGAATAGTCTAGTGGTTTTCCCTACTTTCTTCAATTTCAGTCTGAATTTGGCAATAAGAAGTTCATGATCTGAGCCACAGTTAGCTCCTGGTCTTGTTTTTGTTGACTGTATGAGCTTCTCCATCTTTGGCTGCAAAAAATGTGATTAATCTAATTTCGGTGTTGACCATCTGGTGATGTCCATGTATGGAGTCTTCTCTTGTGTTGTTGGAAGAGGATGTTTGCTGTGACCAGTGTGTTCTCTTGGCAAAACTCTATTAGTCTTTGCCCTGCTTCATTCCGTATTCCCAGGCCAAATTTGCCTGTTACTCCAGGTGTTTCTTGACTTCCTACTTTTGCATTCCAGTCCCCTATAATGAAAAGGACATCTTTTTTAGGTGTTAGTTCTAAAAGATCTTGTTGGTCTTCATAGAACCATTCAACTTCAGCTTCTTCAGCGTTACTGGTTGGGGCATAGACTTGGATTACTGTGATATGGAATGGTTTGCCTTGGAAGCAAACAGAGATAATTCTGTCGTTTTTGAGATTGCATCCAAGTACTGCGTTTTGGACTCTTTTGTTGACCGTGATGGCTACTCCATTTCTTCTGAGGGATTCCTGCCCGAAGTAGTAGATATAATGGTCATCTGAGTTAAATTCCCCTATTCCAGTCCATTTTAGTTCTCTGATTCCTAGAATGTCGACGTTCACTCTTGCCATCTCTTGTTTGATCACTTCCAATTTGCCTTGATTCATGGACCTGACATTCCAGGTTCCTATGCAATTTTGCTCTTTACAGCATCGAACCTTACTTCTGTCACCAGCCACATCCACAACTGGGTATTGTTTCTGCTTTGGCTCCATCCCTTCATTCTTTCTGGAGTTATTTCTCCACTGATCTCCAGTAGCATATTGGGCACCTACTGACCTGGGGAATTCCTCTTTCAGTATCCTATCATTTTGCCTTTTCATACTCTTCATGGGTTCTCAAGGCAAGAATACTGAAGTGGTTTGCCATTCCCTTCTCCAGTGGACCACATTCTGTCAGTGGTCCATTTAAATGTTAACACTTAACACTTTGTTTAGACAACATTTTATCACTTGGTATTGCCACTTGAATATTAACATGATCTTAAAATCTATATATGGAGCCAGAATAGTAAAAGAAAAATGCTGAGTCAAATCTGAGATCACTTAATATCTTAAAAGAACCAAAGTCTGGGCATGGGAATCTGACTGCAGTATGAAGAAAGTTAGGGTTGCCGGAGGAAGTTGGATTGCCAACTTCTTTAAATGAAAAGGAGAATTTAATGAGGTGTGACTATACTGTTGACCCAAAACCACAGATCACTGCATGTGAAGCTTTGTCTTTTCTGATCTTGAGGATAATGTCCCTGAGAAATGAACCTGACTATTTGAGAAGGCAATTCAAAGAATTTGAATGGAAAAGAAACTCCAAATTATTTGTAATGGCCTGATTGGTTTCTTAAATGGATTTTCTAAACTTGGGAAAAATTAAAACTTAAAGGAGATATGATGAACAAAATCAAACTCATAAAATAAATATTTTTGATGTGAGAAATGATATATACATTTTGAGAACTTGAGAACTTGTAATATTTATGAGAATTTAGTGAGTTATCTAATATATTTCATTTGAACGTGTGATTGAGTAATGAATTTGTCTTGATGTTTTTATTTGAAATTTATGAGTATCTGATGTATTAAAGAGTACTTAACACTTAGTATAACTTAAGACTCATCTTATCCATAAATTAAACATATTAGCTCTGCAAATGTTTTCTCTGGTAAGTATTCTTTGTTACTCAAAAAAAATGTGAACTATTTAACAATGAAATAAAATTTTTTGACTTTATAAAGGCAGCTCATAATGTTCAAGGTGAATTAGTAAAAGCCATGTTAACAGTGATTAAGATTTAATAATATGATAATGATTTGAACCAAACAGACTAAGGGAAAACTATGTTTAAGAACACATATCTTTAATAATTCAATATTAATTTAAAAAACTGAAGTAGTTAGTGAATAATATTTTTGTATATAAAAGTCATGTGTTAAGAATACCAAACTGAAAAAAACATAGGCTGGTTTTCCCAGTGGTCATGTATGGATGCGAGAAGCTGAACCACCCAAAAGGCTGAGTGCTAAATAATTGATGCTTTTTTTTTTTTCTTTCTTTCTTTCTTTATATATATATTTTTATTTTTACTTTATTTTGCTTTACAATTCTGTATTGGTTTTGCCATACATTGACATGAATCCACCACGGGTGTACATGCATTCCCAAACATGAACCCCTCTCCCACCTCCCTCCCCATAACATCTCTCTGGGTCATCCCCGTGTACCAGCCCCAAGCATGCTGTATCCTGCATCGGACATAGACTGGCGATTCGATTCTTACATGATATTATACATGTTTCAATGCCATTCTCCCAAATCATCTCACCCTCTCCCTCTCCCACAGAGTCCAAAAGTTCACTATACAGATCTGTGTCTTTTTTGCTGTCTTGCATACAGGGTCATCATTGCCATCTTTCTAAATTCCATATATATGTGTTAGTATACTGTATTGGTGTTTTTCTTTCTGGCTTACTTCACTCTGTATAATCGGCTCCAGTTTCATCCATCTCATTAGAACTGATTCAAATGTATTCTTTTTAACGGCTGAGTAATACTCCATTATGTATATGTACCACAGCTTTCTTATCCATTCATCTGCTGATGGACATCTAGGTTGTTTCCATGTCCTGGTTATTATAAACAGTGCTGCGATGAACATTGGGGTACATGTGTCTCTTTCAATTCTGGTTTCCTCGGTGTGTATGCCCAGCAGTGGGATTGCTGGGTCATAAGGCAGTTCTATTTGCAATTTTTTAAGGAATCTCCACACTGTTCTCCATAGTGGCTGTACTAGTTTGCATTCCCACCAACAGTGTAGGAGGGTTCCCTTTTCTCCACACCCTCTCCAGCATTTATTGCTTGCAGATTTTTTGGATCGCAGCCATTCTGACTGGTGTGAAGTGGTACCTCATTGTGGTCTTGATTTGCTTTTGAATTGTGATGTTGGAGAAGACTCTTGAGAGTCCACTGGACTGAAAGGAGATCAAACCAGTCAATCCTAAAGGAAATCAACCCTCAGTATTTATTGGAAGGACTGATGCTGAAGCTGAAGCTCCAATACTTTGGCCACCTGATGTGAAGAAGTGACTCACTGGAAAAGACCCTGATGCTGGGAAAGATTGAAGGCGGGAGAAGGGGACGACAGAGGATGAGATGGTTGGATGGCATCATTGGCTTGATGGATATGAGTTTAAGCAGGTTCTGGGAACTGGTGATGGACAGGGAAGCTTGGCATGCTATAGTCCATGGGGTCACAAAAAGTGAGACATGACTGAGTGGCTGAGCTGAACTGAAGAATACCAAACACCTCAAGCTTTTGGAGGGACAGCTACTTATGGCTGTACAGGTGTGGTTGCATAGACTGCCCCTATTTATAAGCATTTGCTTGGTCCACTAAAAATCCTTTGGGAGTCTAACTTTTGGCATTGGATGACCGATCTAAAGAATAGTTAGAGTCTAATTGTAATGATATGATACTGCCACAAAACACACAGGCATCAAGTTCATTTTAGTTCTTATTGACCAGGAGCTGGAATGAGTTATATCTGTTAAAGAGGATTGGGTACCTTTCTCACAGACCCCTCCCATTTCTTTAACTCTTTGCTTTAAAAATGTACTCACTGAAGGGCAGGTAGGTCACTAAATAATAGGTGAGTGTGAGTGAGTGTGTTAGTCACTCAGTCATGTCTGACTGTTTTGTGACCCTATGGAGTGTAGCCCACCAGGTCTTCTGTCCATGGAATTCTCCAGGCAGAAATACTAGAGTGGGTAGCCATTCTCTTCTCCAGGGGATCTTCCCGACCCAGGGATTGAACCCAGGTTTTCTGAATCACTGGCTGATTCTTTACTGTCTAAGCCACTAGTGAAGCCCCAAACAAAATGTACTCGTTCTTTTCAAAAGAGCTACTATTATATTGTATCCCTTTCAGATGCATCCTTATTTTCCACCTCATAAAATACAGAACAAAAATGCCTCATTTTCAGGATCTTTCATAATCCATCTTAACCACACATACGCCTCCTCCCACATTCCATCAAATATCACAGGAGACTTGTGTGAACTTTCTCACTTTTCCAAGGGCACACGTTTATTTCCTCGTCTGTGTCTATGCTTCTTTTGCTCTCCCAGCTCAGAATCCCCTTACCTACTATCTTGGTTTATTTTAATCTCATGGTATTCTGATGTTCTTTTTTGAAAATTTCCCTAATTCCCTGGCTCTCACTGAATTCCTCCTTGCCTGTTGCAGTTTAGAATATTTATCTCTATGCCACATGTTTAGAGATAAATATTCTATAATGTGGGGCTTCCCAGGTGGCACTCATGGTAAAGAACCTGCTTGTCAGTGCTGGAGACATAAGTGATGAGGTTCTATCCTTGTCGGGAAGATCCCCTGGAGAAGGAAATGGCAACCCACTCCAGTATTCTTGCCTGGAAAATCCCATGGATGGAGGAGCCTGGTGGACTATAATCCATGGGGTTGCAAAGAGTCAGATATGACTGAAGCGACTTACTGCACGACACATGTTTAAGCACTGAAGTGTATTTTAAAAATATTGTACAACTACATATAAATTACAGTGATACAATATTTACCAAAAATATTTATTAATCCCTCTAACACCTTTGTTTGCCTCCATTCCAAACACACATACAAATGGACACACACACTCTCGCAAACTAGACCTTGGACTTTAGGGTCATAGAGTAGTGAGGTGTAGCCAAATATAATCGAAAACAAATGAAGTACATTTTTATCTTTCTAAGAGAGAAAGTCTACCTTGCCTGGTAAAGCGTAGATTTGGGGAAAAGCCTTTTATAATTTATTTTTCCTAAGGCACAGAGCAGAAAAGAAGCAAAACTAAATGCTATTCCCACTGGACTTGGAGAGGAGAGAGAGCCAGGGAGCAGAAGGAGAGAAGCACAGCTTAGAAGGCAAAGCTGAAAGACAGTGTCTGGAGCCTGAGAACCATGGCTAAAAGGACAGAGTGTGGGTGTCACCGAGAGGACAGGCTTGCAGAGGGCAGCCCTAGCACCAGAATCCAGCTCTAGGGGAAGGCTATACCCAAGGATCTCAGTGGACCCAAGTCTATGATCCCCCTGCTCTAAACTCCACAAT
The DNA here is from genome assembly GCF_023091745.1 of Budorcas taxicolor. Taxonomy (NCBI): domain Eukaryota; kingdom Metazoa; phylum Chordata; class Mammalia; order Artiodactyla; family Bovidae; genus Budorcas; species Budorcas taxicolor. The sequence goes on from NC_068923.1 coordinate 84,648,230, forward strand.
GTTGTGTAAAGAGTTGCTAAGTATTATATTCATGTCAATGTATGGCAAAAATCACCATAATATTGTAAAATAATTATCCTCCAATTAAAATAAATAAATTTTTAAAAGTTGCAAAGTATTATAAGGTTATCTTAAGGAAAATATTATAAAATATCATAAAGTAAAAATAGCATAAATAAATTCTAACATCTACTGATGAAGGATTTATATGAGGGGAAATCCTTAAGTAACTTAAAATAATAAGGATATTTGAAATAAGCTACATTAAGCTTTCAGGAGTAAGATGCAAGGCAGAGTTATAGGAAGTATAGAATACACACCATTGCACACCTGAGACAGTACGTTGAAAATCCACCTTGTCTCTGTAGTGATATCTTGAGTAGCCCGATACATGATGGCAAGTCCCCACTAACTTTGTTGCCAAGTGTTCCCCAGCTATTTCTGAGGGTGCCCCAGGGTTCTTCTACTTGTATGATGGGTGAAGTCTGCTTCTTTCTGCCTGCTGCCTCCCCAGGTAGCTCTCTCTACAGCTAATGACCTTCCCAATGAGTGTAATTATTCTTTGCTGATGATAGCAGCTGTTGGGGAAGGGACACATCCTCCTCCATCACAGACTCAATTAGGTCTACCTCTGATTCTCTCACAGCGCTGCTGACTTAAGAGGACTTTATTGATATTTAAAGATGGCGGAAAAGAAATTGAGTTCACAATATTGCTGGTCTAATACTCGGTTTCCTTGTTACTCTCCACCCTCTACCCTCCTCCACGTGATGCCCACTATCCAAAAATGACTTCTCTCAAGAAACAGGTGGTTTCTGGCAGATCCCAGAGATGTGTGCTTTCTGATTCATACCTAATAAAAACAGATACCTTCTCTTTCTCAAAACACCAGAGTCCTTTGCATTTCTATGATTAGATTTACTCAGATTGTATGTCCTTCTCTGAGCCAAACTCTATAACCCGGAGATTATCATTGATTGATTTAGGCCAGACTTAGAAGCCCATTCCTAAATCAAGAACTTTGACAAAGGGAGGCCACCTTCAGCGTTAAGTCCAATCGGGACTCATGCCGAGAGGTAGGGGATGATCAAACCCCTTTCATCTACAAGGATGGAGAGAGAATAAAACGGAAGGCAATTTCCCTTACCCCTGCACTTGTCCTGGTGTCTCATTACTGCAAGCCAGCCGATGTCTGGCTCCCTGCCAGCCCCAGATCAGCCTCCACATTGCCAAAGAGTCACTTCACGCTGTCACCACCAAGGCCCAAGCAGTTTATCCTATTTATGGAGTTTAGGCTAATCTGTACTGTTAGCTCCCTGTCTCAGAGAAAAGGAAGATTGTTTAAATGTCAATATAAGGTACTATAAAGTTTTCCAAAGCTTCATGTGAACTTCGTGTGTTATTGGAGATATCTCATGTTTTTGGAAGACACTTTATACACTCTGACAGATTGGTCTCACAATATATCAGAGGTCAATTTATAAGGTATGGAGAAGTCACACTATATATCTAGTTGTTTCATTTACATCCAGCTCTATTTTTAGGCTTCTTAAGAGCAAAGTCTTCATCTTACTTTTTTTTGTCATGATTAGAGTTTCATGTGGTGGGCTGCCATCTATGGGGTCGCACAGGGTCGGACATGACTGAAGCGACTTAGCAGCAGCAGCAGCAGAGTTTCATGAAGTTCAACCTAATGTATTTCTTTGTACTAAGCAATAAATATTTGCAAAACATCATGAGCTCTTTGAGGGTAGAAACTATGGGAAACATATCTTTGTATTTACAAGGCCAAGAGCAATCCTAGTGAGGTTCCCGGTAGCTGAGATGGTAAAGAATCTGCCTGCAATGCAGGAGACATAGGTTCGATCCCTGAGTCAGAAAGATCCCCTGGAGAAGGGAATGGCTACCCAATCCAGTATTCTTGCTTGGAGAATTCCACGGACAGAGGAGCCTGGCAGGCTACAGTCCAATGTGGCTGACCGGAGAAGGGAATGGCAAACCACTTCAGTATTCTTGCCTTGAGAACCCCGTGCACAGTATGAAAAGGCAAAACATATGACACTGAAAGATGAACTTCCAGTCGGTAGGTGCCCAAGATGCTGCTGGAGAAGAGTGGAGAAATAGCTCCAGAAGGAATGAAGAGGCAAGCCAAAGCAGAAAGGACACCCAACTGTGTACATGTCTGGTGGTGAAAGTTAAGTCTGATGCTAATAAAGAACAATATTGCATAGGAACCTGGAATGTTAGATCCATGAATCAAGGCAAATTGGAAGTGGTCAAATAGGAGATGACAAGAGTGAACATTAACATTCTAAGAATCAGTGAACTAACATGTACCAGAATGGGTGAATTTAATTCAGATGGCCATTATATCTACTACTGTGGGCAAGAATCCCTTAGAAGAACTGAAGTAGCCCTCATAGTCAACAAAAGAGCCCGAAATGCAGCACTTGGGTGCAATCTCAAAAACAACAGAATGATCTCTGTTCCTTTCCAAGGCAAACCATTCAGTATTACAGTAATCTAAATCTATACCCCAACCATTAATGCTGAAGAAGCTGAAGTTGAATGGTTCTATGAAGACCCACATACCTTCTAGAACTAACACCAAAAACACCCATAAGGGACTGAAACGCAAAAGTAAGAAGTCAAGAGATACCTGGAGTAACAGAGAAGTTTGGCCTTGGAGTACAAAAGGAAGCAGGGAAAAGGCTAACAGAGTTTTGCCAAGAGAACACACTGGTAATAGCAAACACCTTCTTCCAACAACACAAGAGAAGAGTCTACACATGGACATTACCAGATGGTCAATACCAAAATCAGATTATGTTCTTTGCAGCCAAAGATAAAGAAGCCCTTTATAGTCAGCAAAAAAAAAAAAAAAAAAAAAAAAGACTGGAAGCTGACTGTGGCTCAGATTATGAACTTCTTTTGCCAAATTCAAACTTAAATCAAAGAAAGCAGGGGAAACCACTAGGCCATTCTGGTATGACCTAAATCAAATCCCTTATGATTATACAGTGGAAATTACAAATAAATTAAAAGGATTAGATCTGATAAGGTGCCTGAAGAACTATGGGTGGAGGTTCATAACATTTATAGAAGGCAGTGATCAAAAGCACATCTAAGATAAAAAAGGCAAAATGGTTGTCAAAGGAGGCCTTAAAAATAGCTGAGAAAAGAAGAGAAGCAAAGGCAAAGGGGGAAAGGAAAGATATACCATCTGAATATAGAGTTCCAAAGAATAGCAAAGAGATATAAGAAAGCCTTTTTAAGTGAACAATGCAAAGAAATAGAGAAAAACAATATAATGGGAAAGACTAGAGGTCTCAAGAAAATTAGACAGTGTATTAAAAAAGCAGAGGCATTCTTTTGCCAACAAAGGTCCATATAATCAAAGCTATGGTTTTTCCAGTAGTCATGTATGGAAGTGAGAGTTGGACCATAAAGAAGGCTGAGCACTGAAGAAATGATGCTTCTGAACTGTGGTGTTGTAGAGACTCTTGAGAGTCTCTTGGACTGCAAGGAGATCCAACCAGTCAGTCCTAAAGGAAATCAAGCCTGAATATTTATTGGAAGGACACGCTGAAGATGAAGCTAAAACTCCAATATTTTGGCCACATGATGCAAAGAGCCAATTCATGTGAAAAGACCCTAAAGCTGGGAAAGATCAAAGGCAGGAAGAGAGGGAATGACAGAGAGGGAAATGGTTGGATGGCATCACTGACTCAAGGGGCATTAGTTTGAGCTAGTTTGGGGAGATGTTGGATAGGAATGCCTGATGTGCTGCAGTCCATTGGGTCACAAAGATTCAGACACGACTGAGTGATTGAACAGAAACAACAAGGAAGAGAATATCTGGAAGAGAACACTCAGTCACACAATTACTGAGTGAATAAGTGGATGGAAGCCAAGGATAATCACAGATGCCATATCTTAAATCATTCTAAATAAATGGATATATTTGATATATCAAAGTGATTGTGTACAGTTTTCTAGGAGCATATGAAGAGGCCTCATTTCTGCCATTGAGATATTATGAAATAAACCACTGTTTAGGGAATAATACTTCATTAAATCTGATGCCTGGAAAACTTTAGATAGTTTGGGGGCAGTGTTTATATACATTAGCTATATACATTAGCTCATTCAGTATAGATTTATCTTTGAATATATATTGACTCTTTGAATATATATTGATTCTCTATACTCAGTGTTTCTTCTTTGAAAGAATCATTCCCATTCGGATCAATCATCTTCTGACTGATAGGTATTTCAATAATGTGTCTCTGACAGGCACAATCATTGTCTTTTCCCTTCTCTACTAGATTTATTATATTTCAAGGAAAAGTTTTTTTTTTAACTTAGAAATTAGGACTTTTATTCAGTCTAACTAAGGTTGTTATTGTTGCTATTGTTTTTTAACACACACATCCTCCTCCAAACTAAAAGATTGATCTAAAATTTTATAATGATTGCTAAATAGCTTAAAAGTTATTTCTTTGTGAATGCCAATTAGTCACATGAAATGAAAATACTATTCAAAAAAATTTTTTTTAATTTTTATTTTTACTTTATTTTACTTTACAATTGCAAAAATGTCTTATATGTTTATTTATAAAATACTTTGAAATTTATAGAACTCTTACACATATGTTATTTCTTTTAAATATTTTAAAGATTTGCTTATAACAAATCTCTTAAAGATTTAAAATATTTTAAAGGTTTCCTTGCAAAAGGTCTCATTTGTCAGAGGATGAAAATCTAACTCATGTGATTCATTTGTCCTACCAGAACACTTATAATTCAGTATTCTCAAAGTCTAGAATATTGTCTAGCGTAGACTAAATGGACAATCAGTAAATATTTTAAAAAATGAATTACCAAATTTTACCCACTTAAAATCAGAAGTTACACCCAAACCTGTAAATCTGATATGCATGCTACTGTATCAAACTCACTTCATCGCTCTTGCTTTTTTTAACTTTAGGAGAGGTACATATTCAAAAACGTCTGCTTACGATTAATCATCATTCTAGCTCATTCGCTATCTGAACACAGAGTGGAAACATTGATGTGAGGTAAAATAAATTCAGTTCACTTCAACAGTGTTGAGTGTCTGCTATATAAAGGTAATATATTAAAGGCTGAAAAGATAATCATGAGTGGAATGTCTCTGTCCTCAGGAAAATTATAGACTAATAGAGGAGAGAGAAAATGTAAATATAGCTTAGGCAGGAAGTATTATGATCAAAGTGTGTTGAGGGAGCTAAGTTAACAAGTATAGTGAATGGAACCATGTTAATAATGTGACGTGAACAATGATAGGGTGGACTAGATTTCCAATCACAAACAGCACCAAAATCTCAGTGTTTTGAAACAGCAAGCTTTATTTCTTGCTCATGCTACATGATCAACACAGAAATTGTGAATTCTTCACACTGCTTTCCCTTCAAACCGATGCATCATCCACCACCTTGAACATTATTGGTTGCCTAGGCAGGGAGGGAGTTCTGGAAGCTCTCACACCAGATGTAAATGTAATTTCTGCTCATGAATCTTTGGTCCTGGTCACATGGGCACATCTAAGCACATGAGGCCAGAAAATACAATCCTCTCTTTTGTATGGAAAGCAGAGAACTCTAGCAGAGAACTTAGCCAACCATGCTAATGACTACTTCAAATTTCAAACTAGGGCTCAGTGCATTCTAAGTAGTGTTTAATGCCATGAAACACATGTTCTAATCTTGCATATGACTCAAATAGTTAAATTAGATATACTTTTAAAATATGCTCCTTACTTTTAGCCCCTTAAATTATACCCTCTCACTCATGTTATATTGACAATAAGAGAAATTTGCAAGCTCTGAGTGATGATAGAGGCCTGAATACGGGAACTGAAGAAACTAGAGATCTCTAATCAGGTACTTCCCCTGACAGGACCGCTGAGTTTACGGTGCCAGCTTCTTGTAGTTGAGAATCCTTTTTACCCACTGCACTAAAGCACTCTAGTTGGTTTTCTGTTCCAAAGCAGCAATAAACAAACACTGGAGTCCAGTTGTTATTTAGAGCTGCCAGTTTTTATAGCCTGAAAGTTATAGTCAGTAATCAGATAATCTCCAAGGAAATAAGTAGCCAAAGTTTGGAGAATAGTGAATGAGAAAGGGCTATCATGATAGCACAGAGCAGAGAGAATGTGATCTCCTGTGATACTGTTGGAGAGTAACACTGGATGATTTTTTTGCAGATAATTATCAGAAGGAGAGGAGCTTGTAGAGTTTGCATATGACTCAGACTCTCCAAGCTATAGGATCTGTATTCTGAGAAAAATAAATCTCAGATACTTCTTTTGAATGGTATTGTAGTCCAATACACCATAGATCTAACTGTGGTTGAATTATCATTTTTATTTTTCAAAAGCTGGTAACTTTTTTGGTTGGTGAAAATATTCTGGACTGCTAAAGAAATAAAACTGTAAAAAGAGAAATTCATACATGATGGCTTTCTTTATTATAAAGCTCATTAGATGTCTATAAATCAAGAAAGACATTTTTCCTTTCACCTAAAAATCTCCTTTTCTCAACTAAGGGAATAACATCAGTCTGATTCTTACACCAATAATTTTTCTAGACTTTAAATTTCTCCATGTGTTCCCAACAGAAGAAGGAAGACAAGACCACTGGACTCAGCAATGTATATGGGCCCTGATTGCTCATTTTAGTTCAATATGATACAGAAGGGTACAAGACTCTGACAGCTCTAAAATTCTGCAGTCTCCAGCATGTTGATTTTGCTGCTCTATATATTTAATTTTCTTTTAAAAACATATCGTGTTTCTCTGAGCACTCATTTGCTTTTCAAATTATGGCTGCCTAGCTAAGGCTTGTGTACCAGGTGCCATGTAAAAGCATGTTAAAAGTAGATAAAAGCAATTTACCCTGCCCTCTAATTAGAGATGTCTCATCTTTAGCACTGACAATAGCAGTATGCAGCTGTGGCAGTGGAGAGATAATGGGAGCTGGAGCAGAGAGAAATTAAAGAGATGCTGGCTGGTGCAGAGTGTCACCCCTCCGTTGCTCAGCTTGGGTGGGCTTCAAAATGAATGCAAATTTTTCATATTTCCTCCACCTTGACTCTGTTAATTTATCTCACATTAATAATTAAGCTTTAAAAAGTGGCGATATGTTGCAGGGAAGGCAGAAAGGCTGTGTCTTTCTTAATGACTTACCATGTGAAATATATTATTGCCTAGTTCTGTAATGGACCAATTGTCTAACACCTGTTGGGTACACGTCATTGCAGTTGATATAATGAAGTTTGGAAAGCAGGAGGAAGACATACTCCTTGTCTCTTGAAGTTTGGAATCTAGAGGGATTATTCTTTGTAAAGATCCTATCTGATATGTTGTAATCATTTGACATGCTAAAGACAGAGGATGGTCATCTTAAAATATAATTTTCCAGAATAGGGTGCTTGGGATAAATAAATGTTGAGAAAATCTTTAGTGAAGTGGTCAGTGTGAGTAAGAAACATGCAAGGAGGAAGGATCACCACGGGGAATATACCATGACTAGGGGCAGTAGGCAGTGGATGTGTGCAAGAACTCTGGAGAATAGTTCTCCTGCTGAGAAAGAGGAGTTGTGGACGAAAGACCTGAACGTGTTTACAGGAGGCCAACACAGCAACACAGCAATGGAAATTTAACACCGGGTCCCAGAGAGCAGTGTGACTAAAACTGCACTGGAGAAAATACATACAGGTAAGCATATGCCACTTAGAGAGGAGTGGGAAGACACTGGAGGTAAGTGTGTATTAAATCAAAGTTGAACAGCAATGTTTGAATACAGGTTAGTGTGAGGAATGATGCTCCAGATGAAGAAGATACAGAGACTGAAGTGTAAGTGATTAAGGACCAGCTTTGGTGAAACGGAGAGGGAGGAAACTTAAGTGGTGTGTTAAATCGTTAAAGGAACAGTCCATAGATTTGATCAATTAGATATAATAAGGACATTGTGAATAAACTTATCAGACAAGAACAGTGACAAGAAAGAAGTAAGAAAATATAGATTTGTGTGAGGAAAGAAGGAGTTCCGTGTTTTGATACATGGAGTGGCAGAATCTAATGAGTTGAGATGTGGTGTTGAAATCATGGTGAGTTGTTGTGACTGGGGTCACAGACGGGAATTGCGTTCCTGGAGGTGGTGGTTGGACCAAAACACATGGGTGAGTTATTTATGAGCAAGAATAGAAGTAGGAGAATGTGAGCGAATGCAAGCACAGGAAGTGGGAGGAGAAAATGTGGGATGAGGGTGAAACATTAAGCACCTGAAATCAAGGAAGGAATAACCCCCACTGCCAACTGCTAGAGAAACTACAGTTCCAAAAAGAAAAGGATTGTCCTACAGACAAAAAAGCAAAAACAATTTTTGTAGAATAGAACTCGTAAATCCCTTCCGCAGAGTGATAGCAATAGAAGCCAAGTCAAGAGGATTAGAAGGACAGACTGGTGAGGAAAAGTGGCAGCTAAGTGAGCAATCATTAAATGCAAGGAGAAAACAGACTGGTTGTAGTAGTGAGTGTTAGCATCACCAAGTTAGTAATTTAAATTAAGCTTAGAGAAATCGGAACATTTTTACATTTTTTAGCAGGAATTATATGCAGAGTACATCATGGGAAATGCCAGGCTGGAAGACTCACAAGCTGGAATCAAGATTACTGGGAAAAATAACAACCTCAGATATGCAGATAATACCACTCTGATGGCAGAAAGCAAAGAGGAACTAAAGAGCCTCTTGATGAGGGTGAAAAAGGAGAGTGAAAAATCTGGCTTAAAACTCAACATTCAAAAAGCTAAGATCATGGCATCTGGTCCCATCACTCCATGGCAAGTAGACAGGAAAAAATGGAAACAGTGACAGATTTTTATTTTCTTGGGCTCCAAAATCACTGCAGACAGTGACTGCACCTCTGAAGTTAAAAGACACTTGCTCCTTGGAAGGAAACCTATGACAAACATAGCCAGTGTATTAAAAAGCAGAGATGTGACGTTGCCAACAGAAGTCCATATGGTAAAAGCTATGGTTTTTCCAGTAGTTGTGTATGGATATGAGAGCTGGACCACACAGCAGGCTGAGCGCAAAGAATTGATGCTTTTGAATTGTGGTATTGAACAAGACTCTTGAGAGTCCCTTGGACAGCAGCGAGATCCAACCAGTCCATCCTAAAGGAGATCGGTCCTGAATATTCATTGGCAGGACTGATGTTGAAGGTGAAACTCCAATACTTTGGCCACCTGATGCAAAGAACTGACTTATTAGAAAAGACTCTGATGCTGGGAAAGATTGAAAGTGGGAGGAAAAGGGAGCAAGAGGAAATAAGTTGGTTGGATGGCATCACTGATTCAATGGCCATGAATCTGAGCAAACTCCAGGATATAGTGAAGGACAGGGAAACCTGGGTGCTGCAGTCCTTGGAGTCACAAAGAGTTGGAGATGACAACTCAGTGGCTGAACAACAAGTATAAAGGGATAACATGCTAAAGAGTGGAGTGAGAATTGGATGAAAAGTGAAATATATATGTGTAGATATCTTGTTTATATGCACATGCAACCTTGGATAAAGCACTTCTAATGTGAAGATAAAAACCAATTAGTTTAAAGATGGCATCAGAATTATTTTAGAAAAATATCATTTTATTTTGTTTCTCAAAATAACATATGGGTCTACACTGTTTCTGCAGTGATATTCCTCAGAACATTGATAGAATTCAGTAAGAGTTATACAAATGAGGCAAAATCTCTTGGCAGCAGTGATTTTCCATTTACAAAGCTAGCCAAGAGAAAGTGGAGAAGGGACCCAGAGATGAAGAAAGGCTGGCCTTTGGGGATGGATTCAGGGATGCTTCATAATGTGGAGTTCTCAAGGGTGCCAAAGAACGGGCTGATGGGAGAGTCCCATCGTGAGAATGGAAGTTGGGATGTCTAATATTCACCAGGAAAATGCTCAAAATGCATGCAACACTTAGATGAAAGCTTCAGACTTTCTTTGCATGTAGATTCACAATTCTCTCTGTGGTATATGAAAGTAATCAAGTAGAGGGATTTTGTTTTATAACTGGGTTACCCAGGGGACAAAGACCAGAGTAGCTGAAAGCTGTAAGACATGAATGCAATTAAAGATTTAGCAGAAATGCAGTATAGCAGTGTCTAGGTAAAATGCAGTATGATCAACCCCCGCACAATGAATCTCAGCAGGTATTAGGAGCAGGATTTTGAGACAAAATTTTACTTAAGTCTCAATGGGTGAGGCAACTCAAAATATTGAATGCCTTATGTCAGCCAGAAGCTAATATTTCAGATTATATATGGCAGAGATTATTGTTGTTTATTTGCTAAGTCCTGTCCTTTTACACCCCCATGGACTGTAGCCTTTCAGGCTCCTCTATCCATGGGTTTTCCAGCTAAGAATACTGGAGAGGGTTGCCAATCCTTCTCCAGGGGATGATCCTGACCCAGAAATTAAAACCGGGTCTCCTACATTGCTGGCAAATTCTTTACCTCTGAGCCACCAGGGAAACCCATGGCAAGGATACATAGAAAATAACTTATCAATGAAAATAATGAAATATTCTATGGGTTGAATATTTGCTGCTGTGTTTATATTACAATCCTAGGAGTTTGACATTCAGAGTTAACTTCTGATCTTGCACATTTTAAATCATTTGCTACATTTTCTTTCCTACATAAATACATATCTGAAACAAAATACTGATTTTTCCAGAATTTCATGACCATGTGTAAAATGTCAGAAATTATTGATTGAAAATATGCTCCTGAATTCATTAAATATTTCAATTAGATTAATTTTGCATTAATAGTCAGTGAGAAGTTACAACTGTTTCTTGCAATAAAACATAAAGATGAATCATTCTTTGAAAGGAAATAAGTCAAAATCCAAATGATTAAAAGTGCATATATATAAAGTATATACATGTATATGCAGATTTAACTAATAGATCTATCCCGATCGGGCATTGCCCAGAACAGGTAGAAGGAGCTATGTTGAACTTCTTTCAGTTGAAAGTCATTTTTGCGTACTTTTCTCTAAGGATAGGACTAGCTCTGTTTCAGCTTTCATTTAGAATTCTACTTGCTTTTAGGAACAAGGACCTTTTTGGAAACGGTTATTTATAACCTCACTGGATTTCCTAGGGCTTGACTGCACCTAGGTGGCATCGGTGTTAAAAAACCCGCCTGGCCATTCAGATTAAGAGATGGGGGTTCGATCCCTGGATTGCGAAGATCCCTGGAGAAGGGAATGGCAACCCGCTCCAGTATTCTTGCCTGGAGAATCCAAGGACAGAGGAGCCTGGTGGGTTGCCGACCATATTGTTGCACAAAGTTGGACACAACTGAAGTGACTTAGAACACAGCACAGCACAGCACACATTTTATGGTAACTTATCAAAGTGAGAAAACTTATATTTTGGTTTTCTTTCTTTCACCTTCAGATCTTCACTGGGACTAATTCATGTGACAAAAGCAGCTTTTTCTTCTTTCGTTTCACCTGGACCACATGTTTTTAAAAGCCCACTTCATATCATGCAAGAAACAAGCGTTCCTTGAACGATTTACTCCAAGACACCCGAGAATACCACAGGGCAGATTTTTCTTCCTGGAGCTTAATGTGGGAACAGTTTTAAATGTACCTTTTCTCAGTTAACCATAATACATAACAGAAGGGAAATTAACAACCAATTCAACTCAATCTGGTCAACTTGACACCCCTACGTGTTCATAAGTGCATTGAATTATATAATTCCTTCTTTATGTTCAGTTCAGTTCAGTTCAGTCGATCACTTGTGTCTGACTCCTTGCAACCCTATGAATCACAGTACGCCAGGCCTCCCTGTCCATCACCAACTCCCGGAGTTCACTCAGACTCACGTCCATCAAGTCGGTGATGCCATCCAGCCATCTCACCCTCGGTTGTCCCCTTCTTCTCCTGCCCCCAAGCCCTCCCAGCATCAGAGTCTTTTCCAAAGAGTCAGCTCTTCGCATGAGATGGCCAAAGTACTGGAGTTTCAGCTTTAGCATCATTCCTTCCAAAAATATCCCAGGCCTGATCTCTTTCAGAATGGATTGGTTGGATCTCCTTGCAGTCCAAGGGACTCTCAAGAGTCTTCTCCAACACCACAGTTCAAAAGCATCAATTCTTCATTGCTCAGCTTTCTTCACTCAAAGTATTATTACGTAATCATTGAAAGTAAATTTTAATTTTAACTGTCAATGGGCATATATAGAGGTGATTTAAGTCAGTCACATTTATTTGTTTATACCAAATATCCCTTCTTATCCACCAGTGAACTACAATCTAAAGATTATGGCCTATTAAATTGAAAGGGAAAAAAATGATGACTACCAATTTTCAGATAGAAAACAAATTAATTCACTGCTCCAGTTGACAGGACAGAATGAGAGGCAACATCAAAACCAAGAGTTTTGAAACACAACTTTTTCTGTGTTCTACATTATGTCATGAATAAAAAAGAAAATAATAATAGCTAAAAGAGAGCTAGAAAGAAAAAAATACAATGCAAATGTAAGTTGAGGGAAGTGGAGGTGATTTCAAAACACTAGGTGAAACTAGGGCCGTGGACAACAATTGCAGAACTCACAGAGCCCTTGCATCTCCAAAGCAGATGCAGCAATCACATTAACAATACGCATAGTGAAAGTCAAAGTGAGAGTCGCTCAGTTGTGTCCGACTCTTTGCGACCCCATGAACTATACAGTCCATGGAATTCTCCAGGCCAGAATACTGGAGTGGGTAGCCTTTCGCTTTTCCAGGGGATCTTCCCAAGCTAGGGTTCGAACCCAGGTCTCCTGCATTGCAGGTGGATTCTTTACCAGCTGAGCCACAAGGGAAGCCCAACAATATGCATAGTCAAATAGAAAATGTATAGATTGAAGCCATCCTTAGAGAAACAAGCAGACACACTGGTGGATATTGTGTTAAGAGTAAGCGTAGGAAAAACAGTCCCCCATAATGTTTAGGAATGGACTTTGATCTTAGATTTTTATTACAAGATTCAAAAAAGGACCTGTTTCCATCATTGGGAAGGTATTGTAAATGAAATGAATAAGTTTAAATAATCCTATCGTTGATCAAACTGGAGCTGTGTTCTCTGATGGATTCACATACAAAATGTTGTGCAACTCACCCACCTAGCCTGGTGCCTGAGATTCCCACCAGTCACTCTGCCTTAAGCAGTATGCCTCAGAATGCCTTGGAGGAGTAATATATGAATCCCAATTTGCATGTCAGTGTGGGTTTTTGAAATTCAAATCAGCTGTCACATCGTTGTAGTGAAAGGAACTCAGCCTCCATAACTGGACAGAACTGGATTTAAAACTTTTCTACTTCTTAACTGTTAGTATCGTCCGGAGTAAGGTATTCAACATCTCCCAGCTAATATATATGCAAAAAATATATGCAAAATGCCTGGTGAACATCTCATGTATGCAGGTTCCCAAGAGATGGTCATTTTATTTTACTCCCTTGGAAGTTCAAAAGATAGTTCTGAAGTAAACTTAAATTTAAGTATAGTAAGTAGGCAGATACTACCTAGCAAGGCAAAAATACTACCTTTCATTTAATAAAATATTTAAAGATCTGAATAAGAACCACATCCTCCTTCTGTTAAAGCTGAATAGACAAATTATTGAATTGCGATTTTTTCCCTATCTCCATACTGCTCAAGTACATCTGAATATCTTACTGGCCCCACAAATTCAGTGTGTTCAGTATAAAATGTAATCTTTTCCAACACGACTTTTTCTTCATAAATTCTCCAGGACCCTTCATGACACCAATAGTCTGAGTTCTCTAAATATTCAAATATTACTCCAAATATTCCTTAAAATAGACTCACAATGGTTATTATGTGTAGACTGGTGAATGGGGGTGTCCCAGAGATCCTAATCCTCTAAATTTGGAAAATGAGAGGCTTTAGGATTGTCACAATGACTGGAAGATGTTCTCAAATTGAGTGGGTGGGAGACAGATGCAGAAATATCTCGATGCTGGGAGATTGCTAATCTTTCACATTGAAGAACTATGGAGCCCAAATGTCAGTGGAGGCCCCATAATACTGCATGCTATATTTTTTCTGTCTTCCTACTTCTGTTGTACTTCTCCAGGCTCTATACTGCCTTGAATTGTAGAATGTTTGTTTCTTGGAAGAAACTTGAAGGTCAGGAAACTAAGGCCAACAAGGTTAATTTTCTGGCCCAAGTTACATAGCTACTTGCTTGCAAAGCCCAAGTTGACCTGAGATCTGATTGTTGCCCCCTAGACCTGATTGAGGTTGCAATGCTCTCTTACTGATTTCCACATTTAAATTAAATCCTCCATTGAACAGAGATGAACTAAATCTTCAAGAACCCCACTTTCCAATCCCAAATGATCCTCAGTGTTTTCCCCTTTGCCTATTATGTACATTCCTCATCCTGGTCTCTGGACTGTCCGTGATCTGGCCAACCAGGCCAGGTGATATTATTTCACCCTGCTTTCCTGCTGTTTTCAAGGGACAAACTGAGCTCTTGATGACTCTCAACCACACATTGGGCATTTATATCTCCCCTCAAACTGTTCCCTTTGCCCAAAACATTCTCCACATGCTCTCTCTGTCGAATCTCCACTGACATTGAAGTGTCTCCTTCATGAAGCTTTATAAAGTAAAGCTTTCCCCATCAAGATATGCTCTTTCTTTATCACACCTGATAGCTGTTACTGGAATTACTGTGATTTGGCAGGTATTATAGCTATCTGTCTTTTTTTCTATCTAAGAACAGAGGCTAATGTGCAAAACTTTATTTATATAATATTTTACACATGGAAGTTAGTAAAAATTTGGGAGGTAGATACACAAAAGACCTAGCAGCAAATCTAAGGGGAAAAAATCAAAAGAGAAAAATCTTTCCATTCTTAACTATTCACCTTAAAAAAAGCTTTAAAGGACTTCTCACCCCTACTTCAGAACTCCTGTTAACATTATAATTGGAATTCACAGGAAATGTGTGTCAGTTTCAAAGGAAACAGAAGGGAATGACATCATTCCTGTTCTTTCTGCTGCCTTCAGTGAAAGTTTCATTTATCTTTGTCATCTCATCTTTGCTGTCAGCAGTAAGGATGGAAGCCTCATTAATAAAAATCAGAGACGATCTTCCACCTTGTACATGAAAACTCCTAATGTATCCTCAAGACAATTGTGCTGCATATTACAACTTAGAGAACTGATAATTCTGAACTGGCATCAGCAGTTGATTTAGAACTTGGTTATCACCATAATTGTGGAAGGACAAATCTTTGTAAAATTTCTCTAACTATTCATCACTGTATAACCTGATGCTTAGTTAAAAGTAACCTATAAGGCAGAGCTGGGGTTTAGAGTCTAACTGACTACTCACTTCCAAATTAAAGTCTTGGTATATGAAAGTCTGTGTGTGTGTGTGTGTGTGTGTGTGTAATAAATCTGAACATATCCTACATATAACTATGCTTTCTTAATGTGTCTTACATGAAAACAAAATTATCACATGATCAATTAGTATCAATGAACCAGTATAAATGAGCTGAAAATATATGGTTGTAATATTCAGGTATGAGAAGAGAATTTCTCCCCCCAAAATATTTAGAGTATATAATCCAACTTAGAGGAACAGAATTTTAATCATAATCATGAGCTATTTAGTCCAGAATTTTATGTTAACCTTTTAAGTGTGCAAATCAAGCTTCGGTATCATATCTAAGTTCATATATAGTTATTAGAGTCTTTGTACAATGATGAAACCTTTGATAGTACTGGGCATTATCTCATTTTTATGCACTTGGTTAGATTTTAATTTTTTACATCAAAGAACTATTTTCCCTAAATTTAGAACAGAATAATTGTTGTAAGGATTGGATAAAAGGTAATCGTTATGTATGCTATACTTTAATCTCTTCTACAAAAATGTATATATCTTCTTTTAAAAAAAGTTATTTCACAAAACTTAAGAGCTGTGTTCTTTCAATGTGCAATTAATATAAATTTACCTTCCAAGGCTTGCTCTTTGAACTTGATCAATATAAATGATTATTCATATTCATGCCATTTTACATGTTATATCATAAACTATTAGATTGCCTCATATTGCATTATATTTAAATAGAGTTCTATAGTAAATATGTGATTTGAAAAATTGTTCAGTACTTCACTAATAGCTTATATTATTTCTTGAAAATTTCTTTTTGTAGAAAAGAGCATGCCACTTCTCTGCTGGATGCTCCATCAAGTTCTTGTTTATTGTAACCAGGAGATGAAATTTCCAAACAAACACTGGTGTTTAGAGCACTTGGAGAGGCGTGTGGCCTGCCATTCCAGTCTCTGTCAAGCATGTGCCCCACCTGCTTTTTGGCTTTGGCTTGAACAAGTTGCTTGGGCCATAACACAAGTGTGAGAACACGAGAATGTGAGATGCCACAGGCCAGGTGACATGCCAGTGCTGAAAAGCTGGTACATGGCAGGGCACCACTGTGTACATAAAAAGGCCACATGCCACACCAAAATGTGGCAGCATGGCTCCCAAATTAGATGAATAATTTCCTTTCCATTATGTTCTCACAAACATGTTGTAAAACATTAAACCTTGAGCTATACCAAGTCCAAAAGTTCAGGGTTTCAGAAGACTGACAAGTGAATATTTATATTTATTTCTGAGTTGATTGACACATAGAACTTTTTTTAAACCATGCTTATTTATGACTTGAGAAATACTTTTTTTAAGGCAACAGAAATCATTCTCATAGGTATGGGCTTCTGACACAGCCAAATTCTGCAGATCAGCAAGTAATATATATATATTTGTCTAATAAAGCAGGAGAGGATTTAATAGAAGAAATGTTGTAGAATATCATACAATTCCTCTGCTTTTCTTGAATTTCATACTTCTGAATGCTATCCCCAGGTCCACACTGCTAATGGAATTGCAGTTGAATTCATTTCAAGTGTTGGCAGAAAAGGATAAGGGAAAAATAATTACACTTTAAAAATTCTGTTGAGTCTAGTGTAAGTTACAGAATTAAAAAATGTGCCATGTCAGGTAGACCAAGGTGTTTTCTTAGCTCTGACTGTACTGCTGAATAAGTGTGTGAACATAAAAGATGAACAAAATTTCTATATTTTTTATTCATCTTAACAATGGAAGGCTCAATCCAAGGCTAAAATACTTTTGAAAGTTTTAAAGACTTAGTTTTGAGGATTTCTTTCTCTTTCTTTGCCACTTTATAATTTTTTAAATTGAAGGATAATTGCTGTACAGAATTTTGTGTTTTTTGTCATACATCAACAAGAATCAGTCATAGGTACAACCAGGTCCTTTCCCTCCCAAACCTCCCTTCCATCTCCCTCCCCATCTCACCCTTCTAGATTGCTACAGAGCCCCTGTTTGAGTTCCCTGAGTCATATAGCAAATTCCCATTGACTATCTCTTTTACATGTGATAGGTAAATTTCCATGTTACTCTCTCCAGACATCTCCCCCTCCCCCTCCTCCCCTGCCCCCATGTACATAGGTCTGTTCTCTATGTCTGTTTCTCCATTGCTGCCCTGGAAATAAATTCATCAGTACTATCTTTCTAGATTCCATATATATGCATCGATATACGATGTTTGTATTTCTCTTTCTAACTTACTTCACTCTACATAATAGGCTCTCATTAGAACTGACTCCAAGGCATTCCTCTTTATGGCTGAGCAATATTCCATTGTGTATATCTACCACAGCTTCTTTATCCTTTCATCTGTTGATGGACATCTAGGTTGCTTCCATGTTCTGTCTATTGTAAATAGTGCTGCAGTGAACATTGGTATATATGTGTCTTTTTCAATTTTGGTTTCCTCAGGGGATATGCCTAAGAGTGGGATTGCTGGGTCATGTGGTGGTTTTATTCCTAGTTTTGTAAGGAATCTCCATACCATCTTACATAGTGGCTGTATCAATATACATTCCTACCAACAATGCAAGAGGCTTCCCTTTTCTTGACACCCTCTCCAGCATTTATTGTTTGTAGACTTTTTATTGATGGCCATTCTGACTGGTGTGAGGTAGTTTTGATTTGCATTTCTCTAATAATGAGTGATGTTGAACTTTGCATGTGTTTGTTAGCCATAAAGATGTCTTCTTTGGAGAAATGTTTGCTTAGGTCTTATTCCCACTTTTTTATTGGGTTGTTTGTTTTTCTGGTTTTGAGTTGTATGAGCTGCTTGTGTATCTTGGAAATTAAATCTTTGTCAGTTGTTTCCTTTGCTGTATTTTCTCACATTCTGAGGGTTGGCTTTTCATCCTGTCTGTAGCTTCGTTTGCTGTGCAAAAGCTTTTAAGTTTAATCAGGTCCTACTTGTTTATTTTGTTTTTATTTCTGTTACTCTAGTAGGTGAGTCATAGAAGATCCTAGTTTGATTTATGTCATCAAGTGTTCTGCTTATGTTTTACTCTAAGAGTCTTATAGTTCTGGTCTTACATTTAGGCCTTTAATCCATTTTGAATTTATCTTTTTGTATGTTCTAATTTCATTCTTTTGCATGTAGATGTCTGGTTTTCTCAGCACCACTTATTGAAGAGGCTATCTTTGCCTCTTTGTATAGTCTTCCTCCTTTGTAAAAAAATAAGGTACCCATAAGTTTCTGGGCTTATTTCTGGGCTCTCTATCATCTTCCAGTGGTCTATATTTCTGTTTTTGTGCCAGTACCATAATGTTTGATGACTGCAGCTTTGTAGTACAGTCTGAAGTCAGGAAGATTGATTCCTCCAGCTCCGTTCTCCTTTCTCAACACTGCTTTGTATATTCAGGGTGTTATGTGTTTCCATATGAATTGTGACTTTTTGTTCTAGTTCTGTAAAAAAAAAAAATGTCATTTGTGATTTGATAGAGATCACATCACATTGCTGAATTCACTGATTAGCTCTACTAATTTTCTGATAGTTTCTTTTGGGTTTTCTATGTAGAGTATAATGTCATCTGCAAACAGTGAGAATACTGCTTCTTCTTTTCTAATCTGGATTGCTTTTATTTCTTTTTCTTCTCTAATATCCACAACTAGGACTTCCAAAACTGTGTTGAATGATAGTGGTGAGAGCAGACACCCTTGTTTTGTTCCTGATCTTAGAAGTAATGCTTTTAATTTTTCACCATTGAGCATAATGTTTGCTATGGGTGAATCCTATATGGACTTTAATATGTTGAGGTAGGTTCCTTCTATGCCCATTTTTTAATGTGTTTTTATCATATATCGGTGCTGAGCTTTGTCAAAGGCTTTTTCTGCATCTATTGAGATGATCATATAGTTTTTATCTTTCATTTTGTTAATATGGTGTATCACATTAATTGATTTGTATACTTTGAAGAATCCTCACATCCCTAGAATAAACCCAACATGGTCATGGTGTATAAGTTTTTAAATGTGTTTCTTAATTCTGTTTGCTAGAATTTTGTTGAGGACTTTTGCATCTATATTCATCAGTGATATTAGCCTGTAGTTTTCTTTTTTTGTATGTGTCGTCTTTGCTGGTTTTGGTATCAGGGTAATTGAGGCCTCATAAAATGAGTTTGGAAGTGTTCCTCTGCAGGTTTTTGGAAGAGTTTCATAAAACTAGGCATTAACTTGGCTCTAAATGTTTGGTAGAATTCCCCTGTGACATCTGGCCCTAGGCTTTTGGTTTTGGGGAGATTTTTGATCAGAGTTTCAATTTCAGTGTTTGTAATTGGCTCATTCATAATTTCTATTTCTTCTTGGTTCAGTCTTGGGAGGTTGAACTTTTCTAAGAATCTGTCCATTTCCTTTAGGTTGTCCATTTTATTAGCATATAGTTGCTCATACTATCCTCTTATGATCCTTTGTATTTCTGTGTTGTCTGTTGTAACCTCTCCTTTATCATTTATAATTTTGTTGATTTGATTTTTCCCTTTTTTTCTTGATGAGTCTGGCTAGCAATTTGTCGATTTTGTTTATCTTCTCAAAGAATCAGCTTTAAATTTTATTAATCTTTGCTATCATTTCTTTCATTTCTTTTTCATTTATTTCTTCTCTCATCTCTATGACTTCTTTCCTTCTGCTGACTTTGGGGGTTTTTTGTTCTTTTTCCAGCTGCTCTAGATGTAGAGTTAAGTTGTCTATTTGATGCTTTTTCTGTTCCTTGATGTACAATTGTTTAGTCAATCAAGACCTAGAAGGACAGAGAGTCCCTTAAAGAGTAAACCCGAAGAGAAACACCTTGAGACACATATTAATTAGGGTAACAGATTAAACAAAAAGAAAGAATATTAAAAGCAACAAGGGAAAAGCAACAAGTAACATAACAAGGAAAAATCCATATGATTAACAGTAAGTATTTCAGTAAAAACTCTGCAGGCCAGAAGGGAATGGCAGAGTATGTTTAAAGTACTGAAAGAGCAAAATCTACAACCAAGATTACTAGATCTGGCAACAATATCATTCAAAATTGATGGAGAAATAAAAAGCTTCATAGACAAGCAAAAGTTGAGAGAATTTAGCACCACTAAACCAGCCTTACAACAAATACTTAAGGGACTTACATAGCCAATAAACACAAGAGAAAGGAAAGACCTACAAAAACAAACCCAAAACCATCAAGAAAATGCCAATAGGAACACATGTATCAATCACTGCCTTAAATGCTGATGGATTAAATGCACCAACCAAAAGATACAGACTGACTAAATGGATATAAAAATAAGACCCACATATATGCTACCTACAAGAGACCCACTTCAGACCTAGAGACACATACAAACTGAAAGTAAAAGGATGGAAAAAGATATTCCATGAAAATGGAAACCAAAAGAAAGCCACAGTGGCAATCTTTATTTCAGAAAAAAACAGACTTTAAAAATAAAAAATATTATAAGAGGATATTACAAGAAGAAGAATATTGCAAGATGTTACAAGAATATTATAAGAAGGAGACTACATAATCATCAATAGATCAATCCAAGAAGAAGAGATAACAATTGTAAATATTTATGCACTCAACATAGGAGCACCTCAGTACATAAGGCAAACTCTAACAGACATACGAGGGGAATGACAATAACACAATAATAGTAGGGCAGTTTAACACCTAACTTATTCCCATGGACGGGTCATCAAAACAAAGAATCAATAAGGAAACACAAACCTTAAATGAAGCATTAAACTAAATGGGCTAATTGATATCTTCAGGACTTTCCATCCAAATGCAGAAGAATACACTCTCTTCTCAAGTGCACATGGAACATTTTCCAGGATAGTCCCCACCCTGGGCCACAAATCAAGCCTCAGTAAACTTAAGAAAATTTAAATCATATTAGGTATCTTCTCTAACTGCAATGCTATGAGACAGATATCAATTAGAGGGGGAAAAAAAAAAACTGCAGAAAACACAAACTTATGGAGATTAAACAATACATTACTAAACAATGAAGAGGTTACTGAAGAAATAGGAAGGGAAACCAAAAGATTCCTAGAAACAAATTACAATGAAAACACAATGACCCAAAACCTAAGGAATTCAGCAAAAGCAGTTCTAAGAGGATTTCTTTCTTGATGAGAAGACATCAGCAGAAGTCTTGAAATACTCTAAGGAGCTTTAGTCTCTGCCGTCCAAATTATAAACAAAGAAATAATTGTGGAATTGGGACTATTGGCATTTTTTCTGCCATAGTTGTTATTTTTGTTCAGCTGCCCAGTCCCATCCAACTCTTTTGCGACCCCATGGACTGCAGTACCCCAAGCCTCTCTGTCCCTTGCCATCTCCCAAGTTTGCCCAAGTTCACATGCATTGCATTAGTGATGCCATCCAGCCATCTCATCCTCTGATGCCCTCTTCTCCTTCTGCCTCAATCTTTCCCTGGGTCAGAGACTTTTCCAATGAGTCAACTGTTTACATCAGATGACTAAAATACTGGAGTTTCAACTTCAGCATCAGTCCTTCCAAAGAGTATTCTTCTAGCATAATAAAACTTATTTCTAGCATAAAAATGTACAGTTTTTTAAAGTATCTTTACTTTTCCATCTGTTTAACCACAGACCATGAACTTTCGAGAAGCAGAATATGTCTAGCTATATCTTTTGTCATAGATTTCACATGATGTTAGAAGTGAATCAGCCTTCCCTGGTGGCTCATATAGTAAAGAATAAGCCTGCAATTCAGGAGACCCAGGCTTGATCCCTGGGTTGGGAATATCCTCTAGAGAAGTGAATGGCAACCCACTCCACTATTCCTGCCTGTAAATTTCCGTGGACAGAGGAGCCTGGCCAGCTAGTCCACAGGGTTGCAAAGAATCAGACACGACTGAATGACTAACACTAGAAGTAAATCAGGGAGGTTTTAAAACACCAGAAATTGTATTAATATGTGGAGAGCTGTACAATGTCCGTAATTTAGATTTACATGCTTTAGTTCTTGACTTTTACAGCTCTCCCCTAAATTTTGTAAAATAATTACCATCCTTCAGTGTGGGATTAAGAGCATCATGCCAGATCCAGTCTGATTTTAGACGAATGAACTCATTGTATTACTTCCTGAAAAATAGAGCTACTGATGCTGTGCTATGCTTATAATCTCATGTTGCCCAGTAAAGATATTTGGGGGAGTTTATTTACTCCCTTTCTGTGTGCTGACTAAATTATTGCCTGTAAAAGAGTATGCTTCTCCAGAGAGCATTAGAAATAAGGTCTTGGTTCTTTTTACTTGAAGTCTGGTTGATTTTCAGCATCTTTTAAGCCCAGACTCTGAATGAGAATGTCATCTATTTGAAATAGTATGCTGAAATACAGATTTAAAACTTCGATACTGCCTCTTGGTAGATACACAAACTGAGAAGAAAGTGAGGGGAATCTTGAGACCATGTGGAAACTGTGCCATATTAGAGCACAAGTATTAGTATTCAGTGAATGGGGGCAGGGGGGCTTTGAAGACCAAGCATGACTTTGAATACTAAATTTCCAAGCAGAATATTCAGATGTGGCTGCTGTATTCCATGTTTTAAAAATAAGTCCAACACTGGCAAAGCTGTTACATGTTGTACTATGAATCTACAGAAAGAAGTACCTTATCCTTGCTTTAAAGTTTGGAGCACACTGACTCCATAAGAATTACTTATCACCTTGACTCTCTATGTGAATTCTATAATTTCCAGAATTACAACTCTAAAATATTTTACTACTACTATGAAAATAAAAATTGTAAATCAGATAAAAATACACAGATAAATCAAATATTTTCCTGACATTTTCTTTCTCCTCTCCTTTTGATCTCCAGTCTCTTATTTCTCATTTACATTTTTATATCCTTGCATGCAACAATAATCCCCTTCTCCCACAGACCATACACACTTTCAGCATATTATAAAGATGTCTGTCCATTGTCTACCAAATTTCTTTTTTTTTTTTCCTTTGACTTTGTTCACTGAGACACAGAGAGATAAACTGGAGAAAATACTTGGGAGACGTTTGTGATTGAAAAGTAAAGTGAGATTAAATGATTGTTCTCTGTTTCACAACTACTTAAAGTGAAAGCAATGTTGATCCCATTCACTTAAATCTGAATTGGTGATTTAGTGCCAAACATATCATTTTAACAATGGTACCTAAATTAGAGTAGGATAGCAGAGTAGCCTACCATCAATGTCTACGTCACACGCATGCATTCATGACAAACTGCTTCAGTCATGTCTGACTTTTTGGGACCCTATGGATTGTGGCTCGCCAGGCTCTTCTGTCCAGGGGATTCTCTAGGCAAGAATACTGTAGTAGGTTCCCATGCCCTCCTCCAGGAGATGACACATAGTAGGTTGCTAATAAGTATTTATTCAAGTTGAATAGGAGAAATGTCACATGTAATGTCAACTTGGAATTATTGGCCTAGGAGTATGGCAAGATGAAATAAGCAGAATGAGAATCAGTTCTGCCCTGGGAGCTGAAAATTAGGACCAAAAAAGAGTTTAGGAAAATAAATAGGCAAAAAAAGAAGATCTAATATTTTGAGTTAGTAAGGATATTCCCTGGTAACTGACAGTAAAGAATCTGTCTGCAATGCAGAAGACCCATATTCAATCCCTGGGTTGAAAAGCCCCCTTGGAGAAGGGAATGGCAATCCCCTCCAGTATTCTTGCCTGGAGAATTCCATGGACAGAGGAGCTTGGCAGGCTACAGTCCATGGGGTCATAAAGAGTAAGACACAGCTGAGCGACTAACACTTTCTTTCATTTTCAAGGATATACTGTTCAACATAAAGGACAAACCTCCAGTCAGTTCAGTTCAGTGGCTCAGTCGTGTCCGACTCTCTGCGACCCCATGAATCACAGCACGCCAGGCCTCCCTGTCCATCACCAACTCCCAGAGTCCACTCAGACTCACGTCCATCGAGTCCGTGATGCCATCCAGCCATCTTATCCTCCGTCGTCCCCTTCTCCTCCTGCCCCCAAATCCCTCCCAGCATGAGTCTTTTCCAATGAGTCAATTCTTCACATGAGGTGGCCAAAGTACTGGAGTTTCAGCTTTAGCATCATTCCTTCCAAAGAAATCCCAGGGCTGATCTGTTTCAGAACGAACTGGTTGGATCTCCTTGCAGTCCAAGGGACCCTCAAGAGTCTTTTCCAACACCACAGTTCAAAAGCATCAATTCTTTGACGCTCAGCCTTCTGTCTTTTCAAATTAATGTTTTAATTTTCTGAAGATGAATATCCAAGAGTGGAAATGCTGAATCATTTTGCAGTTTTATTTTTAATTTTTTGAGGCTTCTCCATACTGTTTTCCATAGTGATTGCATAAATCTACATTCCCACCAACAGTACACGAGGGTTCTCTTTTCTCCATATCCTCACCAAAACTTGTTGTTTTTTGTCCTTTTGATATAGCCATTTGGACGGGTGTGAGGTAATATCTTACTGTGGTTTGATTTGCATTTCCCTGAAGATGAGTGATGTTGAACATCTTTTTATGTGCTTATTACCATCTGTATTGGAGCTCCATCCATATCTGAGCTGAAGCTCTAATACTTTGACTACCTGATGTGAAGAGCTGATTCACTGGAAAGGACCCTGATGCTGGGAAAGATTGAGGACAAGAGGAGAAGGTAGCAGCAGGGGATGAGATGGTTGGATGACATCACTGACTCAACAAACATGAGTTTGAGCAAACTACTTGAGATAGTGAAGGACAGGGAAGCCTGGCATGGTGCAGTTCATGGCGTCTCAGAGTCAGACACAACTAAGCAACTGAACAATTTCCACCTGTATGTTTTCTTTGGAAACAGGCCTATTTAGGACATTATTTACAATAATCAAGATATAGAAGCAATCTGTGTCCAAGGACAGATGAATAATTAAAGAAGATGTAAGATATGTAGGTATATATATCTACACATATTTCAAGTGGCTCCAACTGTCATTCTCTATAGATGCTACAAGGCTAGCGTTTTATGTTTGCTTTATAAATTAAGATACACACACACACACACACACACACACACATTCGGCATTTAGCCATTGGGCTTCCCATGTGGTGCTAGTGGTAAAGAACCCGCCTGCCAATACAGGAGATATAAGAGAAGTGGGTTCTATTCCTGGGTCAGGAAGATCCCCTGGAGGAGGAAATGGCAACCTACTCAGTATTCTTGCCTGGAGAATCCCATGGACAGAAGAGCCTGGAGGGCTACAGTCCATAGGATTTCAGGGAGTCAGACTTGACTGAAGTGCCTTAGCACACAAGCACGCACATCAGCCAGTAAAGAACACATTTCTGCCATTTACAACAACATGAATGGACCTGGAGGGTATTATGCTAAGTGACATATGTCAGACAGAGAAAGGCGAATACTGGGTCATTTCACTAATATGCGGAATCTAAAAAAATTAATAAGTGAACAAATACAACAAAATAGAAAACAGATTCATAGATAAAACAAACTAGTGGTTGAGAGAGGATACAGGGTTGGGGGATGGGCAAAATAGGTGAAGAGGATTAAGAGGTACAAACTACTGGATATAAATTAAGTTACAGGGATATAATGTTCAACACAGGGAATATAATCAATAGTATTATAACTTTGTTGTAGGTATTAAATTCCTAAGTTGTATGCCTAAAACCAATACAATATTATAAGTCAACTATAATTTAAAAAGCAAGCATAAAATGCTAGCCTTGTAGCACCTAGAGAGAATGAGAGTTGGAGCCACTTGAAAAATTGAGAAGGGTTATGTTCATGTTATAACTTTGTAAAATAATTATTTGTTGGACCTTAAATTCAATTTTATATATTTAAAAAAATGCAAAGGAATGTATAGAGGAAAACATAAATTTTTCATTTTGAAATTTTCCTCTCTATAATTTTTCAGTTTCATGATAAATTTAAAACAAAGAATGAAACCTATAAGAAAATGAAAATGTTTTTAGATTTTCTTAAGCCTGCCAAAATTATAGACAAGCATAGTCACCACCCAGTGCCGTGTTTGGGTTTTCAGGGGAAAATGTTTTTGTAATGTCCTAAGATACTCTTTAAAATGTATTGAACTTGACAAAGTGTGGATGAAGATGAATCAAAAGGGCATTTTGTTTGAGAAATGAAGTTTGATAATGTTTTGCAAAGGAAAAATCAAGAGTGATGTATGATTAAAAAGGAAAGTGATACCAACATGAAACACACAAATTTCTGAATTGAATCATTCCATCAAAAATTCTGACTTTAGTATATGCTTAACAGTTACTTTGATTTCTGATTCTCGAAGTTTAAAAAAATATGGTTGCATAATGTTCAAAATACATGTAAATAAGTCTTGGAAGACATTTATAAATCATCAAATACATCAGTAAATTTCATCAGAAGATTGTTTTTATCCATTTCACCGGGCAGCAAGATTGGTAAAATATATATATATCATTTTGCATGAATATATTCTTACATTAACTATATAATTTGCCAAACCACACATGGAAATTCAAAAAGAGAAAGATATTTCTTCTTGACCTGAAAGGAGGACCACACATATACTTCAGTGAATTGAAACAGCTGTGCACAATCTTTGGCACAGGCAATGTTTTTGAAAGATTACATCTGCATGGTCAGTTTGGGTTTTGATAAAATCACTGTTAATGTATAAATATAAAAATATGTCAAAATGCTTAAAAACATTTTTAAAAGTTGAGCAATTCACTCCTTGGATTCAGTGTCCTCTTTTTTCTCCTTTTTTTCTTGCAACTCTTCAGGGTAAACAATATGAATAAGACCATTCAAATGCAGACATTAAACTTGAAGCAGTAATAAAATTATTGTAAACATTCAGCTCAGTTTAGTCATGTCCAACTCTGTGTGACCCCATGAACCACAGCACAACAGGCCTCCCTGTCCATCACCAACTTCCGGAGTCCACCCAAACCCATGTCCATTGAGTCGGTGATGCCATCCAACCATCTCATCCTCTGTCATCCCCTTCTCCTCCTGCCCTCAATCTTTCCCATCATCAGGGTCTTTTCAAATGAGTCAGCTTTTCACATCAGGTGGCCAAAGTATTTGAGTTTCAGCTTCAACATCAGTCCCACCAGTGAACCCAGGACTGATCTTCTTTAGGATGGACTGGTTGGATCTCCTTGCAGTCCAAGGGACCCTCAAGAGTGTTCTCCAACACCACAATTCAAAAGCATCAATTCTTCAGTGCTCAGCCTTCATTAGGAAATCTTTATTCTATCCTTGGCTGTTGAATTTACTAAATAATACATTGTAAATTATTTAATCCTTATATAACTCAGTTTCCTTGTATAGCAAGATTAATAACTTTTTATCTACTGAAACTTTTAAAGAAGATATAAAACCAAGTGAAATATTTAGACTATTTCTATATTTTTTTTCTTAAGTTACTAAGTTATGTCTGACTCCTGTGACCCCATGAACTGTAGCCCGCCAGGCTTCTCTGTCCATGGGATTTCCCAGGCAAGAATGCTGGAGTGGATTGTCATTTCTTTCTCCAGGGGATCTTCCCAACCCAGGGACTGAACCTAAGTCTCCCACATTGCAGGCCAATTCTTTACCAGCTGAGCCAGTAAGGAAGCCCTGCTGTTTATATATTACCTATAATTAGAGTCAGTATTTTCTCTTTCACCAA
Organism: Budorcas taxicolor; assembly: GCF_023091745.1. NCBI lineage: Eukaryota > Metazoa > Chordata > Mammalia > Artiodactyla > Bovidae > Budorcas > Budorcas taxicolor. The sequence continues at coordinate 84,676,429 of NC_068923.1, forward strand.
TTTTCAGAACATGCAGTTTTCTTGCTTTTTTTAATACAAATAACTATCAAAATAATTTATTTTATTTTTGTAGCATGAACTATAGTTAAGTAGGCACTGAAATGAACAGGTATAAAAGAGATGAATTCATCATATCAGAGGATTTCATTTGTTACTCTTATTTGTATAATGCCCTGTCAAGCGGCAACTCAAGTCAGCATGTGGTGATTCTGATTTCAATGTGATAGTCATAAAAAATGTATTTATGAGACTCATTTCAGACATATTCTGTGAATCTAACCCTAAAACGCAAGGCAATAACCTGGGAATAGTTATGAATATCTAAAGACGCAGGAATAACTTTCAAGTGATTTCCTGCTCTGCCTTTTTCCCTTAGAAAGAACTAAAAAGGACTAAAGATATCAATTCAATACATGTATTTTTCACAAGCATCAATTTTCTTGATAAAGCTGAGAAGTTAGAAAAATAATTTACTTGCCCATAGATATTTGCTATAAGAACTTGCTCCATGTTGCAAAGTGAATGGAAAGGTTAAATAGAAGGTGTGCATCATCGCTGTAATTTGTACACTGATGTGATAACCTCATGTTTAATATTTTATAGAGTAGAAGGTGAATGCTAGAGGGAGAAATGTCACATGGAGATAAGGGAAATCATATGCTAAGAATATGTACAAATGTGACTGAGAATTAACTTGAGTGTTTCTTTATTAATTGATAGGCTGGTGTAACATGACAATGAAATAATGATGGTATCCTAGCAACCATATTTTCCTAACAACTATGGCCTGTAAGACTGTGATGACTGTCAGCCATATTTTATTAATTCAGGAGGGTGAGCAAGAATAACTTTAATTAATAAAACTTCTCTGCAAACAACATATATTGTAGATTTATCACACCCAAGACCAAATTTTTTAATTTATAAAACAACAATATACCAAGATGAATAACTTATTTTAGGTTGATAATATTCCAACTCTGGGTGGCGGTTAAGCATTCTCTATTTGTTTCGTTGGTATACAATTTGGAAAAAAATCTTTGAAAAATTCCACCAAGACATGTCAACATTAGCAAATCTACATTTAATATAAAATATCAAGACATGAAAAGGAGTTTAACTGTAAGCCGATGGCATTTCTCTTTTTATCAACTTTTATTATTTCAACAATAATCAAAATGAATGTATGTCCTTGTGTTGATAGTCTTAAAAATAGCTTTGTGGGCCCTTTCTTTCCCACATTTGAGTTTATTCAAAAAATATTTGTTTAGTGAGTTGAAATTGATTCAAGGAGTGCGTATTGTGTACTACTTCTTGCCTAAATGAAAGATCAGCATAACATCAATATAACACGGTCCGAAAAATACTTCTAAAAAAAAATTTAGGGCTATTACAGTTTTCAATTTCCATTTCCTCTGATAGAGATAATTTCTGTCCAGACTCTGTCAGGAAAACAGAAACTTCTCTGTCTACTTGACTTAAATAGAAAAGGATTTGATACTGCACATTAATATTCATCAAACTATTGCAAAGGGTGAGAAACATAGATAAGGAACAGCTACCACTAAACCTCAGTACCACCCCAAGAATGCAGGACGGTACCAGACACTGCCAGAAACTTACAGCAGTGATCCCCATCCCCTTCAACAATGAAGCTTTGATTCTAAAGAAAATACGTGGAAGCTGCAGCAAATATGCCACCTGCCCAAACCCGCATAGAGTCCCATGGTAGCCAGAATGATAACACGGCGTCTACCTCTTTTTCGCCTTTCAAGCTTCATCCACTGCCTCTCCCCACTCCTTAGAACAATCATACCTAGAACTCCTTTGACAACAAATATGAGAAAGCTAGTTTTCAAGCTTCCACACTGTGAAACACAAGGAAGAGCTAAGATGAAGAGAAAAAGCATTGACTTCTCAACGGACAATATGGCACTAATATTAAGTTAGAGACTTTTCCTCTGGAGAGTATATGGCAATTCCAAATACAACAGAGAAACTGTGGGGGGGATCTCTAGCTTGAAATGGTCTCTGATAGTTTAGTAACTATAATTAAAAAAACAAATAAAAGATGTTGGATGTGATATTTCCCTAATTGTAGCACTGTTACTACAATTTTCTGTGCTCTAATAAAACAAAATTTATTTTGTTTCAGTAAGATAACAAACAATATGACTGTTAATCTGAATAGATTTTTGGAAATCTGGAATCACTGGATTGGATTTAACTGTCTAACTGGATTTGTTATTAACATATAAGCAGAATAGGTTATGAATACTGGAGATTTTTAAAATGCAGTCACAAAAGGGAAGACAGCACCAGCTAACTGGCAGAATTAATGTTTAGCAATTACAGCTCTCATAATACAGTCTTAGGTGTCGATGTCAGGGGCTCTTACTGTTTTCCATGTTTCCCCTCAGCAACTATGGAACAATTGATGAGTTGCATAAATGAAAGAATTACAGCTTTCGGAGACACATTTGGTTGTGATGATGCAAATAGATCTCTCTAGACAGAGAGGTGTCTGTCTTTTTTACCATTTCATGCCAACACTTAGCATGATGCCTGGTACATCTAAGAAATCCAGTAAATAACTGCTGAATAATACATGACTAGTATTTAATTTGTTATATTTAACTCCCATATCATTTTAGAAATTGTGAGTATTTTTTCCTTGGAGAAATACATTGTCATAGAGGAAGAGACATCAAAGCATACCATATTGAAATCTTTGATAATTGTTGACTCTGGATGGTAGTATAAAGAGGCTCATTGTATTTTTCTATTTTTGAGTATATTTAAAATCTTTCTATGTAAGTTTTGTTTTAAAACATTATCCTAGGGGATATGATGCTAACAATCACAGCAACCATTCTATTGAGTCAATGGATTGCTTCCACGTGTACAGTTCTCAGTCATAGAGTCTAATACTGACCTCATACCCAAGTTCTACTCAATGGCCATGTAACTGCCTTGGAGGCATATTTTTTGACTTATCTTTACTTTCCTCTCATATATGATATGTCAATAATAATATCTCTGAATAGGGCTCTCTTTGTATTATTCAGAATAATACAATAATATATCAGCTAACATTTATTTATTTTATGTGGCAAAAATCATGCTTTAAATATTTTACTTCACTTAGTATTCAAAATAATCTTATGAGATAGGTTCAAATACTATCCACAGTTTTCAGAGAGGAACTGGAGGCTTGGAGATATGGAATCAATTGCCCAACATCACACAGTTATTATATTACAGAGCTGTGATTTAAACCCAGGGCCAAATTTTTCCAATCAACAAAAATAATAGTTGCAATGAAAAAAGCTTGGTGAATTGCACTACACTAAACCCCAAGAAGAGGCTTCCCTGGTGGTTCAGAAGTAAAGAATCTGCCTGTAATGCAGGAGATGTGGGTTCGATCCCTGGGTAGGGAAGATTCCCTGGAGAAGGAAATGGTAACCCACTCCAGTATTCCTGCCTGAAATGCCATGGGCAGAAGAGCCTGGCAGACTACAGTCCATGAGGTTGAAAAGAGTTGGACACAACTGGTCAACTAAACGACAACAACAAAAAAGCAAGAAAGCGTTGTTAAGAAGGAACTGAATGACTAAATGGTAAATCCTTTAATACCAGTAAAAGTAGCAGATATATACTCAAGCTTTAAAATATATAGATTGGCATAAAACTCTTGAGTATTAGAGTGTTACCATAGTTCTTTGATTCCATGTACATGGCTAGGAATATGATACAAGAAGAGTTTTGAACAAAAAGTTAAGAATGTGTGTGTCTGTGTTTGATATTAAGGAAATGAGAAAAACATTTCTCCAACCAGATTTTTTCTAACTAACTTTTCCTCTTTATTTTTTTTTCTCATTTTTAAATTATTGTTGATTTTCAAATCTAGAGTTTTTGATAGTAGAACTTGGGAATATTCTGAATTATTTTTGTTGTTGCCTCTGACCAGAATCTTCAAGTTACTTTTTAGATTTCTGAAAATGTCTGACAAATTTGAGATAATGTATGGCAGTAGTTCAAGTGTAATTTTTTTTTTGGAATGCTCATGAGAAATGATTTTAAATTCTAGCCTTGCTACTTATTGTTTAGATACTTATATCCTGACAAAGCAAGGTCAGTATGTGTAAACTATATCCACACACAATTTTTATAAATCATTTTAGGCCACAATTCATCTTCCCCTCCCAATACTTCTAGAATTAAAGTTAATACCATGTGATACATGGTTTGTGTTGTCTTCTTCTACCTATTCAACATAATTTGGAAAAGGTAGTGAACAGAATCAATACCCAGAAAAGAAGTCACAGAACAGAGAAGAGAAAGAACAGTCTGAGTGGTCCATAACCTGTGTTAACAGCCCCATTTATTTAGAAGCTCTTTGTTGCCTCCTTAAAAAATGAGTAGGGCAAAATTATTTTCAATATTAAATTTAAAAAATTAAACTTTTCTGAGTTAATCTTATAGCTTCTGAGAGCAACTTCTGAAATGCTTCTTATCTAATATAGCAAAATAGCTATTTAGAAAGTAGACACAGAATATTTCCCAAATGAAAACAAATGCCCAGCAATTAAGTTATCTGTTCCTTCCACCTGACGTGGGCTAACACTGTCACTCCAGCCACCCTTCAGATCCATCAGGAACTTTGACCTGATGACCCACAACTGTCCAATGACCCTCCCGTCAAGCTTAGATCACAAGGTCTGAGCACCATGACCTCTTCTCTGCAAACGAAGCTAAGCTTGCTCTTCCCTTGTTCTTTAGTAACCTTCTGGTAAAACCACAATACTCATCTTTCTATCATTGTATGCCTGGTGGCTGAAAGTTTCTGAAGAAAATCTCACAGCCACAGGATCGATCATCCTTTAGTAGAATGAATGACAAATTATCAAACAAGCCCTGAAGATTATCCCAAATTCCACAGTAGATATTTTCCCTTACTTTTTTTACAGCACCTTCACATTTTTGTCTTTTTTCAAACTTTTTTTGATAAAACGCAGCTGATGACTTCACATTTGCTTAGTAAAAGATGAGACTCAGCTCAGTGTGTACCCACCAACTGGTTTGTTGGGTACTATCTTTTCCCGTTGCTCACCTTCATAAGGACTTCATTCTCGCAGTTATGTCTTCTCTTTCCTGCATCATTAGTTTTCCCCTTGGAAATGGGTCATTCTTAGAAGCAAAACGGAGTATCTCTCATTCTAAAGAGAGGTCCGTGAAATTCCCCCTTGGTCTCTTTCAGTCACTGTCCCTTCTCTCTGCTCACTTTCACAGCAAAACTCTTGAAAAGACTGGGTTATGTTCTCTATGTTCCCACCCCATTCTCCCTTCAGCTGACTCAGAGTTAGCTTCTATTCCCTTCTGTACCAGTTTGTGTCTACCACAACTTCCACTCAGTTTGGTCATGCTAGATACTTGAAATAAATTCTACCATAGGCACTGTTAATATGTGTTCTGCAGATAAGGAAACAGGCTTAGAAAATTCGCCCAAAGTGGCACACCTTGTGAATGATAGATTCAGAACTCCAACCCAGGGAGTCTGACTTCAAGTTCTGCAGTTTTAGCTACAACAGTACAGATGCTTCCTGACATCTTCATCCTCCCTGGCCAGCCTACCACTACCCTGCCACTACTCCTGTGCAGTAGATTGATATTCCTTGTTACAGGCTATTGTATAACTCAGTATGTCTTTTTCATGCATATATATCACAGTTTGTGATTATTATACACACTTATTTTTTCTGTATTTTAACATCTGCTTTTCCTACAACTTTGGAAGACTGTGAAGGCAAAAAGAAGATATTACCTCTCCTTGGGTTATTGTTATCCCTAGTATAATACAAAACAGATTTTGAATGAATGAATGTGCTAAAATGAATTTAATTGATCTTTGTAGGACAAATTCTAACACAAATAATGTAAATGCCATATGTCGCAATATTATAGACCAGTTAGAGTTTAGACAAGCATATAGACACCCATGTGTGGATCATCCTACGCATGAGTGCATGCTAAGTCACTTCAGTCGTGTCCAACTCTTTGCGACCCTACAGAGAGTCACCCGTCAGGCTCCTCTGTCCATGGGGATCTCCAGGCAAGAATACTGGAACGGGTTGCCATTTCCTCCTCCAGCAGATCTTCCCGACCCAGGGATCTGAACCCACCTTTCTTGTTTCTTCTGCATTAGCAGGTGGGTTCTTCATCACTAGGACCACTTGGGAAGCCTACTCATCATCCCATTTGAGGTAAAAATAGTCCTTTTACCCTAGTAAGTCCCTTCACACTCATTCTGCAGTCACTGATCTGAACTGTTTTACTATCACTTAGTTTTGCCTGTTTAGAAATTCATGCAAATGTAATCATATCCTTTGTCTTAGACATTTTCTATGTAACACTGAAGATATGTATGATACTTACGTGTAAGATACTTCATGCTTTTAAAACTATCGATAGCTTGTTTGTTCTATTTCTAGGTGGTATACCACTGTATAAATACATGACAATTTGTTTATGTGTTCATCAGCTGATGGATATTTGAGTTGTTTCCAGTTTGTGAAATATAACTGGTATATTGTGAGTATAGTATGAATATAACTGATATGAATGTATCAGTACTTTTGTGCGCATGCACCTTCATTTCTCTTAGGAAGACGCTTGGTAGTGGAATTACTGAGATATATCATCTGTGTACATAACGTCATAAGATACTGCCAAACTCTTTACCCGGGATGTGTGAGAGTTACAACTAATCCATATTTTTATGAACAATTTTTGTGTTGCCAGTCTTTGATTTTAGCCTTCTAGTTGGGAATGGAGTGGTATCTCATTGTGGTTTTTAATGTGCATTTCCTGATAGTTAATGCTATTAAATAACTTTTCCTGTGCTTACTGGGATTTGGGATGTATTTTCTCAGTACTCCATAAGATTTCATGAAATCATCTATGCTTTAAATGAGAACAGAGAAGAGGTCTCAGGATGGAACCTTGGAACATTCCAACTTAAGAGTAAAATCTGAGTCTATGTGTTTTGTTTAGAAATTTAAGATAATTTAATAATTGGAAAAGTCTGTGGAAGTTTTTTTTAAAATTTCTTTACTATTTTATATAAATCCTGTGTGACTTTAATAAAAGTGACCTCAGATGCTTGCAGTATTTTCTTGTGTTCCTCTATGCTCAGTAGAACATTTATGGATTTCTATGATTAGCTTGTTATGCCTTGCTTCATTGCTGATACACTGTGCTTCTCCTCAGATATATTACCCCATGGTTAAATATGGAAAGCAAGATACATGCATTTTCTACAAGTATAACCCCAGGAAAATGCTTAATCAAACATAAAATATATAACTGTAAAGAAAAGAATATTTTCCTTCTTTCTCCCCTTCACCTAAGCTGATAATATTTAAAAATCAGAAGCACTGGTTTATAAAATAATGCATAAAAATAAAATCACACTACTTAAAGCAATTGAAAGTGGAAAGTGAAGTCACTCAGTCGTGTCCAACTCTGTGACCCCATGGACTGTAGCCTACCAGGTTCCTTCGTCCAAGGGATTTTCCAGGCAAGAGTACTGGAGTGGGTTGCCATTTCCTTCTCCAGGAGATGTTCTCGACCGAGGGATAGAACCTGGGTCTCCCACATTGTAGGCAGACGCTTTACTGTTTGAGCCACTAGGGAAGTCTGGTGGCTTAAAGCAATTGGTCATTAATAATTTGTACAATATTAGTGAATTAAAGCTATAACTATCCAGAGATTAGCTTTCCAGAACTCTCAAGATCCAAGAACAATTCTCTTTCTAATAGTAACAAGGTAAACCACAACAAAGCAAAAAGCCTCAATGGTGATAAAGAAATAAATAGGATCAATGAACAAAGAGCCAGAAAAGGCCCAACCCTTCTTTTACCAGTTCAAATGGTTATGTAAAAAATATTGCAATATCTTGCAGTGGCTGAGCAGTGCCTCAGCTTTTTTCACATGGTTCACATCGGCAATAATACATAAGGTACCTGAAGGCCCATTGGGGTGCTTAGCACCTCATTAAGTGTCAAGCATTACACTAAGAGTTGTCTGGAAATTAACTCACTTGATCTTCTTGACATCCTAAGATTTTTATGAACTTTGTTCATAGGGAATAAGGGAAGTTATATCATTTTCCCAAGGCTACAAAAGTAGTTAATGATGGAGTTAGGTCTCAAAACCATGTCTAGATCATTCCAAAGATCAACCACAAGGTTGAAACAATTTGGTGAGGTAATAATAATTATTTATTAGCTTTGTCATAGAAGAGAAAGTACCTTGGCTGAGCTAATCAACAATCTGCCTGAATTTCACAGCTTTAGTCTCTTAGAATAAAAAAATGTAGTTTTCACTGTGTGGAGTGAAACAGGAGAAGAAAATGATTAGAAAATAGTACCAATGTTATGTTTATTTTGTCCATGAACATTGGACGGCTACTGTAGATTAGAGCCACAGTGACTCTTCTGTATAAAATTGAATACATGGCCCCCAATCCCAATGAATATTTGTAAACTATGATGCCTTTGAAGATACACAAACCACTATTGTCTGACTATTTGAGATTTGATTCATTTTACCAGTCTTGTGTAATTACAAAATAAGACAGAAGAAAGGAAAGTAGAGAAACCTATGCAATGTCAAGTACAAATACAGTGCATCAGAAGACATTCCAGAATTCACTATTACACAAATATTTTTGTGCTTATTATATGTCAACATTCCATTAAGCTGTAGGCATAATTCTCTCAAATAATAAAGGAAAGAAGCCTTGCAAATTTTGATAACCTTAAAAGAAGAAACAGGCATTCACATACAGGAAGACTTGTATAACATGTTGATGGATCAATGCAGTAATGTCTAATTTTCCCTGTATTATATCAGAGTCACTGAGTACTGTTGTCTAATTCTTTGGTAGATGTCAAGTTATACAAAGCTATAGTGTAACATCATGTATTCTGTTCTAGTCTGCTTGAGTTGCTGTGGCAAAAGACCATATTCTGGAGAGCTTAATAAATCAATCATTTCTCATAGTTCAAGAGGCAGTGAAGTCCAGACTTGAGATGACACAGATTCAGTGTCTGCTGAAAGTCTGCTTCCTGGTTTATAGCTGACCATCTTTTCACTGTGTTCTCACAAGGCAGAAGAGGTGAGGAATCCCTCTGGGGTCTCTTTTTATAAGGGGATTAATCTCATTCAAGAGACGTCTGCCCTCATGACCTAATCATTTCCCATAAGCCCGCCCTCATTGGGGATTAGGCTTCAACATATGACTTTTGGGGGAACGTAAAAATCTGTCACATATTCTATCCACCAAATTAGACTATCTAATTCTTTTTTTGTTTTAAGTAGTCTTTGGCCAAATGATCCAAGAATTGTCTATCTCTGCTACAATCTTCACCCAAAAGATTAATAATTGTGGAATAGTCATTGTAGTCAAAGAAGCAGTAGTGATAATTACTATCATTTTTTGAAGTATTCCCTCTGTTCAGAGAACTGTATCAAATACTTTGCACCTGTGTACACTTACAGAATAAACTTTGTAAATTTTAACCAATCTCTAAGCATGGTCTATGTTCTGAAAAATGCTAGATGGATAAAACCTGGTCTGTTTTGGAGATGAGTGCTACATTCTGGCTGGAACTTAGTGAGTTAACCCCAAGCCATCTGGAACATTCAGCTGTTCAGAATAACTCATTTCCAGGGAGTTCTGTATAGCCGATGACTTATTGGATGAGTTTTCACATAATGTGAATAGAAATGTGAATATCTGTAACATTTAAACACTCAAAATTTCCATAAATGAAAGAAAGTTCAGTGTAAGATTTATCATGACTCAGTTTTTTCTCCCTTCTCAGAATGGTACTTGAATATTTTGGGGAGCTTTTGAATAGGTACCGCTGCAAAGTGCAGTAGGTGACAGTTAAACATACGCTTCAGCATTTGCAGAGGATGAATCATGCTCTTTCTCAGTCATTTGGCTTTTCAAGATCTCTATTAAAGAAGAGATGCAAAAACCCTCTCATGACTGTTTTATCTGTCATCAAACTTGTGGCTTTTAGAACACATTGGTTTTGAGTAGCTTTTCATGAAGCACCTTGAAACAGCTTGCCATGGAAATGGAAAAAGGAAGGCAGATGCCTGGAAAAGAAAATTTTTCTTTTAGTTAACATATCACAGAATAGGCCCTGTGCCCAAACTTGAGAATTCAGAATTCTCATTACATCAAAAGAAGTTTTCTTTTCTTTTTTTTTTCATAAAGCTGTGGATTAGTCCTTAGATTTTAATAAAAATTTCACTCTTGTTCTTGGTATTTCTCATTTTTTGCACCTTTGTTTTGTAGGCATTTTTTTTTTTTTGGGGGGGGTAAAATCTTATATCTCTTTTCACAGTGAATAATGTCTCTCTGGATGTTTCCAGAAAGGTTAGACCTAATGGGTTCCTAAGAAAACACATGCAATGGTAACTTTCTTATCAGAGGTAAAGTGGTAGAAGACAGAGTTAGGCCTGTCTTTCATCAAGGTAATATTTATAGCCAAGCAAATCAACATTTCAGCTCTGCAAATCCTAAATTTGTTGCCAGACAGTATCTGGAGATTGTTTTGTATGTTTTGATTAAATACAGATTCCTTGAACTTTTTTTGAACAAAACCAGAACCCTGTGTTAGTTCTTATTCTTTGTTTTTCCTAGTTAAATCTTGTGATAAATGAGATGTTTAATTAATGACTCATTGCACAGAGTCTGAAGAGTCTCTTTCTTCATAATAATAGTCACCTAAATTAACTTTTTCTGCAATTTGTAGTTGGACACACAGTAATGATATTTGAAATTCTAAATTATTAGAAAATAGATTTGAATGCATATAACTTTTATAATCAATTGATAAAATTCATAAAAAATTTCTTGATAGAAACAAAGATAGGAAAATGAGCAGTCTTTTTTAAGTCTTCAAATTGTTTCCAAAATCATGCTTTTCTGCGTGTACACTGGAAAGGATATTCTTTGTATGATGAACTAACATTGAGTTCAACCTATATTCCAAGCACTATGATAGATGCTAGCAAGAGCAAACACAGATTGTTAAAGTCACTCATCACTGAAAATGTGAGCCCACTCATACTTATAAGTCATCATGACCTGAAGGAATACACAATCTAAAAATCACACACAAAGTGAAAACAAGAGGTCGTGGGAGTGGACAGTTAATTGGAGACAGAATTATAGTTGACCATGAAGAAAATTCTTAATTTTATCTATCATTTTGGAAAATTTTGTCTGAAAAAATTTGAATTTTTAAAAGATAATCATGACAGCAGTATAGGGAATGAATAGGGTGGATAAGAAAAGCCAAATTTGACATTAGCTTCTTCAGAGATGGAAGACTAGAAGGTATAGTGTGTGGGAGCAATGACAAGCCTCTAAATAGGGCAGTGGATATGAAAATGAAATAAGGGCTGATTAGGGGTATGAATTAAAAGGATGTAGATTGACTGAAGGTGCTTAGAAGGAGATAACAGAGGAAAAGTATTTTTAAAATGTACATAATTTCCAGGTTATAGCTTGGGTACTAAGTGGGTGGCAATGCCAGTTATTAAACATTGATTATAAGTAAAGGAAACACTTGGATGAATGGGATAAGATTGCTCAGGACTTGAGTTTTAGAGATAAACGGGTATATAAATGCTGACTTAGATTTCAGGCTGAAACTGAAATGGAAAATATACAATTGTTGCTCCTGTCCTCTTGTATTTTGCATAAAGTTGTTCCAATTAAGCTACAATACTATTAATTATGCCATATTTGGATCCCTGGTCAAATAACTTAGTACTTAGGAGAGAATGTTCATAGGGAGACAAATCATGGAAGAATCTATTTGGACTACTTATTTTTTTGATCACTGTGGATTTAAATATGTGAAAGATTTAGAAGCACATAGTTTAAAGGGAAATGACTTCTAATGTGGTCTGGGTTGTTTGAAACAAAAATATTTGTATCTTATCTTACTTGACATAATATTACCACAAGCCAAGACACATTTATTCCAAGAATTGTGGAATTGGTATGCCTGGTACAGTCTGTTACAAAACTCTGGAGTTAGGTTTTACAAATTTAACCATACTTGGCTTTAAAATGAAATGTTTATCAGGAAGTTATGATGGTTAAGAGCAATTTTTATCCCAGCTCTCATTCTTAGTTGCTATATAACCTTTGTAACTTTAATGGAATTTTTGGATTTTAATCTCATTGTATGCAAAATCAAGTTGGTAATAGTATCTAACTCATGATGGTGTGTAAGAGATGGATTATGAAACAGGCTAAGCACAGTCCCTCCCCATATTAATAGACATCAAAAATGTTATCTATAATTAATATACAACTTCAATAATAAAGTAAAAATAATAAATACTGTAAGAGGAAAGGTTAAGATGAAAACATGTAAGGAACAACTGAAATATGGTTACTAATGGAGAGTAAATGTCTTGAAGTCAGAAACTGACTTATTTTTGTTTGTTTGTTTATTATCTGAGCACATAGTAACATTCTAAGAAAAGATTAAAAACTGTATCTAAAACATAGGAAGCTTAAAATTTACTTAAAGTAAATTTTAAAATAATACAAAAGTATACAAGAGTATGTTTGAGTGTTAATGAAAGAAGAAGAAATTCAAGAAGAAAAGAAGACAAGTATAAGAAAATAAAATTAAGTAAGCGTAATCAATAGGGTCACAGAGAATTGGACATAACGGAAGCAACTTAGCACAGCACAGCACTCATGCACACACAAGCTTCAGAAAACTTGTGATGCTAAAGATACTAGACTAAGAAAATCAAATTTAAAACATGAGTTAAAAATAAATAACAGACATATTTCAATAAACTGTACAAAATTTCAAAATACAAGTAAAATAAACATGCTAATTATGGAGATTTTCAACAAAGTCTAACAAATGTTCATAATAAAAATATCAACAAATGAAGAATAAAAATTAGTTTCCTCATTTCAATAAAGGGCATCTACTCAAAATCCATAGCTGGTTTTATGTTTAATGGTGAAAGACTGAATGTTTTCTCTCAAAAATAAGGAATAAGACCCATTTGCTTTTACCACTTCTGTTCAACATTTTATCAGTAGTCTTAGAGAAGTTAGGTAAGAAAAAAGAAATGAAAGATCTCTAGATGGGAAAAAAGATGGAAATTGTTTCTACTTGCAGAATAGACATGATTTTTTAGACAGAAAATCCCAAGGAATTCATATACAAATACATACACGTATATGTGCAAGCATCACAAAATTATTAAAGCTAATAAAATAGTTGTGCAAGGCTAAAGGTGTGTAACCAATAAATTAAAATCAATTTCTATGCACTAGAAATGGACAGTTGGAAAATAAAATGTAAAACAATAATTTATAATTGCTTGAAAAGGAATATATTTAACAAAGAAGTACAAGACTTGTATATCTCAAGAAAGTAAGAAAATAGTCCAAACATGGGAGAGAGTATTTGAAAGTCATAAATCTGACATAAGTATCGAAACAATAAACACATTAAAAGAAGCTTAATATCATTAGTCAAAAGGGGACTGCACATCAAAACCACAATGCAATGCCACTTCATAGTTAATACAATGGCTGTAATCAAAATAACAGAAAATAGGAAGTGTTAGGGAGGATGTCGAGAAATGGGAATCCTCATACGCTGTTGATGGGAGTATAAAATGCTGCATCTGCTTAAGAAAAGAGTTTGGCAGTTTCTTGAAAAGGTAAACATAGACTAACTGTATGGTCTAGAAACCCTACCCCTCATATACACTCAAGAAAATTGAAAACATGTGTTCATCGAAACATTTGTACACGAGTATTCATAACAGTGTAATACATTATGGGCAAAGAGTAGAAAACAACAGAAATGTCTATGAACTGATAAGCAGATAAACAAAACGTTGCCTATCTACATGGTAGAATATTGTTCAGTCATAAGAAGGAATGAAGTACTGATAATGCAGCAACATGAATGACCCTTGAAAACACCATGCAAAGTCAAAGAAGCCAGACCCAAAAGGCCCCATATATATGATACGCAGAATTGATAAATACATTTGTAGAATTGATAAATACAATTGTAGAATCGATAAATACATAGAGACAGAAAGCAGGTTAGAAGCTGTGCTGGCTAATTATAAGTGCCAACTTGACTGGGCCAAAGGTTGCCCAGATACTTGTTAGCAGTTATCTCTGAAAGTGTCTGTGAGCATTTAAATCATTAAATTTAAATGAGTACATTGAGCTCATCAATGCTAGTTGGTATCATCCAATCTGTCGAAGGCCTGAATAGAACAAAAATTTCTATTTTTTGGAGGAAAGGTAGATTTTCTCTCTGCTTGAGCTGAAACATCCATATTCTCCTACCATCATACATCAGCATTCCTTGTTCTTGGCTCGTCACATTCAGAATAGAACTTATACCATCAGCCCTCCAGTTTTCAGCCATCAGATTTGAACCATACCACCAGCTTTCTCCTGGACCCTCACCTTGTAGATGGCAGATTTGGGACTTACTGGTCTCCATGATCACTTGAGCTAACTTCTCACAATAAATTTCTTTCTATATATCTATCTGTATCGAGAAGACTCTTGAGAGCCTCTTGGACTGCGAGGAGATCCAACCAGTCCATCCTAAAGGAAATCAGTCTTGGGTGTTCATTGGAAGGACTGATGTTGAAGCTGAAACTCCAATACTTTGGCCACCTGATGCGAAGAGCTGACTCATTTGAAAAGACCCTGATGTTGGGAAAGATTGAAGGCAGGAGGAGAAGGGGACACAAAGGATGAGATGGTTGGATGGCATCACTGACTCAATGGACATGAGTTTGGGTAAACTCCAGGAGTTGGTGATGGACAAGGAGGCCTGGCATGCTGTGGTTCATGGGGTCACAAAGAGTTGGACGTGACTGAGCTGAACTGAACTGAACTGATCTATATCTTATTGGTTCTGTTCATCTGGAGAACATGACTAATGCAGTAATTGATAGGAATTGGTGGGAAGGCGAGTGCTAATAGGTATAAGGCTTCTTTTAGGGGTGATAAAAATGTTCTGAAATTAGATAGTCAGGCTGCACAGCCTTATAAAATCCACTGAACATTATACTTAAAATGTGGGATTTTATGGTATATGAATTTATCTCAATATTTTTTTAAAAAAATATGTATTAAGTAAAGATCTTAAAGTAGGAGGTGTGGCCAAGATGGAGGAGTAGAAAGACCCTGGGCTCCCTTCCTTCAATGGGTATACCAAAACTACAATAATTTACAGAGCATCTATTTATGAGACTGACCTGCAGACAAACTGAAAATACTTTCCACAATTAAAGATATAATGAAGAAACCACGGGGAGATGAGAAAGAGGGCAGAGATGTAATACAGTCAGGACTTGCATTTCCAGGTAGGTGATCCAGAAACTAGGGGGATAGACATAATTTCAGAGTTTCTCTCCAAAGAGTGATGGGTACAGGTCTCATATCAGGTTCCCCAAGCCAGGAGTCCTGCACCAAGGAGACAAGAAGTCCCCAGAACATCTGGTTCTGAAGGCCAACAGAGCTTGCATACAGGAGAGCGATAGGAGCACAGGAAACAGATACTTCACTCTTAAACGGCAATTGCAAAATCTCACAAGTTCCAAGTCTCAGCACAAAGACCATGATTTGAAAGAAGTCTAGGTCAGACACAATTGCTGATCTCTTCAAGAGAGGCAGAAGGCACTTGGAACTCTGACTGGGCACATAGATACTAGGGGCAGCCAACTGGGGGAGCTCTTTCTACCATGAGGACAATTATGTCAGCAAGCACAATTTTGGAGTCTCCCCTCTAGACCCCACACCCACCAGCAAGTCAGCACTAGTCCTGGAACCCCAAGAGCTGAGCAGCCAGTTGCACCAGAATCAGGCCTAGCAACCACTAGGGTGGCACCAGCCCTGGGATCTCCAAGACTGCAGCCAGCCCTACCAGAGCCTGACCCAATGCACCAGCAGACCCGCTGCAACCCCACAAAGCAGGGCCTGGCAGCAGACTGGTCCAGCTGCCAGTCTGGCATACCAGCACTCTCACAGCAGTCAGTCCAAACACAGCAGCAGAGTCCACTGAGCCCACATATGGTTCTGATGACCAGATTATTTAAGAAAAATAATAAAGAAACACAGCTGAAGAATATGATAACTGAAGTAACAGATACAGTAGAAAAAATCAATAGTAGAGTAGATGATACAGAGCAATGGATCAGTGATCTGAGTAGTGATAATATGCCAAGCCTAAGAGAAAAATAATAATTTTAAAAACTGAGAATAGTTTAGGACATCTCTGGGACAACATCAAGTGAATGAATATTCACACTTATAGATGAAGAGAGAAAGGGGAGAAGAGAGAAGAAGAAGAAAACAGAAAGGGGGAGAAAATTTATTCAAAGAAATAGTACCTGAAAATGTCCCTAAAATGTGAAAGTATAGACGCTAGGAGTATAAAGAGTCAAAAACAAAATGAACCCTAAGAGACGTCAACACCAAGACACCTTAATATTAAATATGAAAATTAACTAGAGAATCTTAAAAGCAATAAGACGAAAGCATGTAGTCACGTAAGAGGGAACCCCCATAAGACCATCAACTGACTTTTCAGCAGAAACACTGCAGGTCAAAAGGGAATGGCACAACATATTCAAAATAATAAAAGAAAACAACAGCTAAAACAACTACATCCATTAACACTCTACTCAGTATCCGTCTTTCATTAGGTCTTTAATCCATTCTGAGTTTAGTTTTGTGTATGTCAGAAATCATTCTTTTACATGTCCAGTTTTCAGAGTACCATTTATTGAAGAGACTGTCTTTTCTCCATAGTACAGTCTTGCTTCCTTTATTGTAGATTAGTTGAACATAGGTGTATGAGTTTATTTCTGAGCTTTGTATCCTGTTCCATTGATCAATATTTCTGTTTTTTCAGTCAGTACCATACTGTTTTGAAGACTGTAGCTTTGTAGTATAGTCTGAAGTCAGGGCGCTTGATTCCTTCAGCTACATTTTTCCTTTTCAAGATCACTTTATCTATTTGGGGTCCTTTGTGTCTCTATACAAATTTAAATTTTTTTGGTCTAGTTCTGTGCAAAATCCCTTTGGTAACTTGATTAGGACTGCACTGAATCTGTAGATTGTTTTGCATACTATAGTCTTTTTTTTTTTTTTTTAGTATTAAGTTTTTTATTTTTTTAATTTTAAAATCTTTAATTCTTACATGTGTTCCCAAACATGAACCCACCTCCCACCTCCCTCCCCATAACATCTCTGTGGGTCATCCCCATGCACCAGCCCCAAGCATGCTGTATCCTGCGTCAGCCATAGACTAGCGATTCAATTCTTACATGATAGTATACATGATAGAATGCCATTCTCCCATATCATCCCACCCTCTCCCTCTCCCTCTGAGTCCAAAAGTCCGTTATACACAGCTGCGTCTTTTTTTCCTGTCTTGCATACAACAGTCTTTTTGATTATACTGATTCTTCCAATCCAATAAAAGAATATGGTATATCTATCTGTTGTTTTCTCTTTGATTTCTTTCATGAGCATCTTATACTTTTCAGGGTATAGGTATTTTGCCTCCTTAGGTAAGTCCCTTCTTAGGTGTTTTATTCTTTTCAATGTGATGGTAAGTAGCATTTTAAAATTTTTTTTCTGTTTTATCTTTTATTGTCAGTGTATAGAAATGCAACATATTTCTATGAATTAATTTGGATCCTTCAAAATTTCCAATTTAATTGATAAGCCCTAGTAGTTTTCTGGTAGCCTCTTTAGGATTTTTTTTATATATATAAATACTATCATTTCATCTTCAAACAATGACGGTTTTACTTCTTCATTTAAATCTGGAATCTTTTTATCATTGTTTATTCTCTGATTGCTGTGGCTAGGGCTTCCAAAACTATGTTGAATACAAGTGGCAACAGTAGACATCCTTGTCTTCTTCCTAATCTGGAAGAAGACCTTTCATTTTTCACTGTTAAATATGATGTTGGCTGTAGGATGGTCATTCTATTCAGTTCAGTTGTTCAGTCATGTCTGACTTTCTGCAACCCCATGGACTGCAGCAGGCCAGGCTTTCCTGAGCTTCACCAACTCCCAGAGCTTGATCAAACTCATGTTCATTGAGTCGGTGATGCCATCCAACCATCTCATCCTCTGTCTTCCCTTCTCCTCCTGCCTTCAACCTTTTCCATCATCAGAGTCTTTATAATTAGTTGGTTCTTCACAACAGGTGGCCATTGGAGCTTTAGCTTCAGCATCAGTCTTTCCAATGAATGTTCAGGATTGATTTTCTTTAGGACTGATTGGTTTGATCTCCTTGCTGTCCAAGGGACTCTCAAAAGTCTCTTGTAATACCAGTTTGAAAGCATCAATTTTTTGGCACTCAACTAACTTTATGGTCCAACTCTTACATCCATATATAACTATTGGGAAAAAAAACATAGCTTTGACTATATGGATCGTTGTCTGCAAAGTAATGTCCCTGCTTTTTAATATGCTATCTAGGATTTTCATAGTTTTCTTTCCCAAGGAGCAAGCATCCTTTAATTTCATGGCTGCAGTCACCATCCACAGTGATTTTGGAGCCCCAGAAAATTAACTCTTCCAATATTTCTATTGTTTCCCCACTTTATTGCCATGAAGTGATGGGACCAGATGCCATGACTTTTTAAAAGTTGAGTTTTAAAGCCAGCTTCAACACTCTCCTCTTTTACCTTCATCAAGAGGCTCTTTAGTTCCTTTTTGCTTTCTGCCATAAGGGTGATGTCATCTGTGTATATGAGGTCATTGATATTTCTCCCAGCAATCTTGATTCCAGCTGTGCTTCATCCATTTCTCATGATGTACTCTGCATATAAGTTAAATAAGCAGGGTGACAATATACAGCCTTGACATACTCCTTTTCCTGTCTGGAACCAGTCTGTTGTTCCATGTCCAGTTCTAACTGTTGCTTCCTGACCTGCATACAGATTTCTCAGGAGGCAGGTCAGGTGGTCTGGTATTCCCATCTCTAGAAGAATTTTCCAGTTTGTTTTGATCCAGATAGCCAAAGGCTTTTGCATAGTCAATAAAGCAGAAGTAGAGGTTTATCTGGAGTTCTCTTGCTTTTCCAATGATCCAGTGGATGTTGACAATTTGCTGTGGTTCCTCTGCCTTTTCTAAATCCAGCTTGAACATCTGGAAGTTCTTGGTTCATGTACTGTTGAAGCCTGGCTTAGAAAATTTTGAGCATTACTTTGCTAGTGTGTGAGATGAGTGCAAGTGTGTGGTAGTTTGAACACTCTTTGGCATTGCCTTTCTTTGGGATTAAAATGAAAAGTGACCTTTTTGAGTCCTGTGGCCACTGCTGAGTTTTCCAAATTTGCTGGCATATTGAGTGCAGCATTTTCACAGCCTCATCATTTAGGATTTGAAATAGCTCAACTGGAATTCCATCACCTCCAGTAGCTTTGTTTGTAGTGATGCTTCCTAAGGCCCACTGGACTTCCCATTCCAGGATGTCTGGCTCTAGTGATCACACCACTGAGGTTATCTGGGTTGTGAAGATCTTTTTTATATAGTTCTTCTGTGTATTCTTGCCACCTCTTCTTAATATCTTCTGCTTGTCATATTTGGCCTTTATTATGTTGAGGTATAGTCTCTCTATGCCCACTTTCTGGAGAATTTTCATTATAAATTTGCATTCAATTCTAAGAGTAGCTTTGTCTGCATCTATTGAGAAGATCAGATGGTTCACATTCTCTAATTTTTTAATGTGGTATATCACACTGATTTATTTGTGGATATTAAAAAATCTTTGAATCCCTGAGATGAATCCCACTTGATCATGGTGTATAATCCTTTTAATATATAATTGGGTTTGGTTTGCTAGTATTTTGTTGAGATGTTTAGTCTATATTCACCAATGATATTTTTGTGCTATTTTTTTTTTGGTTCTGATAAGGTGATGGTGGACTCATAGAATGAGTTTTGGAATGTTCCTTCCTCCTTCTTCTGAAACATTTTGGAAGAGCTTCAGAAAGATAGGTGTTATATATATATATATATATACACACACACACACACACACATACGTATATATATACATATATATAACATAAAAAGTAATATTTCATTATATATACTGTAATATTACACAGCCATGAAAAGAATGAAATGATGCCATTTGCAGCAACATGGTTTATCACACTAAGTGAAGTAAGTCAGAAAGAGAAAGATGAACATTGTGTGATATCTTCCATATGAGAGCTCTAAAAAAAGACAAATGATCTTATTTATAAAGCAGAAACAGAAGCGCAGATTTACAAAACTATCTTCTGGTGACCAAAAGGGAAAGGAAGGGTGGGAGGGACAAATTGGGGGTTTGGGATTGACATATACACACTACTTTATTCAAAATAGATAACTAACTTGTACCTACTTGATAACACAGGAAACTCTGTCCAATTTTCTGTAATAACCTAACTGGGAAAATAATTTGAAAAGAATAAATATATAATATATATATAATATTTTATATATTTTTATAAAATGTATAATATATATATAACTGAATCACTTTGCTATACACCTGAAACTAACACTACATTGTAAATTAACTATAGTCCAATGTAAAATAAAAATTAATAAACAATTTAAAGTAACAATAAAATAATTTTCCTATAATCAACAATTTTTTCCAGCCACCATCACCAACAACAAAAATACTCTACTTCAGAATGCTATCACTCATCTTTGAAGGAAAGACCAAGAGTTTTGGAGACACACAAAAGCTAGAAATGTTCAGCACCACTATAGACTTTATCAGAAATGTTAAAGGAACTTCTCTAAGTGAAAAATTAAAGACCACTGTCAGAAATATAAAAATTACAAAGGAAAAAGCACCTTTGGTTTCAACAAATGCACAGTAAATATAATAGGTCAACCACCTTTAACAACAGTAAGAAGGTTGAAAGAAAAGTAGTAAAGTCATTTATATTTATAATAAGTAATCCAGGGATACACAAATCAAAAAAGTTATTGTAATGTCAAGAACATTAAATCTTACATGGAGTGAAAGTGCAGGGTCTTTAGAATCCATTCAAACTAAAAACATCATTGATTAAAATAATCACATATATATTTTTTATATTTATGTACAGTTATATGAGTCACATTGTAATCACAAAGCAAAAACCTAAAATAGATACACAAATACAAAAAGAGAAAGCAATCCAAACACAGTATCAAATATAGTCATCAAATCTGAAAGAAAAGGAATGGAAAGCAGAAAGAGACACAAAAACTGCAAAACCATCCCAAAACAGTTAACAAAGTGGCAATAAGCACATACTTTTCAATAATTACTTTAAATTTAAAAGGACTAAATGCTTCAACCTAAAGATAAAGAGTAGCTGAATGGATACAAAAACAAGAAGACTTTATATATATATTTATATATCTATATATAAATGCTGCCTACAAGAGATGCGTTTCAGATCTGAATACATACACAGACTGAAAGTAAGGGGATGGAAAATGTATTCCATGCAAAAGGCAATTAAAAAAAAAACTGGGGATAGCAGTACTTACATTAGACATAATAGACTTTGAAACGAAGGCTGCAACAAGTGGTAAGTAAGGATATTGCGTAATGATAGATGAATCCAGCAAGAAGATATAGACATTATACCTATGTATGCATCTGAGGTAAGAGCATCTGAATACACAAAGCAAAATTAACAAATGCAAAGGAAAAAACAGAAAATAATAGTCACAGTAGGGGAACTTAACACCCCACTTACTTCAATAAACTGGTCATTCAAATGTAGAATGTCAGTAGGGAAATACACATTAGATCATATAAACTTAATGGAACATTTCTTCCAAAAGCAGCAAAATACATTCTTTTCAAGTGCACATGAAGCATTCTCCAGTATAGATCACTTGTCCAGCCATAAAAAAGACTCAGTAAATGTAAGAAGACTGAAATGTACAAAGCATCTTTTCTGACCACAACACTGATTGTGTGTGCTATTGCTTCAGTTGTATCTGACTCTTTGTGACGCTATGGACTATAGCCCTCCAGGCTTTGGGGGCTTCTTTAGGCAAGAAAGCTGGAGTGTGTTACCCTGCCCTCCCTTAGAGGATCTTCCAAACCCAGGGAGCAAACCCACATAGCCTTCATCTCCTGCATTTCAGGTAGATTCTTTTCCCACATGGCTACCTTGGAAGCCTGAGCACAACACTATGAGACTGTAAATCAATTACAAGTAAAATTGCAAAAAAGATAAACAGGTGAGGATAAACAGTTAATGGTTCACTCACTAAAAGAATCATAGAGAAATTTTTGCAAATGCTTACAGACAAATGAATATAGAAACATAATGATAAAAAGTCCATGGGATGCAGCGAAAGCAGTTTTAAGAGGAAATTAAATAGTAATAAAAGTCAACCTCAGGAAAGAAGAAAAATCTCAAATGAAGAACCTAACTTTATACCTAAGGGAAGTAGAAAAGCAAGAACAAAGAAATCCAAATTTAGCGGAGAAAAGAAATAATGAAGATCAGAGCAGAAATAAGTAAAATAGAAAATAAAAAAAATAGAAAAAAGTCAATGATGTTAAAAGTTGGTTTCTGAAAAGATTTTAAAAAATGATAAACTTTTAGCCAGACTCATCACGAAAGAGGGCCAAATAAATAAAAATCAGAAATAAAAGAGAAGTTACAAGTGACACCACAAAAATATAAAGAATCATGAGAGATTACTATGAATGATAAAATGAACAAAGTAAAAGAAATGGATAAAGTTCTAGAAATGTACTATCTCCCGAGATTCAATCAACAAGAAGTAGAAAGTAAGAACAGACAAATTACCAGTAATAAAATTGGATCAATAATTTAAAAAAAATACCTTCCATCCAAAATCCAAGACTGATAGTTTCACAGGTTAATTCTACCAAACATTTAAAGAAGAATTTACACCTATCAGACTATTGCCCCTATTCAGACTTTTCCAAAAAAATGAGGATAACTCTTCTGAACTCATTCCGTGAAGCCAGCATCACCCTAACACCAAAACTAGACCAAGACACCTCATACACACAAACAAAAATTGCAGGCCAATGTCACTGGTGAACATATTTTAAACAAAATATTAGCAAATTGAGTTTAAGGGTTGAAAGGATTATACACCATGATCAAGTAGAATTTATCCCAGGGATGCAAAGGTGATTCAATTTTTGTGACTCAATCCATGTGAAACATAACACCATAACACATAACACCAAAACACAATAACAAATTGAAGAATAAAAATCACATGATCATCTCAATAGATGCAGAAAAGCTTTTGATAAAATTTAATATTCATTTATGATTTTTAAAAAAACTATCCAGAAAGTGGGTATAGAGGGAACATATCAAAACATAATGAAAGTCATATATGACAAACCTACAGTGAAAATCATATTCAACTATGAAAAGTTGGAAGCATTTCCTCTAAGAACAGGAATAAGACAAGGATGCCCCCCTCACTACTTTTATTAAACATAGTATTTGAAGTCCTAGCCGTACCTATTACACAAGAAAAAGAACTCAAATTGGAAAGAAGGGAACATATTCATTGTTTGCAGATTACATGATATTGTTTACAAAAAATCCTAGAGATGCCACCAAGAAACTCTTAGAATTCATTAAGTAAAAGTTGCAGGATATAAATTAATATACACAATTCTATTACACTAACAACAAACTAAGAAAACAATCTCATTTACAGTGGCATCAAAAAGAATAATATGCCTAGGAATAAATCTAACCAAGGATGAAAAGAACTATATTCAGAAAGCTGTAAGACTTTGATGGTAGAAACTGAAAATGCCACACAGGGTGGAAATGAATACTCCACTCAGAGAGCAGAAGAATTAGCATTGTTACAGTGATTCCCCGAGACAATCTACAGACTCAGTGGTATCAAAACATCGGTGTCACTTTTCACAGAGCTAGAACAAATAATTCTAAAATCTGTAAGGACCGTCAATAGCCAAAACAATCTAGAGCAAGAACAAAGCTGAAGGTACCATGCTTCCTGATTTCAAACTGAACTGTGAAACTACTGTAATCAAAGCAGTATAGTACTGGCACAAAAATGACATACAGACTAATGGAACAGAATAAAGAGCCCAGAAATGAATCCACACCCATACGGACAATTCATATTCAACAGAGGAGACAAAAATATAAAATGGGGAAAAGAGAGTCTTTTCAATAAATTATACTGGGAAAACTGCATGGCCTCATGCAAAAGGATCACACTGGACAACTTCCTCATACCATATGCAGAAATAAATTGAAAATGGAGTTAAGCCCTAAATATAAGACTTGAAACCATAAATCTCCTATTAGAAAACAGTCAGTATGCTCTTTGACATGGATTTTTAGCAATACTTTTTTTGCTATTATATTTTCAGGCGTGGGAAAGAAAAGCAAAAATAAACAAATGAGACTCAGTCAGTTCAGTTCAGTTCAGTTCAGTCACTCAGTTGTGTCCGACTCTGTGACGCCATGAATCGCAGCACACCAGGCCTCCTTGTCCATCATCAGCTCCCTGAGTTCACTCAGACTCATGTCCATCGAGTCAGTGATGCCATCCAGCCATCTCATCCTCTGTCATCCCCTTCTTCTCCTGCCCCCAATCCCTCCCAGAATCAGGGTCTTTTCCAGTGAGTCAACTCTTCACATGAGGTGAACAATGTAAATGAGACTACACCAAACTAAAAAACTGCTGCACAATGAAGGAAACTGTCAGTAAAACAATAAAGCAGCCTATTGAATAGGGAAAAATATTTGCAAATAATTTATGAAACAATGGGTTAATATCCAGAATACACAAAGAACTCATACAACTCAACGTAAAAAAAAATTAAAAAAAAACCAACTGATTGAAAATTGGCAGAACACCTGAATGGACATTTTCTTCTCAAGAAGGCATGCAGATGGCCAACAGACACATGGAAAGATGTTCAGCATCACTAACTTTCAGTGAAATGCAAATCAAAATCACCATGAATATTCCCTCACATGTATGAGAATGGCTATTATCAAAAGATATCAAGTAAGTATTGCTGAGGATGTGGAGAATGGGAATGCTCACACACCGTTGGTGGGAATGTAAACTGGTACAGCCACTCAGAAACAGTACAAAAGTTCCTTAGAAAATTAAAAGCAGAACTACCATATGTTCTAGTGATTACACTTTTTTTGAATATTTAAGGGAAATAAAAACACTAACTTGAAAAAATATGTGCACCCCAATGTTTATTGCAGCATTATTCATGATAGCCCAGATATGGAAGCAACCTACATGAGTGGATAAAGAAGCTGTGTAGTGTGTGTATATATATATATATATATATATATATATATATATATATATATATATATACACATACATATATACATATATATATTATATATATAAAATATTCCATTGTGTATATATATACGCAATGGAATATTACCCAGACAGGAAAAGAATGAAATCTTGCCATTTGCAACAAAACAGATAGACCTTATAAGGTATTATACTAAGTAAAAAACATCAGAGAAAGACAAATACAGTATGATTTCTGAAATGAATGAAAAATGAAAGAAATGAAACAAAGCAGAAACAGACTCACAGACACAGAAAAGAAACTGGCAGTTGCTAGAGGGGAAAGGTCTAGAAGTCTGAGTGAAACAGGTATTGAATAGGCAGTTCAGTTCAGCCTATTCAGCCTGTACACCTGAAATTAAAGCAATATTGTAAGTCAATTATACTTCAACAACAAAAAAAAAATACAAAACATAAAATGTCATTTGCCCCCAGACCTGGATTTTGCATCAAAGTAATTAGACATCAGCACACCTCACTTTCATGGGCCCTCCTCTCAGGCCCTATGAAGGGATGCTGTTCAAGGAGTTATCAATTTTTGCAAAGTTTATAAATGTAAGAAATTTAGTTGCGATTGGTTAAGAATGGCTCCTTTCCACTACAGTCCCCTCTTCAACTCCTTTCCTTTGTGTTGGGTGGCATTAGCACAGCTGTAGGGATCTGGGAGAGGAGGCTAAAAGGAAGCTTATTTTATAAAAGTTACTGCCTTATGTAGAGGCTACAATCAGCCAGAGCCGACTCATTAGAAAAGACCCTGATGCTGGGAAAGATTGAAGGCAGGAAGAGAAGGGGACAACAGAAGATGAGATGGTTGGATAGCATCACAGACTCAATTCACTTGAGTTTGAGCAAACTCCGGGAGATGGTGAAAGACAGGGACGTCTGGCATGCTGCAGTCCAGGGGGTCGCAAAGAGTCGGACACGACTGAGCAACTGAACAGCAATGACCCAGAGATTCAGAGAAGAATCTTAATGTCACGTAAGTTCTAAGTTAGATACTTCATGACTTCCTGGTGTGTGAGCAGCTTCCCAGAATACTCCTGTTGCGAATGCCTAATTTCCTCTGTGTCGTGACCCAGAGTCAAAGATGAGTTGCAAAATGGACGAGTCCTGTGATAGCAAGCACCGAGGAGGACGAGGGTGATAGAGGAGGAAAAACTTGTACAGAGCAGAAAGGTCATATATAGAACATCCTTACAAATCTTACGGCTCCTATGTGAATGAAACTGGATAGGGCTTTTCCATTGGACTTACATCATGTTCTTATAATGATATAAGAAAAAGACAAAAGAAAATGTTCTAAACTATCAGCAATACAAAGACAGTAAAAAGAAAATTCAATCAACTTGCTGGAAGAAAACCAGAATTCTATTTCTATTCTCTCTACAGAAAATGATTGCACATTGTCCTATGAAGAGATACTTCAAAATTTATACTTCCTTGTGATTTCTTTTCCTTATGGAAATTAAAAATTAACTTTACTTAGTAATTTTGTTATCTTTTTATTAAGGAAGTAAACCCCCAATAGTGTAGCTTTAAATCCCACACAACCTGGGTCTGTTCCTACCTGACTCTTAGCAAATATTAAGGATTGTATTAAAATAAAAAAAAAGGTTTTAGCTTTTTCTTGCTCTGCCCTTTCCTGTGAGAAAAGTGTCTGACAGGACAGTGAATATCATGGCTCAGGTCACGGGGTCTGAATGACTGATATCCTGCACAGGTACCATGTTTGCCTCTCAAAACCTTAGTTAAGTAAGTACTTCCAAAATATCAGCAGACTAGAATATCCTTTTTTTTTTTTTTTCCTGAGAGTTGAAGACCAGATTACTGTATCATCTTTACCCAAACCTGAAGAATTCCTCCTGGGCTGTTCTTATTCTTACCTTGCATAGATTCTGGACATTTGATTAAGAATTTTGAATTTACAATCTCTCTCTTACAGTATACATTTAGTGCCTAAAATAATCTTGTCATCACAAATATTTTCAGCACTATCCAAAATAACCTTTTCAATGCATCACTGTCTTTATTATACTTGTCAAAAGCTTTGAGGTTGTCACATATTTAATAACCTGAATTAAGAAAGTACAGATGAATGTAGGAGGCAAACACCCCCAGGTTTACCTTGGATATAGATGCCCAAACTGTCAGAGGAAAGGAAGAGGGGATCAACATATGATCCTACATGAACATTTTCAGATTATTACAGATGGTTCCCCAAAAAAAGTTTTGCTGCCGAAGTTATATTTACATATGAGAGAACTATTTAAGTGATGTTTGACAAGGTAGGAAAAGCAACATTTTTATATTGTTCATTGCTTTGGGTCTTTAGGTTAGTGAGAAATCCTTTAGAATATATAATTCTCAGAGCGGGAACTCAGTGCAGATAACAGTGTGTGAGAAGCAAGTCCAAATGTTGAGAATATAAAGGATTGAAGCTTTCAAACAGCCAGCGGTGTTTCATCCAGCAGGTAAGGGCTAGATGACAGATCTTCTAAGGCCAACAGTAGTCAGGGATACCTACTGTCAGCTCAAGCTGAGAAACTACAAAAGTCAAAAGGGAATCGTCTGTGCTTATTTCCCTGAGTATTCAAGCTGCACTTAAAAGCGTCAACCTTCCTAACGAAAAAGTTAGGGTGGGTTACAGTAGAGAAGGCAGGGAATGGAGGCAAATGTTGTTGTAATGATATTCACAAAGAGAAGATTCTTTCTCTCCTGCTTGCTCGCATTTGTACAAGAAAAGTTCAAAAGGAAGAATATTGGGGGTTTTGAATTTTGGATGTCTCAGTGACATGTTACACTATTTGCTGGCTTATGACACAACATTAAACCTCCAAGTACCTACTTCCATGCTTATAACTTTAGAATGTGAATTTCTTCTGCCTCTCCTAGGTGTCATATTCAGAACTGGAGTTGAAAAGAAAAGGGGAACTTTTCGCATAAAGATATAGGCAAGGAAACAGCCATTACCCCTAGAGGATGGGGAAACGTATTTACATATGTGTCAGTTAATAAGAGAAGGACACGTGGAGAGAATACTTTCAATTTCAAGTTTTTCAAAACCCTTTGTACTTTCTCTGAATATTAAAAACAAGCAAGGCTTTTGGCACATGGATGTCACTCAGGACTTCTTAAACCAAATCTTTGCAGCAAAATCTAAGGATTTGAGTTATTCTTACACAGACAGGAAAGAGATCTGATAGCTTTATTCTGTGAATCTAAGCCTTTAAAAGTCAGTAATATTCTTGGTTTCATGTTGAATGCAAAATAAACCACTTTTCTTATTGTAAAATATGCAAAATCCTCTCCCTTTTTCTTACATTAAACACAATGATGTCATTTCACTTCAGAAACAGCTATCATGATGGTGGTCAAAAGGTATAAACTTCCAGACATGAGATAAAAAAAGTACTAGGGATGAAATGTACAACAGGACTACTGAAGTTAGCGCTGCTGTACATTATATGTGAATGTTGTTAAAAGAGTAAATTAAGAATTCTCATTGTAAGGAAAAAAAAAACATTTTTTAGTCCTATGTGGTGATGGGTGTTAAGTCATGTATTATATGACTTAAACACATATAGCATTATATGTTGATTGTATCCGTAGAATTGGGGAAAAAATGACTAGCGTATACCAAGAGACTCTTAGGCAAGCCAGAGGTAGGGTTGGGAAAGTAGACTTTGTAATGCCCTTTGTTACTTCTCTCTTTGGAATAATCACTGTGACCTCATTTTCCCAATTTAGAAAAAAATGAACTGTATTTTGACTTGCTTCTATTTTTAAAGCTACACATCCCATCATTCGAAACATGTTTTAATCAAATCAAGCAAAGATGTCTGGGGTGATTAGCCTAGGATTTTCATTCCTTGAATTCTCTTGGCTTTGGATACCCAACTCCTCCTCTTTTACATTCCCCAGATACTGTTGATTTTTTCCAGTTGTAAGCCTTACCTCGTTCATGTTTATTTTAGCTTGTTTGTGTGAAAGTTGACACCATACAGTGATGAGAATCACGTTCTCAGCTTAAAGGCTCAACATTTAACAAAGATTTTTAACTAAGAGACCCAGTGCCAACTGTAGTTACCTGCCATTCCTACATGATCTGCTTTGTTTTATTAAAGGTCAAAAAAGCCAAAATTAAGTTTTTTAAAAGATGTCTTCCCAGAGCACAGTTGTCAGAGAAGACAACAGAAAATTTTTAAGAATCTGATTTTAGTAGAAAAAGAAGAAGCATTGTTAAATTACTGTACATCTCATATCTGTCATTATTTATTAAATTGCTATTCTGCCCTCATTCTAGGTGGACAGGAAAGATGTGAAACCGTTAATGACAGCTTATAGACAGATATGGAAGGGAGCATTTCTGATGAAAAATTGTTAATACAGAAAATGTGGGTTTAAAGCGTTAAAGATTGTCTTTTCTTAGGTGAATTTAATATTTTTCTACCAGAGGTGACTGATTTAAATGTGGAAGCGAGGTTAAACATAAAACACAAGGTGAATAATCAGTGAGTCCAATACATTCTGGAACATAGAGAGCAAATGTGTAATGTTTGTTTATCAAATAATTCGCTTTGCATAATGATTCCAAAACCATCCAGGCAGCTCAGTTCTTGAGCCAGACT
Organism: Budorcas taxicolor; assembly: GCF_023091745.1. NCBI lineage: Eukaryota > Metazoa > Chordata > Mammalia > Artiodactyla > Bovidae > Budorcas > Budorcas taxicolor. The sequence continues at coordinate 84,706,567 of NC_068923.1, forward strand.
TGCACTGCGGGACTACTGGAGTCAAAGAAGCTTTTATTGGATTTCTCTCTAAAATCTGAGGAAGGTAATAATCTCCTCCCCATGCATATTTTTCTTGAGTGTCCTATACCCCAAGTACATGTTTCACAGTAACCTCATAATACAAACCAAGCCTCCTGATGGTCTTCAAGTACACACTAATTCACATAGAAACAAACACTACAGCTTACTACTGCTAGGTTTCTTTGCAATGAACAGCATATTTTGCTCACTGGGGGAAAAGGCAGGAGGAAGCCTATTGTATTGTTAACAGTTATCTCTGAGTGAATAGAAGGAATTGCTTCCAAATGCAGTAACAGAATTACGGTAGATTAGTGTACTGTTTGAGCTTGAGTGCTGAGGTAAAACTGTTTTCTCTTTTGCATGACCATGATCTTGAAAGTTTTCGTTTTATTCCCATAATGGAGATGCTTGATCCCATACTGAGTCAGGTAAATCACAAAGCCTACCCTTGAGCAGTCCTGGGCAGGCCATCACTAATGCCATAGCTGAAGACTATGTTAACCACCACTCAGAGGAATAAAATCCAACACAAGCTCATTTGATCTGGCTTCAGTGCAAGTAGAGACTTTATTCAGAAATACAATAATGCAACAACAACAAATGCTCCACATCGTGAGAAAGAAGCCCAGGAACGAGCCATTGCAGCTTGCAGTCTTTCATTACTAGGGACAGCACGCCCAGCTCATAAACACTGGGCATCAGTGAAAGAAATAGAAACTTGGGAGCCCAGGGGAATGTTTATATACATTTGAGGATGAAAGAGCCGAGAGAGAGCAGCGCTATAGGATCAATTACAATGACGAGCATGTGGTCGCTCACAGTTTTAACTTGGAACATGAAAAGGGATTGTGGCTTGGTACAGTACACGGATAGCCTATAGCTTCAGCTTTGAAGTGAATGACCCACTTTTCTTTCTAGTAGCCGCTAAAATAAGGTAGCACCTTGCTTGAAACATGACCAATTTGAAATCAGTTCAAGCATTATATATAAGGATGACCAGAGACTATAATTTTGCCCTTTGAACACAGATTGGGAAAGAATGATCACCTTAGGTTAGGCGCGACTACTTAGAGAGAGCTAGCTGTATCCTCATGAGCTCGTAGTAAGAGTTAACAGGTGATAGACACGAAATGCTGCTAAGAAACAACCTCTATAGGCATGAGCAGAAAACAAACAAAAAACAGATATGAGCATGGGATTTCTTTAAAACTACCACAAAAATTTCAGGAAACTTAAGGTATTAAATTATTATTATTATCAGGCTTCCCTGGTGGCTCAGCTGGTAAAGAATCCGCCTGCAATGTGGGAGACCTGGGTTTGATCCCTGGGTTGGGAAGATCCCCTGGAGAAGGGAAAGGCTACCCACTCCAGTATTCTGGCCTGGAGCATTCCATGGACTGTATAGTCTATGGGTTCGCAAAGAGTCAGACAGGACTGAGTGACTTTCACTTTACTTTGTTATTATCAACCCCATCCCAATCTGTATCCCATCTACTCATTCCACACTGAAAAGTTCTGTGGTAAGGGGGCTTACAGGGTAAAGCAACTTAACGCCCAAGGTAAGTCAGAGAACAGAGGATTTTTTCTGAACTTTATTCATCTACTTACTTTTGGCTGTGCTAGGTCTTCATCGCTGCACTCAGTGAGCAAGGACTTGCTTCTCTTGTTGTGGTGAGCAGAGACTCCAAGATGTTGGCTTCAGGAGTTTCCCTGCAGCATGTGGGATCTTCCTGGACCAGGGATTGAACCCCTGTCCCCTGCATTGGCAGGTGGATTCTTATCCACTGGAACACCAGAAAGTCTTAAGGTGCTAATCTCAATATGTAAAATATGGTTTCCCTATTCTGCTGTTAGGGATCAGGGTTCATTTTGATGGTATTTGAAGATACTAGAATCAACTGACTTAGACTTTCCAGCTTCTATTTCAGGCTCCCACCTCTTTTTCCATGTGAGGTTCCCAAGAAACCATGTACCCAGAGGTGACAACAAATGCTAAATTTAACCATGCCTTAGACCCTGTCAGTTGGCCCCCAGGGTCCTATCACAAAGCTCTCTGAACATCTGGGTTGAGCACTTGGGTGAGTCTGAAGACCCAAGAGGCGTCTCTGGGTCCATGTGTCTCCATCTTAGCAGCAGCGGCCTGCCAGGACCAGAACCGGTTCTTACAGTAAAGAAGGGGTTGGTGGACATGGCTGGCAAGTTCAACAAGGGAGTGATGCATTTAATTCTATCAGTGCTTCCCTCTGACCAACTGAATTAGCTCCACCTTCTCTCTGAACCAAGAATGGGGCTGGGGAAAACAAGAAAGGGGGTGAAAGGAAAGAGCCTTCACTGGAAATAGAGCAGTGCTTAGGGCACTCCTTTCTAGAGACTGGCAGCATCCCAGAGAATACATGCTTAATTCAGTTCCATAAGCAGCTATGTTCTGGGAGAATTGGAATGGGGGTAGGGTAGAGTAAGGCACCGGTTCTTATCCTCAAAAGAACTCGGGTCTAACAGGAAAATAAGCTCTCATGTTGCTGTTCAGTCCCTCGGTCGTGTCCAACTCTTTGAGACCCCATGGACTGCAGCATTCCAGGCTTCCCTGTCCTTCACTATCTCCCGGGGGGTTTACTAAAACTCATGTCCACTGAGTGGGGGATGTTATCCAACCATCTCATCCTCTGTCGTCCCCTTCTCCTCCTTCCCTCAATCTTCCCCAGCATCAGGGTCTTTTCCAATGAGTCAGCGCTTTACCAAAGTATGGATGCTTCAGCTTCAGCATCAGTACTGCTAATGAATATTCAGGATTTATTTCCTTCAGGGTTGACTAATTTGATCTCCTTGCTGTCCAAGGGACTCTCAAGAGTCCTCTCCAGCACCAGAGTTCAAAAGTATCAATTCTTTGATGGTCAGCTGTAGGCAACCCACTCCAGTACTCTTGCCTGGAAAACCCCATGGATGGAGGAGCCTGGTTAAGCTACAGTCCATAGGGTTGCAATGAGTCAGACACGACCGAGCAACTTCACTATCACATCTGTGCATGACTACTTGAAAATAATACTATGTAGAAAGTGATTTCTCTGTTTTTAAACCAACTTACATATGAAATTCAAGGAGAGAGTCATTGTTTCTGCTATGAATGTGAGGATACTCAGAAATGGCTAAAGCAGAAATATCTGAGCAAAAGTACTGAAGGACCAAAAGTGACTGTCGCACATTAGTAGATGGACAAAACATAATGTCAGTGAAAGAGAACAGAGAGAAGGCAGAGATTGCAACAAGAGTTAGGGTAAGGGGATGTAAACCTACACGGCAAGTGTGATGAGTCCTCTAGCAAGAGCTCTGGAAGGCTGGGAGAGACAGGAGTGAAATATCTGGAAATTATTTAAGAAAGTATGGTTTTGCCAAATTTAGGAAGGACTTGGAGTTATTTTGCTAAAAAAAATAAGAATTTTATCTTTTATATTGATAGTAACCTTGGAAGGGAAATGACATATTAGATCTGTGTTTACCAGAGATTATTCTGGCAACACTGTGAAGAATGCATTTGAAGTGGTAAAGGTAGAAAAACCAGTTAGGAGACTAGTGCAGCTCTTGAGGATGTAAACTGGGAAAATGGGAGGGATATTGGGTCTAACAATTCTGATTTACTCAGTAGATGGTGAGGCTGAAAAATAGGGCCACCACAACTATTTTTGGATTAGTTTAGGTTGGGAAGATGTAAGGTTTTACAGACTGTTGGGGATCAGTCAGTTGTTCAGAATAGTGCTGGTCACAGTTTCCTAGTCATGTTTTATTATGAGAAGCATGTGTTTTTTGTAAATTTTCTAGCTATGATTCACTATATAGTTTGAGCCATAGAAAAGAGCTTGACCAATTAACCATAAAAGGGCTCAAATCACATGTACCAGGCATGTAGCAGTTATTCAGCAGATATTTGTTGAACCGAAATTTGTGAGATGAGGACGATGCTTGTCTCACATACCACTCTCTTGAACTGAGTTCAAGCTGTGAAGTAAGCTTGGTTTTTCTCTCTTCTAAGCTTCAGCTCTCCTTTTCAAATTCTCACTAGGATGCTATGAAAATAAATGGGGCAACAAGTGTATTTTTTCCACCACAATAAGTATTGCAATATGCTTGTCATTTTAGTTTTCTTGTAGAACCTGAAGATTCATTAGCAGAATGTTCAAACATACCTCCAGCTGATTTGATTGATTTTTAAAATGTATGCAAACATCATTGACATTCATTCAGTTTCATTGATCCTGATGAAATTCTATGTATGTATTTAAAAATAGGACACTTTAATGAGTTATACAAATGATAGTAATAATACATGTATATATGTTTTGACAACTTCTGTGATAAGCACTTTACATACTGATAATTCTCCATTTTACTCTGAAATGGGCATTTTTACTAGACTTAGACATGTAAAACTTGGGCACAGAAAAGGTAAATAGCATACCCAATGTCATACAGCAGGTCACTGGAGAAGCTGATAGTTGAACCAGCCAGTGGGATTCCCAATCCCATGCTTTTAACCCATGAAAATGCCCTGTACAATTTCATACCTTTTTTTTTTTTTTTTTTTTTTTTTTGCCATAGGTAGGATTCCTTTTACTAGCAAGAACAGATTAAATGAAAGTCCAACAACATTTGGATTTTTCCCATAAGGAAAACATTCATGATATTTTTTTGAACTCTATGATGTCAAATTGTTCCAAAAGTATTTTTGATTCCCCTAGTTTTCAGTCTCTCTGTCTAGTGAGTAATCAACATTTTTCGATCCAACACCCTTCTCACTCCCTCAGTTGATATCCCCAACAGCTGCATGAGCCCCCTAACTGGTTTTTCTATCTTTGTCACTGCCATTCCATTCTTCGCAGTGTTGCCAGAATAACCCTGGTAAGCACTGACCTGGCATGTTGTTTCTTGCAAAACCTTCCGCGGTTTCCATTATCATCAAAACTTCTTGTCCTTTTCTTTGGCCACAAGGGAAATTCTCAGAAAGTAACCTTTTTGGAGTCCTTTCATCAATTGAAATGTCCATAAAACAATAAAATGACCATAAAACAACAAAATCACATAAATAAACAAAAAATAATTTATCTCCTGTAAATTTTAAGATGTCTTAAGATTTCAGTTTTACTAGGAATTAAAGAGTTTTACCCATCATGGCACTCACATTTGGCTATGCAAGAGAGAAGTGTTGTTTCTGACGAAGAACAGAAACTATTGAGAATGACCATTTGTAAAATATTTTGATAATATGTTAATAATAAAAAGCTTATTATTATCAGAGCTTATCAGAGCTAACATATATGCTATAAAGGAAAATAATAAAAAGATCTCTTAGAAACTGAGACTCTCCTAACTGAAAAAAAAAATTTTTAAGCACTTCTGTATTATTAAAACAGACACCAAACAGAAGGAAACAATTCAGATGATAACATATTCTCTGTTTACAGTACAGTTAAATTTTAAGTAAAAAGAAATAATTTAAAAAGACTCACATTTGAGAAGTCTAAAACTTCTAAATACCTCATAGATCAAATAAGAAATTATAATGGAACTTAGAAAATATGTAGAATTAATGATAAAGAAAATATTGCATATCAAAATTCACAAGACAAAATCAAACTGGGTCTTAGAAGTAAATCGTGAGCATTTTTTTGCAATTGCTTAAAGCAAATTTGGAAACAAATAAATTAAACAGTTAATGAAGCTATAAAAATAATGTAAGATAAAGATAATATAAGTAGAAATATAACAAAAAATAAAAATTGATGATATAGAATGTAAAGGAACAAAGTATGATAATCTGTATTATTTATTATGGATTAATAAAATTCACAAACCTCTAACAAGGCTAATCATGTAAAAAGAGAGATAACACTAATTAATCATATTAGCAAAAAATAAGAAAACTACAAATAAGGTAATATTTTTTAAAATCATAATTTCTTATACAATTTTGTGCCAATAAATTTGAACATTTCAATGAGGGACAATTTTCTTGAAAAATAAAACCCTAAAAAGAAATGATTATCTGAGTAAACCCATCTTTTTCTTAAAAATAGTTAGATAGATAAATATTCCTATAAAAATAAATTTGCAGAAGTTTTAGAAGTGCATTTTGCACACGTATTTGAAAAACATATAATTCTAATCTTACATTGATTGTTCCTTGTGGAAGAGTCTGCTAATTATCCCCAATGTCCATCATCCACCTCAAATTTCACCTGACTGTGGACACCCCACTAGAGATCACATTTTCCAGTGACCTTTGCAGCCTGTGTGGCTCTATGAGTAAATTATGGCTAATGAGATCTGAACAGAAGTGATGTGTGCGATTTCCAGGTCACATCCTTTCAGGATGATATAATCTGCCATCAGTTTCCTCTGTTTTCCCATCCCTATGAGCTGAAATATCCAATCCAGTTGTGGGTGAAATCAGCTTTCATCTTTTAGATGGTGACAAAAACTTAGAAGATGGGCATGCCACAAAAGCGAAGAAAGAACCTCGGTCCTTGGATAATCTTTTGAAGCCCAGAAGCTTGCTAACTGCCACACTGATTTTGTGCCACTGGGGTTTTTAATCTTATGTTTAGAACATCTTGTTCTGCATTCTTATTAGTACACCTAGTAACTTATTTATCCCACTTGGACTTCCCTGGTGGCTCAGACGGTAAAGCGTCTGTCTACAATGGGGGAGACCTGGGTTCGATCCCTGGGTCAGGAAGATCCGCTGGAGAAGGAAATGGCAATCCACTCCAGTGCTATTGCCTGGAAAATCCCATGGACAGAGGAGCCTGATAGGTTACAGTCCACGGTGTCGCAAAGAGTCAGACACGACTGACCGACTTCACTTTCACTTTCAGTAACTCATTTAATGAAGCTGGAATAACCTTCATTCCAAAATCAAAAGAATAAAAGAAAGAAAACTTCTAGAATTTTCTGACTTACTATAGGGCTTCCCTGATAGCTTACTTACTATAGCTTACTATAGGGCTTCCGTGATGGCTGACTTACTATTCGCCTGCAATGCAGGGGACCCCAGTTCGATTCCTGGGTCGGGAAGATTCCCTGGAGAAAGGATAAGCTACTCACTCCAGTATTCTTGGGCTTCCCTTGTGGCTCAGCTGGTAAAGAATCGGGCTGCAGTATGGGAGACCTGGGTTCGATCATCCCTGAGTTGGGAAGATCCCCTGGAAAAGGGAAAGGCTACCCATTCCAGTATTTTGACCTAGAGAATTCCACAGACTGTGTAGTCCAAGGGATTGTGAACAGTCGGACACTACTGAGCAACTTTCATTCATAGACTCTAAAGTCCTGGATTAAACATGCACTATCTGGGCCCAGTAATATTTTTTTTAAATATTGATCTATTCATTCATAAGGACTCTGTGATGTCTGCTTTGAGAATACAGGGATAGTTTAAAATTAGAGAATGTATTGAAAGAATTCATTACATGACAGATTAAAGGGGGAAAATGTGTAAAATCATCTCAATAGATACAGAAATGCTAGCATTTAACAATATTCAGCATCACTATTAAGAAAATTATAATCAAACTGGAATAAATGGGAAAGTTTTAACCTGATAAAGGATATAGATCAAAATTGTACAGTAAATGACATATTTTTCTGTAAAATATTATAAACCATTTCCTCTAACATAAGAAACAAGATAAAGATGCCCACTATGTATTTTTCTACTCAACAGTGAATAAATAAGCCTTCAATGCATGCTCAAGAAAAAGAAACGCATGCTATAAGAAACACAAATAAATTTAAAACTGTTATTATTTACATTTAATATGAATACTTATTACATACATCAATTTTTGTGGATTGAGAGACATATACAAACTGAAATATACTCACTGAAATGAGACATATACAAACATCAGTATCTATATATCTATGATCTAAATTGTAATAATATATGCATGTAAAACTGTTAAGATTTAAAATAGTTCAGGAAAAATGCATTGATTATCAATATTTTTATTTTTAAAAACTTATGGTTGGTTAAAATATATCACTATAAATGTATAGAAAAAACAATCAAAGACTGATGTCCTGATTGTGCTTCTCAGAACACACTGTCAAGAAGGCAGTGCTACCCTGGGGCACCCATCAACACCCAGCCAACCTGCGAGACATTAGCTTCCTCCTGCCCTGTGCTTGATCTGTTTTTCAGATTTAAGATATGGGGCTTCCACATTGAACCCTGAAATTTTCCTCTATGACTGAAGCATTAGAATGTAGTGCTTAAATGTTTAAAAGTGGCCAGATGTTGTGATTTAAATAGCAGCTCCATCACTTCTTAGCTACATAATTTATTTGAAACTGCATTAAATTAAACTCTCTGGGCTTCGGCGTTTTTTCTCCGAAAGTGTGGATAAATGTAACACCTGTGTCACAGGGTTTCTAACATTTATTGAGTGCTTTCTCTATGCTTGGTACTACAGAATGCTTTTTCTTTTAAAATTTAGTTGTGCCATGTCTTCATTGCAGCACACAGGACCTTTGTTGCTACATGTGGGACCTTTGCTGTGACAGGTAAGATCTAGCTTCCGGCCATGGATGGAACCCAGGCCCCCTGCGTTGGGAGCGAACTCTTAACCACTGGACCACCAAGGAATTCCCCATAATGCATTTTTATTATTAATATAGGTTAGGACTGTGCCTGGTACATAATAACCACTCTATGGTGGTTGGCTATGATCTTTAAATAATGAATAGCATGGTAGTTAAGGCTGTAACAGTTAGGTTGAAATCTTGACTTTGTCTCTCCCTAACTTTGTGAACTAGGAGAAAGCAATGGCACCCCACTCCAGTACTCTTGCCTGGAAAATCCCATGGGCGGAGGAGCCTGGTAGGCTGCAGTCCATGGGGTCGCGAAGAGTTGGAGTTGTATATGACTGAGCGACTTCACTTTCACTTTTCACTTTCGTGCATTGGAGAAGGAAATTGCAACCCACTCCAGTGTTCTTGCCTGGAGAATCCCAGGGATGGGGGAGGCTGGTGGGCTGCCATCTCTGGGGTCGCACAGAGTCAGACACGACTGAAGCAACTTAGCAGCAGCAGCAGCAGCAGCAACTTTGTGAACTAGGGCAAGTTATTATACTTACCTCTCTGGGTTCCCAATTTTCTCATCTATAATTGGGAGATTGTAACTGCTTCCTTAAGGTTGTTCTTTGACTAAATGTACTAGTGTATGTAAATCTATACAGTGAGGGTATAGGGTTACATAGGGTTAATTTCATTTATTATTATTTTTACACACACTCATATCTCATGTATATACATGCACACACACTTTCTAAGTAACTCATATTAGCAACTTAGCAGGAAGCTAGAATTTCACTTCATGATGGTCTGTGTCCACCACCAGTATACTCATTATCGCCTTTCTGAGTTAATTTATTCCAAAGGCTAATGTTCTTGCTTTCCACTCTATGGGCCCTCTGGTTAAACTGACTAGTCTGCTAGCCTTTAGGGCTTCCCTGGTGGCTCAGAGGTTAAAGCGTCTGCCTCCAATGTGGGAGATGCGGGTTCGATCCCTGGGTTGGAAAGATCCCCTGGAGAAGAATGGCAACCCACTCCAGTGTTCTTGCCTGGAGAATCCCATGGATGGAGGAGCCTGGTAGGCCACAGTCCACGGGGTCACAAAGAGTCAGACATGACTCTGGTTAAATTCACTAGTCTGCTAGCCCTTGGCCAGGGCTGAGAAAATTTAATACCTAGCATTGAATTGCTTGTCATGAACTGGTACATCAGTTTGTGACCACAGCTTTCCATCATGTGACAAGATTTCTAGGACCTGAGAGAGGTTTGTTTGTCAAAATCCCATGAAACTATCTGAGTAATTGGATTCATCTATGTTTAGTGCAGGCCCCATCACTCATGATGTCTGCCACATTCAGTCAGTCAGTCAGTTCAGCCGCTCAGTTGTGTCCGACTCTGCGACCCCATGGACTGCAGCACGCCAGGCCTCCCTGTCCATTGCCAACTCCCAGAGTTTACTCAGACTCCTGTCCATTGAGTCAGTGATGCCACACGGTTCATTGAGTCATTCTGCCATATTGCCTGGATCCAATCTTGTCTCTCCATGATGACAGTGAAACTCAGACGAGTTTCTGGTCCTCTTGGTACCTCAGTTTGTTCATTGATAAGTGGCAAAATTGTGGCACATTGGTGTGTTGTGAAGATTAAGTAGAGTCTACCATAAAGAAAACAAGAGTTACTACTATATCTCCTATTAATACTACTATTAATCTACTCATATAGTAAATTCATTCATCTTGTCCTTGGCACTAGGGTAGTTACAAGAACGCAACATTAAGAAGATACATCCATGCTTATATGGAGCCAAATTGTAGCTGTATGCAGTGGGATAGAAGAGATGCAGCATTGGAATAAACATCCATCTTTGGCAATTCACAGCCAGAGGGAGCGGTTTACTTTTCTCTCTGGGAGACAAGCGTTACCACTGAAGATTTCACAGAGACGTTGAACTTTGTGTTAGTATCTGGCATAAGCCTTCAAGAGGAGAATCTCTAGGTACAGGCTTGAAGGTGGAGAATGAAGTTGCCTTCTAAATTTCCAAGGTGCTACCTAAGATTTGCAGTCTGGCCCACCCTAGGAACTTCCAAACACCCCAGACTTCCCCATGATCCAGAAGCTAAAGTGTTGGAACTTCATGACTAATACCTGTGTCTCTTCTGATTGACCAGTATTATCCTATGGTTAATAGCTTGTTGTATCCTACAGATTGCTGACTAGTTAAATATTATCCCTGAGTACAGGTTGCAAAAATGTGCTATTTTACTTTATCACTTCTAATATTTGACATGTGAATTAGCATTATATATAAACTCAGATTTATCCTTTAATTCTTCATTTGAATGACTACTTTTTATAAATTGAAATATACTTGATTTACAATGCTGTGTTAGATTCTGCTGTATAGCAAAATGATTGTTATACATATATCCATATATCACTGACTTGATAGACGTGAGTTTGAGTGAACTCCGGGAGTTAGTGATGGACAGGGAGGCCTGGCGTGCTGCAGTTCATGGGGTCGCAAAGAGTCGGACATGACTGAGTGACTGAACTGAACTGAACTGAACTGAATACTATTTTTCATATTCATTTCCATTATAGTTTATTATACAATACTGAGTATAGTTCCCTGTGCTATGCAGAAGGATCTTGTTGTTTATGTCTTTTATTTTTTAAGCATTTTGTTCTGTATTGGAATACAGCCAATTAACAATGTTGTTATAGTTTTGGGTGAACAGCAAAGGGATTCCAGCATACATACACATATATCCATTCTCTTTCAAACTCCCTTCCCATCCAGGTTACCATATAGCACTGGACAGAGTTTCCTGTTATTATATAGTATATCTTTGTTGATTATCCATTTTAAACATAGCAGGGTGTGCGTGTCCATCCCAAATGCCCAAATGCCAACTATCCTGTCCCCTCATCCATCTCCTTGGCAACCACCAAGGCAGCCAACAAAGCATGTTTGTTCTCTCAGTCTGTGAGTCTGTTGCTATTTTGTAAATAAGTTCACTTGTATCATTTCCTTTTAGATTCCACATATAAGGGATGCCATACAATATTTTGCCTTCTCTGCCTGACTTACTTCACTCAGCATGATAATTGCTAGATCTATCCATATTGCTGGATATGCCATTATTTCATGCTTTTGAATGGTTGAGTAATATTCCATTATATGAATGTACCACATCTTCTTCATCCATTCCTCTGTCGATGAATATTTAGGTCGGTTCCCTGTCTTGGCTATTGTAAACAGTGCTGCAATGAAGATTGGGGTGCGTGTATCCTTTCCAACCATATTTTTCTCTCGATATATGCCCAGGAGTGGGATTGTAGGGTCATATGGAAGCCCTATTTTTTGGTTTTTAAGGAACCTCCATACTGTTCTTCATGGTGGTTGTACCAGTTTACTTTCCCATCTGTTGTTTCTGGATTGTTTGATGACGGCCATTCTGACTGGTGTGAGGTGGTATCTCATTATAGTTTTGATTTGCGTTTCTCTAATAATTAGGGATATTGAGCATATGATCTTCTGCCTTTTGGTCCTCTATGTGTCTTCTTTGGGGAAATGTCTATTTAGGAATTCTGCCCATTTTTAAAAAACTTTCTATTGTATATTGGGTTACAGCCAATTAACAATGTTGTGATAGTTTCAGTTGAATAGCAATATGACCTAGTCATACATATACTTGTTTCCTTTCTCTCCTGAACTTATGTTCTATCCAGGCTGCCACGTTAAAATTGAGCAGAGTTCCATGTACTATACAGTTGTTCCTTGTTCGTTATCCGTTTCACATATAGCAGTGTGTATATGTCCATACCAAACTCTAACTATCGATTCACCCCATCCTTCCCCACCCTCGACAACCATCAGTTTGTTTTCTAAGTCTGTGAGTCTGTGCAAAACCTTCTGAGTTTAAATAGGCCTCCTTTGTTCATGTTTTCTTTTATTTCCATTATTCTGGGAGACGGATCAAAAAATATATTGCTGTGAATTTTGTCAGAATGTTCTGCTTATGTTTTCTTCTAGGAGTTTTATAGTGTGTGGTCTCACATTTAGATCTTAACTCCATTTTGAGCTTACTTTTGTATATGGTGTTAACAAATGGCTTAATTTCATTTTTCTACATGTAATGTGCAGCTTTCCCAGCACAATTTACAAAGAGAGTGTCTTTCCAATATTGTGTAGTCTTGCCTCCTTTGTCATTGATTAGTTGAACATAGGTGCATGGGTTTATTTCTTGGTTTTCTATCCTGTTTCTCTGACCTATATTTCTTTTTGTGTGTAGTTCCATACTTTTTTGTGACTGTAGCTTTGTGGTATAGTCTGAAGTCAGGGAGTCTGATTTCTCCAGCTCTGTTTTTCTTTCTCAAGATTGTTTTGGCTATTCAGGGTCTTTTGTGTCACCATACAAATTTTAAGATTTTGGGGCCCTAATTTTGAGAAAAATGTCACTGGTAACTTAGAAGGAATTCCATTGAATCTGTAGGTTGCCTTGGATAGTATAGTCATTTTGACAATACTGATTCTTCTATCCATGAACATGGCATATTTTTCCATCTGCTTGTGTCTACTTCCTTGTCTTTCATTGATTTCTTATAGTTACTGGAATATAGGTCTTTTGCCTCCTTAGGTACATTTATTCCTAAGTACTTTATTCTTTTTGATGTGATGATAAATGGAATTGTGTCTTGAAATCCTCTTTCTGATCTTTTGTTGTGAGTGTATAGAAATGCAACAGATTTCTGTGTATTAATTTTGTAAGCTACAATTTTACCAAATTCATGGATGAGCTCTAGCAGTTTTCTGGTAGTGTCTTTAGGATCCCCTATGTGTAGTATCATGTCATCTGCAAACACTGACAGTTTAACTACTTCTTTTCCAGTTCAGATTCCCTTTATTGCATTTTCTTCCCTGATTGCCGTAGCTAGGACTTCTAAAACTATGTTGAGCAGCAGTGCTGAGAGTTGACATCCTTGTCTTTTTCCCCATCTTAGATGTTGAAGTGTGTTCTCTATGACCACTTTATGGAGAATTTTTATCAAAAATAAGTGCAAAATTTTGTGAATAGCTTTTTCTTCCTCTATTGAGATGATGGGATGGTTTTCATTCTTCAGTTTTTGATGTCATGTATCATATTGATTGATTTGCAGATGCTGGGAAATCCTTGCATCCCTCAGACGAATCCCACTTGATCATGGTGCATGATCTTTTTTAGTGTACTGTTGCATTCAGATTGCTGGTATTTTCCTGATGATTTTTGAATTTATATCCATTAGTCATACTGGCCCATACTGTTCCTTTTTGTGCTATCTTTGTCTGATTTTGGTATCAGGGTGATTAGTGACCTCACGGAATGAGATAGGAAGGTTTCCTTTCTCTACAGTTTGTTGAACCAGTTTCAACAAGATTGTTGTTCAGTTGCTCAGTCGTGTCCGACTCTTTGCAACCCCATGGACTGCAGCATGCCAGGCTTCCCTGTGCTTCACCATCTCCTGCAGTTTGAACAAACTCATGTCCGTTGAGTCAGTGATGCCATCCAACCATCTCATCCTCTGTTGTCCCCTTCTCCTCCTGCCTTCAAACGTTCCCAGCATCAGGGTTTTTGCAGTGAGTTGACTCTTCACATCAGGGGGCCAAAGTATTGGAGCTTCAGCTTCAGCATCAGTCCTTCCAATGAATATTCAGGGTTGAGTTCCTTCAGGATTGACTGGTCAAATCTCTTTGCAGTCCATGGGACTCTCAAGAGTCTTCTCCAGCACCACAGTTAGAAGGCATCGATTCTTCAGCACTCAGCCTTCTGTGTGGTCCAGCTCTCACATCTGTACATGACTATTGGGAAAACCATAGTTTTGGATATATGGACCTTCGGAAGCAAAGTAATGACTCTGCTTTTTAATATGCTGTCTATGTTGGTCATAGCTTTTCTTCCAAAGAGCAAGTGTCTTAATCTCATGGCTGCAGTCACCTTCCCCAAGTGCAAGAAAATAAAGTCTGCCACTCTTTTCGTTATTTCTCCACCTATTTGCTGTGAAGTGATGGAACTGGATACTGTAATCTCCATTTTTTGAATGTTGAGTTTTTAGCCAGCTTTTTCACTCTTCTCTTTCAGCTACATCAAGAGGCTCAGTAGTTCCCCTTCACTTTCTACCATAAGATAGAAATAATCTGCATATCTGAGATTATTGATATTTTACCTGGAACTTGTTTGTTGTGTTCTTTTAATATTTATCTTTCTGTATTTAAAAAAAAAGCAAAAGAAAATAAGTCTAAGACCTGATGGCTTCACAGGAAAATTCTGTCAAACATTTAAGGAAGAGCTGGTACATATCCTTCTGAAAGTGTTCCAAAAAAGTTCAGAGGAAGGAAAACTATCTCTTTCATATATACTGTTATTTGTATCTGCTAATCCCAAACTCCTAAATTATCCCATCTCTCCCCTGTCCCATGGTAACCATAAGCTTATTTTCATGTCTGTAAGTCTGTTTTGTAAATAAGTTTATTTATATCATCATTTAGATTTCATGTGTTAAGTAACATCAGATGTTTTTCTTTCTGTTTCTGACTTTAACTTCACCTAGTATGATAATCTTTAAGTCCATTCATGTTGCTGCAAATGGAATGTTTCATTGTTTTATGGTTGAGGTAGAATTCCTTTGTATATATGCACTGCAGTTTCTTTATCCTTTTATCTGTCGATGGACATTTAGGTTGTTTCTATGCCTTACCTATTGTAAGTAATGCTGCTATGAACATTGAGGTCCTTTTCAAATTTCAAATATATACCCTAGAGTGGGATTGTAGGATCATATGGCCACTCTATTTTTAGCTTTGGAAGGGACTTCCATACTGTTCTCTATAATGGCTGTACCAATTTACATTCCCACCAACAATGTAAAAGGATTCTTTTTTCTCTACACCTTTTCAAGCATTTGTTGTTTGTAGCCTTTTAAATGATGGCCTTTCTGACCAGTGTGAAGTGATACCTCATTGTAGCTTTGATTTGTGTCTCTCTAATAATTCATGAAGTTGAATATCTTTTCATGTGTTTTTTGATCATCTTTATGTTTTTGGAGAAATGTGAATGACTACTTTTTAATTTAAATAAACAGGTGATTCTTTTATTTTACTTTTAATATTAATTTCTAGAATTTAAAATGCAAGGAGAAGCCACAGCAGAACTCAGAAAACACAGAAGTAACTTTTCTATTATTTTAGTCAATAAATACATGATCATTGTAAAAATACTATAAAATACTTAAAATAATTCCAGAATTAATCACTGCTAACATTGTTAAGGAATCCTTCCAGGTAATTTTTAATATCACTAGTGGTATATTGTATGTGTGCATGTGTGTGTGTGTGTACATAAATATTTACATAATCTGTATTTATTGTACACATGAATTATTTTCCTCATTCTGCTCCATAAATCTGCAATTTTTCCAGTTAATGTATCTGGGACATTTTATACATACAGATATACTCTATTTAAAAGAAAAAAACCACTGTTTAGGATTCTGCCTAGAATGTGTAACATAACTTATAATGGATATTTAAGCAACCTCCAGACTTTCATTATTGTTAACTGTGTTACAGTTAATATCCCTGAACATATATCTTCACACCATTATAAAGGTTTTTCTATGAAATTGATTCTTTGAACATACAAGTAACTCGTGCTAATTGTTTTCAAATATAAATTGTCTTTAATGTGTAAAAAATGCAACTTTAATTATCTGAATCATTAAAATCCTTCTCTGAAAGCTTTATATATCCTCAAGCAGAAATAATAAGTAGATGATATAATTGTCCTCTGTCTAGGCTGAGGCAATGATGGTGACATTTGTTCTCAATTATTAATTAAATACATATGACCCCTTTAGATGAACAGGTGACACGGTTATTATTAGATGTGTTGCTTGTTTACAACAAGGGCATATTTAGAGGCTGAGATCAAAGTTCTAAAGCTGATTTCAAAATAGTAGCATTAATTGTGCTAAAGCCTAGGACTCATGAAGCAACTTGGAGAGAATTAAAGTGACCTAAATTACAAGAAAGTCACATGATTCCACCATTTCTATAAATCTACCACTTCAGACCATTGCATTGATATTGGAGGGAGTTTAAAAAAATTAACAAAAATTCTATGCTATTCTATGCATGGGAATGGCTTAAACATCATTTATCCATCAATTCTGCTGTTAAAACAAACAAACAAACTTTCACCACCTACTATGTGCCAACCTGAGGGTTAAGCATGAGCATATAGCATTGAACAAAATGAACATAATCGCACAGTGCTCTTCTTGGACCTGCCATTTAGTGACCATAGTAATTTTTTGGAATGATTTTGTATATACTCATTCCCAATTATTTGCCCCAAATTAATATTTCACTCCTAAGCTATTATATTTTTATAATTGTTCATGCTGCTCCCAGTCCTAATTGCTGAAAGTATCTCCTAACACACCATTCTCATCAACTGTGCCAATTAAAAAAACATTCTCTGTGTTGTTTATAATGTCCAAAATGTATACATTACAGCACTTCCATATTTTCCAAATCCATCCATCCAACCTGCTAGCAGATGCCTCTTCAGCCTCACACCCCAACATCACACACACACACCCCAAAGCTTCTAACTCTAGGAAATACTGGGACCTTCTTTGTATAAATCTTGATTCAGTCTTATTTCTACTAGATTCCTTCCTTTCTTGCAATTGTTCATACACAGCTCATTATTTAAGACTCAAGTTAAGCCCTAACCTAACAAAATTAGTTGTCCTTTTGCTTTTGTGTGACGAACAGTGAGCTAAGTACTGGAGATAAAAAATAAAAATATGATGTATAGTGCTTTTCACTAATTGAGAGATATAACAGATAATTACAACATATAATGACATATCTAGTGAATACAAATAAAGGATACTGTGAAAGTAGAGACAAGGTTACCCAGTGCAACAAGGAGTATGAGTCGAGTTCCACAAAGGCTTCTTGAAAGAGGTTATACTCTAGAAGAGTCTTAAAGGAAGAGTTAAACAAGGTGAAGGAAACGGGGACATTCTAAAAGGAGGGGCGAGACTGAAGAGACACTGGCAGCATAGACAGTATAGCATATTGATTAAAATTACAAAAAAAAATCAGTATTGTGGGAGAGTAAGCTTGAAGCAGGTGGTCATATAAGATTACAACAAAGAAATAAATCAAGTAATAAAAAAGTTTTGTTCAGTACAGTTCAGTTCAGTCTCTCAGTCATGTCTGACTAATTGAGACCCCATGGACTACAGCACACCAGGCCTCCCTGTCCATCACCAACTCCTGGAGTTTACCCAAACTCATGTCCATTGAGTCGGTAATGCCATCCAACCATCTCATCCTCTGTTGTCCCCTTCTCCTCCTGCCTTCAGTCTTTCCCAGCATCAGGGGCTTTTAAAATGAGTCGGCTCTTTATATCTGGTGGCCAAAGTATTGGAGTTTCAGCTTCAGCATTAGACCCTCCAATGAACATCCAGGACTGATTTCATTTAGGATGGACTGGTTGGATCTCCTTGCAGTCCAAGGGACTCTCAAGAGTCTTCTCCAACACCGCAGTTCAAAAGCATCAATTCTTCAGCACTCAGCTTTCTTTATAGTCCAACTCTCACATCCATACACGACTACTGGAAAAACCAAAGCCTTGACTAGACAGACCTTTGTTGG
Source organism: Budorcas taxicolor (assembly GCF_023091745.1). Classification (NCBI taxonomy): domain Eukaryota; kingdom Metazoa; phylum Chordata; class Mammalia; order Artiodactyla; family Bovidae; genus Budorcas; species Budorcas taxicolor. Next base: position 84,724,880 of record NC_068923.1, read on the forward strand.
CAAAGTAATATAAGTGTCTTTTAATTTCATGGCTGCAGTCACCATCTGCAGTGATTTTGGAGCCCCCTAAAATAAAGTCTGTCACTGTTTCCATTGTTTCCCCATCTATCTGCCATGAAGTGATGGGACCAGATGCCATGATCTTAGTTTTCTGAATGTTGAGCTTTAAGCCAACATTTTCACTCATATAAGGCCTTTACATACTCCTTTTCCTATTTGAACAAGTCTGTTTTTCCATGTCCAGTTCTAATTGTTGCTTCTTGACCTGCATACAGATTTCTCAAGAGGCAGATTAGGTATTCTGATATATCCATCTTTTTAAGAATTTTCCATAGTTTATTGTGATTCACACAGTCAAAGGCTTTGGAGTAGTCAATAAAGCAAAAATAGATGTTTTTTTCCTGGAACTCTCTTGCTTTTTCAATGATCCATTGGATGTTGGCAATTTGATTTCTGGTTCCTCTGCCTTTTCTAAAACCAGCTTGAACATCTGGAAGTTCACGGTTCATCTATTGTTGAAGACTGGCTTGAAGAATTTTGAGCATTACTTTACTAACATCTGAGATGAATGCAATTGTACAGTAGTTAGAGCATTCTTTGACATTGCCTTTCTTTGGGACTGGAATGAAAACTGACCTTTTCCAGTCCTGTGGCCACTGCTGAGTTTTCCAAATTTGCTGGCATATTGAGTGCACCATTTTCAAGCATCATCTTTTAGGATTTGAAGTAGCTCACTAGCTACTCCATCACCTCCACTAGCTTTGTTCGTACTGATGCTTCCTAAGGCCCACTTGACTTTGCATTTCAGGATATCTGGCTCTAGGTGAGTGATCACACCATTGTGGTTATCTGGGTCATGAAGATCTTTTTTGTATAGTTATTCTGTTTTCTTTACACCTCTTCTTAATATCTTCTCCTGTTATGTCCATACCATTTCTGTCCTTTATTGAGCCCATCTTTGCATGAAATGTTCCCTTGGCATCTCTAATTCTCTTGAAGAGATGTCTAGTCTTTGCCATTCTATTGTTTTCCTCTATTTCTTTGCACTGATCACTGAGGAAGGCTTTCTTATCACTGCTTGCTATTCTTTGGAACTCTGCATGTAAATAAGTATATCTTTCCTTTTCTCCTTTGCTTTGCTATTGTTAGTAACCAACTGAAAAACTATATAAGGCCTTGATAAGAGCATTGAGTGGGTCCCTCTCTGCCCTCTTTTGATGTCTACATCAGAAGCTTTCTCTGTCCCTTTTTCACTGTAATAAATCTTTGCCACAGGAAGCTCTGAGTGACTGAAGCTGTGTCTTTGGTCCCAAAATGGAATTCTCTCCTTCAGAGATCACAAATCCGATACCATTCACCATAAGCTAGCAGGTCTTTAATTCACTTTGGGTTTATTTTTGTGCATGGCATTAAAAAATGATCTAATTCCATTTTGCTACATGTAGCTGCCCAGTTTTCCAGCACTGCTTGTGAAGAGACCGTCCTTTCAGTATTGAGTAGCCTTGCCTCCTTTGCTGTAGATTAATTGACCATAGGTGCATGGGGTTATTTCTGGGGCTTCTAGCCTGTTCCACTGATCTATATTTCTATTCTTGTGCTAGTAGCAAACTGTTCTGGTGACTGTAGCTTTATAGCATAGTCTGAAGTCAGAGAGTCTGATTCCTCTAGCTCCAATTTTCCTTCTCAAGATTGTTTTGTCTATTTTGGGTCTTTGTTGTCACCAAACACATTTTAGGATTTTTTTTTCTAATTCTGAGAAAAATGCCATTGGTAACTTAGATGGATTGCATTGAATCTATAGTTTTCTTTGGACAGTACAGTCATTTTGACAATGTTGATTACTCTAATGATCATGGTGTATCTTTCCTTCTGTTTATATCATTTTTTTTATTTCCTTCATCAGCATCTTATAGTTTTCTAGGTACAGATATTTTGTGGCCTTCAGTTCAGTTCAGTTTGGTTCAGTCGCTCAGTCATGTCTGACTCTAGGTATGTTAATTCCTAGGTATTTTATTCTTATTGATGTGGGGATAAATGGAATAATTTATTGAATTTCTCTTTCTGATATTTCATTGTTGGTATATATAAATGCACCAGATTTCTGTGTATTAATTTTGTAATAAAATTAATTGATGTAATCAAATTGATCTGGTATTTTTCTGGTAACATCTTTAGGATCTTCTATGTATAGTATTATGTAATATGAGAACAGTGACAGTTTAACTTCTTTTCTGACTTGGATTCCCTTTGTTTCTTTTTCTCCTCTGATTGTGTTAGCTAGGACTTTTAAAACTGTGTTGAGTAGCACTGGCAAGAGTGGTCCTCCTTGTCTTGTTCCTCAGCTGAAAGGAAATGCTTTCTTCAGCTTTTTATCCTTGAGTATGATGTTACCTGTGGGTTTCTTGTATATGGCATTAGTTATGTTGACCTATGTTCCCTCTATGCCTACTTTCTGGAGAATTTTTTGTCATAAGTAGGTACTGAATTATGTCAAATACTTTTTCTTCATCTCTTGAGATGATCAGTTTTTTATGTGATATATCACATTGATTGATTTGCAGATATTGAAATATCCTTGCGTTCCTAGGATAAATCCCAATGGTTCATAGTGAATGACCCTATTAATATATTGTTGGACTTAAATTGCTAGTATTTCTTGAGGATTTTTTGCGTGTATATTCATCAGTAGTTTTCTTTTTTTGTGATATATTTGTTTGGTTTTGTTATCAAGGTGATGGCAGCCTGGTAGAATGAGTTTGGGAATATTTCATCCTCTGCAATTTTTGAAAGAATTTTAGAAGGATAGATGTTAGCTCTTCTATAAATGTTAGATAGAATTCACCTGTGAATCCATCAGGTTCTAGACTTTTGTTTGTTGGGAGTTTCTTAATCATAGTTTCAATTTCAGTGCTTGTGGTTGGTTTGTTCATAAATTTTATTTCTTCCTGATTCAGTTCAGTTCAGTTCATTTCAGTAACTCAGTCGTGTTCAATTTTTTGTGACCCCAAGAACAACAGCACACCAGGCCAGCCTGTCCATCACCAACTCCCGGAGTCCACCCAAACTCATGTCCATCGAGTTGATGACGCCATCCAACCATCTCATTCTCTGTTGTTCCCTTCTCCTCCTGCCCTCAATCTTTCCCATCATCAGGGTCTTTTCCAATGAGTCACCTCTTTGCATCAGATTGCCAAAGTATTGGAGTTTCAGCTTCAGTATCAGTCCTTCCAATGAACACTCAGACTGATCTCCTTTAGGATGGACTGGCTGGATCTCCTTGCAGTCCAAGGGACTCTCAGGAGTCTTCTCCAATACCACAGTTCAAAAGCATTCATTCTTCAGTGCTCAGCTTTCTTTATAGTCCAACTCTCACATCCATACATAACCACTGGAAAAACCATAGCCTTGACTAGACAGACCTTTTCTGGCAAAGTAATGTCTCTGCTTTTTAATATGCTGTCTAGGTTGGTCATAACTTTCCTTCCAAAGAGTAAGCGTCTTTTAATTTCATTGCTGCAATCACCATCTGCAGTGATTTTGGAGCCCAGAAAAATAGTCAGCCACTGTTTCCCCATCTATCTGTCATGAAGTGATGGGACCGGATACCATGATTTTAGTTTTCTGAATGTTGAGCTTTAAACCAACTTTTCCACTCTCCTCTTTCACTTTCATCAAGAGGCTCTTTAGTTCTTATTCACTTTCTGCCATAAGGGGTGTCATCTGCATATCTGAGGTTATTGATATTTCTTCCGGCAATCTTGATTCCAGCTTGTGCTTTCTCCAGCCCAGCATTTCTCATGATGTATTCTGCATATGAGTTAAATAAGCAGGGTGACAATATACAGCCTTGACGTACTCCTTTCAGTCTTGGTAAATTATAACTTTCTACTAATTTGTCCATTTCTTCCATGTTGTACATTTTACTGGCATATAGTTGCTCAGAGTAGTCCTTAATGATCCTTTGTATGTCTATGGTGTCTTTCGTAACATCTTTTTTCATTCTTAATTTTATTAGCTTGAGTCCTCTCCTTTTTTTCTTGATGAATCTGGCTGAAAGTTTATCAGTTTTGTTTATCTTTTCAAATAATCAGCTTTTAATTTCATTGATCTTTGCAATTATTTTCTTTGTCTCTATTCATTTATTGCTGCTCTGCTGTTTATAATTTCCTTCCATCTACTAACTTTAGGTTTTGTTTATCATTTTTCTCTAGTTGTATTAGGTACAATGTTAGGTTGTTTATTTGAAATTTTTTTGTTTTATGAGGCAAGATTGTATTGCTATAAACTTTCCTCTTAGAACTGCTTTTCCTGCATTCCATAGATTTTGGATCATTGTGCTTTTTCCCCATTGGTCTCGGTATTTTTTTATTCCCACTTTGATTTCTTCAGTGATCGATTGATTGTTTAGTAGCATACCGTTTAGCTGCCACGTGTTTTGTATCTTTTATTTTTTTGTAGTTTATTTCTCATCTCATAGCACTGTGATCGGGAAATACACTTGATATGATTTTGATTTTCTTAAGTTTTCAAAGGCTCACCTTGTGGCCTAGCATGTGATCAATCCTGAAGAATGTTCTGTGTGCTCTTGAAAACAATGTGAGGTCTTCTGCTTTTGGATGGAATGCTCTATAAATATGAATCAGTTCCATCTGATCTACTTTGCCATTTAAAGCCTTTGCTTTCTTCTTAATTTTCTGTCATCATCGGTCCATTGATGAAAGTTGGGTGTTAAATTCCCCCACAATGATTATGTTACTGTTGATTTCTCCCTTTCTGGTTGTTAGTATTCACCTTACACATTGAGTTGCTTGTATGATAGGTGCATATATGTTTAGGATTGCTGTATGTTCTTCTTGGATTGAAAGTTGATAGTTATTTGGTGTCCTTCTTTGTCTTGTATAACAGTTTTTGTTTTAAAGTCTATTTTGTCTGATATGAGGATTGGTACTCCAGCTTTCTTTTGATTTCCATTTACATGGAATACATTTTCCTATCCTTTTACTGTCAGACTGTAAATGTCCATAGATCTGAAGTTGGTCTCTTGCAGACAGCATATTTATGGGTCTTGTATTTCTTCCACCCAACCAGTCTATGCCTCTTGGTTGATGCATTTGATCCATACCCATTTAAGATAATTATTGATATATATGATTCTAATATCATTTTCTTTATTGCTTTGGGTTTGTTTGTGTAGGTATTTTTCTTCTCTTTTTTTCTGCCTGGAGAAGTTACTTTAGCATTTGTTGTAATGCTGATTTGGTGGTGCTGAACTCTCTTAAATTTTGTTTGTGTGTAAAACTTTTGATTTCTTCATTGTATTTGAATGAGAGCCTCACTGGTTAGAGTATTCTTGGTTAGAAGTCCTTCCCTTTCTTTACTAAATATGTTGTGCCATTCCCTTCTGGCTTGCAGAGTTTCCACTGAGAAATCATGTTAACCTTACAGAGGCTCCCTGGTATGCTATGTGTCATTTTCCCTTTGTTCAATATTTTATGTATGTCTTTAATGATTGCTATGTGTCTCAGTATATTCCTCCTTGAGTTTATCCTGCCTGGGACTCTGTACTTCCTGGACTTTGTTGACTGCCTCTTTTCCCATGTTTGGGAAATTTTCAGCTGTTAGCTCCTCAAATATTTTCTTAAGTCCTCTCTCTCTTCTCCTTCTGGACCCTTATAATGCAAATATTGGTGCATTTAGTGTTGCCACAGAGGTCTGTTAGACTGTCTTCATTTCTTTTTATCCTTTTTTTTTTTCTTTTTTCTGTTTCGTGGCAGTGGTTTCCAGCATTCTCGGTTACTTATCCATTTTCTGCTTCAGTTATTCTGCTATTGATTCTTTCCAGTGTATTTTTCAATTCAGTTATTGTATTGTTCTCTCCATTTGCTTGTTCTTTAAGTCTTCTAGGTCTTTATTAACCATTTCTTGCATCTTTTCAATCTTTGCCTCTGTTCTTTTTCCAAGATCCTAAGTCTCCTTCATTATCATTATTATTATTTTTTTTTTTCTTGAACATTGTCTGTCTATACTTCATGGCCTTGTTTTACCTTAGTCTTATCATGTTCCTTTTTCTGGAACATAATCTTACACCTTTTCATATTGTTTAGCTTTCTGCAATTGTGGTTTTAGTTTTGGAGGCTGCATGATTGTTCTTGCTTCTGCTTTCTACCCTCTGGTGGATGAGGCTATCTAAAAGGTTTGTGAAAGCTTCCTGATGGGAGGGACTAGTGGTGGGTAGAACTGGGTTTTGCTCTAGTGGGCAAGGCCATGTTCAATAAAACTTTAATACACTAGCTTGCTGGTGGGTAGGGTTGTGCTCCCTCCTGTTAATTTTTTTACCTTAGGTAACCTAGTCCTAGAGTCTATAGGCTCTATGGTAGGACTAACATGACCTCCAGGAGGGTTTACACCAAGAGACACCTCGCAGTACTGCTGTTCCCAGTGCGACTGTCCCTGCGGCGAGTCACAGCTGCCCCACATGTCTGCAGGAGACTCTCCAACACTATCAGGCAGCCCTGCAGTGAGTCACAGCTGCCCCACATGTCTGCAGGAGACTCTCCAACACTATCAGGCAGGGTTTGATGCAGTGTCCTGTGGGGTCATTGCTCCTTTCTCCTAGGTCCTGAGGCATGTAAGATTTTGTGTGTGTCCTCCAAGAGTGGAGGTTCTGTTCACCCAGGTCTTGTGGAAGTCCTACAGTAAAATCCTGCTGACCTTCAAAGTCAGATCCCCTGGGGATACCTGATCTCTCTCCCTCTCTCTGCTGGGTCCCCAGGCTGAAAAGCCTGACATGGGGCTCAGAACTTTCACAAGAGTGGGAGCACTTCTGTGCTATAATTGTTCTCCAGTTTGTTGGCTGCCCACCCATTGGGTATGAGATTTGATTTTATCATGATTGCACTCCTCCTCCCATCTTGTTGTGACTTCTTCTTTGTCTCTGGACGTGGAGTATCTTTTTTGATGGGTTCAAATATCTATGGTACTTCAATAGTTAGTTGTGATTTCAATGCTTTCACAGGAGGAGGTGAGTGCGCATACTTCCTCTCTACCATCTTGAACCAATCTTCTTTGGCAATGCTTTTCAATGACTTCTTTAAAATGCTCTAGACTGCCTCTTATTTCTACATACACAAACACACACACATGAGTTTAATCAAAATGTTAACTTCCTTGAAAAATTAATTTGAGTGCACATTGGCCAGCGCATACATATAAAGTGGGCTCGTGCTATGACTGAAAAATAAAAACAGACTCAAAAGTAAACTCAAGCACTCTACAATATTGCATAACAATGTACAAGATTACAAGAAAAATTAAAGTAAATTAAAAGAATAAATAATGGAAAGAAACAAAGAATCACTCCTGTTCTCAGAAATAGACTTAAGTGATTGTAGAGGCTTTTAATTCTTTGATATTTTCCAGTATTAACTAAAAGAAAAAGAAGAAGAAAAGAGGGAAAAGAAAGATGCCAATTTTGAAAAGTAAATATACTTTTTGAATCCTCCATGACATCCACCATGGTGCTTGGCATATGACAGGCATCAGTAAATATATATTAATGGGTTGATGTAAACACTGATTCAGTTCAGTTCAGTCGCTCAGTAAGGAGTCATATATGTGATACACAGAGAAACATGCAGTTCCATCACAATAGCATCATAATAAGAAAGAACCTCTGAGAATTAGAAATGATTAAAATAAGAACAGGAGCAGCACTCTAGGAACATTGTGTACCCATGTGAAAGGCCACAGCTCTTTCCTGACCCTGAGGTCGCTAGGCATTTTGACAGACTTTGCAATTGTGTCCGCAAGGGCTTTTCTGTGAATACAAGCCTCTGCCTGTTCTCAGAGCCCACTCAGAGATTCAGAGACCCGTGGGGAACACAGCCAGGCCAGTTTGGGTTCATTCAGTTTCCACTGCTATAGATAGCCATAAAACTCAGATAGAATCAAGGAAGTGAGCTAGTTTGTAAACAGGAAGCCAGCATTACCATTTGTCCTGGTTTTTCCCCAACAATACTCTTGAGAGTCCCTTGGACTGCAAGGAGATCCAACCAGTCCATCCTAAAGGAGATCAGTCCTGGGTGTTCATTGAAAGGACTGATGTTGAAGCTGAAACTGCAATACTTTGGCTGCTTGATATGAAGAGCTGACTCATTTGAAAAGATCCCAATGCTGGGAAAGATAGCAGGCAGGAGGAGAAGGGGGTGACAGAGGATGAGATGGTTGAATGGAATCACCGACTCGATGGACATGGATTTGGGTGGACTCTGGGAGTTGGTGATGAACAGGCAGGCCTGGTGTGCTGCAGTTCATGGGGTCGCAAAGAGTCAGATACGACTGAACGACTGAACTGAACTGAACTGAAGGAACAGATAGAGTGAACATTTTGCATTGAAACAAAATCTTCCCCTAAAAGCTCTATTCCTCCGCTTCAAAGGTCTGTCTGGAGTCTGGCTGGGAAGGTGCAACTTGGCTAAAGCAATCTTTGCTTTCTCTTTCCCTCAGCATTCTGTTTAAGGGACTGAGAAATATTAACTTAAAAGCTCAGGCAAAAGCTTGCTCCTCATTCAATCCTGCTCACTAAAGCTGCAATAAGATTTTCTACAATTCAGTTCTGTATCATATAATTCAATGTTGCTAAAAGACTAGATTGTAAATGTTCTTGCCGGAAAAAAAAATTATATGACATGATAGAGATGTTGGGGGCTTCCCAGATGACTCAGTTGTAAAGAATATGCCTGCCAATGCAGGAGACAAAAGAGACATGGGTTTGATCCTTGAGTCGAGAAGATCCCTGAACCAGGAAATTGCTGCCCACTCCAGCAATTTTACCTGTAAAATCCCCTGGACAGAGGAGCCTTGCAGGTTACAATCTATGGGATCACAAAGAGTCAGACATGACTGAGTGACTGAGCATGATAGAGATATCAGCGGGCACTACGATGGTGAACACATTATAATATGTAAATGTATCAAAGCAAGACCTTAAACTTACATTGCACACCTTAAGCCTTACATCATGTTATGTGTCAAATATATCTCAATAAAATACACAAACAACCCCCAAAAGTGGTTTGCCAGAATTGCAGTTACATGAAGTCAGTTCAAAGAGCTTCAGACACCTCTCAGTCCATCAAACTATGGTGGGTTCCTGGTTAAGTCCTTTTCTGTAGCTGCCAAGTCCACAGGCATGGCTTTCGCCCAGATGACTGATTCGCTCTCCATTTCTCTGCTGGGACTGTTCTTTGTGCTCTGATTACTGACTCACTATTAGCTTCCTTTGTCCTTCCCAACCTCTCCTCTCCACAGCTCCACCCCTGCCAGTACTTATTCAAACACTGTTATAGGGGGAAGGACTACTGAAGACATTTCCACTTAGACATCTTCATACTAGGAAGAAGGAATGTTAGAAAATGTATTAAACAATTGTTTCGCACCTGCTGAAACTGTAAGAAATGTTTGATGGGTAAAAAAAATAATAGAAATTCTGTTTGTAAAAGAACAATTCTCCCTTTGCATATAAACATAATTAAATTAACATGTAAAGAAAGTGGTCAAGGGAAAAAAAAAATACAAGAGGGTGAAGCACTGCGTCACAATGGTCCTCATCAGAAAAACTCAAAACAACATTTTGCAATTCTAGAAGCTTGCACTGGAATAAAAATATAATGATATAAGAATATTTATCACAGCAGAATTTGTCACAGCAAACCACTGAAAATAACCTTGGTACCAATCAATGGAAAGTGGTTGAATAAAATACATATCCATCCATACCATGGAATATTACATAGATATTTACAAAGCCTGGAAAGCTATTCAAGATATGATCTCAAAAAAAAAAAAAAAGAAAGAAAGAAAAACAGTTGAGTAATAGCAGCTGTAATGTAATTCTATTTTTCCTCAAAAAAATGTGATTTTTGTATGCATTGCTGTTGGTGCGCCTATGGTTTTGCTTGCACTGGATAAATTATAGAACAGTTACCAAATTACTCACATTGGTTATGTCAGGAAGTTGACACATCTGAATTGTTTTTTTGAACTTGCATTGCATTTATAACTTTAAAAATAAAGCACCTGAAGTTTTCAAGATACTTTAACTCATCTAGACTTTTGATATCCCAATAAATTATATGAGGAAGCTTAAAAATAAATAAAATACATGATTTTGTGGCAGGAAATAGTTATAAACCCATTTAACCACTTCAAACTCTTGGAAACAAGATATGTAATTTTGTTCTCTTTACAAAGATACTTCTTCACTTTATCTCTTATTACCACATTAGGGGATCTTAGCAGTCTTGATCCATTTTGAAGAGTCACACAAACTTTAAATAAAGAAGTAGGATGTCTACTTTCATCCCTTCTGATCACTGTCCTTAGCTAACTTTTAAATCAAGTGGGGTTTTTTTTTTACCCCTAGGAGGATCTGCAGGCTCATTTTTAAGGTGGAAGAGGGGTTCAGTTCAGTTCAGTCGCTCAGCTGTGTCCAACTCTTTGTGAACCCACGGCCTGCAGCATGGCATGCTTCCCTCTCCATTACCAGCTCCTGGAGCTTGCTCAAATTCATGTCCATCGAATTGGCAATGCCATCCAACCATCTCATCCTCTGTCTTGAACACAGAAAATGTAGGAATGTTCTTGCCTACTGGCCACCTGGCGTGTGCTAAATTCAAGCATGCTATCCTGACATGAAGAAAAATAAGGCCATTCTTCTGCCCACTGATGATTTGTGAAATCTGAATCTTCTCTGTGTATCAAGTATTTCATTTCAAAGTTTTTAACTGGGACAAAAACACGGAGACATTGAAAATGATAGACTGCTTTTAGGCATTAAAATAATTCTTCATGATTTTCACTCTGTTATTTTCATGGTTGACCTGTCATTCTCATGAAAGGGCAGGGCTGTTCACAGATTGACTGACACGGTTGGCATCTCACAGGATGATTTAAACTAGCTTAATATAAACTGCTGTGCTGTGCTTAGTCCTGTCCGACTCTGCAACTCCACAGAGAGTAGCCCTCCAGGCTCTTCTGTCCCTGGGGATTCTCCAGGCAAGAATACTGGAGTGGGTAGCCATACCCTCCTCCAGGGAATCTTCCCAACCCAGGTATCGAACCCAGGTCTCCCGGATTGAAAGCAAATTCTTTACCAGCTGAGTTACCCGGGAAGCCCCAAGAGATATTTACTAAGATACTGGGATCTAGAGCTGTAGAGGTTGAAGAGTTTTAAAAATCTTAATTTCTATATATACAATTCAGTGCTACTTCCAAGTAGGTTACATACATACACATGTATGTACTTTATTACAGTTAAATATTGTGATCTGGCAGCTTATTATCATTGTAACATCATTTTCTAAAATTATATTCTGTTAAACACAAACTCAGGAGCCTACTTTGTGCTCCAGTATGTTAATTCTTCATCACAATATTGTGTACATAAAAAGTGTTCAATAAATATTTGTTGAATCGATAACAGAATTTAGCTATACAGTTCTATAAAACTTGTTATGACTTGGGCATGGCATTTTTCTATTCAACTCAATGCAAGTGCAATACTAATGAATGATAGAACCACGTTCTGAAACTATGTAAATGATTTTGATCCTAAAAAATCTGATGTACATGTATACACACACACCCCATCTGTATAAAACTTTGTACATAAAACAATCCTCTAGGAACAAAAAGGAAATTATACACAATTTAACATTTTCAGAAATATCTTTTTATTTTTGTCCTCTCTTTGTTTTTCTCTTTTACCCATTCATTTTTTTTTCTTTTTTGTCACTGTATATCTAATCATAAATAATCCTTTCCTCCACTGCTAGAAACATCTCTTTTTGGCTCTTCTCTCTGGCCCTGATGTGAGGAGCTGCCTATTTTTCTCAGAATCAGAGACCAGAGCATGGAATGATAAGTAAATCCAAGTTCTGCAAGCACCTACTCATGTCTGTGATTCTGAATTCATAATGTCTTTCATCCTTAGCTGTGAAATTGAGAAAAAGTAGTTTCTATGTTTTTGAATCAGGTTGCATTGCTTACATGAATCTAGAACCTCTTTCAATTTTTCCTATTTGACACTTGCTTGCCTTCTCTAGCAGAATAGAATTTTCCTACTTTTGTCAAGAAATTTGTCAAAGTCTCTGAAAATATACCTTCACCAAAAAATAACAATAAAAAACAGCCTGATCAGTTAATGGTAAATGACTCAGAAACATATGGATTAAATTCCCCTTAAAAACACAAGGATTTAAAAATTAAGCACAAAATTACTGAATAAAATATCTTTTTGCCAAATCCCAAATGTTTGAAAAATAGTTCAAGATGTTTGTTGAACCTGAAGTGGGCATGAGTTACCCATCCATATTTAATTTGGGTGAGATTAATTCTTACCAGCTGAATGCACTACTTAGTAGACTTGGTAAGCAAAAGAAAACAACAACATAAAAGCAACTTTTTACTTAAAATTTTAATATAAAATTCATTCAGCTTTATGGAGGTATAATTTACACGTCAGTTCAGTTCAGTTCAGTCACTCAGTCATGTCCGACTCTTCACAACCCCATGGATCACAGCACGCCAGGCCTCCCTGTCCATCACCATCTCCCTGAGTTTACCCAAACTCATGTCCACTGAGTCGGTGATGCCATCCAACCATCTCATCCTCTGTCATTCCCTTCTCCTCCTGCCCTCAGGGTCTTTTCAAATGAGTCAGCTCTTTGCATCAGGTGGCCAAAGTATTGGAGTTTCAGCTTCAACATCAGTCCTTCCAAAGAACACTCAGGACTGATCTCCTTTAGGATGGACTGGTTGGATCTCCTTGCAGTCCAAGGGACTCTCAAGAGTCTTCTCCAACACCGCAGTTCAAAAGCATCAATTGTTCAGCATTCAGCTTTCTTTGTAGTCCAACTCTCACATCCGTACATGACCACTGGAAAAACCATAGCCTTGATTAGACGGACTTTGATTGGGAAAGCAATGTCTCTGCTTTTACTATGCTGTCTAGGTTGGTCATAACTTTCCTTCCAAGGAGTGCCTTTTAATTTACATACAGTATTGTATAAATTTAAGTTATACAATGTGTTGATTTCACACACTTATGTATTGAAAACTGATTGTCACAATAGCATTTGTTAGCACCCACACACATCACAAAACTGCCATTTCATTTTTGTGTGTGTGAGAACATCTGTACTTTGTAGAATATAATCATTCACATCAAAACTAAATTACTTTTGCTGACAACTTTCTAGACACATGCGCTGTTGTCATTACAGCTTTTCCATGACATCCAAGTCATCAGTTCAGTTGATCAGTCCTGTTCACTCTTTGTGACCCCAAAGACTGCAGTATGCCAGGCCTCCCTGTCCATCACCAACCGCCGGGGTTTACTCAAAATCATATCCATTGAGTCGGTGATGCCATCCAACTATCTCATCCTCTGTCATCCCCTTCTCCTCCTGCCCTCAATCTTTCCCAGCATCAGGGTCTTTTCCAATGAGTCAGTTCTTCACATCAGGTAGCCAAAGTACTGAAGTCTCAGCTTCAGCGTCAGTCCTTCCAATGAATATTCAGGGCTGATTTCCTTTAGGATGGACTGATTTGGTCTCCTTGCACTTTGCTATCTAAGTCATACCACAAACTATATTTTGATAAACTATTCATAAAACCTACTGTCTACTGTCTAATGCCTATGTCTTCCAATGATTTCAGTTTAGATATTTTCTTTGGTAATATGGCCAACAAATACTGTGGGATGATGAGAATGGCTGTGCTGAAAGGAAGCATGTTACTGAAAGAAAAACTTCTTCCCAGGGTAATTTTGGCCTTTACTGATAATAAAGATTTCTATTTAGTTGCTTCATCACTTGGCCTTGTAAGTATTGCTCCCATCAATCTTGATGAGAGATTCATCCCATCCTAACAGATGGGTCCAAGACTAGGTAACCAATAAATAAGTGTGGTTATTGAAAATTTAAAATTGATAGTAAAGAATTGATGTATACAATATACTTTTATCCAAAGAAATACTGTTTCTAAGTACAGAAGTCTGATAAAGTCCAGTGGATAGAGATGATTAAAAAAAGAGAAATTGTTGGAGAGGGAAATAAAAGAGAGAGGGGTCTCTTAAACACCCTCTGTCAAAGTTCTGATTTGGGGCCAGTTCAGTTGCAGCAGCATAGATTTTAATGGGAAGAAAGTTGACTTTTTAGGCTAGAGTAGATTCCTCGTTTTCCAGCTTGCAGATATTTCAGTCAATAGAGTTAGTTGAGGAAAGTATATGATAATAAAGGCAGTTTGTTGATTTTCTACTACTGCCATACCAAATTATTTAAGCCAAATAGTGGCTTAAAACAATACATATTTATTATTTTACAGTTAGGCAGGTAAGAAGTTGGGCACCTGTTTTGTTAGGCTCAAAATAAGGTGTCAGCATATCTCCATTTCCTTTGGAGGCTTTAAGGGACAAACCATTTCTTTGCTTTTTCTAGTTTTTAAGGTTACTCACGTTCTTTGGCTCATGGCCTTATTCCCCCTTCTTCAAAGCCAGCAGTGCTCCATTGTTTTGACCTTATGTTTTATCTCTTCCTTTCTCCTCCCTCCCTCTATCCATTTATAAGGATTTTTGTGAATAACTGGACCCATCCAGGTAATCCAAGATAATCTTTCTATTACAACGTTATAATAAAAATTCCATCTGTTTTCTTAATATCCTTTTACCATGAAACATAACATATTCATAGCTTCCAGGGGTTATTACATAGACATTTTCAGACATAGAATGTGGGCATTGTTTTATCTATTGCACATTACAATCTTATTTCTAGATGGAAGTCCTAAGGGAGTGAGGGATGGGCTACTGCCTTTATGGCAAACTTTTTTTTCTCTCCAGGGAGTGGAATAATACAATAATAATCTGCCACCTGTAATACTTTTGCTCAATGATTTCCAAAACTGTAGATATGCCTTATTTTCTGCTTAAGTCCGAACGTTGATTTACTATGATCAGGTCAATGCATGGATTAAAAGAATCAATGAATCCTAATCTATCGAGTTGCTACTGTGTGCTTAGAAGCAGACTCCTGACTAACATTTGTGCTATATTTGGACGATTTGAAAGCCAAGATCCTGAACATTCAAAAGTGGATCTACATTATAACTGAGTTAAGGGCATTATCTCTAAATGGTTCTGTGTTCCCTGAACATAAACTTCAAACTTTTTTGGCAATGAGAATAAAGAAATACACCAGAAAATAAACTTTTAAATAAAAATGGCAAAAGCATTGGCCTTTATGTGAGAGTTATAAAAACTAAGCATTTTGGTAAATTCTAATCTCCTGAATTCAGAAATATAAACTTCTTAGGAAAGAAAACAAAATATTTAATGAGGTTTTGGAGACACAAATAGAACTTTAAAAAGGCATATGGCAGAATTTTCCCATTAAATGCACAACTAGAATGATAAAATTTTCAATTAATTGTCAGAGGTTAACCAAAACATGTATGTGTTTGATTTTCTCATATTTATTAATATAATCTTATTTTATTTCCCTTGTCTTATTTTTTGTACTCTTCCCTATATTAAGAAGTGCCTTTTCTCCAAAGAAGACCTTACAAGGCCAATAAACACATGAAAAAATGCTCTACATAGTTCATTATAAGAGAAATGCACATTAAAACTACAATGAGGTATCACCTCAGATCAATTAGAATGACCCTCATCAAAAAAATCTACAAACCATATCTGGAGAGGATGTGGAGAGAAAGGAACCGTCTTACAATGTTGGTGGGAATGTAAATTAATAGAGCTACTATGAAGAATGGTATGGAGATTCCTTAAAAAAAAATTAGGAACAAAAATACCATGTGAACTATCTGACTACTGGGCATACACCAAAACCACAATTCAAAAAGACACATGTACTCCAGTGTTTACTACAACGATATGTACAATAGCCAGGATATGGAAGCAACCAGGATGTCCATCAGCAGGTGAATGGTTAAAGATGAGGTACATATATGCAATGGAATATTACTCAGCCATAAAAGAGAATGAGTCAGCTGTAGTGAGGTGGATGGACCTAGAGCTTGTTATACCAAGCGAAGTCAGTCAGAAAGAGAAAAACAAATATTGTGTATTAATGCATATATATGGAATCTAGAAAAACAGTACTGATGAACTGACTTGTGGACACAGAGGGGCACGGAGAGGGTAGGACAAATTGAAAAAGTAGTTCTGACATATTTACACTATGTGTGTAAAAGAGATAGGTAGTGGGAAGCTGCTATATAATGCAGGGAGCCCAGCCTGGCACTCTGATGACCTACAGTGGGGGGATGGGAGGTGAAAGGAGGTCCAGAAAGAGGGGATATATGTGTAATTATGGATGATTCACATTGCTGTAGGACAAACAGAAACCAATACAACATTGTAAAGCAAATATACTACAATTAAAAAATAAAATTAAAAAAAATAAGTGTTTAACACAAAGAGTACCAGCTCATTAGTCATTTATTCTTCCTTTACTGGAAGAAAAAATAATACATAAAAATTAAATGTATTTATAGCTTATGAAGGATGGCATATACAATACACAAAAATTAAAAAGAAATTAATAAATGAATATTTGTAAGAAAACACTAGCTTTGAGTAGATATTTACTTCAATGCTCACTAAACCATACTTCAAAAGTCCTAAAAAAGAATGCCAAACTAAAATCAATACCTAGCTATCCAAAGATTTTTTAAAATCCTGTTTGGCCATAGATGGTAACACATTGTGATTTCCAGTTTTCTCTAAGTCCTGAGTGGGAACATCTAGTTGGTCAGAGGGAGGGGAGACAGTGTATTAATGTAAGCTTTTATAGCAGGAAGAACAGCCACTAAGTATGGCCCAGTATCTCAATTATTTTAGGACTCTCCTCAAGCTATAAAGAATTTATATGCTAGGCAATCAAAATATCACTGAATTATGAGGGTAGATTACACTGAAGCAGCTATTTATTATTATTAGTTATAGGAATGTCTATTAGTTTATTGAGAACAAATGTCCAGCTGATATTTTAAGCCCATTATTTATACATTATTTAATTTTTTTTCTTAAAAGTACAAGGATATAGGTGTCATGATGTGAACTTCACAGTTGAAGTTTAAAGAAATGGGTAACTAGCCTGCCGAGGCTCTTACAATTGACTACAAACAACATGCCCTTCTGCTAGCCTCTAACTCTAATCCTAACTACATTAAAACCAATAAGCTGTCTTCCTTTTAAACTACTAAACACATAAAATCCTTTTGATAGGTTTCAACAAAGCCCAAGGGAGTGTTGCACCTTCCCCTGTTTTGTTATAAAAATAGAAACCCTTCACACACTGAGTGCAGCTCAACAGACTCATTCCCCTAGCCCACCTCCCTCACATGATGCAGAGTCCTACCAAAATTCTGATTTCAGTACTGAACATCAACTTTACAATTATACTTGGAAAGTGGCAAAGATGGCATTTAGATCCCTTACTATGCAAAAGAGAAGATGGGGTAAAAACTGAATACTGAAGTGCATCATAAAGAAAATGAACTTAAACAACTGCCTTCTCCTTTGATCTACCAAAGGGCGGTAATTAGTTTCAAAAACCACTGGGCTTAGTTTCTAAAATACTGTGAGCTTTCGGTTCCCTCTCTAGTATTTTAAATCCAATGACAGTGTTAGTCACTCAGTTGTGTTTGACTCTTTGCAACTCCATGGACTATAGTTTGCCACGCTCCTCGTGGAATTCTCCAGGCAAGAATACTGGAGTGTGTTGGCATTTCCTACTCCAGGGGATATTCCTGACCCAGGAATCGAACTTGGGTCTCCTGCACTGGAGGCAGATTCTTTACTGTCTGAGCCATGAAGAGAGCCCTTAAGTCCAATAGTATTCTAAAATTATTAAGGATCAATTTCACCTGAGGCATGGCCTGAAACTTTACCCTCAGAGATTATTTTTCCTAATTTGATTTGTTCCTGAGTGCACAAACAGGAAAACATAAGGAAGAGATTAACCCTAACAAATTTGAGAAATCAGAAGTTTGTTGTTCACTCACTCAGTCATGTTCAACTCTCTGCAACCCCAGGGACTGCAGCATGCCAGGCTTCCCTGTCCTTCACCATCCCTAGAACTTGCTCAAATTCATGTCCACTGAGTATGTGATGCCATCCAACTATCTCGTCTTCTGTCATCCCCTTCTCCTCCAGCCTTCTCTCTTTCCCAGCATCAGGGTCTTTTCCAATGACTTGGCTCTTGCATCAAAGTATTGGAGCTTCAGCTTCAGCATCATTCCTTCCAATTAATGTTCAGGACTGATTTCCTTTAGAATGGACTGGTTGGATCTCCTTGCAGTCCAAGGGACTCTCAAGAGTCTCCTCCAACATCACAGTTCAAAAGCATCAGTTCTTTTGTGCTCAGCCTTCTTCATGGTCCAACACGCACATCTGAACATGACTACTGGGAAAACCACAGGTTAGACTATATGCACTTTTGTTGGCAGAGTAATGTCTCTGTTTTTAATACACTGCCTAGACTTGTCATAACTTTTCTTCCAAAGAGTAAGTATCTTTTAATTTCATAGCTGCAGCCATCATCCGCAGTGATTTTGGAGCTCAAGAAAATAAAGTTTGTCACTATTTAATTGTTTCCCCATCTATTGGCCATGAAGTGATGGGCCTGGATTCCATGACTTCAGTTTTTTGAACTTTGAGTTTTAAGCCAGCTTTAACACTCTCCGCTTTCACCTTCATCAAGAGGCTCTTTAGTTCCCCTGCCATGAGTGTGGTGTCATCTGCATATCTGAGGTTACTGATATTTCTGCCAGCAATCTTGATTCCAACCTGTGCTTCATCCAGCTCGGCATTTCACATGATGTGCTCTGCATATAAGTTAAATAAGCAGGGTGACAATATACAGCCTTGGCATACTCCTTTCCCAATTTGGAACCAGTCCATTGTTCCATGTCCGGTTCTGACTGTTGCTTCTTGACCTGCTTAGGTGTTTCTCAGGAGGCAGTTGAAATATTCTGGTATTATCATCTTTTTAAGAATTTTCCATAGCTTGTTGTAATCTACAGAGTCAAATGCTTTAGCACAGTCAATGAAGCAATCCAGCAATTTTCTGGAATTTTCTTGCCTTTTCCATGATCCAATGGATGTTGACAATTTGATCTCTGGTTCCTCTGCCTTTTCTAAATCCATCTGGCACATCTGGAAGTTCTTGGTTCACTTACTATTGAAGCCTAGCTTGGAGGATTTTGAGCATCACCTTACTGGCATAGGAAATGAGTTCAATTGTGCTGTAGTTTGAATATTCTTTGACATTGCCTTTCTTTGGGATTGGGCTTCCCTTGTGGCTCAGCTGGTAGAGAATCCACCTGCAATGTGGGAGACCTGGGTTGGATCCCTGGGTTGGGAAGATCCCCTGGAGAAGGGAAAGGATACCCACTCCAGTGTTCTGGCCTAGAGAATTCCATGGACTCTATAGTCCATGGGGTCGCAAAGAGTCAGGCACAACTGAGTGACTTTCACTTCTTTGGGATTTAAATAAAAACTGACCTTTTCCAGTCCTGTGGCCACTACTGAGTTTTCCAGATTTGCTGGCATAATGGTGTGCAGCACTTTCACAGCATCATCTTTTAGAATTTGAAGTAGTTCAGTTGGAATTCTATCACCTCCACTATCTTTGTTCATAGTGATGCTTCCCAAGGCCCACTTGGCTTTGCACTCCAGAATGTCTGGCTCTAGGCAACTGACCACACCATTGTGATTATCCAGGTCATTAAGAACTTTTTTGATAGTTCTGTGTATTCTTACAACCTCTTCTTAATATCTTCTGCTTCTGTTAGGTCCATACCATTTCTGTCCTTTACTGAGCCCATCTTTGCATGAAATATTCCCTTGGTACCTCTGATTTTCTTGAAGAGATCTCTAGTCTTTCCCATTCTATTATTTTTCTCTATTTGTTTGCATTGATTGCTGAGGAAGGCTTTCTTATCTCTCTTTGCTATTCTTTGGAACTTTGCATTCAGATGGGTATGTTTTTCCTTCTCTCCGTTGCCTTTCACTTTTCTTCTTTTCTCAGCTATTTGTAAGGCCTTCTCAGACAGCCATTTTTCCTTTTTCATTTATTTTTCTTGGGGATGGTTTTGATCACCGCCTCTTGCACAATGTTACAAACCTCTGTCCATAGTTCTTCAGGCGCTCTGTCTATCATATCTAATCCCTTGAATCTATTTGTCACTCCCACTATATAATCATAAAGGATTTGATTTAGGTCATAAGTGAATAGCCTAGTGGTTTTCCCTACATTCTTCAATTTAAGTCTGGATTTTGCAATAAGGAGTTCTTGATCTGAGCCTCAGTCAGCTCCCGGTCTTGTTTTTCCTGACTGTATGGAACTTCTCCATCTTTGACAGGAAAGAATATAATCAATCTGAATACAATCAGCCAGATATAAGGTGTCATTTTTTTCAGCAAGGCTTTATTGGGGCTCCTGCTGCAGCAAAGGGGAGTGAGAATGAATAACAGCTTCCTTTCTAGCTTGCTCCCCAAGGAATGGGTGAGCTTTTTTTCTTATCCATTGAATGAGGGTAGGGGCATGTCCAGAAGTCGGGCTGGAAGGATAGCTCAGGTTCTTTGTCCACTCCTCTCATCATGCTGACCTCAGGGGGCATGCCCTGTACCCTACTTTTGCTTTCCACACCCATTCCTGGCTCTTTAGAAGTGGCATTAGGGGTTTCTTGGTCTTTTTGTTCACAATTTTCTCCAACTGCACATGCACCCAGTTACTTTTAGTCCTATACGGTTTCTTTGCATTTTGTTGTTTGGAGAGAGGACTGTCCAGGTGCAAGCATAGAAGCATGGCAGTAAAGGGTCCCAGGTTTTAGCCTGTCTTATTCTGAGAGACTTTGCATCCTTATTCTTGAGGGATAAGGGGGCCAAGTTCTCTTCTTCTGAAACTTATTTCTGCTGGACAGGGGCTGCAGACCCTAGCTTACCCTAGAGGTATAGAAGTCCCCCACTTATTGTCCCAAGGACCTGTAGGGACCTGGGCCTCTTTCCTCTGGAATGGACATTTTGGTCCAAGAAGGAGATCTGGGACCAACAGGTCCAGACCTTCCATTCCAAAGGTAGAGAAACATGTTAAAATTTAACCCCGAGATTAACAAAAATATAGACTGGCTTTTTGGCAGAGGTGACAGCCCCTCCCCTGTCTGGTCAACAGCTAAGAAAACCCTCCAAAATTAACCTGGTTCCCTCGCTTTCTAGACTCTTTAATAATTTATTGTTGTTCTGCTTTTTAGCCCTTGTTTGTTTAACCTTTTAGTTAAATTTGTGTCTTTTATGATCCAACAGTTTGAAGTAAGGCTCATTGGTGGCTCAGGAATTCAGCTTGTATAAGGTATTATTTTTGTCATCAACTTTTCCCCCAATAATTTCACCAGGAAAGATTTTTCAATGGAATTATATAATCTTAGCAATATTTTTGCTCTTCCTAATATCTATCTCACTATCTCACAACCGCAAAAGCGTTTTGGTGAGTGTTTATGTTATTACAGTTATAATTGTATAGACTTTTATTGTGTATAGTTTAAGGGTTTGGTCCAAATTCCCTAATAATCATATCGTGCTTCTATTTTACACTCTTTTTCTAATTCTTTCATTTGATCTTCAAGGAGTCCCCCGGTATAGGCAGGACCTTCTGCTCCTCCAGTGCAACAAGCTCTCCCCAAAGGGCATTATTAACAGTCAAGATTCTAACAGCCTAATGCCCTCCTTCCTTTTGCATGCTGCTTGCTGATGGCATCTTAATCTCTCTCTTCAGACCAGAAACCTCCTCTGAGTTTCTGATGCATGCATCCGGTTTTTGGTTGGCATCTCTGCCTGGATAGCCTACATGAACCTAAAGCTCAACACACCAGAACACTGGTCCCCTTCCTCATCACACCAGCTTTGCTGCCGTCCTTCTTGAATCAGCTTTCAGTGAGTCCTCCACCTTGTATTCTTGACTCTTCTATATTTTTGCAGATTTCACTTCCCAAGTATGTCTTGACTATTCTCAAAACTCTTTCCTCCCAATTCATCAAGAGACTTTGAACAGCATCCTTTAAACATCCTTCATAGAGTCACCCAAGTGAATTACTTCAAACCCAAATAGGACCATAGTATCTTCCACAAGATTCTCCACTGTCTGCAGAATTAAGTCCAAGTTCACTAGTAAGTGGTATAAGACCCCTCGTGAGCCACCTTCTACCTTCTTCACATTTTGTTTCCCGCTCAGGTTATCCAGGGTTGAAGCTGGTCCGCATCGTTTTGTCTCATCACTTGACAGATTTTGTGCTCTGGCTACCTGGCATCGCTTGAGCCCTTTAAGAAAGCTCGATTTCCTTATGTTCCTTTTCCCCTTGAACTGCCTCAACTCTATTACAAAAAGATTCTCAGTCCTAGTTAACGTGTCACCTCTGCCCAGAAACTTTCCCTAAGCCCCTTCCTGTATTCACATCCACATACGATGAGTCCTTTTCCGTACCCACAAACTTGTATGTTCTTCATTACAAATGGGTACAAGGTCATATTGAGCCTGAACATTTCTTAAGGATAATACTTGTAAATACCTGGGATCCTCTCATTTCAGTGTCTGCAATTTTTTATACAGGAATACAGGTATTTAAACTATTTTGTGTGTGTGTGTGTGTGCATGTGTGGTTACACCATGATGTCTCTAACACCAATTTTATCTACTTCAAAACCCAAATAAGTACTACCATTTTGGTAAGACAGAAAAATCACTAGTTTGAAATGTTACATTTTCATAGTTTGATACCATACACAATAAGTAGAATTTTAAATGAAAATTGATTGATCTGGTAAAATGTTCATATTCTGCCCACTATTTTCACAGTTCTGGGTCCAAAATCATTATAATAAAGTTTCTACTTTAGCATTCATCAAAACTGTGAAAGAAATGTTGCCATTCATAGATGTATTAGTGCAAAAGGGCCCAATGCTGCTTTCAAAGACTATTTTCTTATACAGAGACATTTCATAGTCTGGCAATCATCTTGTTAAACATTTCCTGTAAATTTTAAAAAATCATTACCTGGGAGTCTATCACTGTGGCACTAATCACACCTCTACAATTAAGCTTATTTCAACCCTTTCACTGTAATCCTTTTTCTTTAATCAGGGGTTTATTATTGGACTGCTAATGTAAAAGTTGAAATAAAAATCTCAGCCCAGGAATGAATTCTAATAGCAGTTATAGAAAACCCTGAGAAATTCTAATATTTTTCTGTGAGATTTATATTGGGATCTAGGTGTAATTCTCTCCCTCCTCTCCACCCCCAGCCTTTTTTTCTGTAGAATGATTTGCCTTACTTATGGGAGATGGAAGTTCTCCTCATGCCTTTAAGGATATCCTTTATCTATTGCATTTGGGTTTCCCTGGTATGAACACAAAAGCATAATTTTTTTTTTTTTTAAGCTGAAGGGAGCAGATACAATGGTCCAAGGATGTTTTCTGTCTTTTCTATATCACTAAATAGAAGTTCAGTTTCAACTTAGGTAATTCTAGAATGCCAAATGAGTCACCCAGGTTTTATGTCTCCCAAGAGGTTTACTAATGGAGAGGAGTTTTAAGTTCAAGGACAACATGTATCTTAATAACAAATTAGTAAAATTCTGACTTTAAAATGAGTTAATTTGGTATAAAACTTTACAGTTTCACAGTGAATTCACACATATGTTTGCATTAGCAACACAAAAATTCTATGAATAACCAAAGCCATCCTAAACTTCCTGATTACATCCTGAGTCCCCCTTTTCCCCACCCCCATGTCAGTTCAGTTCAGAGCTCAATCATCTCTCACCTTGATATCGTCTCCTGTCCCATCTAGTCATTTTTTCCCATTACAGCTGCAGACATGTTTTTAAATGATGCTGTGTTTTAAAATTAGAACACTTAATGGCTTCTCTCTTTTAAGATAAAAAAGAAAACCTTTGCATGGATGGCAGGTATTATTGTTTACCACCCTTATATCAGTCCCCATGTCAGTTTTCCCTAACCTATCTCTTCCAGAAAGCTGAAAGAGCTAAATATTCACCTTAGCCTTCCATGTGCTTACAGTTAGAGGCTGGCATGTGACAGTTTTCTGACCAGTGACGTATAACTGGAAATCTGATGACCACTGAGAAGAGTTGCTTTTGCTTTTTGAGACAGATGTAACTGGTGTTGCTACCTTTGCTTCATGTCTTCCTGTTTTGAACATGGTTATGATAACCAGTACTTCAGCAGCCATCTTATGACCATGAGACATCCCATGTGAGGATGAAGGACAATACACTAATCATGGATGCTGGAAAAACAACTATTCTGGGTCTTCAGTGATATCAGTGGAAGGCTAAACTGATGCTAACAATTGCCTACCCTTAAAACTTTTGCCACTGAACCCACGTTTTGACTACCTGTAGGATCTGCTATTACTTGAAACTGAGTACCCCAATAGAAATACATGGCTTACAAAGCCTTCCATAATTCTCCTGCCTTTCAGAGATACTGGTTTTCTCTGAGTTCCTAAAACGTTCCCCTCTGCCTTGATAATTTTCCTATCACATGATCAAATTGCCCACTCTGTAGATTTCATCTAATTAACTCCTACTCAGTCTTCATATCTCAGTTAAAATGTGCCTTTCTCCCAAAGACTTTCTCTGATCCCTAAATTAGGTCATCTCCAGTTATATATTCATATAGCTTTCAGTGATCGTCTTTCTTAGCACATATTATATATTGTGAGTGCATATATATTCATATGAGTATTTAACAATGTTATGTTTTCCGTGAGATTACAAGATCTATTAGAGTAGAAACTGTTGCTCACTACTGTCTGTTCAATTGTTAGCAAATGCATACTACTGAACAAACATTCAATCACTTCAAGGAAGGAAAGAATAAGAGAAGGAAGGAAGGAAAATAGCAATGTTGAGAGGGAGGAAAGAAAAGAAAAAAAGCTTATGAGAATTGAAATCTCAAATTTAAACTTAAACTTTCAACTTTCCTTTGACTCTGTAGCTTTCTATTTCATATGTAAAAAAGAAGAAGCCTAGAGAAAGTGGTCCGTGTTTTTTGAAACCCAATATAAAAGCATCGTACTGCACTTGTTGCAAAAAAAAAAAAAAAAGTTGAGAAACCTATTTATTTAGTTAGTTATTTTTAAAGTTCAGCCTGAATTTTCAAAAATTGTGCTGCAGTATAATAGACAAAATTATATTAGTTTCAGGTGTATAACACAATGATTTGACATTTGTATACATTGCCAAAATAATCGGCACCATCAGTCTAGTTACCATCTGTCACCGCACAGAGTTACAATTTTCTGTGTGTATGTGATGAGAACTTTTAAGATTCACCCTCTTTGCAGCTTTGAACTATGTAGTTCAATGTTACTGACTATAGTCACCATACTGTAAACTAATTATATCCTCATGGCTTATTTATTTTATATCTGGAAATTTGTACCTCTTGATTCCCTTCATGCATTTCACTTATCCAACCCCTCTGAAAAACATTTAGTATTTCTTCATTATTTTGGTGTCCTCTTAGCTAATTTAGTCTTCTTTGGAAAAAAAAAAAAAAAGTAGATTTGTGTTTTATTCTCAACACAGCATTGTTAAGAGCAAGGAATGGAAAGAGTGATCAGTCTTGACAATGGATTTCATAACTTGCTTAGGCTCAATAGACTCCTGGTAATTCATGCACGGTCATAAGGGACCATGGAATTCTCTGTAATTTTATATCAAATTTTGTACACACATGTATTTTTGTGGATAGGGAATTAAGAGCTTTAATCAGATTTTCAGTAAGATTTCAATTCTAAAGAAGGTTAAAGAAGCATTGGGTTAAGTAACTAAATATAGTGGTGATATTAGATATCAGAAATTATTTCCTCTTAAGAAAAGATTAACTTATAGGTATTTACTAGATGTACTTTTTGGAGAGGTATGGAAGTGAAAGTCACTCAGTTGTGACTGACTGTTTGCAACCCCGTGGACTATACAGTCCATGGAATTCTCCAGGCCAGAATACTGGAGTGGTTAGTCTTTCCCTTCTCCAGGGGATCTTCCCAGCCCAGGGATTGAACCCAGGTCTCCGACATTGCAGGTGGATTCTTTACCAGCTGAGCCACAAGGAAAGCCCAAGAATGCAGGAGTGGGTAACCTATCCCTTCTCCAAAGGATCTTCCTGACCCAGGAATCAAACTGCGGTATCCTGCATTGCAGGCAGATTCTTTGCCAACTGAGCTATCAGGGAAGCCCTTGGAGGGATATACTTGTAGTATAAATAAATCTATGTCATGATCAGCTCTGTTTTATGTGGTTTCTAAAACTTTGACTAAATATTTGCTAACCTGCCTTTTGCAATAGGCTGAGTAACACTATATATGCCAGACACTGTGTCAAAGTTATTAATTGTACTATCTCATTTAATTTTTCTAGAAAATCTATGAAACTACTATTATTATTTCCCTTTTCCAGATGAGGAAACCCTGTTTCTAAGAATTCTAATAACATATTCACTGTCAAAACTGAATGCAGGTGCAGTGAGAAAGTAAAGAAAAATATATTTTCAAATATCAAGAAAATCAAGACTTGTGTAAATGAGAAAAAGTGATCATTTGAAAGCAATGTGTGATAATGGCCAAAGATATAGTAGTAATAATAATAATAATAATAATAATGAGCATATTAGAATGTAAAAGAGATCCTTTGAGATTCTATTTGATCATGATCACTGGTTAAAAGCTGAGTCAAAGAGAAAGAAAAGATTCTAATCAGCAGGAATTATATGAGCAAGATCAGGAGGGAACAAGGTGAGTTTAAGGGGCTAAGAACTGTGTCTGGGCTAGGAGATATATTCCCCTTGGGAACAATGGGAGATAAGACTGGGAAGGATGCTTGCATGCAGTTCGATGGTCTCATGTGTTAAACTAAAATGCTTGACTTTTACCCTTAGATAATGAGAACCACTTGAAGAGTGTTTTGAACTGGGAGATGACATGATGCAAACGGTTTTTAGTTAGATTAATTTGGCACCAGTGCCCTGACTGGAACAGAACAAGGTGGTCTAGCCAGGAAAGCATATAAATTTGAGGGGAAGTGCGATGTGGATAGAGGCAGAAATATGAAGAAGGGAAGAGTCTAAAAAGGCATGCCCATGAACTTATTACGTTTAGTGTAAACTTGCCTATCTAAAAACAAACTCTCCATGTAGAGGAGAGGCCACTGAGGAAGTCCTAAGTTTGTGAGGTTCCACTCTGAAGGAAGCTTCAGCTGTGTGTACCTCATTTTCAACCACTTCATTTCTATTTTTTGTGTGCTCTGACTTACTATCTCTTTTCCCTTTTCATTCCTTCATTTATATATACATACATATACATGTATATATATATAGTGTCCTGGATATAGCACATAGCTAGTGCAGTGGCCCCAAGACAGAAATGAACTTGGATTGTTCCAAGAACGAAAAAAGAGCCAGTTAGGCTTGAATGTGGTAAGCCACAGAGGGAGTGGAAGGAAGGTAGGTAGAAATGGATGAATGAAGGTTGTTGAGGTCATTATAATAAGTTAGGGTGTTGCCATTGTTATGAATTAGGGTGCATATTTGGGAAAGGAGACAATTGGAAAGTTTTTAACATGAATGTGAGATGAGACTTCATTTCCATTTTGAAAAGATAACTCTGCCTGCTTACTGGACAATTAATCATAAGGGCAAGAGGAGAGGCAGGGAGATCTTGGAGTTTACTGCTGTTATCCAAGTAAGAGATACTCTGGTGGCTCAGACAGTATAGACTCTACCTGCCATGAAGGAGATGAGGCTCAGTCCCTGGGTTGGGAAGATCCCTGGAGAAGGGCATGGCCACCCACTGCAGTATTCTTGCCAGGAGAATCCCTTGGACGGAGGAGCCTGGCGGGCTTCAGTCCATGGGATCACCAAGAGTCTGACATGATGGAGTGACTGACTCTTTCACTCTCAAGTAAGAGATTGTGATGGGGGACTTGGCTAGGAGTGCAAAAGTGAGCAGTAAGACATATTGGGGCCTGGGCTATGTTTTGAAGGCAGAGTCGGTAGCATTTACTGATGGATTGGATATGGAGAAAGAAGAGTAGAATCCTGAATAATTTCTAGATTTTTTTTTTTACTTCAGCATGAATGACGGAGCTAAGAATATCTAAAACACTTAGACCAAAGGGAGGGAGGGTGAAAGCATCCTCTTGGTGTGGTAAGTTCATCTGTTCTGCTCCGTCTCTTAGATTTTAGCCGAACTTGGCCCTCTTCGCATAGAAAACTGATGACTTAATAATACCACCACACCTTTGGCATATTTCCCCAGGTGGCCAGCTCCTCTGTATTAGACTCTGGGAAGCCTTGCCTGTGTGAGTTGACTTCGCAGACAGCGCGTGGAGTCCAGAGGGCATTAGTGAGGCAAAGTAGCATGGGCGTTAGTGACATTAAGAGCTCCAAGATGTTATAATTTGGGGATCTTTAGATTTAGATTTGGAGAATGAAGGTGTAACCTAGAATGAAGACTAAACTAGACAGCATATTAAAAAGCAGAGACATTACTTGGCCAACAAAGGTCCATCTAGTCAAAGATATGGTTTTTCCAATAGTCATGTATGGATGTGAGGGTTGGACTATAAAGAAAGCTGAGTGCCAAAGAATTGAACTGTGGTGTTGGAGAAGACTCTTGAGAGTCCCTTGGACTGCAAGGAGATCCAACCAGTCCATCCTGAAGGAGGCCAGTCCTGAATATTCATTGGAAGGACTCATGTTGAAGCTGAAACTCCAATACTTTGGCCACCAGATGCGAAGAACTGACTCATTTGAAAAGACGCTGATTCTGGGAAAGATTGAAGGCAGGAGGCGAAGGGGACCACAGAGGATGAGATGGTTGGATGGCGTCATTGACTCAATGGACGTGAGTTTGAGTATACTTCAGGAGCTGGTGATGGACAGAGAGGCCTGGTGTGCTGCAGCTCATGAGGCCGCAGAGTCAGACACGACTGAATGACTGAACTGAACTGAACTCAATGAAGATGTAATTGACAGACCTGTGGACACTGAGAAAAGTGGCCAGTTTTCACAAAAAATGTGAAAGATCAAGGCAGAAAATTTCCATGATAATACTCCACATGAGTTAGAGACATATCAATATGTGGAATACTTTATTCCTGGCTTTACAAAAAAACCATATTGTGGACAGTCAGCCTGGCTACTAAAGTCACTGATAATGAAATTCACACAAGAACTTGAACTTTTTAAAACTAAACAACTTTCAACAGTTTATTTGTGCCAATTTAATTTGATTCCTTCATGTTAGCTCCTTTTATCAGTAAGAAGCTTTGTTAACAGAAGTATTCAACAGCAGGCTCTAAATAGGAGCCTATGAAATAGTGAGCCCACTTACAAAAATACAGTATTACTGTGACTTCTCGAGGATCCCATCATAATAAATATCTAGAGAGTTCTATTGTTTTCTGAGGAATTTTGGGCAAATGTTTCCCGATTTGGTTAGAAATTTGTAAAAAATGAATGGTAGTGCATTCTCATGGGTTGATTGATTTTTTTGTATTTCATTTTTGTTAGGAAAATAATTTTTTTTTAAAAGTCCATTTTAAAATTCAAACTTACTTTCTTCATTGCATAAAGGAAGCATCAAGAAGTTGAGAAAATTTATCATTGTTGAAATTTACTTCATTTTCTTTACAGATTATTTTGAATCTGGTTTAAGAAATTCATGTGTCCTCTCTAAACATATTATGGAAATGGTTCATTGAGTGCTGAGAAAAGTTTAGTCTCATTTTCTAGGCAGACTTTTTAACCTGACAATGCTAAATGGGGAGGAATTCTTCAGGATTATGTGTGTTTTGATAAAGATCCTGAAACAGCTGGTTATTTTCAGTCATTTCCTCATTGGGGAAAGACACTGCTGCTGTTTGGGTAAGGGAAATAGAATCTTGTTATCCATGCAAGATTAGGGAGAAAAAAAAAAAAACCACCAAAAATTTCAGGAGAAAGATTCCATTTTATTTTTTAAACACACACATTTTACTACTCTGTTCATAAAATATGTATTTCAAAATGTGTGTTCATGTGACAAAAATAATGAACCTACCAGTACTGTCAGATCCTGAAGATCAAGGGAAAATCACTTTAAGGTCTGTGAATAGGTGATTTGTAGCCTTCCAATCTTTCTCATGACAGAGAAGCTGGGTATTTAAAAGAACTTGAACCCACCTTTTCTAAATAAATTAGGCCCTGGACTACTTGATGACTCTGATTCAAAACTCTCATCATTTCACGGGGAGGTTCCTGTGAATTCATTGTGTGGTTTGCTCTGAGGCCTTGGGGATCCCATCTCTCAGGTACTGTCTGACTACACACAGGTAGCCGGCTGATAGACCATTAGTCCACAGTGCTGGTTTAGATTTGAGGAATTACTCTACAAGAACAAGGCAGGTTCTATTTTTGACATTTCAGCAATGAGACCACTTGTATATTATGGCCTGATTTGATTTACTGTACGAAAATAAAGAGTTCTGTAATTTGTAAAAGACATTTATTACATGAGTCCAAAAATGAGAAAGAAAGAAAGAAAAAAACATGCTTAGTGTCTCTGTCCATCCCATCTGGTTTTATTTTAATCTCCCTCTAGTCACATATGAAATTTTGCTTAGCTGTCTTCATTTTCTTAGTCAATCTTGATTAATGGCCTTCAAAGTAAAAATAATTGGCCTGCATCAGTGTTGTTTTATAACTCTTGTTCACAAAGAATGTGAAAGGCTGGAAAATGAGCCTAAACAGAAGGAATGCATTACGCTCGTCTTTGAGAAAGTGCAGTCCTTCACTTGTGTTTCACTGTGTATTTTTATAACAGGCGCCTCCTTGACCGTCCACGATATTGCAGATCCGTGGTGCCAAAAGCTTATGTATACTTCGTCAAACTGACCATGGCAGCTCGACATCTACAAGCAGCCAACACATGTGAAGGCAGGACCCAGCCAGGCCCGCAGAACAGGCCTGAGAATTTCAAAAGTAAATTACCAGCAAAGCCGAGGCAATGAAACTCAGAAGTTAAAAATGGGCAGGGGGGCTAATTGTCTCTGAAGTTTAAATGGCTTTATTTATAAAAGGCTTCACCAGCATTTGTATTTTTTCCCCCCTTTCTTGAAAAGCGTGTTCAACTTGAAAGGAATCGGGGGAAATGCAGGTGCCGGGGGACCACTGTGGATTTGGAATTGAGCTCTGTTTCCCTTCAAGGCCCCCATTTCTGGGTAAGCTCGTCAGTTCAAGGGGGTCAGAAACACATTTGAGTTCAAAAAAAGAAAACAACACCCTGAGAAGATAATTTCTTTCTTAACGTAGACTTTTTTGTAAATGGATATATGATGTCTCCCCCCAAAAGCTAGTCATTTTATGATTGTGCTGATTAGAAAATTAACATCAGGAATTTTCCAGCTTTTCTGTAATCTCAATGCTAGACTCAATTACTCAGTAATGTTTTTAGGAATTTCAGATGTTTTTATATTTGCTATCTTAAAAACAATTAAAATCCCCTCTAACATTCATTTTGAATGTAACTCCGGACACCAATAGACCAATGGTCCCACATTAAGCGCGTTCAGCCAGTACCCCTAGAGGGACCCATATTTTCTATTTTACACAATCCCAGGAGATGGGCTGTGACCTCATGGAGATAAACCAAAAGGTGGAAGGTGTATGGGACAGTTCCCTGAAGTGAAGAAAAATTCTTGCAGAGATTAGTGTAACCACAGTAGAGCCTTGAGTGAAGACCTATTGTATCCCAAGTATTTTCATAAAAGGAAAATGAGTTCTTTTTCAGTTGGAAAGATGAGATCCTTCTGACATCAAGGTTGTAGCCAGAGATAAAATTGGTTTGAGAATTCCAACCCAGCCCCCTCCCCGTTTCCCCATATGTGTGATTCCTCGCAGGCTCACTCAGATTCCTCAGTCCCCGTCCCTTTCACTTTGGGTCCCCAGAGCCTTCTATATCCTTGTCCTCAGAGCTCAAGGCTCACTCAAGAGATGTGACTGGGATTTGGCTGGTGAATCCACCTCCCTTTTCCTACTCATCATAGCTTCATCTTCAGAACAACGGGGCAATCACAGATAATTTCCCAGTCTAATTAACCACCCATCCACCCACCACAACACACACACACACACACACACACACACACACACACACACACACACTCTAGTCTGAATGCTATATATTTGCAGCAGTTTGGTTACTTATTTAGAAATGTTTCACAATAGTTCAGACATTTCTCTGTTATTTTCTGAGGGTGAGTCACTGAACCAAGCACTTTATAGAATACCTCTACCACCTGACTTATGCTAAAGTAAAAACAAATATTTGAATATATTACCTCATTTAATCCTTATAACAGAACTAAGAAATGCATATTTTTATCCTCATTTTACAGGTGAGTGAACTTAACTTTGGTTAGGTAAACTCTTCTTGTAACCATTTTAAGCCAGTTCAGTTCAAGTTCAGTTGCTCAGTCATGTCTGACTCTTTGTGACCCCATGGACTGCAGCATGCCAGGTTTCCCTGTCCATCACCAACTCCTGGAGTCCACCTAAACTCATGTCCATTGAGTCGGTGATCCATCCAACCATCTCATCCTCTCTTGTCCCCTTCTCCTGCCTTCAGTCTTTCCCAGCATCAGGGTCTTTTCAAATGAGTCAGTTCTTCCCATCAGGTGGCCAAAGTATTGGAGTTTCAGCTTCAACATGAGTCCTTGCAATGAATATTCAGGACTGATTTCCTTTAGGATGGACTGGTTGGATCTCCTTGCAGTCCAAGGGACTCTCAAGAGTCTTCTCCAACACCATAGTTCAAAAGCATTCTTTTGAATGCTTCGGTGCTCAGCTTTCTTTATAGTCCAACTCTCACATCCATACATGACTACTGGAAAAACCATAGCCTTGACTAGATGGACCTTTGTTGGCAGAGTAATGTCTCTGCTTCTTAATATGCTATGTCGGTTGGTCATAACTTTTCTTCCAAGGAGCGAGCGTCTTTTAATTTCATGGCTGCAGTCACCATCTGCAGTGATTTTGGAGCTCTTCTTTATTAACCTCTGAGCTTCCCTGGTGGCTCAGGCACTAAAGCATCTGCCTGCAATGCGGGAGACCTGTGTTTGATTCCTGGGTTGGGAAGATCCCCTGGAGAAGGAAATGGCAACCCACTCCAGTACTCCTGCCTGGAAAATTCCAGGGACTGAGGAGCCTGGTAGGCTACAGTCCATGGGGTTGCAAAGAGTAGGACATGACTGAGCAACATCACTCATTTTTTTTAACCTCTACATCCGGGTTTTTAAGTTTAGCACTACTGACATTTGAGCCTGGATAACCCTTTGCTCTGGGCGCCTGTCCTGTGCACTGTAGAATGTTTAGCAGAATCTTCAACTGCTCCCTACTATATACCAATGTCACTCTCCCTGCCCCATTCCCAAGATGAGTATCCACCAAAAAGTTCTCCATACATTGCCAGATGCCCCTTAATTGAGAAAACCACTGTTCTTCTTTTGCTGCCCAGAGATTTTCTCAGCTTTTGATGTAATTTAAACGATCCAAGCAAAGGTCTATTGGGTCACCAAGGCTCGCTGGGGATTGATACAATCTTAATCATGATCTAGGAAGAGGCAGCAAAGCCTTCTCTGAGAGGTTCTGTGGAGAAGTCCAGAAATGTGAGTGATTAATACCCTCCCCAGGAGGCTTGTCAGAAGCCAGATAAGATTACCGAAAATGAAACTAATGGTGACGATATGTTATGACATATTCAAGTTTATGAACCCAAGGAAGAGATGAAACATGTAACTTAACTTTTGGATCTCGG
Organism: Budorcas taxicolor; assembly: GCF_023091745.1. NCBI lineage: Eukaryota > Metazoa > Chordata > Mammalia > Artiodactyla > Bovidae > Budorcas > Budorcas taxicolor. The sequence goes on from NC_068923.1 coordinate 84,758,837, forward strand.
ATAGAGTGTAGATAAGACACTGTTCTCAACTGCTCCAAGTCTGAGGCATTAACCCTTAAGATTTCTAAGTCTTTCTTTATCAACCCGGAAGCATGAGACACCAAACTAACATTTTTGCCAACCTTTGAAACCCCGCTTTTGTGGATTATTTTTCGCCTTAATCCACATGATTCGGAATCATGGAACATCTTTTCCATGATACTCTCAAAGGCACGTATCCCAGCCCGTTAACTAAATCCCATAGTCACAGGGTAGAAAGAATATCACACTTGCTACTGTGACATACAAAATGGTACTGGACCTCTGGCTTGATCTGAATCTGCCACTTGACCCAGAGTTTAAAGCTAGGGAGAGTTCCAGGAAGAAAGTAGATCTTGGCAGTGGCCTGATGGATGACTAGTTATATGGACTGACTTGTATCCCCTCAAACTCATATGTTGAAGCCATAACCCCTCAATGCAATTGTATTTGGATACAGGGTCTTCATGGAGGTCCAAGGTTAAAAATGGCCCTAAGGTAGAGCCCTGATCTGGTAGAACTAGTGTTCTTTTAAGAAGGGAAGGAGACACCAGAGAGACCTCCATGACCACATGTGCACAGAGGAAAACCAGCAACAAGATGCCCGTCTATAAGCCAGGAAAAGCGGCCTTGCCCGAAGCAGACCCTGATGGCACCTTTACTTAAATTTACAGCCTTCAGAATCGTGAGAAAATACATTTCTGTCTAAGCTCCCCAGTGTGTGGTATTTTGGTATGGTAGCCCTGGCAGGCTAATATAACTGAAAATGAGCCAAAGTGGAAGACAGAAGTTTCAGGGTGGAGGTGGCAGGGAGGGACGTGGGCAGAACAAGCACCAAGGAGTGAGGAAGAAGACACGTCCTCTCTCAGCGAAGATGGCAAACGCTGTCTGGCATGTCATGTTAATGCCATACCATACTGGCTTCTCAGGTCCTACTACCTTTAACCTGACGTCTGAATAGAAATGGTCTTCTCTTAGATCGAAGCAGAAAGTTTGATGTATGTGGTGAACATCTGAAACTCTTCAGGGCAATCATAGTGTAGCCTCCAGCCCCAGTGGTACACTGCTCATGATAACTAAGGTTGAATAACACATTTAAAAACGAAAAAGGCTTCACCAAGTCCTTAGTACAGGGTGAGGTGAGCAAATGAAAAACATTGCCTACTTTATTTATTCTGAAGTCTTATAAATCAGATTCTAATGCTAATGAATTTTAAATGTACAGAAATCAAATCTTCAAGCTGTTTGAGCTCTTATCAGTTTAACTTTGTGTCAAATGGCATATTCCCTTACAAGACTTAAAAAAAAAAATTGACAGCATTAAACAAAGAATAACTATTATAACTGTCTTCTTGTTTCAGAGTTAGCAGCCTACCTGCTCCAGAAAAGAGAAAATAATAGAAGTAAAAGAAGACCACCATCCTTGTTTTAAATATTTGCAGTCCTGTATCTTCATAGGTAAAATAAAATAAATGGTTTTGATAGTTCCAATAATGTTTGCAGTTACAGAATATGAAAAAGAATAACAGGACTGAAAATTTACTTCTTCAGGTGAGTTTTGCTTGTTCTTAGGGTCGTCAGTAAATTAGACAGTGTAATAGGCCCTTTCTTTCCTTGTGCCCATTTGCCCTATACCCTTTTCCAAACCAGGGTGAAGAAATCTGCCTTGCTCTTTTCATACAATATGCAGCTATATGCACTTTCTTTCATAAACATTTGCAATTCACCAAGGAGAATGTGAGATGCATCTTGCATGCTTATCAAGCGCCACAAGAACTTTACAGATTACTGCCTGCCTCAGGATTCCAGTTCCCTGGTGCTTATGCATAAGCAATGGATTTATGCAAACATTGTAACATTTTCAGACTGTGACATGAGTGGTTCCTAGTTCATATAAGGTTCAGATATGCAGCCTATTTTCTGCTAGTACTAGATCATTCATCTCATTGAGTTTAAAATATATCATCTCAGCTTATGATGTTGTCAATATAAAATGTCATAATGTGGTACTCAGTTTGAACAGCAAGATGGATATTAATCTTGAAGGTTTTGTGCATTGCTGGGTGGAATTGCAGACGTGCAGCAGCATTAGTCTGTTTGTTTGGTAGTCTTTGTATCACGCACCATATGCATAGGTGGTAAACATTTTGTTACATTATATACAGTCTACTAATTCTCCTTGGTCTAGAGTGTTTGTATAGCCCCAGTGGTGTAATATGCATTATAACTTAAATTGGATAATATATTTAGAAAGAAAAAAAAAGCCTTTACAAAGAACAGCCTCATTGAAGTATAATGATAACATGCCTATTTACATAATGATAATGCATATATTTACTGCCAAGCATGTTTGTTTTGCATTAGTGTTTGTGGCAAGGCATTGAGAATTAAAGAATTACAAAAGGGAGTTTTTCTAGTCTCCATTACTGTAGTAGGGTGGCTCCTGGCAGTGAGCAAAGAAATGGAAACACTCCTATTTGAAGTAGTGAAAAAAATGAACAAGGCTAGTTGTTAAGTTCACATTGTTTATGAGCACAAATAGGCATGTGTCCAAACTCCACTTTTTTCCTCATTCTGAGACATGGCTTCTAAAGCAACTAAAAACTCTAGCATGGGTTTTTGATTTTTTTTTTTTTTGGCAGCATGCATCAAAAATTAAATACATAAAAAACATCTCTGTTGGTTGTATGCATTCTTAACAAGCACGTGTTTAAGGAAAACCACCGTTGGACTCATCTACTCCAAGATGTGAAAATCTGCATTTTTGCTTTTACATCCAAAACTGTGAATTTATTTATATGTCGATGAAAGCCTGGAACCTTGCACTTCAGAAAGAAAAAAAAAAGTTGGGAGATGTCGTTTTGTGAGCTGTCATATGTTTTCTGAACTTTTTATAATAGAAAGGAGTCTCCGAAGAGCCCTTTTCTTCACTCCTTTAACAAAGGCATGTCCCAGTTTATTAAAAAATCATACACAACAATACAGCTTGCCAGGTTTTACAGTCCTAATGAAAATTTGGTCCAGAGCACAAAAATTATCTGGAAAAGTGCCTGAAATTTCCCTGTCGCAGATGTTTCAACAGAAGGTGCTTGCATGCCATTCGTTAATACGGCGCCATACGGGACTCAGTGTGACCACCGCAATATAACCAGTAAGTAACACACGCAGCGTGCGCCGGGCGCGCCAAATCCTCCGTCTGTTGTGTGGGACTCGTATCCCGTGGATTGAGACGTACCTTGATGAAACTGCATTGTCATGGAATGATAATATTTGTGGATCACCATGCACAGAAAACATCCTATTCAGAATGTGGGAGGTCCGCTGAGAGATGCGGAGTGTTTCTCGGTATTGTGGTTGGTGAGAATGGATGTAAATGTCAGCGTGGAAAAAGTTCTTGTTCCCATCATGCACCAACTTATAGGAGTAACTTAATGGAGGGAAAATTGCTTTTTCGAAGAATATTAGTTTGGGATAACAACATTAAAAGCCTGTGTGGAAGTTGTTTCATCAGTGTAGATATGGAAACGAATGTACAGGCTGCCTTAGTTTATTCGTTGCTTTAAAATACGTATGAGGGAAGTGACTCAGTGCACAGTCTCCTTTGAAATTAAAGGAATATAGTCATCCTTGCAGAGGCTGATAAAAATAGAGACATGTCTATAAGCGACTCACATATATTGAATTTTTATACTGAACCCAGATCCTTCTTGCTTGCAAAGACTATCTGGAGCAACACTGTTATACATTCTAAAGATCAGATTTGCAGCTGCCCAGTACATACCCCACACTCAAAAACAGCTGCTACATCTTGAAAATAATGCGCTTGACTCTGGGTTACTACAGGCTGGGGAGACAGTTGGAAAAGGGAAGAAAAATAATTTACCCTGTACCTCTTGTTCATCAAGGGTGCTGAAGAGATGTAAACTCTCAGTCACTGTACTTTTTGTGGTTCTTAAAGTATTACTTGGCTAAATATAAACAGCTAAAATATATTGCAATTTTTGTAACCCTGTTATGATCCTCATATTCTCTTAATATATCAGGAAGCCTCATCATCAGAGTGACTCAGGCTCTCAAACACTGAGAAGCTCTATGCTTAAGTTGCATTGTCTTTCAAAACAATTGTTAATGTATTTGATTATGCCACTTCATTCACCTCTTAGGATTCTTTTGTGGGAAAGATGTTTACCTCCTCTTTTTGAAAATACTGTTTATCTCTTGTGGCGATAAAAAAAATAAATTTTGTGTATTTTACCACCTTAACCAATTTAATATCTCAAATGGAAAACATGTTTATAGTCTGAAAAAAGTTTTCAAAATTTTTCTTAGACTCTTTCTTCTCTTTACAAAGATTTGACATCAGTACTAAGCATTTTTGCAATAGAGTAGAAGGTGGAGAGATTCTTTTGACCACTTTCCTTAAATAAAGTAAGTTATTGTTTGTTGTTAGAAACTAAAATAGTTATTTTATGTGTGTTCCCATGTTATATACATACTTTTAATGCATGTTTTCTGTTTTGATCTTTGCATTAACCTATTGAATATCCCTAGTTATTGATAAGGAAACTGAGGCAGTATTATTAAGAAGCTTGTCTGGAACTATACATTCTATTATTGGTGTTTCTAGGTCATGAACATAGAGCTTCTAACTCCAAATTCTGGGCTTTTTTTATCGGATTATAAAATCATTCAACATATTCATTCATTCTTTAAGCCATGATGTCAGTTACTATCAATAGTTCATGACTATTCCACACAGTCAATGGACAACTCAGCCACAAAACCAAGATTTTCTGCAAGTCCATTCAGAATGGTATTATTATAACTGAAAGCTGTTGTCTACATTGATAAGTTAGAATATAATTGTCTAAACTTCTATTTCTTACATTTTATTTATTAATCGTTGATAATACATTGAGAAACACTATTCTTCAAAAACTTCACCAAGTGTATATATTTATATATTTTTAGGTATACACATAATTTACTGAACTGTTTTTAAGAGAAAGTGATACATGTGATCTACAAATCTTTTTACTTCACAGAGGATGCCCACAACCCAGGGTAGTTTTGAGGGCCGCTTGGCCAAACAAAAGTCAGTACAGACCCAACTAAGACATTAATTTGTAGCTACAAAATTCTGCCTGAATATAAGCTCATATCACCTGGTTGTCTTTTTCATAAGGAGGAAAATTTTCTTTAATCCCATATAGATTAATTTTTATTTGAAACGCTTATCTTCAAATCATCAATTCTGCATTCCAATACAGAAAAGAACAAAGTTTCTCTGTAATGACTCTTCAATTAGAAATACTATGCATTGTGCCCCAATAAGACATTCCTCTGTTATAACATTGCTAGAAACTACTGGTTGGGAATAACCGATTATTCACCAATGATCCTTATTAAAAACAACTAGAAAATCCTTCTCCCTACATAGTGCTTCACTGGGAGGAAGGGGGAAGTTTCTCTGTTTGCAAGTGAAACTCAACCAAGTGATAATACGCTGTTGGATAATATGCCCTTCCAGACACTGATAAATTAACTTTTTTCTCAATGCAAAATGGTGTGTTCTTTGAAGCTATGCTGCTATCACTCGATATTAATTTTAATGTGTATTTACTAATCTCCAAAATTCAGCTCAATCTCTGTTGGTTTTCTTTACCTTCAGGTAGATTAAAATATTCCTGAATGTTGCCTCCTCTGAAGATTCCTAAAGTATTCTAAGCCTTCCCAGAAGCCATTGATCAGTGTTAAACAATCCTGAGAATTCTAAAGTAATTCCACACAGTGAGGCCCACTGGCTAAGCCCCACAGTGAGAGAGGCTACCAGCTGTGTTGTTGATGGATGAGAGCTGTTTCATGATTTTATTCCTAAATGGAGGGTTTTTTTTTTTGGACATTTTAACAGCATTTATGGTGATGTCATTTATTTTCTTTTCTCTCTTCAATCTGCTGCTTCGTTCTTTCCTTCACCCTCCCCTGTCACTGGCGGTCATCATGGTCAGTCTCTACGCATTCATCTGGGTTGGTTTGCCTAATCAGTCAACTTCAGAATATCAGGCAGCTCTCAAAACACTTCTTTTGCTACCAGAGAGTGGCTCAGTCATCATCCTCTCAATTTGAAACAAGGTGAGATTTGAGTCCCTGGTGTTGATAATAGCATATCAGTGCCCAGGAGAAAAGAGAAATTGAGTAAGAAATACAAAGGTAACCTAGGAAAGGAAATGTGACTCAAGTTGTTGGCCCAAACCAGAGATAAAAATAGTTACTGGGCCTTCTCATAATTCGACTCCTTGGTGATACGGCATGCCCTGCACTTAGAGAGCATTTTGGCTATCCCCCCTCTGTTTCTCCACCTTTTAGCGCCTGTCCTTCTCCCGCTTCCACAACCCCAGATCTTTATTCTTATTCCATTGCTGCAAACTACCGAGGCAGAGATGAGGATGGACTTGCTAATGGTACCACATCAATCAGTGGCCATCAAATATGGTATTCTGTCTTGAAATGCATTTGTGCCATGCTGTGCTTACTCAGTCATGTCCAACTCTTGCGACCCCAGGGACTGTAGCCCACCAGGCTTCTCTGTCCATGGGGATTTTCCAGGCAAGAATACTGGAGAGGATTGCCATGCCCTTCTCCAGGGGACCTTCCCAACTCAGGGATCGAACCCAGGCCTCCCGCATTGCAGGCAGACTCTTTACCATCTGAGCCACCAGGGAAGAGAAATGCACCTGGTCCTATAAAATAAGGACCCCACTCTCTTGTATAAAGCACATGTCATATTCAAGTGCCTTCAGATATTTCATCTCATGCCAGTAGAGTCCTTTCTCAGGACTACTAACTGCTTTTAACAAGGCCTTTCAAATGTTCTGTGGCCTCTCTAGCACATACCAGAGAGTGCATGTGCTTACTGAAGATTCTAGAACACTTTGAGCAGATCAGGGGATGTGGACTAGGAAAGTGAAAACAGAGAGGACGCTGGAGGATTCTAAGAGAAAAAAAGAACAATGAACTCCTGAAATGTTGGTTAAGGTAGTAAATGGATATCGAAGAGGATAGAAAGAGAGGCCCTTGGAAGAATAATTGACAGGATGGAGAATGGACGTTTGTTCCTGGAAGGAGCAAAGTGAAGGGAAAAGAATTGTAGGTTGTATTTTGAGCTCCTAGGATCCTGTTATAATGTGAGAATTTCTTCATTGACACAAATGTTCTCTTGGTAATGACCTTGTTCCTAACAGTGGCAAATGAATGGCTTTCCTTTCTTGCTTGTGTTTTGTTGAGTGTGTCAATGATATTTTGGTTCAGGTACTGGACACCATAAAAGACATTTATGATGATAAGCCTCAGCATCTAATGTGAAGAGCTGACTCATTGAAAAAGACCCTGATGCTAGAAAAGATTGATGGAAACAGGAAAAGAGGGTGGCAGAGGATGAGATGGCTAGGTAGCATCACCAACTCAATGGACATGAATTTGAGCAAACTCTGGGAGATAGTGGAGGACAGAGGAGCCTGGTGTGCCACAGTCCATGGAGTTGCAAATAGTCAGATTCAACTTAGGGACTGAACACCAGCAACGACAAAGTATAATGTGAACAGGTAGATCTCCCATTTCTTTGTGTGTGTGTGTGTCTCCAAATAATATTTAAAGAAATATATTGACTGCACAATCCTCTAAGTTTGTCATTAGCCATATGTCTTTACAAATGCTGCCCCCAGCAAGGAAGGACTGACTAATCAGCAGATTCAGGCTGTGACTGACATGAACACAGATTTCTCCCTGAGCTAAAAAGGTTTCTTTTTTTCCAGTGGACTCTCATGTGCTCCTTTTTTTTTCATTTGAGCACTGCATGTTGTCTTTCCCCATTAGGCTACACAGTATCTGATTATAATGATGAAAAGCAGTACATAGAATACTTTAGTATTTCAAAACAGGAGATATTGAGAAATTCCCATGTTAACAAGTAGGGAAAATAATACCTTATATTTGAAAGCTTTGGAAACAAGTGGGAAGGCAAAATTTTTGACTTTAATAATTGATTTAAAGTCACATTTTGAAGATTAGAGACATTTCTATTCCTTTGACGGCAATTTCCCTTTAGGAAAGTTTAAGTCTAATTGTTCTGCAGATGTTTAAGAACGAATACCTATTGATAAGTTGCTATCTTTGGTGAAAAAAAATAGTGTAGGATTAGTAGTGTGATGGCCCTGGATTAGCTTTCTTAATACTGATTTTTAATATGATTTTTAGAACCATATTTTTTGTTTCCTTCACACTCTTCAAAATACACAGCTCATTAGAATCACCACATTGTTGTCTTTCCAGAGATTGCTTTAGCAAGGGTGACTTAGTTCATTAACCCTTTGATTCCAATCACATCAGTAATAAGAGTGACTAGTCACATAAATGTTAATGAATGCATACTCACGGCAGAGAACTAGGGAACTGATACCAATGGCACTTGAATGTAAGAATCAGCTTTCAGTGATCAGACTGATGCAAGATAAGGTCATTTTTTAGGGACTACAGAAATGACAAAAGTTTTGCCCTTTTCGTTTTGTTTTTGTTTTTTTTTTTTCCCCATAAGTAAGGATGGTGATTCACCTACTTAGAGGCCCTCAGCATTTTCTCCTGATTGTACATATAATAAAGGGAATGCATTTCACAGTCATGCAGACTTTGGCACAAACCCCAGCTCTGCCATCCATAACTTAAACATGCTAGTAGAACTCTATGTGCTCGGTTTTCTCATCTATAACAAAGCAATAAGAAGCTATGTATATGGATGTTGTACACATAATATTAAACTATAAAATGAGGTATACAGCTAGGACCACAAGGAACATTATTTCCTACTATCATTACTTTGCTGTCTTACATATTCTTCTGCCTCTTGGTGAGAGAGTAGCTTATCTGGTTGAAAGGATGTAGAAAAGTGCCAGGGACAGAACATCAGCCTGAAACACCTAGAGCAGTGTCACACAGCATTCAATAAAAGTTTGGTAAATTAAGCAGTTGACAAGCAAACCAACAGAAACATCTTATTCTCCTTACCTGTATACCTTATCATTAATATCAATAATAAAAACTTCATTTATTATGTGACAAGTACTTTATTCTTTTTGTTACATTAGTTCCTTCAAAAAAACCCTGAGAGCATGTGTATTCCCATTTTAAAGATGAGGAAACTGAGGGTTAGGAAAACTTTCCCAGGGCACAGATTTAGTAAGGAGAAGAACTAATAATTATTTCAGCTGTGCTTGCTTCAGGGCACAAGTTCATAAACACTATACTCTGAATCTGCTTTTTGATTAAATAGCTGCTTTCCAGTCAGCTATTCTGGCCACATTCCCCCTTGGGATGCTTCCCTAATCCTCAGCAGGGAATCTGGCCAGTTTGAGATGCCTCAGGGGTTCCAATTTAAATGTCACAAACGTCAGAGCCTTCCACCCTGGCCCACAGGTAATTGCGCTTTGGAGGTGTTTAAAGATAATCAAAAGATCCATACCACTCCAAACTTTATTATCTAATTTCCTCACCTTTTACCATTTCTAGTGTAGCCAACAGAACATACTCTGCTTTCTTAAAAGCTTGCCTGATTCACCTAATCATGCAAAAAAGCTTTACTTTTCTTCTAACAGGTGGCTGATCACAAACCCTGCTTTAGCCAATCAAAACATTAGATGATTGTTATTCTTGGCAAACCATGTTAACGTCCAGACCTGTAATTGCCTGCCAGGTAGCATGGCATAGTAAAAATAACAGAACAGTGTGCTTGCCTTGTTAAAGCATCCCTTGTATTCTGGATCAGAATCCACTGGTCTTGGTGCTGGTGAAGTATATAGCAGCAATAAAACGCAAGCAATACCAATTATTGTGAAATGGAGTCAGCAGGCTGAACACCAAGAGAACTTTCTAATTGGGTATTAATGATGCCATCATGAGCGCAAGCCCAAGATATTAGACACGTGAATATGACCCTTTTCCTTTTTTTGGCTTAGGCATTTTCCATTCCATCTGAGCAGCAAAGGTCTTAATTATATTTACAGCTTTTTCCTGGGCTTCACATCATTCCCTAAAATCAGATTCACTGGGTATTTTATCTTTAAAAGCATAATCAAGGAGATACTCAATTCCTTGTCAAAAATGGGCTAATACAGCTTAAATTCAAATCAATCCTAAAAGAACATGTATTCATGTGTTGCTTTTTTATTACGTGATTTTACAGAACAAATTGAAAGTAATTTCAAACATAAATGCAATGTAGACAAATATGTTGTTCAGGTGTAAACAAAGAAAATAAATGCATACGAAATATTCTCAATATCATGAGCCTTAGCTCAGTGAAGGTGTAGAAGCTTTTAGAAGATTTGAGGCCAGGTAATGCCTTTGAACTAGGGTTTGGGGGTAAAATACCAGATTCTGTATTTTATCAGATGAACAAAAAATATTTTTAGTAAAAGTATGACCCACATGTTTCACAGGACATACTTATCCTACAAAATTGTTTATTGTCTATCTGGTATTGTAGTCAAACTGGGCACCCCATATTTTTATTTTCTAAGCTTGACATACCTGCTCTGAGTTTAAGTGTATTTTCATTGGCAAAATAAAGTAATAGTACCCAGCTATCTCATCTGACTGTTAAGATACTCAAACGGGGAACAGTGATAGCATGTAATAAACCTTTTTTGACTCTCACTTATTCAGCTCTATGCCTGTCCCCTGAAGTCCCCAAAAAAGAGAGAGTCAAGAGTTCGAGAGAGAGAAATAAACAGAGGCTGAGACATGGAGCAGGAGACGTGAAATAGCAGGGGCTGTTCGCCCGACCCTCCAGTGCCTGCAAGCGTGCCCTGGGCTGAGGGTGGCACGGGAGGTGGTTTCTGCTCTGGCCTCTCTATCCCTGAGGCCGCTTCCCATAATGTGAGCACTTGATGGTGCAGAAGTATGATTCCAGTGTTTAAAGATACTTATTTTTTATGCAACATGGTCCCTAAATGCAAGCCAACTGCTTCATCTGGAGCTCAACCAAAGAAACCTCTATCTGTTCCAATGATAGAAGAAAAAGAAATCTTTGGACTTATTGAGAAACGGTGTATTGCTATCAAATGTGGCACTTCCCAAGAAATTTTTAAAGGTAATTTAACTATAGACGATTTTCATCTCACATGTTGGTTTGAAATCTCAGTCTCCGTGAAAAATGAAATTTCACTATAATTGACGTAAAAAGTGTTTTGCCCTTGATAATGTAGTAAACTGATATAAGGCATCAATATTTTTATATTGTTCTTTAACTTATTATTTTTCCTTTTTCATTATCATCAAAGAAAGTGATATTTAAGGTTTTGAGAGTTTGCCACAGAATTTGAAATAAGCGGGAGGCAATTTGAAGACTAAAAAAAAAAAAGATTCAAAAATAGCTATGATTCGGCTACTTAGGACTAATGTCTTAGAACAATAAAGGAATAAATGCATGTGGTATAACATCTTAAAGGAAAAAACTCAGAAGCAATGAGACAACTAACTATAAGTACTAGATGTAATTACTGCACAATGAGGATGCTTCTTTATAATGAAATTATGGGGTATGAGGGTTTGTTGAAATGATTGGAGAAAAAGTAAATCTCAGAGAAAAGGACTTTCCTGGAACTTCTATCCTGTACATTGTAGAACAATCTTTTATGAGATGTGATAAGAATCAAAGAGCTTCAGTCATTTAAAAACAAACTAATAAAGCCATTAAGAATATGCTGTAGAGAATCACCCTGCCCTTGAAGGATGAAAGGTCAGCAAATCTAAATAATCTTGTTTTGCCTAATTTTTTATGAGTTTTTACTACGTATCTGCTAATGTATATCAACTGAATAATTCATTCAGATTGGAACAGTGCTGGACAGGATGGTAACCACTTGTGATATGATAGTGATGAGGATGATGATACTTCCACAGCTTATTATAGTTATTTGAATAATTTTGAATATACAATATATGCAGTTAACTATAAGCTCCTTGATTGCGGGATCATTCACCTCTTTATATTCTTCCCAGTATCCAGCTGAGTGTTTTCATCCTCTCTCCTATGGGGCAGTATTATTTTTATCTCCATTTCTAGAACTGGGGAAACTGAGGCATTAAAAGGTTAAGTCACTCATCATGGTCTCACAGCCGGGATGTGATGCAGACAGTCCAGCTTCAGAAACCAAGGGGTTCGCCTCTTGTGCTATCCACCTTTTCCGTGCTCACAAAGAATGTACTCAGGTTCTTGGACAGGGGGATGATAAACGTACAACAGGGAGGATTGAGTAAGACAGCTAAGATAAAGAGTCGAAGTATGAGTCACACGGTAGAGGTAGAATTCCTTGGACAGGGTAGGAAGGTTATTCAAAGAAAAAGAAATGTAGGTAAAGAGGAATAAGGCAAACGGGCTCACAGAGCTGAAGGCTGTGAGAACAAAGTGCTGTTGGAACAAAGGGCCTGGGATGATTTTCTGGGATTATTTGATCAGGAGCTGTGAGAGCATCAGGTGCACAGGGTACGTTGAAGAGATAAGAGGATCCAGTGGTGAACAGGGGAACAAGAATGACTGGGATGGTGGGGATGTGGGCTGGTGGAGACGAAGAGGTCAGAGAAGGAACAGTAGAGACGAGGGTGGAGGTGAAGGCTCTAGAAGCATCCTTTCTCCTTCTACCACACTTTAGAACATATCAAGTTGAATTTTCTGAGATGTCTTCTTAGGGGTGTGTGTGTGTGTGTGTGTGTGTGTGTGTGTGTGTGTGTGTGTGAGTGTGTGTGTGTGAAAAGTGAAAGTGTTAGTCATTCAGTCATATCTCAGTTGTTAGGACCTTTTCTGAAAGGCACGCTGCCCATCAGCATCAGGGAGAATGGAAAACAACGCCAGGTACCTCTGTTTAGAGCCCCTCTATTTAGATATCCTGCTTACTTTGTTGTTTGTTGTTCAGTCATTACGTTGTGTCTGACTCTTTTGTAACCCCATGGACTACAGCGCCCCAGACTCCTCTGTCCATGGAATTCTCCAGGCAAGACCACGGAAGTGGGTAGCCGTTCCCTTCTCCAGAAGATCTTCCCCACCCAGGGATCAAACCCAGGTCTCCCAAATTGCAGGCAGACTCTTTACCAATGAGCCACTGTTGTTGTTGTTGTTCAGCTGCCAAGTCCTGTCCAGTTGTTTGCAACCCCATGGACTGCAGCATGCCAGGCTTCTCTGTCCTTCTCTATTTTCTGAGGTTTGCTCAAATTCATGTCCTTTGAGTCGGACATGCTATCTAACCATCTCATCCTCTGCCACCCTCTTCTCCTTTACCTTCAATCTTTCCCAGCATCAGGGTCTTTTCCAAGGTATCAGCTCTACCCATCAGGTGGCCAAAGTATTGGAGCTTCAGCCTCAGCAGCAGTCCTTCCAATGAGTATTCAGGGTTGATTTCCTTTAGGATTCACTGGTTTGATATTCTTACAGTCCAACCGACTCTCAAGAGTTTTCTCCGATTTGAAAGTATCAATTCTTTGGCACCGAGTCGTCTTTATGGTCCAGCTCTCACATCCATATATGACTACTGGAAAAACTATAGTTTTGACTATGTGAACTTTTGTGGGCAAAATGATGTCTCTGGTTTTTAACACTCTGTCTAGGTTTGTCATAGCTTCCCTTCCAAGGAGCAAGTGTCTTTTAATCTCATGGTTGCAATCACCGTCCACAGTGATTTTGGAGTTCAAGAAAATAAAATCTGTCACTGCTTCCACTTTTTCCCCATCTATTTTCCATGAAATGATGAGACTGGATGCCATGATCTTAGTTTTTTGAATGCTGAGTTTTAAGTCAGCTTTTTCACTCTCCTCTTTCACCCTCTTCAGGAGGCTCTTTTGTTCCTCTTCACTTTCCTCCATTAGAATGGTATCATCTGCATATCTGAGGTTGTTGATATTTCTCCTGACAATCTTGATTCCAACTTGTGATTCATCCAGCCTGGTATTTTTCACAATGTACTCTGCATATAAGTTAAATAAACAGGGTGATCATATACAGCCTTGACATGCTCCTTTCTTTCCCAATTTTGAACCAGTCAGTTGTTCCATGTAAGATTCTAATTGTTGCTTCTTGACCCACTTACAAATTTCTCAGTAGGCAAGTAAGGTGGTCTGGTATTCCCATATCTTTAAGAATTTTCCATAGTTTGTTATGATCCACACAGTTAAAGGCTTTCATGTAGTCAATGAAGCAAAAGTAGATAATATTATATATGTGTGTGTGTGTGTATATATATATATAGGAATGCAGGTCTCATACCCAGAGAAATACTCTTGACTGTGGAAGCATATTTTTCCAGTCGTCCAAAAGTAGAAGGCTCAGGAGAATATACGTATAGTTGCCTTAGAAGACAAAGACTGTGAGAGGGAGAAAGAACTGAAAGACACTGGATTAGGCCTACGTTTGAAGTGTGGGAATAGTAAAGACAGTGAGTGGTTAGGAAAGTGGCAAGTATCTAGAAGGTTCAAGAAAATTCTTCTATTTTACATAAGTAAAAACGACTGGTTAGGAAATGGTCACTTTAAAAAAAAAATGATGTTCCCTTCTCTCCCATTCTTCTACCTAAAGACATGGGTACACACACACACACACACACACACACACACACACACACACCCCACCTTTGTTAAAGGCATTCTATTCTTCCTTCTATTTGGGAAATAAATACTTTGAAGAGATATATAGAAAGACTCTTAGGAATGAAAAACCAAGATTGATTTCAAGAGCACATTTGGTCCACCTCCTTGCCAGTAGGGGCATTTCCTAAATCATCCAAAGAAGAAAATTCTCAATTCTATTTTTAAAATATCTCCACAGATGGCAATTCCATAAGCTTTCCTGCTAATTTGCTCCAGTGTTTAATCAGCCTAACACACAAAGTTCTTCTTTACATCTAACTCAATGCTTTCTTGCTATAATGTAGAAGCTATTTCCTCCTCCTAGGTGGGATTGTAAAAGAATCTAATAAATCAGAGAATCCACAAGTCAAATGTTCTCAAACTTAATAGCTATTAAGATGCGTGTGATTGTTTGTATCTCTTGTCAAATAGCATGTGATTTAGTCCCAACTGCAAATGAAGGCATCTACTGTTAAATTTACTACTAGTAAAAACTGATAAGGGCTTCCCAGCTGGCACTAGTGGTAAAGAACCTGCCTGTCGATGCAGGAGACATAAGATTTGCAGGTTTGATCCCTGAGTCGGGAAGATCCCCTGGAGGAGGGCATGGCAACTCATTCCAGTATTCTTGCCTGGAGAATCCCATGGACAGGGGAGCCTGGTGGGCTACACTCCATAGTGTTGCAAAGAGTCAAACAGGACTGAAGCAGCTGAGCACCCACGCACACAGGTACTGATTAAATAAATATTTAAAAGTCCTTTTAATCTGAGAAGAAATAATATGTGGAGAAAACCTCTTTAGAGTTAACTGAACCAAAGTTTTTCCTAAGAAAAATCTCCTTCTGAGAATTTTAATGAGTCTTTTAGGGGAACCTCTGTAAGCCTTTTATCTATGATGTGTGTGATAAAGTGCAAAATCCTCAAATGCCTATAGGTTGTTTATAATATTATGAACATTATTCTTCAATTATTCACCTTCCTACATAATGTCATTGAATCACTTGCTTATTCTTCAAGCCGGAAATCTACATAAGAGTGAATGTAAACTTTCTAGAATGATACCCTCAGGCAGTGAGGAAAGAGATCTAATGATAAAGCCAAAAAAGAGCAACAAGAGAAAACCTTATTATTTTATTTTATTTTTGGTTTTGAGCCAACCATGTGTGTTCAATACTATTAATGCTATATAAACCACAGAGATATGGCTAAGAAAGCAACAAACATTCTCATTACAGACGGAGATACAACAAAGTTAGACAGCAGAGTTTTAAAAGCCTTCCCAGCCCTTTCCGTTGCTCTGGTAAACACCCTCAGCGATTTCCTGGGACTTGCACCACGCTGGGGCCCCAGGATCACAGGTGCCAAAGGCGAGATGGCCACATCAAAAATTAGAGACACATGGTCAAGGAATAGTGCCAAGATCTTCTCTCATAGATGGAAGTCAACCAAAGAGGATAAGTACAAGGAAGTACAACATTAGCTCAAAGGTTTTTGGAGATCGGATCCCCAGTATTTTTTACAAGAGCCATGAAAAGCAATACTTCAGTGAATATTGAGAAATATTCTCAGTTCTCATGAAACTAGAAAAAAAAAAATCTGTCCTTTCACTTTCACGAAGGATGCACAGCTAGCTGTGCTACAGTCTTCTTCATGCACAGGCAGGTCTCATCTCCAGAAAACATGCTCTGGCGTCTGCCTGGAAGTTTTTTTCCCATTCTCAGTTTTCTGTTCCCTTTCTTAATATTTTAGTTTTTCAAGACTTGCCTTAGAAGACATCAGGCTTCCCTGGTCGCTCAAACGGTAAAGAATCCACCTGCAATGTGGGAGACCTTAGTTTGATCCCTGGGTTGGGAAGATCTCCTGGAGAAGGGAATGACTACCCACTCCAGTATTCTTGCCTGGAGAATTCCATGGCCAGAGGAGCCTGGCAGGCTACAGTCTATGGGGTTGCAAAGAGTCAGATACAACTGAGCAACTTTCATTTCTACACTTCTAGAAGACATAAACTCAGAGGATGCTGTTCATCTATGAGAGAAGATCTTGGCACTATTCCTTGACCATGTGTCTCTGATTTTGATGTGGCCATCTCACCTTTGGCACCTGTGATCCTGGGGGCCCAGCGTGGTGCAAGTCCCAGGAAATCGCTGAGGGTGTTTACCAGAGCAATGGAAAGGGCTGGGAAGGCTTTTAAAACTCTGCTGTCTAACTTTGTTGTATCTCCATCTGTAATGAGAATGTTTGTTGCTTTCTTAGCCATATCTCTGTGGTTTATATAGCATTAATAGTATTGAACACACATGGTTGGCTCAAAACCAAAAATAAAATAAAATAATAAGGTTTTTAACAGAGTGAGATGATTGTGCTCTTTATTCTCCAGCAACTCCCCATGATTAACCCATCCTGAGATAAATTATATTATATTTTAATTGTTCCATCCCCTGTTCATCTCTCCTACCTTATTATGTTAAGGGCAGAAGTGAACCGTCCTCTTAATCAAACATACTTACCCAATGGCTAGCACAATGCATTGATAACGGCATGTCAAATATGTGAAAATCAAATAAATGCATATCTTGCTGCCAGTATGTCCCCGCTACTCTGTTAATATCTTTCAACCAGGTCCGTGCTCTGAACTGAAGTGCCCCCCCCCCCCAAAAATTTTTTTTATGTTTTGAAGCTTCAACCCTCAGTACCTTAGAATGTGACTGGATTTGAAGTCATAATCTTTAAACAGGCACTTAAGTTGCAATGAGACCATTAGGGTGGGTTCTAATTCAATCTGACTAATACCCTCGTGAGAAGAACCAGGGAGACGTGCACCGAGACATAAGCAAGTGAGGACACTGCAAGAAAGCAGCCAACTGCAAGCCAAGGAGAGGGGCCTCAGAGCAAACAACTTGGTCTTGAACGTCTAGCTTCCAGAATTATGCTAAAATAAAGTTCTGCTGTTTAGGCCTCCCCATCTGTGCTACGTTGTTATGGCGGCTGTGCGAACTCATATCCAACCAGCATATCCTCCTGTTTCATCCAGAGTAGCCCACACTTTCCCTTTTGTTCTGCTAAGGGGAGAGAGTTGGATCATAACTCCCTTCTCCACTTGGGTCCCCGTGAGGGAAACAGAAGCCATTTTAGGTCTTTCAAAGAGACAAAATTTAATACAAAGCTTTGGCCACACAGATTATGAAAGGGCGGAGAAGTTAAACGGGAGTTGGGAAGCTACCGAGAATTAGAGGCCACTCCCACTCGGGGGCGGAGGGCGGTAGGAGGAAGTAGTTTCACCAGCACCCGGAAACAAAGCGTGTGTGACAGGGCGTAGGGCCGTGACTAACTAGGGGGGCAGTCCATAGGAAAGGACATCCTCAAACAAGGAGAATAAAAAGAAGCAAGGCTGCCAGCATCACCCTTCGAAATTTAGCCAGCGCCTTCTCTCGGAAGAAACGGCCAAAAGTTGTCTGATGCTCACTCGAAAGGTACAGTCTGAAGAGTCTAACCCCGCCCCCGCTTTGCCTTCCAGCTTCCTGAGAAGCAGAGAAAGGATATGGAATGAATGTGGAAGTAAAGAATTAAATGATAGCCACAGTCCACGAGAAGATATGTCATGTGAGGGCTGGAAGTAGGTCTGTCTGGTTCCTGCTTTATCCCCAGTCCAGCACCTGGCAAACTCTGTAACAACGTACATCAGGTATTTTAAAAGGACGTGTTAAATCGGTCTTACCTGGATGAATGTCGTGTTTCTCATTTCTCTAGTATAATTAGTATAATGCATATCTGTAAATCCCTACTACAGTTTAAAATTCAAGGCAGAAATCTCGTTAGGTGTTTTGTTCACTGATGAATCGCTGACACAGAACACACCTGACCAGTAGTAGGTACTCTGTACATATGGTGTGTGCCAAGTCCCTTCAGTCGCCTCTGACTCTTTGTGACCCCGTGGACTGTAGCCCGCCAGGCTCCTCTGTCCATGGGATTCTCTAAGCAAGAGCACTGGAGCGGGTTGTCATGCCCTCCTCCAGGAGATCTTCCTGATCCAGGGATCAAGCCCACATCTCTTCTGTCTCCTGCACTGGCAGGCTGGTTTTTACCGCTGAGCCATGAGGGAAGCCTCCTTTCACATTAGTTGGACCAATAAGTAAAAGTTGCATACAGTGGAAAACACAGCTTACCATCTTCTTAATTAGAGTGTGATGCATCAGATCGTGGACCAGGTGCCTCTCAAAGCTAAGGAAGAATTGGGCCTGACTGCCAACCAGGTGGGTTACAGAGACCTTCCTGTTTGCTGTGATCTTAACGAAGGAAATGTAGGGGTTTATCTTAATAGACCAGAAACATGAAATTTTATAACAGCTGCAAAGAATTATGAAGAATGCAGATTAGATACATGATTCTTCTAATATATATATGTTATATATATGTAATATATACCCTATATATGTAATATACCTTATATTTGTAATATATATATATATATGCACCAATGTGATATAGGGTATATACTGTGTAACATATATAAGCTGACTTACATTTAAACCTAAAAGGACACACATGAGAAGTTTTGTACGATTTGAGGGGGCAGGAATCTAATTAGCAAGATGCAAACCCAGAGTAGAGACATCAGAATGAAGTCATAGGAGGTGAAAGGCTTAGAGACAGGAAGTTTATTTATACACCAGAGAAACCTGGGAAGAGAAAGGGAGAAAGTGCCTATATTTAAAAAGTATTTAAAAGCATGAATATACAAAAAGAAGATGCTGTAGACCTCTGCCCTATCATTCATTCGTCATACGGCTTCAACTGTATTCTTTGTACCTATTCAATTTTCTTTGTAGCCGTATTCAATTTTCCCATCTGGAAATGGAAATGGTAATGACATCCACCCCATAGTGCATTTATGAGGCTCAGACCTCAAAGGTCCATGTGAGAGGTCTAGGACCACATTGCTCGCGGTAAGCAACATTCAGGGAGGTTTGCAGTGCGTGCAGGCCATATCTCTGACTGAAGCTGGCAGGGAGAGAAATAAACACATCATGAAAGTGTTAGACCAGGTGTCAGAATCCCTCAAGGCCAGGTTTGCATAAAAGATTTACGTAGAGAACATGTGACATACCCTTGCGAGCTGGGGTCGTTCCAGTGCGTTTTACTTGAAGGCAAGAAGGTAGACTAATTCTCCCCACACCACTCCCCCGCCAAATGACCTTTCAAGTTCTCCTCCAGCCTTTAGTTCCATAAAACATATAATTGCCCTTTCTGGCAGTTCCTCGAAAAGTGCTTTTCCCAACCCTTCTGGGCTGCCTTGGACGGAAAGTGCCCTGGGTTCTCAGAGACTTAACACCCCGCCTTGTGAACATGAGCGAGATTATTGTCTCCCAGCAGCTCTTTTCACATGTGATAAGCTTGGCAAGCTGCCCTGCTAAGTGTCAAGCCCTGAATGTTTTTGTTTTTGCCCTGGTGGTCCTGAGGAGTTACTGGAATCCTTCTGGGGATCTGTTTTGTATCAAACTGTTGGCCGATGGTGACGTTGAGAAGAAGCAGGTAGAGACAGAGGGAGCTCTGGACTGCGTCGCGTTTCTTTCTGATAGCAGACTCCCTGTCTGCCCTCGCTGCCTCCAGGCTGCCTGCAGTCTCTGCTTCCTTCACTCTGTGCCTCTCAGTGTTACAGGGCAATCTTTTGTGTGCATGTCTCCCCCCTGCTGCCCTTTCCCTCCTCAGAGAGGCTTGTCAGAACGCCTTATCTGCTGACGAATGAAAGGAATTTCTCCTGCGCGGGCGGGACCCCACTAATGCAGCTCTGGCCAGCACGCCGGGTCACCAAGTGAAGGGAGCCCCGAAAGGCAAAGTGCACGGAAAATATCAGGACGGCTGTGGTGCCAGGAAGTGCCGTCAGCCGGCATTTTCCTGTAAGCAGAGTGGGAGGCGAGGCTGAGAGAATCAGCCGTGGGTGAGTTTACTCTGATGGGAGATGCCACACCAGCTAACATTGACTTTGGCAGTCTCAGCATTCATTCCACATGGAGCTTTGAAAGCATGTGTTTAGGAGCCTGGCGGCATTTTAGAGCCAAATGAGAATCACTGCTGCTTCTTCTTCATGCAGGATTTTTTTTTTCATTATTTGAACTGAGATTCATTTTCTTAATCTCCTCCAAACCTCAACCATCTAAAAAAAAAAAAAAAAGTGAAAGTCCCTCAGTCATGTCCACCTGTTTGCGACCCCATCGACTAAACAGACCTTGAAATTCTCCAGGCTAGAACACTGGAGTGGGTAGCCATTCCCATCTCCATGGGATCTTCTCAACCCAGGGATCAAACCCAGGTCTCCTACACGGCAGGTGGATTCTTTACCAGCTGAGCCACCAGGGAAGCCCCAACCATCTGAAACTTTTTCCAATTACAAATAACAAAGGAGATGAGGCTGTTATATCCATTAACATAAACACTTCCATGATGCCCAGTTACGAAGTGAGGACTCATTTAATACACAGAGAGTGACTGGATCCTCCTTCTGGGGCGCTCTGGTATAAATGGCACCATCGCTAACACGAATCTTGCAAAGCAGACTGTAGAAGAAAGAGAGAGAAGGAGGGAGGGAGGGAAGAAGGAAGGAAAGAGTCACATAATGTTTATGCTGAATGTGACTCTTCGGGGTTGGAGAGGGGAGATGTAAGCACCGAGGTCTGGGATGGGTGGTCATCTAGTAATTCTGCTGAGATGTCCATTATGTCTGTGACCTTCCAGTGACTACTGAAACTGCACAAGTTAAGGATGTGCAAGAACAGATCCTTCTAAACACACTGCAGTCTTGGAGAAGGCTGCTAGGTGTATAGTATTAGGGCATAGGGCCTAAAGTCAAGAAATTTAGGTTTAAGTTACAGCTCAGTTTCTTGCTGTGTGACCAGCTTCACTTAATCATTTGAACCTCCATATCTGCATCTGCAAAATGTATCTAGGAATAATAGCTAATTTACTTTGTAAAGAGGGATATATAACTTTTTTTAAAAAAAAACTTTAATTGTTCAATCCAATCTCTCATTTTACGGAAGGACTTTAGCACACATATTCTTGATTCAAAAAAGTTTATTAATTTCTTTGAAAAGGGCCATTTAATAAATCAAACTTCTGGAAGACATAATCCTTACCAATTTTCATTTTAGGAAAGAGAAAATTCTTTGCAAAAATGTTACTTGTTTAGAAAGAGTTGCTGTTCTAAAGCCAGTCATTTTTAGTCTCTTGATATGTTGTCAACCAAACAGAGTGGAAGAAATATAATTATATTTGAATGGCATAATAGTCTCATTGTGTGCTTAGGAATTTAGTAAGTGAGAGGCAGTCTAACAGGTATCTTAGCCTAAATTAAAGACCATCTATCTCTGCTCATTACACTCAGAATAGTACCCTTTTGGGGTGTGGGGTGAGGGGGAGTGACAAAAAGACAGGATTCTAGGCATGTGGTCCCTTCCATGTCCCATAGGTTTAAATCTGACTCTGCATTCATTAGCAGACTTTGGAGTCACCGGTTTCTTTGTCTCCCTAATTCTAAACTCACAGTCTCAGGGTACATCTTACTTAAGAAAGAAAGCATCTTTCTGATGACCAATTTCTAAATTTCTTCTTGCTCCTTTCTGTCAGCTCTCTCCCTAAAGTCCTGATGGTGGCCCCGGTCCTTTGATTATTATCTTCTGGGATGCTATAAAGACATTTCATCTTGCATCTTTGCCTGTAACGATCTATTTCAATTTAACTTTTAGCAGCTTTGGGGGCTTTTTCTGCTTCTTAGTCTCCTAGCCATGCCTGCTTCACTGAGACAAATGCAGCTGTGATGCCGGAACTGGCCAGTTCTGCTTTCTCATGGTTCACTCTTACAATTAATGTGCTGATAGCCAAAATGCTCCAGACATTACACATGACAATGATAGTCTACTCAATGGTAAATAATCCATAGTCAATGGAGGTATACTGAAGAAGACAGATTTTCTCAGAATCATAGAGTCGCATAATGTTTATGCTGAAGCCGATCTTACAGATCTCTTCCAACCATCTCATTTTACAGACAAGGAAACTGAACTCTAAAGAGAGGAAGAGTCTGGCAGAGGTTGTAGATAAGAGTTATTTATGCCCTTTGAAAGTAAATTTGGTACTTAAGCCACTAATTTGAGAAAAAACAGATTTTTTACAGGGAAATGAACAGAGGGGAATAAAAAATTGGAACCCATATGGCTGAGAAGGAAGTGGAAAATCTTTGTGTGTGTGGTGGGAGGAAAGCACAGGAATGTTTAAAAAGGAAATTCATCAGAAAACTGTTAAGAAGGTAAGAATGAAAGCTAAGGGGTTTTATAGATTAACTGGGGCAGGAACTGAAAGGAACAATTTTAGAAATTGTGTTGGCTGAACACCTTGTAAAGCCAACGATGAAAAGGATATTTTTAGGGATAAGGAAAAGAATGATCTAGAGAAAAGCTCAGGGTGTTAAGGATGGCTTAAAAGAATAATTTGGGTGAAATCTTGGAAATGGCTGTTCTTTCCTTAAGGGAATTAGAGGTATCAGAGACACAGCTTAGCTTGGTGCAGAAACAGTGTGGGAATAGGCTGTAATCAGACTTCTTTAAACAAGACAGAGATAACTAGGTGTGGTTTGCAGACCTGTAACAATGTGAAACCCAAGCTTCCACATTCTCAGATTAAGGCAAATCTGACATCCTAAATGACTGGCTGAGTGTGAGATTTTGATGACCACACTTTTGTGTGTGTGTAGACTGTGTTTTTTCACTCTTTGAAGTTGTTGGAGTTTGTTGTTCAGTCACTAGATAAGTCTTGTCCGACTCTTTACCACTCATGGCTTGTTAGCATGCCAGGCTCCCCTGTCTTCCAATGTCTCCTGGAGTTTGCTCAAATTCATGTCCATTAAGTCAGTGATGCTATCAAACCATCTCATCCTCTGCTGCCCACTTCTCCTTTTGCTTTGAATGTTTCCCAGCATTAGGGTCTCTTCCAGTGAGTCAGCTCTTTGCATCAGATGGCCAAAGTATTGGAGCTTAGACTTCAGCATCAGTCCTTCCAATGATTAATCAGACATAATCTCCTTTAGGGTTGGCTGGTTTGATGATTGGCTCTCCTGGCAGTCCAAGGGACTCTCAAGAGTCTTCTCCAACAACACAGTTCAAAAGCATCAATTCTTCTGCCCTTAGCCTTCCTTATGGTCCAATTCTCACATTCATACATGACTGCTGGAAAAACCATAGCTTTGACTATAGGCACCTTTTTTTGGCAAAGTGATGTCTCTGCTTTTTAATATGCTGCCTAGGTTGGTCATAGTTTTCCTTCCAAGGAGCAAGCATCTTTTAACTTTATGGCTACAGTCACCAACCACAGTGATTTTGGAGCCCAAGAAAATAAAATCTGTCACTGCTTCTACTTTTTCCCCTTCTATTTGCCGTGAAGTGATGGGACCAGATGCCATGGTCTTAGTTTTTTGAATGTTTATTTTTAAGGCAGCTTTTTCAGTCTCCTCTTTTACCCTCATTAAGAGGCACTTAGTTTCTCTCCACTTTCTGCCATTAGAGTGGTATCATCTGCATATCTGACATTGTTGATGTTTCTCCTGGTAATCTTGATTTCAGCTTGTGATTTACCCAGCCCAGCACTTCACATGATGTGATCTGCTTGTAAGTTAAATAAGCAAGGTTGTTGGAGTTTACTCAGTAGCAAATATGACAACAATAAAGAATCATTTGAGTGTTTACTATAAGTGAAAACAACATCAACAATTGGGGGGTCTAAATTTGCCTTTAATAATGCCAGAACCAAGGAACCATGGTAGGCAACTTCAAGGTTATGTTGACAAAGCTGATGCCTCACCTGCTTCAGAGGATGTATGTACTTTGGGGGAAAGAATGTACAGGAATCACCTATGCTCCTTATTAAACATAGGAGACCACAGAGTGTCCAAATATTAGTAAGTAAAATTGGGTGAGTTTACTGCTGCCTCTACGTACCAAATAGTAGCTGAGAATGCAGAGCTGCCCTCTACCTCAACATGGCAACTCTGGGGACATTGGATAAAGCAAGATCATCAAGCAGGTGAGGCTGCTAATTTAGTCCTTAGGCATCATTTGTTTAAAAAAAAAATAAAAAAATCTAATAGGTAAGATCATATCACAACAAATTATAGACATAAGGAGCAATTTTTAGAAAGAGGAATTTCATCCATAATAACTATGTTAAACTCTCCACAAAACAGTCGACAAAACAAGGGAAAAGATAGGCTAGAGATATGAAGATGAATTATTCAGATTTACCAAGTGTCACTCAAGCTGTTTTGAAGATTCTCTCATTAATTTATTCACTTAGTTAATCATTAAATATCTACAAGGTCTTTGACAGGACAAAATAGCAGGACAATGCGTTTAACCTCAAGAAAACTAAAACTCTGGCAGCAAAAACTCTTTCCACTTAAATATCTACGGTGTAATACATGTTGTGGTGAGGTTGTAATTGACATAGAGAAGAGGAAGTAAAGTGAGAGCCATCCCTCAAGGAGGTGACTTTTAAAGTAGGACTTAATGGAGAGAGGAATATTTGCAAGTCAGGTGAGGAAAGACATCCCAAATAGGTGATAGCACATACCAACTCCTAAAGATACGAGTGTATAGCCAACTCACATAGACATGAGAACATAAGACAGCAGAGATGCCAAGAGAAATTGATGGCGATAGTGTTAATGCATGCTGTTAAGAAATGGAATATCCCTATGGAAAAAAATAAAACTTAACCCCTACGCACTGTACACAAGAAAGTAAATTTCTGATGGATAAAAGTTGAAAAGTTTAGAAGAAAGTATTTTAAAATATATGTACAACTTGAGGTAGAGTAAAATATTAATGGACACATGATTGAAGAAAGCATAAAGCTGATTGCATTCAAATTTTAAACCAGTGTTACACAAAAAGCACCATAAACACTGTGTCTCCACAGGTACTCCATGGTGGGAGAAAGCTTTTGCAAATGATGCAACAAAACAAATTGCTATCACAAAATTTTAAAGATACTTACAAATGAGAAAACCACACACACATATAAACACACACACAGACACACACACACCTCAATGGAAAAATAAGTAGCAGGTATAAGTAAGTAATTCACAGAAAAGGGAAAAAAAGGTCCTATAAACATATGAAAGTCTGCCTAGCCTCCCTCATAATCTGGGAAAACCACAATTAGATATAGTTTTGGACTTGTTTGAAAAAGCATGAAACGTCTGATAGCAGATGTGAGCACAAGCACAGAACAGTGGAATTCTCACACACTGGGACGGAGTCAAAAATTATTTGGGGAACAACCTGGCAGCTTATACCAAAACTGAAGATATGCATCTCCTTTGCCTCATCGGCTTCACCCCGCACAGCAAGTGCTAGTGGCTATGCCCGAGGAGATGTGCAAAGATGCAGACCACAGCCTTTTTCGTTCAAGTGAAAAGCTAAGGCAAACAAACAAAAAGTAAAACATAAGTGTTCATTAACAGCAAGAGTAGGCCCTCCTCAATTATTCATATGAAACTCGAATCATCCAAATGGAAAGTTTTTCAAAAACCATGATGTTTGCAACAGTTCCGTAACCGGTAGAGAGCATTACCCTGCCTACCACAGTGACTGGGTTCCAAAGAAGAGCTCCCTGAGAGAGTCAGTTAGATTCTGCAGTACCTCTTACAACAGCCTCAAAAAGCATGGAGCATAGCTTCCCCCACACCGCTGTTTATCTGTGCAGTCAAAATGCCCATGTAGCTTTAAGAGGAGGGAAAATAGACTCCGTATCTTGATGAGGGCATGCAAGATTCTGGAATCAGATTTGGGAACAGAAATACTGCTTTGAACACTTGCGTAAAATGCAGCCTTCCACAAATGGTATCGTAGATGGAAACGCTGCCTCTAGTGTCCGAATGCCTGTGGCAAAATCCTGGCTTCTGCTCAGGAGGAACGTAGTGTGTCCTTAAAAAACATCTACTTTGCCAATACCAAGTTTTTTTCACTAGTAAAAAGAGAGCAGCAGTTGTACACTCCCAGAGGGTAGTTTGGGGGATTAAACAACCTATGATAGATAGCCTGTGCAGAATACTTAGCATGCTGCCTAGCTCATATAAGACCTCAAAAAATGTTACTGCCAACCAGCTGTATGAATTTAGATAAGTTTCTCAACCACTTAGAAACTCAGTTTCTTCCTATGCAAAACAGTGATGAGAGTACTTACTTCTCAGGATTGTTCTGAAGATTAAGTAAGTTTAAGTATGGTTAATAGATAGTAAGAAATATTACACATATATCATAATTATATACACTTATACTTAGAATTACATATATAACTATGTGTTAGTCACTCAGTCGTGTCTGTCCCTTTGTGACCCTGTGGACTGTAGCCCACCAGGCTCCTCTGTCCGTGGAATTATCCAGGCAAGAATACTGGAGTAAGTAGCCATTCCCTTCTCCAGGGGAACTTCCTGACCCCGGGATCCAACCTGAATCTCCTGCATTGCAGGTGGATACTTTACCATCTGAGTCACCAGGGAAGTCATATAACTGAACAAATAATTATAATTGAATAGAATAGATTATAACTAATCAGTCCCCTGAGAAAGCAACCTCACACTACAAAAAAAAGAAAAAAGGGGGGGGGGGGATTCAGACTAATAGACCATGTGTGTGGAGCAATGAAGAACTTCAAAATTATTAAATTTAAGTGTTTAGTTAGGTTTTTCCAACATGCACCACAATGGAAGTGATCAACTAAAATAATATTGCAATGTAGCAGAATAAACAAATGTGTGCTATGATTCCTCATAAAGGACACTGGGGGCAGCTGGATGTGGTCTGAGCAGCAATACTGGTAAAGGAACGGAGCCACAAAAAAAAAGAAGAAAAAATGGTCACTCTGAGGCTTTGATGATCTTTAATCCAGTCCAGGCTGTAAAGAACTCTGAGAAAGATATCTGTCTAAACTCGCTGAACCCAGCCAAGACTGCTTGGAGCAATGCCTTAATTACATTTTGATTAAAATGACACTGCCTAGAAACAGACTCCAAATTAAGTGATTTTTGTTCTTCTGCAAGGCCTTCTAATACAGCTATTTATGATGCATATAAGCACATGAAATCAGAGATGCACTGCCTTTAAAATTTCTAAAATGCCTTGTCAGGACACGGTGATGTCACTGGCAAATCCACTTCCCATCAGGTCAGCTTCATGGGCATGTAACCGTGGTTACAGAAGGACGGGGGTGGGGACCCATGTTCAACAGTCACTGTCTTGGAATTATTGAGAGTTTCATCTTTGAGTCTGTAGGTGGAGTCTGATGGGACTGTGACACCTGGGGTGCGGCCATGTGCTGAGAGCCTCAGCTATCACGTGGTGCAGCCTCCTGGAGCCTCTCCATCTCCCAGGTAGATTGGCAGCCCAATCCCCACTCTCTGGGCCCTGAGTCCACCACACGTCACCCTCCTGCCCTGCTACCTTCACCACCTTCAACCAGTGGCAGGGTCGAGTACGTGGAGGAAAGCCTAAGCTCGACCAGTGCCCTCCACCCCTGGCAGGGCCTGGGATGTGACCACGGGGAAGTCTGGCATTAGGCGTGCCTGCAGCTCGCTAGCCTGAGGGCGGGGTGTCATGGCGGCTGTCCTCATTCAGGCGTATCGGCACCACAAGGGCATTTGACAAGTGACCGATCGCAGGGGAGGGGGCTCTCTTATCCACTCCTGGTCAATGTACCCACCGTGTCCTTCCGTGAAGGTTGGAGTCCCTCAGGGTCACCTGTCTCTCGTGACTGGGGAGCTATCAGGAAAGAGGGAGACTGATAAACTGGTCGGGTGGCTCAGACTGAGACCTCAGCTGCCTGGGAAGGTCTGCACTGACCCTGTTTTTCATTCAACTGCCTGAGGGAATTTAACATTAAAATTTAGTGAAAACACCGTCAAGACAGTGATCTTGGTAGAAAAGAAAGAAAAAAAAAGTACTTCTAGCAGCACTTTTGTTCCTAAATTTTGAACAAGAAGCCCCAAACTTCTGTCTTGCATTGGGCCCTGCAAACTGTTTAGCCATTTCTACTTCCGGTAGATGACAGACTTTCCTGAGCCATGGTGGGAGTGAAGAACGCCACATGGAGGCTTGCTCTCCCTGCCTTAGAGGACGCGTTTAACTGGTCTGAATGGTAACAATTTCTGAGGTAAATCAAATATGACTCCAGTACTGATCTCCATCAGCTTTCTCAAAAGAGTCCTTTCGATGGCTGTTGGTCGGTGGTTTTCAATTAAATTTCCATTCTGATTCATTTCTGTGATTGGTTCTTTAAAGCACGTTGAAAGTTAAAGCAGACTTGTAGTTAGTTATAACTCCATTGTGATTTTTTGGATTTTTAAGAGTAGTGCTTACTTTTGACTGTTTCTCTTTACCTTTTTCCTCTTTGGTACCTCTTGTTTATCTTGTTGCAGCAGTGATAATGAGTCCATCTCATAGGTAGGTGAAGCAGTTAAATATGTAGAATTCCACAAATTAACCCAACATCTGCCCTCCCAAATATTCTACTATTCCTCCATTAACGGCCTGATT
This sequence comes from Budorcas taxicolor, assembly GCF_023091745.1. Classification (NCBI taxonomy): domain Eukaryota; kingdom Metazoa; phylum Chordata; class Mammalia; order Artiodactyla; family Bovidae; genus Budorcas; species Budorcas taxicolor. The sequence continues at coordinate 84,788,101 of NC_068923.1, forward strand.
CTTTGATTACAGAGTAGTCCCTGGTTAAATGGTCTCCTCCTCTATGACTTTGAAGGATAGAGTGTCACATGAGTTGCTTTCTACAGGATTTTCATCTCAAAAACCTATGACTCAGCTGAGTTATAATGAAATTCCCCTAAAAGGAATTTTCTCCCAAATGTATTTTTTTCCCCTCAGATTGAATTTCTGCAGTTAATAAATATCATGAGATTTGAAATACCCATGATATTAAATAATTGCCACTTGTATTTCTGGTTCTTAAAAAATCTTAGCAAGGTTTGCTTATTAAAGTACATTTGTTTTTGTCTTCTCCCTTTCTTCACCATATTAGCCATAGGCTTTAATGAAGGGGTTCCCGGGGAATCATATATTTGAACTAAACATGCTGGAAAACTTTATTATTAAACTGCAGATTTTATTTTCTTTAACCAGTCAGTGGTTGCAATGGAAAAGTTAGTAACCTGCTGAAATAGAAGAGGAAGAGCAAGCTGACAGGATTTGCTGATAGATTAAACATGAGGGATAAGAAAAACACAGGGATATAAGGAAGATTCATAGGTATTAGGCCTGAGTAGCTTGAGCTGATAATGGTCCCATTCATATGCATGGAGAAAACTGGTAGGAGCTGGTTTGGTGTAGGGCTCTGCGTCAGACTTGATGAGCTTGAGATGTCCTTTAATACTAAGTGGAGAAGTCAAAGATGCAAGTCTGAATCAAAGTGAAGATCACATATAATACATAAATATGGAGCTAATAGCATTTAGCTTTTATGTAAAGTCCTGAATGCTGATGGGATTACCCGAAGTCCTTGCTCTTGAAGAAAACAGAAGGTCTGGGCTTGTGTTCTAAGGCATCTTAAAATCTCATAGGAGAATGAGCAAAGGTGACTACAAAGAGTTCTCTGAGAACCTGGATGAAAACAAAGAGTCTGTTGGGTCACCTGAGCCAACAGAAGAGGGTGTATCAATTTGTCAAATCTGAAGAGGAGCCAAGAAAGCTGAGGGAAGAAATGGCACCATGGGATGAACTGTATGGCAGTCAGGTGGCTCAGATGGTAAAGTACTGGCCTGCAATGTGGGCGACCTGGGTTCGATCCCTGGGTCAGGAAGATCCCCTGGAGAAGGGCATGGCCACCCACTACAGTATTCTTTCCTGGAGAATCCCATGGACAGAGGAGCCTGGTGCTACCATCCATGGGATCACAAAGAATCGGACACAATTGAGTGACTAACAATTTACTTTTTTCAGAAAAGAAACTTAAGTTGGGAAGAAAATATACATAACTCTTTCAAAAAAGTTTTTCTGTTCAGGGAACAAGAAAGGTAACGCTAACTGGCATTGAATTCAATTGCGTTAGCTATTACACACACACACACAAATAAACGTAGGCTTTACAGACTGGATTGTGTTCCCCCAGATTCATATGTTGAAGTCCTAAGCCCCAATATGATTGTATTTGGAAAGAGGGTCTTTTAAGGAGGTAATTAAATGAGGTCATGAGAGCAAAACTCTTGTTCTATAAGAATGGTGTCCTTGTCCTTGAGAGTTCTCGCCCTACGTGTACACTAGCAAGACAGGCTGTGAGGACACAGTGAGAAGGAAAGAATTCTGCAAGCCAGGATGAGGGAGTTCATCAGAACTCAACCCTGATGGCACTTTGGACTTACACTTCTAGCTTCCAGAACTGTAAGAAAAAGAATGTCTGTTGTTTACTCCCTGCAGTCTGCGGTATCTTACTATGGCAGCGCAAACTGACTGATACAGTAGCTTACACAATATACTTTTAAAACCTTGTTCAAAATTATTTTTTGCTGGTTTCAGATTACCAAAATATTTTTCACTTTTCCGCTGATTGGTTTTAACCAACTCATCCTCTAGATCACCCTCTATTTTCACAAATGTACTAATATTTAGCCATTTAGTCAGGGCAACGTTTTCAGAGCCATCCTTGGTTACTCTCTCTTATAAACTGCATGAAATCCATTAAAAAAAAATCACACTAGTTCTACCTTCTAAATGTATTCTAAATCTAACCACTGCTTTTCTCCTTCACTTCCATTTCTTTAGTTTTAGCTATGATTACCTGTCAGCTTTTAACTAGTGCCCCATATTCCACTTAAGCACCACTGAAGTCTGTTCTCCTGTAGGAACCCAGATATTTCATCTAAAATACAAATGAAGTCTTGCCTTTCCTCTGCTCTCCACATTTAAGTGGTTTTCCCTTCCCACAGAATAAAATCCAAAGTTCTTTTTATAGCCACAAATCTGCCATAATCTGCCCCTTGGCTATTTCTCTATATCAGGTAAACATTTTTATACAACAAACAACCTAAACATTCAATAGCTTAAAATAACACTTATTATCACTTAAGTGTCTATGGCTTGGCTAAGAGTTGACCAGTCCAGGATGGGCTCAACTGGAACTGCTCGACTAAATGAGTCTGCTCCTGTATTTACTGGAAGGCCCGCCCAGGCTACTCATCTCGCAGCAGTAATGGATGTGCAGCAGGAAAAAGCAAGCAAAGACTCATAAGGCTTAGATTCAGAACTGGTGTATTGTCACTTCTACTTTGTTCTATTGACCAAAAGCAAGTCATATGGCTAAATGCAGAAATCTCTCTAGAGTAAGGAATTGCAATACCACACAGTACAAGATATGCATATGAGGAGGAATAAGGATTGTGTTAGGTAACGCCGTCTACCACACACTCCGATCCATTTTCCTGGCTTGCTTTCTTTCACTCACTTGACTTCAAGACTCACATCTGCCAATCAAGCTACCATCTCAAGGCCTTTGAACTTGTGCTTCCTTCCACTTGGGATATTCTTTGTGTAGATTATTATGACTTTTGTAGTTTTAGCTTCCCAGGTGGCACTAGTGGTAAAGAATCCACCTGCCATTGCAGGAGATGCAAGAGACACAGGCTCAGTCCCTAGGTTTGGAAGATCCCCTGGAGAAGGAAATGGCAACCCACTCCAGTATTCTTTCCTGGGAAATTCCATAGACAGAGGAGTCTGGTGGGCTATAGTCTATGGGGCCGCAAAGAGTCAGTCATGACTCAGTGAGATCTTAAGTTTATTCTTTTAATTCACATCTCTGCTAAAATATAATACTCTCAAAGTTTCCCATGACTGGGAGTTAGCAAATTATGACCCAATTGTTGCCCACTGTCTCTTTTTATAATTAAGTTTTACTGGAACACAGTCATGCCCAATCATTGATTTATTATCAATGACTGGTTACACACCAGAATAACACAGTTCAGTAGTTAGTTGTTTCAGAAACTATGCTAGAAATCTTAAAAATACTTACTATCTGGCTTTTTATAGAAAAAGCGTGCCAAATCCTTGCTCTATCCCATTGGCTTGCTTTATTTTTCTTCTTGTTGATTATTATATATGTATGTATTATATACGTATGTATAAATATATGTATTTATTTACCTGTTTATGATTGAGCTCCATCACTAGCTTTGCTGGGAAGAATTTTGTCATATTTACTGCTGTATTGATAGTTCTAGAGTTATACCACATACTAAGACCCATATTCTCATCTCCCTTAAGTCTTTGTGTTAATGCACTTCCCAGAAAGGTCTCTCCTGAGAATCACAGCACCCCAGGCCCTCTTCCTCTGCCCTATACAATGTCTTTATTTTATAGAACTCATTACTTTCTTATATATTGCCTAACTTTACTGCTAATGTCTGACTCCTCAGGAAATTGTAAACTTCCTAGGGGTAGAAATCTGTATCTGAAATACTTCCTTGATTCAAAGCCAGGCATATAAGAACTGCTCAACCCATATCTGTTGAATAATTGAGCAAATGAAGATAACTTCTTAGGAATCAACTTAAAATTTTTAAATTTTAGGGAATAAAATGGTAGGAGAATAAAACAGTAATTTTCTTCAGAGTTTAGGATTCTTGAGCAAAACCTCTAAATGAGACTCAAAGAAGTCCTCCAGCCCTCCCGTGTAACGAGGCTTCTTTCTCAGAGAACATATGAGCCTAACGGCATGTGGATCTGGCTTATTTAAGTTATTAGGGCCTTTTCTGAAAGGCATACTGCCCATCACCATCAGGGAGAATGGAAAACGACACCAAATAGCCATGTTTCAAGCCCTCTTGAGAAACCTATATGCAGGTCAGGAAGCAACAGTTAGAACTAGACATGGAACAACAGACTTGTTCCAAATAGGGAAAGGACTACGTCAAGGCTGTATATTGTCACCCTGCTTATTTAACTTCTATGCAGAGTACACCGTGAGAAACGCTGGGCTGGAAGAAACACAAACTGGAATCAAGATTGCCGGGAGAAATATCAATAACCTCAGATATGCAGATGACACCACCCTTATGGCAGAAAGTGGAGAGGAGCTAAAAAGCCTCTTGATGAAAGTGAAAGAGGAGAGTGAAAAAGTTGGCTTAAAGCTCAGCATTCAGAAACTAAGATCATGGCATCTGGTCCCATCACTTCATGGAAAATAGATGGGGAAACAGTGGAAACAGTGTCAGACTTTATTTTTTGGGGCTCCAAAATCACTGCAGATGGTGATTGCAGCCATGAAATTAAAAGAAACTTATTCCTTGGAAGGAAAGTTATGACCAACCTAGATGGCATATTCAAAAACAGAGACATTACTTTGCCAGCAAAGGTCCATCTAGTCAAGGCTATGGTTTTTCCAGTAGTGATGTATGGATGTGAGAGTTGGACTGTGAAGAAAGCTGAGTGCCGAAGAGTTGATGCTTTTGAACTGTGGTGTTGGAGAAGACTCTTGAGAGTCCCTTGGACTGCAAGAAGATCCAACCAGCCCATTCTAAAGAAGATTAGCCCTGGGATCTCTTTGGAAGGAATGATGCTAGAGCTCAAACTCCAGTATTTTGGCCACCTCATGCGAATAGTTGACTCATTGGAAAAGACTCTGATGCTGGGAGAGGTTGGGGGCAGGAGGAGAAGGGGACGACAGAGGATGAGATGGCTGGATGGCATCACCGACTCGATGGACGTGAGTTTAGGTAAACTCGAGGAGCTGGTGATGAACACGGAGGCCTGGCGTGCTGTGGTTCCTGGGGTCACAAAGAGTCGGACATGACTGAGAGACTGAACTGAAAGCCCCTCTATTTAGACAACCTGCTTACTTTGCTGTTTAGTCACTAAGTTGTGTCCAACTCTTTTGTGACCCCATGGATTGTACCCTGCCAGGCTCTTGGTCCATGGGATTTCCCAGGCAAGAATACTGGAGTGGATTGCCATTTCCTTCTCCAGGGGATCTTCCCAACCCAGGGGTCAAACCCATGTCTCCTGCATTGGCAGGTGTATTCTTTATCACTGAGCCACGAGGGGAGCCCATCCTGCTTACTAGCTCTCCTTAGTGGGCATATTTCAGAGAAGAAGAAGAAACTTCCTTTTGTACTTCAAGGTAGAGGAAAACTGTAACAGAATTTCACCCAAGATTTATGTCTTCAGGGAAATAACAAAAACTGGAGGAGGTCAGAACACTCCTCTGCCCTGCTTAAAATGTTAGACAGTCATGAGAACAACTTTTCTGCATTTTCTCTGGTCTCATTCCTCATTCTTAGAGTGAGCAAAGCCAGCTGTGGAGTGAGAATCATTCAGAAAATAAAGAAAAAAATTTTTGCCTTCAGGAGAATGGAAGGAATTCAGGTAATACCTCCGTGTACAGAAATGAGTTGGAGTGAAAGGAGGGTTGTCATTCATTTGCAGAGGCTTCAGTGGGGGGAGTATCCAGGAGTAGCTGCCTTGTGTCTGGATGCCCAATAGATTCGGCCCATTTCCCAAAGGAAAGAGGAGGAGGTGGAAAGGCTTAGGTCACTCAGTCTGGTGGAGTAAATAGCCACTTGGTGGGGATATTATTGACAGTATTTTCATCATTCCTGCTTTAGCAGATGCGTCTCATACTCTGCCATATCCACTTGCCCTTAATGCTTAGAGGTGCAGCAATACAACTTCCAATTGAAGGACCTGATCTTCTTTGCCTGACATGTTTCTCCTGCTACAAGAATCTGCTTGGCCACTGGCACAGACCAGAAGTGCATGGGAATTAAATCCCCAGGAGCAGCCCTTAACCAATGACTGACAAGAGCTGGTTCCAAAATACCCTAACTCCCTCACCTCCCCACCCCCATCCCAGTAGGTTAACACCAGGGCTGTGTATTTAGCAAGGACCTCCAGAGTTTTCCCAGTGAAATCAAGCCACAGTCCCTGCTTTGGTGACATTTATTGGCTGTCTTCACTTCCCTGTCTTACCTCATCAGCACCCACCCACTCAGGGCCCAGATAAACTGCTTGTTCTCAAGTTATGGTGTCAAGGTCTGCTTCTGGGAAAAACCTCAACTCAGAAACACACGTTTCCAATTCATGCTTAATTCCCTAGCCAGACTTAAATGTGATCATCTTTTATTTCAGATATGGGGGGAACGTGTTCACCTTAAAAGCCACATGTTATCCTTCAGTAGTAAACCTTTAGGAAAATTTAGTATTAATCTTTTAGTAGCTTTCTTATTATTGTTACCAGTGAACATGCTATGGCAACCTGAAAGAACTAACAAAATATTTATAAGTACATTGATATTTAGATTTTTATATAATAAAATATTTTGAGATCTGATAGTCCTTTTATAAAATCCAAGGCCTTTGTTTCATACATGAAAACATCTTAGATGGCACAAAGTTTGCGAAGAGACTTACCAAAGGTCTCACTGCTACTTGGCTTTATAGGTGAAACCACAGGTTAAATTCAGATCTTCCTATAGAATTAATTACTTCATGCCTAGCCAAGTGCTCTGTGTTCATCCTTCTCTTCTAGGTTTTTCCACTTGTGCCTGTTTTGACTATCTTGTAAAGTATGTATTTTTGCTCAGTTTGGGAGAGGGAAGTCTGTCTTGATTTCTGTCCTCCTTACAAACAGTCGAGTAGGCTTGTATTTTACAATTTCTATTTACCTGAATACCCAGGGTTATTCCTTTCAGGAAAGAGGAGATGTCCTTACTTTCCCTCTCTGCCAATTTCTGCAGCCACCAGCTGCAGAAGCAGTCATCCTCGTGTTATAGCAGAATTAATAATTTGCCTCTTGGGACTTGTGAGAGACTCTTGCCACCTAGATCAGTGCATTTGGCTGATGCTTTTGTATAGGTTTGCGCCATCCTTGCATTAGGCTCAGTTTTTAGACCTCCCCAGAGAAAATAAAGCCCACCCGTCCTATGGGCCTGGACCCTGTGGCTGCTCTCATCCACAAGTATGGGTGTAGATGGGTGTAGATGTTTCCATGTGCTGCAAAAGGAAGGCCCAGGCAGCTGGGCCTCGTCTGGTAGAACCCCAGGCTGCCCTGGCCTCCTGTATTGGCCGGGGTCAGAGTTCATCCAGCTAGGCCTGGCCAACATCATGCCTGCCTCAATGGAAGATTCAGGGACTCTCACATGATAGGCTGCCCTACTGAGTTCACAGGGATTCTGGCTTCCCAGAGGGCTGGTTAACCCAATCCAAAGTACTACTCCCATGAGTTTTGAGTAAAGAGTTTTTTGTGGGCAGTCCTTTGAATGAGGCATTGAGCACAAGCATTCTGCTCATTCTAGAGACAGGGCATCAAAGCACAGAAAGTTTAATGATGTTCCTAGAATTAATCATGTTACCGTGAGTAGATTTGAAAAATATAAAATCTAACCTCTTAATTTCATTTTACCTGGAAGGTTTTTTTTTGTTTGTTTGTTTTTACTACTGTGTCCTTTTTTTTTTTTTTTTTAACCTGAGGTTATTTGTAGGGAGATGTATAATGGTTAATTTCTTCCTAAAGAATAATTCATTCAGGGCAGTAGATGCTGCATACATCTGCGAAGCTTTTAAGTATCTCATGCATTATGTGGCCCAAATGGCTACATTAGAAAAAAATCCCAATTAGTGAAATTTAAATATGGAATTTCTTTGAATTGCATTTCTCCTTTCATATGTTACAACATTCTGATCAATGGCACCAAAAAAGCAAGAGGTTTCTCTTATTGCTATATATTTTTATTTTCCTCCAAATATCAATGCCACATCAACTGTTAATCTGAAAAACCTCATTTAATGTCAGCTTGCTCACAGTTATGAAAATTCAGGTAATGTATTCCTGTTACTAATTGTATTTGAGAAAGTGTTATTAATTTCATATATCAAGTTCGTAGTGGCCATCTGTTCCCTCCGAACTGCTGCGTCTCCCTCCATCTGCCCTGTTTTTCTTCTGCTAATCGGGTGGCAAGGGCTCAGATGATCGGGAAGTTTCTCTCTGACTTTTGATTTGTCACTCATCACCAAGCCAGCTGTGCATTTGTAACAGACTCCTCCGACGGGTGGTGGTGAATTTAAATCTGTCTGGTTTTCTTTCTTTTTTTTTTTTTAATAAAACTTTTTTGTCAAAAAATGTTTAAAGGAAGCCAGATTGTATTTTCTACACTGTAAAATGTGCTTTGCTGCCACTAATTTGGCTGCATCTGCACCCTCATGAATATAGATGAAGGTACATGGCCAGGATATTATTAGGGACTGCAGCAAGCAGGGAAGAATTTTAAATGCAGCAAGATACCATAGTTTAGATTTCTGAGAACATTAGGACAAACTAACAAGAAACTGCTGACATTTGCTAGCTTTAAGTTCAAGATGAGTTTTTGAATCTTAAACACAAAAATTCTTCTTTGAATATGTTTGCTGGTCTATGACTGGGCCAGGGAAAGAAAGAGGTTATGAGGAAGATTCTAGGAGGATATTTAAAACTGGAAAGTTTTCATTTCAAATTTCTTCACCTTCTCTCCCATAAGTCATGAACTAGAGTCAGTGTGCAAATGACTTTGTTTGAGCTATCTCATAGCTGAGCAGGACATTAGCTAAAATCATGACTTTTAAGTACCTTGGACATTCTGTGGGAAAGATATTAAGCTTCTAGACTTGGGGATGTGAAGATTAACTTAAAATACCAATTATTTATTGTTTGTGATTATTTATTGTATTTTTAGTGCTCATAACAGGTTATTTATAATAAATGTTTATGAAAATCTCTTTCAACTCTTCTGATAACCACTTTTACCAAAGTCCAATAGATAACACCGTTACTCAGATGTTAATGGTGACTGAAGTGTTATTTTGCCTTCAAAATGATTGAGGATAACTTGATATAAAAAATATTCAACTTGTATTCAATAAACATGTACCAAGAATGCATATTTAGGAACAGAAAGGGAATCAAACTATGGGACAGTAACTGTCCTCAAGAAACCTATATGGTATATAAAGCACTCTATTACATTTCCAGGTATAGTTAGTAGTAAATAGTAAAGGACCAACTGCCAAATAAAAACACATACAAATCTTAATAAATACTTTTAATTTCATTAGCTCTAAAACAAAGCAAAGGCTTCTAATATCGATTGCATGTTTAGTTAATATTTCTACATTAAAAACAAAACTTCTTCAATTATTTTTCCTCTTCATAGCACTTCAGTTTCAAAAAGGATTGTCACCCTTCAGTTCAGACACTCAGTCTTGTCTGATTCTTTGTGACCCCATGGACTGCAGCATGCCAGGCTTCCCTGTCCATCACCAACTCTTGGAGCTTGCTCAAACTCATGTCCATTGAGTCAGTGACGCCATCCAACCATCATATCCTCTGTAGTCCCCTTCTCCTCCTGCCTTCAATCTTTCCCAGCATGAGGGTCTTTTCCATTGAGTCAATTTTTCCCATCAAGTGGCCGAAGTATTGAAGCTTCAGCTTCAGCATCAGTCTTTCCAATGAACACCCAGGACTAGTCTCCTTTAGGATGGACTGGTTGGATCTCCTTGCAGTCCAAGGGACTCTCAACAGTCTTCTCCAACACCACAGTTCAAAAGCATCAGTTCTTTGGCACTCAGCTTTCTTTATAGTCCAACTCTCATATCCATACTTGACTACTGGAAAAACCATGGCTTTGACTAGATGAACCTTTGTCAGCAAGGTAATGTCTCTGCTTTTTAATATGCTATCTAGGTTGGTCATAGCTTTTCTTCCAAGAAGCAAGCGTCTTTTAATTTCATGGCTTCAGTCAGCATCTGCAACAATTTTGGAGCCCAAGAAAATAAAGTCTGTCACTGTTTCCATTGTTTCCCCATCTATTTGCCATGAAGTGATGGGACTGGATGCCATGATCTTAGTTTTTTGAATGCTGAGTTTTAAGCCAACTTTTTCACTCTCCTCTTTTACTTTCATAAAGAGGCTCTTTTTTTTTTTTTTTTTAAGGAAACTGCTCAAAATATTACAGTTAAGAGAAAACTAGGAATTAACATTGTAAAGGGCAAGGAGTCTATACCATAAAGCTTATTATGGGAATTTTGTCCCTGAAAAAGATATGTTGAGTCCTAATCCCCATATCTTCGAATGTGATCTTATTTGGAAATAGGGTCTTTTGCATATGTAATCAAGTTAAAGCCGAGTTAGGCTGGGCGCTAATCCAGTGTACCTGGGGTCTTTACAAGAAGAGAAGAGACACAGAGAGAGAACACAGTGTGACAATAAAGTCAGAGACTGGATGGCGCATCTGAGCCGAGGACACCCAGGACGGCCAGCAGCCGCCAGAAGCTAGGGAGGCAGAGGAGGCTTCTCTGGACCCTGGCAGTCTTCTAGTTCCCCAGACTCTGAAAGGGTCCATTTCTGTTGTTGCAAGCCACCAAGTTTAGGGCAATTTGTTACCACAGTTTGAGGAAACAAATGCAATATCATATTAAAATTTTAAAAAGCAAAACCAAAAATGACCGGTTTCTTTTTTTTTTTAATTTTCAAAACTCATGTTTAATTTTAACATAGAGAGTTAAAATCTTTATGTTTCTCAGCATTGTGAAGCAGAGCACCCACAGACATTTTAAAATTTTCAAAATCATTCTCCTCTGAAAATATTATCACAATAAAATAATTGTAAAATTGTCAAGTAATTTCAATTTCATGTCACTTCCTGAGAGAGTAAATTACTTCAAGAGGCAACAAGAAACTAATTTTTTTGCATTACCATAACTTATTTAACCTCTTCTGTTGTACAAATGATTTTTTTTTTTTTTTCACTTTTCTCCCATATATTTTACTAGGGATGCTGCTACCAATCCAGAATCTAGTTCTAATTTTTTTTTCACACATCTTTTGATATCCTTTATGAAAAACCACTTTGCATCTCTGTTTCTCTACTTTAAAAAGAAATGAGATGTCAATATACACCTCCTCAAAAGAACTGATTGTTTCCAGACCTGCCCAAACCTTGAAGAAAAAAAAAAAAAAACAAAGAAAAACCTTAATCTAAACACCTTCCTTGCCTCTTGTTAGGTCTGTTCCCAGATCTTTCTCCTTATGCCCATCAAAAAGTCCCCAGAGACCCTGTGATAGCCTCTCCGCTTGTTATCACCTAGGTCTGGATGGTTTCCAATTCATTCAGATCAGGTTTTTAAACTATTTTATAACTGAAGTACAGTTAATTTGCAATGTTATATTAGTTTCAAGTGAAGAGCAAAGTGATGGTTTTATATTCAGGTTTAGAACATAATTATATATTCTTTTTCAGACTCTTTCCTATCATAGGTTATTACATGGTATTTAATATAGTTCCCTGTGCTACACAGTAGGTCCTTGTTGTTTATCTGTTTTATGTATAGTGGTGTCTGTATGTGAATCTCGAACTGTTGACATCAGTCCTTAGGAGTTCTATAGAGATGTGCTCCTCAACACTGTCTAAATGTTGCTCTTTCTTTACCACGTTGCTAATTAAAGTGTGGTCATGGGACCGGAAGCATCAACATCACACAGAAACTTGTTAGAAATGACTAGCAGGCCAGGGTCTCAGACCCCAGAATCAGAACAGCATTTCTGACAGGTTCTCCACGTGAGTCCAACATACCTTACAGTTTGCGAAACAGTGCTACTCAACACATTATTGCCTTTCCCTGTAAATCTCCAAAGCAGTATCTTACACAACCTCTTCCTAGTTTGGTAACAGTTTTCTTCCCTTTTAATTATGTAAACCAAAATCCTGCAACATTTGGAGAATCAGTGTGTGAACAAAAAGTATGGAAAAAGACCCCAAATCATAGGTACATGCTACAGCATTTTACCATTGATGTTTTCCTAGCATACCGTGTTGATACCAAGACCTTGGAATATCCTTCATGATAATAATAGAATATATATTTACACAGAAGGGAAGACCAGATCCCTTTAAATGATACTTCTGTTTCCTTTCCCTGGGTAGATAATGAAGTAGATTCACTTTTCCCATGACACTGGGCCGCCTGATATTTTGCTGTGTTACATGACGTGCTTCAGCATGACGAATACATCCCAGCTGGTCTCAACAGCAGGAAAATGTGTCGTGGGGGGCGGTGGGGGGGTGGGGTGGAGGTGGCATGGTTAGGAAGCTACACATGTGCAGGCAGAAGACGCTCTGTTGTGTCTGTGATTAGAGTTGGGGGTGGGATGGGAAGAAAGAATGAATGAAAAGGGGGAAAATGAGGAAATCCCAGGAGTTCTGTAGACTTGGAATATTTCAAGCTGTCATTTACCTTTGCAAAGTTGTGGTGGGTGACTGTTTACAGGCTGTGGGTCTGTAAACAGCACATGTGCAAACCGTTAGCTATTGTTTGGAAAATGACAGTATGGCCAATAATTTCAATTTCAGTGTTTGAGCGTGAGCCAGATGACGCTATGTTTTATTTAAAACTGGGCCTGTATCATGGAGGGTGGAAACATGTACCTCTTAAACACTTTTATATTGCGTACTGTGCCATATGTTGCCTGCTTTCAAGTTTTTAAAGTGATGCCTACTGCCTAAAGGTAGCTTGTTTCAGGATTATAATCCACATCTTGCTTGAGGGCAGAAATGAACCCATTAGTTTAACAGCACACTAATGGGATTGGTATAAAGGTGTTAATTCTATTCAGTATTCCTTAAGGCTTAGGTTGAATGGTAGTTTGGCAAGAGAGAAAGAAAAGGAGAGAATCACCATGAGAAGTATGAGGCGATACAAAATATGTGGTCAATATATATTTTAAGTGGTTTCCTTCCCACCAAAAAACAAAAAAAAAAAGCCAATCTTGATAGCTAGATGAAGTCTAGCTTTTTTTAAAAAAATCATACATTATAAAATAAACCTCCCTTGTTATGTAATTTTAGATGGAAACAATTTTCTTGCTACCTATGTATCTTCAGCAAAGGCAAGTATGCATGATAACATTCATGCTTTTCTTTACTGAAGATATAGCAGTAGCAAGAAAATTGGGTGTATGGGCTTCCCCCGTGGTTCAGTAGTAAATAATCCGCCTGCAATGCAGGAACCAGAAGAAACACAGGTTCGATCCGTGGTTGGAAAGATTCCCCTGGAGGAGGGCATGGCAACCCACTCCAGTATTCTTGCCTGGAGAATCCCCATGGACAGAGGAAACCTAGAGGGCTACAGTCCATTGGGTCACAAAGAGTCGGACACAATTGAAGCAAGTTAGCACGCAGGCACATCCAGGGTGTATATTCAAGAAAGAGGTTGGACGCATATTCTAGCCGTGTATTTAACTCTTGGTGAGATCTGGGCTAGCCGTAAAAGATCCTTGCCATCTCAGAACACTTTTAGAAATGCTTATCCGATGTCAGCTGAGCAAGAACGGCACCAACTCTGAAATGACATCCCCTGACTGAAGGCTGTTCCACTGTGTGGTCCTTGACCCTTTAGGAATGTGAGGCCGCGTTCCGTGCAGTGAAGATCTGGGCAGCGGGACAGAAGCCTGAGTGGGTGAAGCCTGCCCTGTGACTTGATAAAGGTCATACAACGTTCTGGTTTTTACTTAGAGAAATGTTTCTCTAATCTTCAAGACTCCAAGGCCTGAAGTCCTAGGTAATTGTTGATCCTGCCCTGATTTCCCAAGTACTTCACCCCTGAGGTCCTGTTCTGTCTCCCTCAGAGAAGGCAGATGTTAAGCCCCTTGTGATCGTTACACCTTGCTAAACAATCATCCAAGTACTATTAGCACTTAATTCACTTAATATTAGTGTCCATGTTAAATGGATATCTTCCTTTTAAAAAAAAAAAGAAAAGACAGTTTGTAACAGGATTTCTTACCTGGTAATAACTATCTAGGTTTATTTGAAAAGCCCTTTCTTGTTAGCTTAAGAAATACAACCCAGCAGTGAGAGATGATTAGGCATCCCCCTAGGCGGGGTTCAGACAGTTTCTTTTTTGTGTTTGCCTGTCTTCTTTTGTAAGATGTGACCAGCAGCCTGTCTTGGGAGGCCTGTAGTGGGGAGAGATTAAGTTCTCCTCAGCTGGCGGTCCGAGGATGTGGCTTTTCACCATTTTGGCTAACAGATGGTGACAAGTCAACAGGTGCGCCCAGATCAGTGCACCAAGCTTTTTACGTCTGCCTGGTACACAAACAGTGTGCTCACTGCCACGCCCCCCACGCCAGCTGGGGCCCTGGCTGCCACCAAGCCCGGCCCAGGCAAAGTGCAGAGAGATGGAGGCCCGTGACCTTCAACCGTTAACCTACAGATATGATGTGCTTTAGAGGGTAAGCAGGGCGATAATGCTTTGATCTGAATGGCATGCAGTGAAAACAGAAACCAAGGGTGCGGATCCTGAGATGACGTGAGGTAGCAGGCAGGTTTGCTCACGAAACCCTCTTTTCAGGATATGACAGCTTCTCTCATCAGGGCCAGAGGTCTCACTTGTCACAAGGACACTGGCCGGTGTTTATTGCCACTCTGGGAAATTGTTGTTAGAGGGCTAAAAATTCTTGAATAGGAACAACCCAGGGAATCGCTGAGATAATTCTGTTTGCAAAAACTAAACTTTAGTGCACTTGCTGGGTGCAGTGTTCTGCCTGCATTATCTCATGGCATCCTTCTAACAGCTCTGAAGGGTGGGCACTGTTTCTAGTCCCATTTTACAGTGGAGAAACCAAAGCACAGAGAGGCCAAGTGATTTACAACTGGAGAACAGTCAGGACTTCCAGACTCAATATTATTTAAATATCTGTTCATTCAGTCTAGTATGTGGCAGCACAGGCCTGTGAGCAGCTCTCCAACCCAAGCTGGCCTGACCCCAAAGCCCTTGCATTTAACATTTGTGTGGGGCACTCAAGGATCAATTGGCTTTAGAGCGCTATCTACTTGAAGGTAGATAGAAAGGAAAAAAAAAAAAAAAACATACTTGGGGTAAATACAAGTCACCATGTCGCACGTTAAATCCATCTTGAAAGGACTGGTTTTTGTTTCGTTTTGCTTTGGTTTTGGTCTGATTACCGAGGTCCTTATGTCAAATAAAAGAAGGTCATGTCCCCATGATGTTTTACTAATCCTCATCATTAACCTTATTTAAAGCCAAGGAACTCTCTCTTCTCACTTTTTTTTTTTTAAACAGAGGTGGGAAATTACTCACACAACTATCTCCTGGGTCACACCATTCTTTACTATCAAACAGGAACTGAAACTCCAGTTTCTTGATTTCTTACCTTGATTCAAAATTATTTTTCCACACTGGATTGTTTCATTTCCATTTATTGCTCGCTTTGCTAAAGGATTTGTGGCAGTGATTGTAACAGGCTAGCTGCCACCTCTAGCTTCAGCTGTCAGTGCAAACTTGAGCCTCCTGAGTGAGGAGAAAACACAGTAGGGCCACATTTAATCATCCTGGTTTCTACCCGTCATCATGTAATGAAACACACACAAAGAGCAGATTGCCTGATTTAAAAGTCTGGAAGAGCAAATGAACTGAAGAACACCATCTTTCACACAAGGCTTCATGAGAGTCCCCAGCACTCCTCTGGACACGTGACACATGACGTTACAAGGTTTAGAAAGGGAAAATCTGTCCTATATCTTTATTGTCAATTAGTGGTCACATGCAGAATGCTATAGTGAGTGTTGAAAACAAATGGTTTTCATTACCTACATGTCAGTCACTGAAGTGCTTTATATGCATGTTATCATTTCATCTCCCTAAAAACACTATAATGTTGGCACTAAAACTGACTCATTTTACACATGAGGAAATAAAGCTTTACTATGCTTGAGTAACTGGTATAAGGTCTCACAACTGGTAATTATATCTTTGTATGATTTTGGTTATTGGGCAATCATCCCTTTGGACTGTAAGTTGTATAAAGACAGAGATTGTGTCTTTTGATGTCTCTATTCAACAAATCTAGATGGCATGTTAAAAAGCAAAGACTTCACATGGCCAACAAAAGTCCACATAGTCAAAGCTATAGTTTTTCCTGTAGTCATGTACAGTTGTGAGAATTGGACCATAAAGAAGGCTGAGCACCGAAGAATTGATGCTTTCAAATTATGGTGCTGGAGAAGACTCTCAAGAGTCCCTTGGACTGCAAGGGAATCAAACCAGTCAATCCTAATGGAAGTCGACTCTGAATATTCATAAGGACTGATGCTGAAGCTGAAGCTCCACCTGATGTAAAGAGCCGACTCATTGGAAAAGACCCTGATGCTGGAAAAGATTGAAGGCCAGAGGAGAAGGGGACAACAGAGGATGAGATGGTCGGATGGCATCACCAACTCAATGGACATGAGTTTGAGTATACTCCAGGAGTGGGTGATGGACAGGGAAGCCTGGCGTGCTGTAGTCCATGGGGTGGCAAAGAGTCAGATACGATTTAGCAACTGAACAACAACAAATTCACCCCAGACTGCTTAAACTGTTTAACAGGGTCTTTATACATATATGTTTAATAAATATTTGTTCAACCACTGAATAAAAGAATGAATGAATGAAGTTGGAGAACTGGAATTCAAACCCATTCCTGTCTGCCTCCAGATTCTGTCTTTTTAACTACTGTGTGCATGACCCCACATTGCTCAGCTAGGTTCTGCTTATTTGTTAGGTACTGTTATAGACTGAATTGTATCTCCCCAAAATTCAAATGTTACAGCACCAACCCCAAATTTGACTATATTTGGAGATAGGGTTTTAAGAAGGTTAAATGAGGTCATGTGGTTCAGGCCCTAATCCAGCAGCACTATGGTCATTATAAAAAGAGGAAAACTCACCAGAGCTCTCTGGTGCTTGGTTAGAGAAGCTGTGTGAGGAAATAGCAAGAAGGTAGCCATCTGCAACCAGGGAGGGAGGCCTCGCCAGAAAGCAATGCTGACAGAACTTTAATGCTGAAATTCTGGCCTCCAAAGCGAAGAGAAAATACATTTCTGTCCTTTTAACTCATCTAGTCTGATTTTTTGGTTATAGCAGCCTGAGAAAATGAATACAGACCACGACTTTCCTCTGCTTTCATTCTGTATTTCTCTTACCCTTTAGCTTTCTTCCACCTCATCTCCCACCAGGTCTGGATGGCAGAAATAGTGTATCATGGCTGGCATAGACCAGCGCCCAAGAAAGAAAAGAAAGAAGTTGAGAGCTGACAATCAGACCAAAGCTTAGGACAGAACTGTGGGCTGGGGAGTCTGTCCCAGTTTTCAAGTCTGACTTTTTAGTGGTCACGCAACCAGAGTCTGGAACAACTTAAGTCATTATTCACCTTGTAGTTCATACCAGGGTTTGAAATTTGGAGGCTCCTAATCAACAGATATTCCAGTTGTTGGGATGGTGGCAAAGATCTATGCCCTTAAAGGGATAGAGTTACTAACCTGAGTAACCTAGCAGATCTGAACTAAGGAGGAAGGCCAATGAAACAACAGTTAGGGTTGACATGAGAAGAGGAAGAGGGGTCTGAAGGGTTAACTCAGGAGCTGGTGATGGACAGGGAGGCCTGGCATGCTGCAGTCCATGGGGTCGCAAAGCGTCGGACACGACTGAGCGACTGAACTGAACTCAGGAACCTAGGAGTTACTTGTAAAAATGTCTGTACTCTGGGTCTCACTGGCAACAATAAGCCAGAAAGGACCAAGGTCAAAGTCTGTGAAAATAAAGGAAGTACCACAATCTCCAAAAGCAATTCCATCCATAGCAAGAAGAATACTGAAAACAGTGTTGTACGCTAGCCTCAGACGTAATCATGTACTCCTGACATGATCATCACCGCTGAGGAATTGCAAGAGGTGTGAGTCAGGAGGCCAGAATGGGAGCTGTGATGCTCGGAGGACTTGGGCAGCAGGAAGCCAGGGAAAGCTGAAGCCTGTAGCCTGCATGGTCCCAGCCCCTCTACAGTCACACCCTGGAGCAAACACCTGAAGATATGAATTAAAAGCCTGAGTTTGGAGTCCTTGTCGTTAGTGTTCTGTACTTATTCCTATAAAACTATCAGAGTTCTCCACACAAAATGAAGGTGCCATATAGGCACTAAATAAATAAAGGAATAATATAATGCAGCAAGGAATGCAAATCTTTCAGCTCCAAACATCTAAGTACTATAGTGTTTTCAACAGTGACCGTAGTTACAAGCTGATTAAAGTTTACAGCATCAATATCTGCTGCTCAGGAATCACCAAAAGTGTGACTCTTCTTGCATACGCAAGTGTATTCAAGAAACCAGTGCAGGTAAAAACCATGGCCCCTTCAGTAAGAAAATGTTTCTAGAATAAAATCTGATTGCTTTTAATTTTGATGCTTTCATTTGCAAGGATCAAGGAATTAGAATCATTCAAGTGATTTATAAAATGAAGTTTGAGGCTAAGAAAGAAAAGCTAGATTGAACCACATATGCTGAATTTCTTGATTATTCCTTTATCATTGGCTAGATATTAGTAAGAATACCCTTGTACTTTCTTTTTTTTGAATTTTTAATAAAATTGTAAAGGCTAATTTCTATTTATAGTTATTACAAAATATGAGCTGTATTCCTGGTGGTGTACAGTATACCCTTGAGCCTATCTTGGTGGTTTAGTTGCTAAGTAGGGTCACTGCAGCCATGAAATTAAAAGATGCTTACTCCTTGGAAGGAAAGTTATAACCAACCTAGGTAGCATATTCAAAAGCAGAGATATTACTTTGCCAACAAAGGTCCGTCTAGTCAAGGCTATGGTTTTTCCAGTGGTCATGTATGGATGTGAGAGCTGGACTGTGAAGAAAGCTGAGCGCCAAAGAATTGATGCTTTTGAACTGTGGTGTTGGAGAAGACTCTTGAGAGTCCCTTGGACTGCAAGGAAATCCAACCAGTCTATCTTAAAGGAGACCAGTCCTGGTTGCTCATTGGAAGGACTGATACTGAGGCTGAAACTCCAACACTTTGGTTACCTCATGCAAAGAGTTGACTCACTGGAAAAGACCGTGATGCTGGGAGGGATTGGGGGCAGGAGGAGAAGGGGACGACAGAGGGTGAGATGGCTGGATGGTATCACCAACTCAATGGACATGAGTTTAGGTGAACTCCGGGAGTTGGTGATGGACAGGGAGGCTTGGTGTGCTGCGACTCATGGGATTGCAAAGAGTCGGCCCCGACTGAGGGACTGAACTGAACTGAACTGAGAGTCCAACTCTTGTGACCCCATGGACTATAGCTCACCAGGCTCCTCTGTCCATGGGATTCTCCAGGCAAGAATATTGGAGTTGGTGGCCATTTCCTTGCACCCTTGTGTCTCTCACCCATCTGTATATTTTCCTGCCCCGCTGATAACCACTAGTTAACACTTGTGATCACGGTTTCCCTTTCTATGAACAGACACACACACACACACACACACACACACGGTGATGCAAGTGATTGGTCCCATCAGAGACCACACTGGTATCTGGCATTTCCCCCCCTTATTCCTGGGGTCCCTGAGCTGAGACGACTGCACTGGGCACACAGCTGTCCCCCACAAGCTCGGCGATGCCATGGGGTTTGCGCTCACTCACGGCTGCTGCTCTTGCAACCTGGTGGGTTTTTGAAGCATAGCGGAATAGAAAACTCGGTTCCTCTTAACGCACACTAAATAGTTACCTATCACACTGCCAGTCCCTCTCCGCTCTGCGGGCGGATTTAAAATTAGGATGAGCACAGCCGTGGCTGTCTCGGTGAAGGCAGCCACTCGCCTCGGGCCACGCGGAGCAGCCAGGCTCGCTGCCGGCTGCTCCAGGGCGCGGGCTCCAGGCACCTCCTTGTGAGTTAGATGGATCTCTGAGCCGCGCTCGTCTGCAGAAACTGCAGCAAGATGCCCCGCTAGAGTGTAAACCCCATGGCTAAGATTAGCTGAGAATGTCTTTCCGTCGTCGCCGTCATAATCTGCTCCCGAGGTGAACGCTGTGCAGCGAATGCCAGGTCACTGGGAGAACAGGTGTACCAGCCTCCACCTGGGACCTGGAGAAGGGAAGCAATGAGCTAAGGACGGTGGAATCAGAAGTTCCTAAGTAAGCGAGCTCTTAAACAAGTGTGCCCGGACTTACGGAGCTTGAAAATGCCCTCTCTGGCACGCTGCCTATGGTGCAGCTTCACATAAACAAGCGCTTCATAAAGTTGTTTCCTGGAACACCGGGCTGCAAGATGCCGGAGGCAGAAGTCACGTCCCTTATCCCATTCCAGTGCGAGAGCCTGTGAAAGGCGCAGAAGCATCCTGTAGTGAAACACTCCGTTTAGCACAAACTCTCACTTATTTGACCATAACACCCTTTTTATGCAATTACCTTTTAACATCTTTCGAAGTAGTTTTCACTTGTACGTCCTTTACAAAACACTGATCTGAAAGACTATTCAAATATATCCGGTATGTGTCAGACATTAAAAGCGGCATTTCTGAGACTTCCAAAGGTTTATTTAAACAGAGGTTCTGGCCTCCCCTGGGGCAGTGAGTAGAATTTGATATCCCTCCTTCCCCTCTTATTGTCCTTCATATCCGAGGCATTGCTTTTGTTGATATTAACGTAAATCAATTGTGGTTCTTACCCATTTTACTGAGATCACTGTAATAAAAATATCTTTATTGAAGCGCTTGAATTTCTACTTCCTTAAACCTCAAGAGAACGCACAGATCTACCCAGTAAAATGCTATAGCCAAGTTGTGTAAGAACTTGGAATAAGGCATTAAAGAGTATTCTGGCTTAAGAAAGTTATCACTGGACCCAGCTTCTCATGAAGATGCTGACCTGGGCAGGATATGTTCCCTGCCAAGGGAACATCCTTTCACTTGCTGCTTTGCAACCCAGGTGTTCTGCTTCATGTGGCCCAACTGCAGGGCTGGCTTCATGGATGTGCCGCCTGACCAGGCCCTAAGGACCCAGCACCTAGAAAAACTCTTGTGCTTAACGTTCTGCTGTTACCCTCCTGAAATTCTTAACAATTTTTTAACAAGGATCTTACATTTATTTTTGCAAATTAAATAGCTGGTTCCACCCACCAGGGGCAGATGAGTCTATCTTTCTGTTCTGCTCTTCAGAAGGGCTGCTTCCTTGGCCTGTCCCAGTATATGAACTATCATTGTCACTTCCACTGATCATGTCGATACCTTTTAGTAGTAAAATCTGAAGCTATCTGAAGATGTTGTAGTCACGCATTCCGGGAAACAGACTCACTCAGAAGGACAATGAAGATAGTGGAGTGCAGTTTATTACACCGGCAGGCCCAAGGCATAGTCTCTTCTTAGCCAAGGACCCCAACCAGTTTTTGTGAAAACCTTATATACCCTAAGAGTACCTGCACAAACCCACCTCCCCAGATTCCCTGAAACTAATCTGAACAAAGGAAAAAGAAAGATACAATCAAAGTTAACCCATAATTCATATGCCTTAAGCCTAGGTAGTTAACGGTGGACAATTATCAGTAGGCCTGTGGTCATATCCCAGTAAGCATAATAGAAGGTCTGATTCTATTCGGTTACACAGATAATTAGGGTATTCTTTTAGGCAATGGAGAGCCTTGGGGCTCTTCCTTCCAGGCCGGTTTTCCAGTTGGTGTGTAGTTTCCATAGATACTGGGCATGTAGCTCAAAGTCCACAGTCCAGCCCACGATGGAGTCCTGCTTTCAAAACAAAGCCTGTTCTGTTTCCTCCTTCAGTGTCATCATGCAGTAGTGAAAATACATAATTCAGATTCAGGGAAAAGTGTGTTCAGACCACAGCATTCACATTTCCGAAGGTTTGGACCTGAACCTGGTTGCCTTGGGGCCAGCATGGGCATCTGTGCAGCCCATGCTGTGCATGAGGCCCAAATGTAGATGCAGCCAGGGGACAAAGAGGGGCTGCTCTTGCTAAGCCATCTGTCCTGGCACACACACCTCATTTGCACAGAGGCACTGCATAGGCTAGTGATGGCCTGCCCAGCTTTCTCCTTTTAGAAAATGGGAACCACGCTTGCGGGCTACAAAGACTGAGATAACCCGTGAAGTACCTGGTACAGAAGTTGCTCTATACCTGTTAAATCCCTTTCCTAAAAATAAGTGTTTGCACTCAGAACTTTGAAAAGACAACCAAAAGGTTAGACAACCATGAAGTGACTTCACATCACAGTATGTTCAGTGTTAATCAACTAGTTAAGCATATGTGTGTCTGTTTATACTTATTTACTCAGGAAAAACACACACACATTACAAATAATAATGCAGCTGAAGTGCTTTCTGGTGCTAAATTGCAGTTTCTCTTGACTAACAAACTTGTGGAAACCTTGTGGTCATTACATTTTTTTGTTTGTTTGTTTTATGATTCTTGTTCTGCATTAAAGTCTGCTCCACAGGTCTCGCTGGGACCAGCATACATCAGAAGGATTATTTCTTTTGTAGAGCTTCTGTGATAATTTCACTGAATACTCAGATATCTTATCTGTATTCATCTATAGTCCGGGTTTTAAGCAGTTTTCATTCGATGTAGTATTTCAGTCAAAGTGTGATCTCCTAAGAGCCAGGTTTGAGTTTCGACTTTTATTAGTTTCCCAGAGCTGCCATAACAAATTGCCACAAACCAGGTGGCTTTTAACAACAGAAACTTGTTCTCTCCCAGTTTTGCAGGCCAGCGTGTCAGCAGGGTTGGTTCCTTCTGGAGGCTCTGAGGGTAAGTTCTTTCCATTCCTCTCTCCTAGTTTCTGGCAGCTGCCAGCAAACCTTGGCATTGCTTGACTTGTGTGAGATGCATTGCTCCAATTTCTTCCTCCATCTTCCCATCACCTCTTCCTCTGTGTCTGTAACTCAAATCTTCCTCTCCCTTTCTGTTATAAGGATACCTGCCAGGGACATTAGAGATGCTAACTGCACGATTGATCTCATCTTTAGATGTGGAACTTAATTAAATAGGCAAAGGCCCTTTTTCCAAATAAAGTCGTGCTCACAGGTTTTAGGACTTAGAACATGGACATATCTTTGTGGGGCTACCACTCAATTCACTACTGCCCATGTGGTCTTAAGAAATCACTTCACATTGATCAACCTCAGTTTGTTTTCACTGACTGTAGAAAGGAGATTAAAGTACCTATTGTTGAGCTGTTATGAGGATTAGAAAACCTCAGGTAAAACCCACAATGCCTGCCACGCCATAGATCTTAAGTGCATGACAGTGGGTACTATTATGATGTAGGTTTTTATTCTTTTTTCTTTTAGTGTCTATTGCACAGATTCATACTTATATTAATGAAGTAACTAAACATAGTCTTTTCTGATATATATTCACTGTTGGCAGCTTCAGCTAAGGAGGGTATCATCCCTTCCCAGATGGATGGGGCAGAGTTTTATAGACCATTTTGACTCCAGAAAGGAAAAGAAAAAACGATTTTGAGGCTGAGAACTACTTCAAAATGTGTATCCCCAATACTGTAAAATCACTGTTGACAGCCACTTTCCATGCTACTTTCACATTATAAAGGAACCATGTAACACGTGTGTGTGTGTGTGTGTGTGTGTGTGTGTGTGTGTGTGCGTGTTATGTCACTTCTAGTCTGTAGCCCTCCAAGCTCCTCTGTCCATGGGATTCTCCAGGCAAGTGTACTGGAGTGGGTGGCCATGCCCTCCTCCAGGGGACCTTCCCGACCCACGGATGAAACCCCATCTCTCGTGTCTCTTGCATTAGCAGGTGAGGACTTTACCACCACCGCTAGCCCCTGCTGGGAAGCCCTGTAATGACATGCAGTGAGTGCTAAGTCAACAACGCTTCATCTGCCTGTTTGAACAAAGAACCAACTGTAAAATCATGACTTTTTGGAGAGCAGGAAAGCAATCACAGTAAGGAAGTCTATCAGCTTGGGATTTGTAGCCTGTAAGTGAAGTGAAAGTCACTCAGTCATGTCTGACTCTTTGCGACCTCATGGACTGTAGCCTGCCATGCTCTCTGTCTGTGGGATTTCTTAGGCAAGAATACTGGAGTGGGCTGCCATTTCCTTCTTTAGGGAATCTTCCCGACCCAGGAATTGAACCCAGGTCTCCTGCCTCAGAGGCAGATTCTTTACCTTCTGATCCAGCAGGGAAGCCCCCAACACATTAGTGTGTGTGCATGCTAAGTCACTTCAGTCGTGTCTGACTCTATGTGGCTCTATGGACTGTAGCCCACCAGGCTTCTCCACCCATATGATTTCCAGGCAAGAACATTGGAGTGGTTGCCATGCCCTCCTCCAGGGGATCTCCCCAACCCAGGAATCAAACACATGCCTCTTAGTCTCTCCTGCCTTGGCAGGCAGGTTCTTTCACCCGAATAAAACTCAATTCCTATCAGCTTAAACAGTAGCATATTTATACTCTAATGTAACTGGAAAATATGAAGATAAGGTGAACCTCAGCCCTGAATGATTCAGCAAGTCGAAGATATCATAAGGGATCTGAGTGCTTTCATTCTATCTGCTCAGTCTTCCATGGTGAGGTAGTCATGCTCTTCTGATGGCAGGAAAGTGGCTAAAGCAATTTAGACTTTACCCCTACCATTCATATCATCGACATGGAGAGGGAGAAGACGAGACTGAGGTCCTAGTTGCTCTATGAAATGAGTGAGAAATCACATCTATCTCTCCTGATATCTAATCCACTTTCATTGGATTTCAGGCCCATCTCTGAACCAGCCTTATTAGGTTATTTCCACATTGTGTGACTTTGGCCTGGTTTACCTAAACTGGCCCAACTTAGAAAGAGAAAGCTGAAACCTCCGCAACTGGTGTGAGTCAGCACTGTTGGATACTAGTTTGACTTTTTTTTTTTTTTTTTCCTGAAATTAAAGTCAGCATAGTGGCATGTTAGTCTCCAGCAATAGTCAGCAAGTTTTACCAAGGTTGATACTTGGCCTGGTGGAAAAAGAAGACAAAAGCAGTTAGCAGTGTTTGCAAGGAGAGGAGTATAAGACAGACCTTGGACTCTTAGTTGAATAAGGAGAAAGGGACAATATGACATACTGAAGATGGTGATGAGATAGCCATCTTTATGAGTTGAAAGTCTCAGTGATGCAAAGAACTGTTTAAGACTGAGTGGGCATGAAGATGGAGCTTAAAGACTAGGATGCATACAGATGAGATTTCAGTGTCAGCGTGCTTATTAGTGATGACCAGGTCTAGTGGCTGAGGTTCAAGAAAGATCCCTGGATTTGAGTGGGTCACATGGTGGATGATCTAGGTTTGATTGCTCAGCTCCATGTGGTTCTCAGTGAGGGGAAGGGGCGGTCTCACCTGAAGCTCAAGAAATTGAGATGGTGTCTTCTCTCCCCTCCTTCCCCATGGTGTAGTATGTGGGAGCAGAGAATCTTGAGATTATCTATTTATGTCTACTTCCCCAGGAGTGTGACCTACAAAACGTGGCGGCTTTTCCCGAGTTCATGCCAAGTGTGTTCAGTCAGAACATGGCATAGCTTAAATGGTTAGGTGGTTAGGTGTATATATATATTCTTTTCTTCCTGGATGCTTATGTCTGGTGGATGACTGATTAGAGAGTTAAATATAAAGAGGTACTATGATTGACAACTCATAAATACCAGGGATTGTTGGAAGCACTGAAATCTTCTTGGTGGATTCTGCATATTTTATTTCTGGTAGAGAAAGGAGTGGGGGAGAGCAGGCAAGGAGAGAGACAGAGGGGGAGGGAGACATTCAGAGAAAATGAAGACAACATTTCCATCTGGGGTTTGTGCTTTTCCGAGTGCCTACTCATTTTGATAGATTATTAGAAAACTCATATTTGCTCATAAATGTGAAAAAATAGCAAATGTAAAATTTGCAAATTTATTCCTAAATGTAGTTAAATTCATAAATATTTAGACATTTTCTGTAAAGCTTCTAATTTATAACCTTTACATGAATCTATAATTTGGTATAAAAGCTTCTAAATGCAGTAGTAATGTCACAAATGTCTATAAATATTCACATCTCATTTACAAGTGTTCTACAAACCATGAGATGAAGAAATTGTGAATGCAAACCATTTTTCAGGTGGATTTTTGCCGAGGTAAGTCAGAATGATGAACAATGAAAACCTTCAAGAGAGCATTTGACGACCATGGTTTTAGTCTATTGCTCATATAATCTAGAAATTCTTCATTACGAATAATTAGAAAAGGTTACAGAAGCAACCAAGAATGAATGAACAGGTTCAAATATTATAACTGAAAAACAAGATCTGAGAAGTTGGAATAAGCCTTCTAGAGACCAGACAGTGCCACGTAGAATAGTGAGACCTTGAATAAATCTTTCTAAGGCTCAGTTTCTTCATCTGTAAAATGGTAATAATGCATTCTTTACAAAGTTTATTTATTTCTTTTAGTGGTAAGGATTATGAAAGTAGCGTGTGTTCAGTCACCCAGTCATAGCTGACTCTGTGCAACTGCATGGGCTGTAGCCCTCCAGGCTCCTCTGTCCTTGGAATTTTCAAGGCAAGAATACTGGAGCAGGTTGTCATTTCCTTCTCCAGGGGAGCTTCCCAACATAGGCGGCAAACCCAGTCCCCTGAGTTTCCTGCACTGGCACTCAGATTCTTTACCCGTAGCACCACTTGGGAAGCCCTATGCAAGTAACAGTCAACTCAAAAGTGGTTAAGAAAGCTGAAACAAAAATTCGACATTCCGGGCCTCTCTGGATGCAAGGGTGGCAATCGGGACTCAGTCTTTTTCCCTATCTCACCGTCTGTCTCTCTGTTACACACACACACACACAGCTCTCACTTTGATCTCTTCCATCGTGTTTTCTCGACCAGCCTTCAGCTCTGCTTTTCCAGGCTCATATCACCTCTACACACGCTGACCACAACAGAATGAGAGCCTCTGTTTCCCAATTCTTCTACCAAAGCTCCCCTGAAAAATTATCGTGAGATTGCCCTGGGACATTTGCCTGCCCTTGAACCTGTTGCTGTGCTCAGAAGATTGAGATCACACCTAGCTGTCTCTGGGACTCATTCTCACTCTTGAAGCCAGGGGTACTTGTGGTCCTGTGAATAGAGGGGTCGGTCACCAAAGAAGAGGAGGCTGCATGCTGAACAAACAAGGCCAGAAAGTCTCTTTACATGTAGACAGTGGATAAAAAGAAGCAATGTATGAAAGGCCTTAGCCTAGTGTTTGGCACATAATAGACCATCAGTTATTTCCTCCATTAGCTGCTCCTTACCGCTGTTACAGTACAGAGAAGAAAAGGATTAGAGTAAGAAATAGAGAAATTCTGTCTAGGACAAATGTTCCTGCTCAAAACTATGTTCAGAGAGTCTCAGGAAGCCAGATTCTTCCTGCTAATAGTATCCACTGTGATTACTCAAGACCTCTCCTATCAACACAGATCCACGGGGTCCCCAGCCATATCCGTGGTGTAGAGAGTCCAGGGAAGTCATCCTCAGCGTGGTGAACACTGTCAGTATTATCAACATACAACCACAGAGCAAAGTCTTCATCTCTGTAGTGTGTCTGTATTATAAATCCCCCTTAATGGAATCAAGTTCCGTATTTCTTGGGTTTGGTGATGCTGTCACAGCTAGGTGGCAGGAAATTTTGATGGTTTATGAGGTCAACTGAAGCAAATTATAGAATTATTCCTATGCATTCTTCAAAATGTGCTCAGCTGGATGCTAGATCATTCTGCCAAACCCTGTGGAACTCATTTGCTTTTTCTTTGATGTGCTCCAATAATGGCTTCCCAGGTCGCGCAGTAGTAAAGAATCCTCCTGCCAACGCAGGAAATGCAAGAGATGTGGATTTGATCCCTGGGTCGAGAAGATCCCCTGAAGTAGGAAATGGCAACCCACTCCAGTATTCTTACTTGGAAAATTCCACGGACAGAGGAGCCTGGTGGGATGCATTAGTCCAGGGGGTCGCAAAGAGTCAGACACGGCTGAGCACAATAATGGCGTCTTATGTTTATTTATTGGATATATTAGCACCACAAGTGCTTCCAGATTTTTATACATGTACTTTTTTTTTTTTTTTTTACAGACATCAAAAAGGGTCTTCTACAGCCAATACTTCAGAATTTGGTAAATTTGCTACCCATTGATTCCATATTCTCCATTTTTATCATTTTTTCAAACATCCCTGCTTTGCCTTTAGCTTGCCACACTGAAAGTCTATAATCTCTTTAGTCTATTTCCATAAGAAAGCTTCCAGTCCCTTAATCATTTTAGCCGTCCTTCCCTGAATTCTTTGCTGCTGGTGGTCCGTTTTTTTTAAGCGTGGTGAATAGCCTACATGCAAGTACTAGTATTGCTTTTATCACTGGAATTATTCACCCGAAGTCATGCTGGAGGTTTACCTGTTCACTCCAAAGCCAAAAGTGCCTTCAATACCCTAAGCTCAACTGCTATTTCTAGTATATCTCTTTCTTTTTTGTTCTCAATGCTCCCACTATTTCTTTGGAAAATAGTGCTATATTTGGTACCTACCATACAGGGTCATGCGGAGAAAGTCTTACACAACATGTAGAGAATGATGAATATTTTTGGCACATAGGAAGCCCTCAATAAACATTCACTAACGTTATAATTTTGACTATTCTTATCATAATACTTCAGTTGAAGTCTGAGAACCCGCTAATGAAATCAGTGTCTGACTTGGACACTGGCCCTTTACTTGTGTGGTTCTTTCTTAGATTATAACCTTAAAATATGGAAGATTTTGATGTACGAAGCATCTGCCTATAAAACTAGTAAGGAGTTTTTAGCAGCCTTTGGTTTGGCCAAAAAAAGTGGCACGCTTTTATAATAAGAATAAAGAATTGCATTTACTGATGCCTAAGGAGGAGGTAATTCAAAGAAAATAAATATGGAAGCAACAAGTTAAAGGTCAGTCAAATAGTCGGCATAGACTACAAAGTGTTGGTCTTGCCTTCAGGTTATCCGTTTCTTTCATAACATAAAAGTTGTCTTTTAGTCACGGTGTAATCTTTCTTGGAATCCTTATTCTAATTCTGTAACATTTATATTCCAGGAGTAACAGCAAATCTGCTGATTACTTATGAAAGCAAGGGGAAAAACATTTGCAATTACAGTCAAAATTAAAGTTATTTTCTAATCTTCTCATCCTTTTTAAGGAATGAGAAACTTTAAATATGGTCAACGTAGCACATTTTAAGTGTCAAACTTGGTGAATTTTGCTATGCCAATTGAATAATAATCTTCTGTAAAAACAGTGAGCATTCCGTGGAATTTTTATCATTTGACCCGTTTAATATAAGTTGAAAAATTCCCCTTGTGTAACTGCGATTGCATAATGCTGTATGCTGAGCTATTAAGATATATTTAGTAATTCCATTAGAACTGCACCATCGAGCAGGGCAGAGCATATGGAAAGAAGTTGGTGAAAAACTGATTAAACATTTATATCAAGTGCATTTTGATTTAACTCACATAAATAATTCATTTTTATGTTTTCTTTCTTTCAAAATAAACCTTTTTGACACCTGCTGTGCTAAAAATAATGCTAGCATGGCTGTAATAAAGAAACTCTTAAAGCTCACAGCAATGACATCATCTGGTGCTCATGCAGATACTAAATTGTCAGCACATAAGTGTAGTAAAGTAAGGCTTGGCATTATTTATTATTTATTTAGTGCCTCAAAAATACACCGTGCTTAGTGGCAAGTAAAACACCTGGCTGAATTTGAAGCTAGAGTTTGGCTCAAGAAATCTAAAAATTAAAAGGCTTACAGAGACACACAAAAAAAGGTGTGAGACAGTCATTAAGGTACTGAATCCCATTCCTTTCCTTGAGCATGAGAACAAAGCTGAGAGATAACAGTGAATGAGCTCAAGCAAAAACCCTGAGACATGTTAGAGTCTCTTTACACTGGGAAGGCAGAGATACAGACAAGGTGACAGTGACTACATACAGTCACAGCAGCATCTTTCTAGAATAGTAATTCCTAAGGTAGGAGACTAATACCATTGGAAGCACAAAGGATACTGTTGGGTTGTCCACAGGCATAGTACTGAAGAACATTGAATCGTATCATCAAAAATGATTCCCTTTTAATCCTCTTTCAATATTTTAGGGTAAGTTTAGGAAATACTCTTAGAGCTATTCTGCCCCTAACATTCCTATACACTATTCAATCTCTCTCTTTTTTTTTTTTCTTTAAAAGACAGAGACAAGGACTAACACTCGGAGCCTTTCTGGGCAGTGTTGTAGTGAATAAAATCACCTAACCAAACTCCGGTATGATGCCTTTATTCTAATTCTATCTACACCTAGAAAATGGCATGGTTTCCATGTACAACATGGTGTTAAGATAGCATTAAAACATTTTGGCAAAAATACAAATCGGTTTAACAAAAATTGTCATGTAAGCAAGAGTAAATCACAGGAGCAGTCCAAAAAGATATTTTTAGGCAAAATTATAACAGCAGTTGCAAATGCAGCCTGAACAACTGGCTGATACTGGCAGGTTCTACCAAAACGAGAGTTTAAGAGCAAGCATGAGAGGCACTTCTCTGCTTTTGCCTCAGTGTAGACTAAGAGAGTAAGAGGATGCAATGGGTAGCCTGGCAGACTCCCGTTAAGCCAACCCATCTCATACATGCCCCCAAAATGCATAACTTATTGCCTATTGGTGAGGCTCTATTAAAGGAATGGATTTATTCTGGGAGAAAGCACATCAAAACACCACAATTGATGCTGGAGAAGAACATCCATTTGACACTTGCAAGTTTAGATAGTATCTGCATAGTCAAATATTTGCAGGAATTAATTTTGTCATGTGAGTTTCACTTAGAGGATGATTTTTCTTCAGAATGCACTCTTTCAAAACTTGAAAAATAAAATTCTGTGTAATTATTATCACGTCTATTATAATATGCTATTGGCACGCATTTCGCTGGACTACAAAAATTCAGTTGGAAAGGAGACTCCCAGGCTTAGGGCCACAGAAGCATTGCCGATATTTTCCTTTGGTGTGTGAGAGCACCTAGCAGACATGACCATCAGGAAAAGTATGGGAATATCATATTTTAAGCACTGCAGGACTTTGAAAATGAATATGTTGCTACATTTATTAAAATAAACTTCCATGATTAAAAAGTTAATGTAATTTTGTTTTTAAAAACTTGTGAACTATAAAATAGAGAAAGTAAATGAAATATAATCTTACTATTCAGAAATAAACACTGATAATGTTCTGTTATATATATATAGATATTTTTTTTTTCCCCCCAAATTTTAAACCTTTTATTTTGTATTGGGGTGTAACCAATTAACAATGCTGTGGTTGTTTTAGGTGAGTTGTGAAGGGGCTCTGTCATACATATACATATACCCATTCTCCTTCAACTCCACCCTTCCATCCAGGCTGGCACATAACACTGAGCTGAGTTCCATGTACTGTACAGTAGATTCTTATTGATTATCCATTTTAAATGTAGCATTGTGTTCACGGCATTCCCAAAGTCTCTAACTATCCATTTCCACCCCTGCTACCCTCATGCTGCGGTAACCATAAGGGTTCCCTTCTCTCCGCACCGTCTTTGGTTTCTTCAGTGATCCAACGGTGGTTTAGTAGCGCATTGTTTAGCTGCCATGTGTTTGTGTTTTTGAGAGTTCTTTTTTTTTTTTTTAGTTTATTTCTAATTTCGTGGAGTTGTGATCAGAAAAGAGGTTTGAGATTATTTCAATTTTCTTATATTGACCAAGGCGTACCTTGTGGCCCAGCATGTGGTCAATCTCAGAGAATATCCCATATGCACTTGAAGTCTTCAGCTTTTGAATGCAATGCTCTGTAAATATCAGTTAAGTCCAACTTGTCTAAAGTGTCATTTAAGGCCTGTGTTACTAATTTTCTGTCCAGGCAATTTGTCCATTAACGAAAGCAGGGTATTAAAGTCCCCCACTATTACTGTGTTGCTAGTGATTTCTCCCTTTATGTTTATATTTGTCTTACATATTGAGATGCTCCTGTGTTGGGTGCATATATATTTATAACTGTTATATCTTCTTGGATCGAACCCTTGATCATTACGTAATACCCTTCTTTGTTGTAAAGTCTATTTTGTCTGATATGCTACTACAGCTTTGTTATGATTTCCATTTGCTTGAAATACCTTCTTCCATCCCCTTACTTTCCATCTTTGTTTCCCTAGGTCTGAAGTGGGTCTCTTGTAGAAACCTTATATATGAATCTTAGGTTCATACAGGTTCATACATATGAACCTAAGACATACACCTAAGACAGTGTATGTCTTAGGTTGGTGTATTTAATCCATTTACATTTAAGGTAATTATTGATATGTTGACTCTGTTACTATTTTGCCAGTTTTTTAGAGTTTTTGTACATCTTTTCCTTCTCTTGTGTCTCTTGTCTGCCTAGAGAAATTCCTTTAACATTTGTTGTAAAACTTGTTTAGTGGTGCTGAATTCTCTTAACTGTTGACTGTCTGGAAAGTTTTTGATTTCTGTGTAATCCAATCAAGAGTCTTGCTGGGTAGAGTATTTTTGATTACAAATTCTTCCTTTTCATCACTTACATCATGCCATTCCCTTCTGGCTTGTAGAGTTTTGGTTGATTAATCAGCTAATAATCTTATGGGATTTCTCTTTTGTGTTGTCTCTTTTCCCTTGTTGTTTTTAATGTTTGATCTTTGTCCTTAATTTTTGTCAGTTTGATTACTATGTGTTTGGGTTTATCCTGCCTAGAACTCTCTGTGCTTCCTGGACTTGATTGACTCCAGTAGTCATGTATGGATGTGAGAGTTGGACTGTGAAGAAGGCTGAGCGCCGAAGAATTGATGCTTTTGAACTGTGGTGTTGGAGAAGACTCCTGAGAGTCCCTTGGACTGCAAGGAGATCCAACCAGTCCATTCTAAAGGAGATCAGCCCTGGGTGTTCTTTGGAGGGAATGATGCTAAGGCTGAAACTCCAGTACTTTGGCCACCTCATGCGAAGAGTTGACTCAATGGAAAAGACCCTGATGCTGGGAGGGATTGGGGGCAGGAGGAAAAGGGGATGACAGAGGATGAGATGGCTGGATGGCATCACCAACTCGATGGACGTGAGTCTGAGTGAACTCCGGGAGTTGGTGATGGACAGGGAGGCCTGGCGTGCTGCGATTCATGGGGTCGCAAAGAGTCGGACACGACTGAGCGACTGAACTGAACTGAACTGATGTTACAGAAGTTTGTGGCCATTATATTTTCAAATATTTTCTCGAGTCCTTTCTACCTTCTTATGAGACCCATATAATGTGAATGTTAGTGCATTTATTGTTGTCCCAGAGGTCTCTTAGGTTGTCCTCATTTCTTTTTATCCTTTTTTCTATATTCTGTTTCGTGGCAATGATTTCCGTCATTCTGTCTTGCCAGTCATGATCCATTCTTCTTCCTCAGTTATTCTGCTATTGATTCTTTCTAGTGTATTCATCTCTGTTTGTTCTTTAGTTCTTCTAGGTCTTTGGTAAACATTTCTTACATCTTCTCCATTTTTTCCTTGAGCTCTTGGATGATCTTCACTATCATTATTTTGAACTATTTTTCTGAAAGGTTGCCCACCTCTGCTTTGTTTAGCTGTTTTCTGGGGTTTTATTTTGTCCCTTCATCTGGTACATAATCCTATTTGTTTTCATTTTGGTTAGCTCTCTGTGATAGTGGTTTTCATCCTGGGAGATGCAGAATTGTAGTTCTTGTTCCTTAGGTATGCCCTCTGGTGGATGAGGATAAGAGGCTTGTGCAAGCTTCCTGATGGAGGTACTGCCTGTGGGGAAAACTGAATCTTGCTCTGCTGGGCAGGGCCATGCTCAGTTAAATTTTAATACAATTGTCTGCTGATGGGTGGGGCTCTGCTCCTTCCCTGTTAGTTGTTTGGCCTGAGGTAACTCCCAGTCCTGGAGTCTACAGGATTTATGGTAGGGCTAATGGCCCCCTCCCTGACACCAGGGAATGGGACTACCCTGGTGGCTCAGATGGTTAAGCGTCTGTCTACAATGTGGGAGACCAGGGTTCAATCCCTGGGTTGGGAAGTTCCCTGGAGAAGGAAATGGCAATCCACTCCAGTACTATTGCCTGGAAAATCCCATGGACAGAGGAGCCTGGTAGGCTATATTCCATGGGGTTGCAAAGAGTCGGACTGAGCGGTCTTCTTCAGTGGCACCCTCCAAGAGGACTTATGCCAAGATGCATCTCCCAGAACTGCCTTCAATCTTCTCCAGCATCAGGGTGCTTTCCTGCCAGTTTCCCCATCCCCATGGTAGGCTACTGCCCACCCACACCTCCACAGGAAACCTTCAAACACTCACAGGTAGGTCTGACTCGGTCTTCTGTGAGTCCACTGCTCCTTTCTCCTGGATCCTGGTGTGCATAAGGTTTTCTTTGTGTTCTCCAAGAGTGGAGTGGAGTGTTTCCTCCAGTCCAATGGAAGTCCTGTAATCAAATCTTGCTGGTCTTCAAAGTCAGATTCCCTGGAGATTCCCGGTCCCTTTGCAGGATCACCAGACTGGGAAGATTTTGGTCCTCTCGCAGGAGAAGATGAACACATGTCTTTCTACTCTGCCATCTGGAACCAATCTCTTCTTGTTATATATTTTTAAGATGAGATTGTCTTCCCATAATTCCTTAGGATTTTATAACAGTTTATTTATTTATTTTTAAATTTCACATCAATTAATCTTCTTCATAAGCAGTAGTTAGTGAACTGTCAGCTGTGTTTAGGCTATGGATGTTGATGACACCAAGTTCCCTGGGCCATTGTAATCAAGGAAGTTTAGCTCCCATTTTCTCTAAATATTAGGATTTCACATAAAATTTCATTTGTTTTAAAGCAAGAGAAAATGTTTTCTTTGATCATGGGTTTCATGGCTTCATAATTTCCATAATTTAATCAATTTTAAATTTTTCAAATTGTGTTTATCCCCAAATTTTTACAATTTTACAACTTTGATAAACATTTTATCTACAAATATTTAGGAATATAAACACTATATTAAAACAAAATTTCTTGGTTAAAAGTATGAACATATTAAGATAAATTTTCTTAGAAGTGAAATATCAATTTTCTTTTCTACCAGTGGTATTTGAGTGCATGTTTACTACACCTTTATCCCTATTAAGTACTATTTCTCTGTTAAATTTTCATTTACATGTTAAATAAGTGTTCTATTTATTTAAAATGTTCACATGTGAATAAAATTATTCAGCAAATACCTTTAAAGGAGCTTGATATCATTCATTAATTAATGCTTAAATTTGAATGTGATTTGGAGGGCAAAGTTACAATGATGGAGAAATGGTGATTTGCTATTTATTACTTCTATCACCCTATGCATGGTTGTTTATATAATGCTATCCTCTTCTAGAATATAAAGTAGAAGTCCAGGTTGGCTTTCCATTCTCTGATGCATATATAAAAAGTAAAAATGAGGTATCCTGCATCAGCCATCAGTAAGTTAGTGGACTACTCACTATCTACAGGTCTCTACTCTAGGTAATGAGTGTTTATGTAATGGAATCATTCTTCTTCATTAGTAGCCAGAATTAATTTCCTACTCCACATAAAATATGGAATTGCTTAATTGCTTGTATCTCCATTATAATATCAATGACATTCTGCTTTGCAGTAAAGTTCTTTTGGTACATGCTTTGTCTCCTTTTAAATTCCATCTGTGATTCCTTCACAATGGTTAACAAAAAACTTGCATTATATTTCAATAATCATTTACTTATTCAATAAATATTTATTGAGCACCTACTATATCAGAATTATAAGAGTCACATTATAGTCCCAGCAACAAGTAAGAGAAATATCATTCCTGCCATTGTGACCTTTCAGTACTTTGGAGTAAGCAAAGGTTAATTTTCTGCATAAATATTTATAGAATTCCAATGGACTTAAGTGCTGTGAAAGTACTGAGTGCAAGGAGAATGTTGAGGAGAGCAGGTATAGCAACTAATTGTGGACCCAGAGAGAGGAATGAGCATGTGTAGAAGTTGTGTTGAATTAAAATGAACACAGTGATATTGATACAAGAAAAGTAATCAGTTGTGCAACCGTGTTTCTAAAAAGAGCAATCACATACATACATTGAAACAGAATTATTGGTAAGATAATGTCACTGGGTTTGCTTTTCATAATAGCATTTTACTAACATGTAGATTTTAATTGTGAAGTGTATGTTATGTATCAGTTATTTCGGCACACATGCACACAGTCCTACACAATTTGTTATTCTATTCAACTAGTAGAGTGGCTCGTTTCACCAGATTCTAACCTGCATTCTCCTGATGAAAGGATGAGAGTGATGGTTGATCAAATGTCCCATTTTGTTGAGATTACTAAAAACCATTCTCAAGCAGGGCAGAATATTTGAGTAGGGAAGGGACTGGAAGCTGTGGGCCATCTCCAGAATTCCTCCTAGGCTTTGTTCTTATTTCTTGGTAGCTTCTGACTGAAAGAGAGGTCTAAACTGTGCTGGAATAGACTGGTATCTCCCCAGCTACTTTCCACTCAGTTGATGCAATGATTACCGTGGACCAGAAAGCAACATAAATTTGTGTTTACAAGTTTTATCATACTGTGCTGTTCCAAACAACTTCTCCCTGAATGCTCTGCTAGAACCATTTGAATGTATCAGCATCATTCTGTGGTATGTGCTGGGTCTTAGCTTTAGATATAAACATTTTCTTGAATTAACTGATGGAAGAAAATGGGGACAATTTGAGATAGCGTCATAATTATGATATTTCGCCCAGATGTCCTTTCTTCACATGTTTCTGTGTTATGCACTTAGGCTTTCACTAGCCTGGCAGGCTACAGTCCATTGGGTCACAAAAAGTCAGACATGACTGAGCAACTAAGCACAGCACAGCACAGGTGTATTTTATTCTTCATAAAGTAAAATATGTGTTTGTTAACATTGTATACAGAACATACTTTTGCCCTAAGTCCTTGGCATGTTTCTTTTATCACACAATATGGTTTGTAATGAAACACAAAGAGAGGAATTGTGAAATTAGGATATTGGATTTTATAAGGTTCATTAAATGGGTATGGGCAGAGAATCAGGAAAGAAAATAGTTATCAGACTTCTTACTATAGTGATTAAAATTGATGTCCAGTTCTATAGAGAAAGTCTTGCTGGTAGTTAATTTTATCTTAAGCAATATACTGGCCACTGACAATCTTATTTTTACCTCATTATTCATACATGTAAAAGTGTATTTACACTTACCTCATTATTCATACATGTAAAAGTGTATTTACACATCAATGCATCAGCAAATATTTTGTAGAGGAAAATTTTATCAGGTCACTTTATATAACCACAGATAAAATTTAATGCTAGCAGATAGCAGACATTTATAGGTTAATCTCTAGTCTCTGTCCAAGAATTGTATCCATATTGATATATCACACCAAATCAAAGAATTTTTTCCTAAACAACAAACTTTTATGAAAGATGTTTTAGTTCAAGCTATTTTTCTTTTTTGCTTGTGTAGTATATCAATTTTGAGAAGGAAATGGCAACCCACTCCAGTATTCTTGCCTGGAGAATCCTGTGGACAGAGAAGCCTGGTGGGCTGCTGTCCACAGGATCACACAGAGTTGGACACAACTGGAGTGACTTAGCATGCATGTATGCATTGGAGAAGGAAATGGCAACCCACTCCAGTATTCTTGCCTGGAGAATCCCAGGGACGGGGCAGCCTGGTGGGCTGCCATCTATGGGGTCTCACAGAGTCAGACACGACTGAAGCGACTTAGCAGCAGCAGCAGCAGCAGCATTATATCAATTAAAATCAGTTTCAATAATTAGTAGCAGATAAATTCAAGACATCAGTGCCTTAAACAGTACTGACATTTATGTTTCTGTTTCAGTGATTTTAAATTACAATTAAGTATTATTCAGATTACTTTCATATTCATTTTTCCCTTGATTTCTATGACAATTCTGGAATGGAAGCAAAATAGACATTAGAATGTGAATAAGTTGAAGCTTAGGGGACTTCAGTATTGTCTCCTCTATGGAAGACTTGACCAGCCCCAAAGAAGAGTCTAGACCTAAATGCAGGCCTTGGGAGTATGGTGTCCTTCTGTCTACTGGCCTACTGGACCATTAGGAGACACCTGAGTCATCAATATGTAGGTCTTGGATGACCCTGGTAAAGCCCGCATGCAGGAGGAAGTGGAATGAATATGAATTCACAACCCCTCAAGGTCATCCAATGAATAAAGATATTTTCACTGAGTATTTAATCCAATCTCATTCTCCCATTATTGACCAACAGTGACTTCCAAAGAAGATTTGCCTGCTGGAGATGATTGATACTGATATTGACATGCATGAAAGAGTTGATAAATTGCACTGAGTTCCTTGCTATTAGTCCAATCTCTAGAGGAAGTGATGTAGTAAAAAAGAGCATAGAATGGACACCGCCGAATTAAATCTGGACTGTGACTTACTTCCTCGTTGTGTGACCTTGGACAAACTACTTAAGCACCTTGGCCTTTTACTCATAGAGTCAGTATGCTTATCTGATGAAATAATGTCTGTGAATGCCTGCCGGGCAGTGGTTGGCAGTGTGAAGGCACTCTCCAAGTGGTAACTATTATTATTCAAAGAGGGTAAGGAAGAGTCTAACCTCCATATCTCCTTTGCTGAACTCAAGTCAAGAAACAGACAAAAACGGGTTGAATAAGTTAAGGGGTTCCAGATGTGGCCCAAGCCACAGCATGGCAGAGGTTTTCTGAGAGCCTAGATGCCAGAAGGAAAGTGGGAACCAGGAAAAGAAAAACTACCACTTCCCGCCCTGCTACTATTTGGTCCTCTTTTTCAATCTTTGAACTACTTAATAAACACTAATTAACCTTGTGCCCTGTGAGGCAGACTTGCCTAAAGCGCCGTGCTCTTAAGAACTACGCACATCTCCTGTAATTGACTCGATTATTCTCATTGCCTGGGACGTCAGGAAAGCTTTTTTCCACTGGTATCTCATTACCAGAGAGAAAAACTTGCATGTGTACTCAATTCTGACCTCATGAAATTAAGGGTTTAGTCCTAGTGCAGCAGGAAATAGATGGTATCCTTCTAGAACAAAATATTCCTGACTTAAATATATAGAAAAAGATTCAAGACAAAGTTGTTCATTAGGTGTTATAAAATTGCTTT
Organism: Budorcas taxicolor; assembly: GCF_023091745.1. Lineage (NCBI taxonomy): Eukaryota > Metazoa > Chordata > Mammalia > Artiodactyla > Bovidae > Budorcas > Budorcas taxicolor. The sequence goes on from NC_068923.1 coordinate 84,827,483, forward strand.
AAACAAGCAAAAACTATCATTTAAAAAACATCATATGCATGAACTCATTAGTCACTCAGTCGTGTTCGATGCTGTGAGACCGCACGGACTGTATCCCGCCTGGCTGATCTCTCCAAGGACTCCTCCAGGCAAGAATACTGGAGTGGGTAGCCATGCCCTTCTCCAGGAGATCTTCTCAACCCAGGGATCAAGCCTGGGTCTCCTGCATTGCAGGCGGATCCTCTACCATCTGAGCCACCAGGGTAGTACACTCACGAGTCATTACATATGTATCCCAGGCTCAAAGCGTGCAGATTATTAGAAAGTCCCTTCCCTTCCGCTCATGGGAAATAGATGGGGAAACAGTGGAAACAGTGTCAGACTTTATTTTTGGGGGCTCCAAAATCACTGCAGATGGTGACTGCAGCCATGAAATTAAAAGATGCTTACTCCTTGGAAGAAAAGTTATGAGCAACCTAGATAGTATATTCAAAAGCAGAGACATTACTTTGCCAACAATGTCCACCTACTCAAGGCTATGGTTTTTCCAGTGATCATGTATGGATGTGAGAGTTGGACTGTGAAGAAGACTGAGCACTGAAGAATTGATGCTTTTGAACTGTGGTGTTGGAGAAGACTCTTGAGAGTCCCTTGGACTGCAAGGAGATCCAACCAGTCCATTCTGAAGGAGATCAACCCTGGGATTTCTTTGGAAGGAATGATGCTAGAGCTGAAGCTCCAGTACTTTGGCCACCTCATGCGAAGAGTTGACTCATTGGAAAAGACTCTGATGCTGGGAGGGATTGGGGGCAGGAGGAGAAGGGGACGACCGAGGATGAGATGGCTGGATGGCATCACGGACTCGATGGACACGAGTCTGAGTGAACTCTGGGAGATGGTGATGGACAGGGAGGCCTGGCGTGCTGCGATTCATGGGGTCTCAAAGAGTCGGACACGACTGAGTGACTGAACTAAACTAAACTCCCTTCCGCTGTGGCCAAAGCAACAACAAATCATCTTTTCAAGCTCAAACTGTGCAGTGTTAAAATTTTACTTTCAGGGCCAAGTCCCTTCTGCCAGGCACCTGCTGTCTCTCAAGTCTTCTTGTATATGCCTGATTTGTAAGATTCCCAGTTTATTTTTTGTCTATTTATGCATCTTAGTAGATTGTCGTCTCCTTGAAAGCAGGAGCCTGGTGATCTAAGATCTGATTCCTCCTAATTGGGTGGCCTGGGAAAAGCACAGAAGAGCTTGGTCAGCCCTCAGAATCCTGATTGGCCCTTGTCCTCTTTGGCACACACCCTCTCCATATATCTGGTCATTTCCCTGACTTTCTCTGTCCTGTTTGTGGCTTCTGCTCACACATTCTCCATAAACTTAGCTTCTCTTTCTCATCTATTTCCACCGTCCAGCAGTTCCTGAAGGCCCAATTCTAGCATCGACTCCTGCATCACCTATGGCCTCAGGGTACTGTCCACTGAATCATTCCTTTTCCTGGATTCTGACTTCATAACATTCAATTATCCCCAGTTGCTCCATGGTTTCTAGCTTTATCTCTACAACTAAATGCCTTAAGGAGAAAGGCCCCTGTCTGAAATTTCTTTCATTGATCGATTTCAGCAAATATATTCTTTTGTTAGCCATCCCCTGTTGTACCTGACAAAAATATAGTAGACACTCAGTAAGGGCTGGCTATTTGTTCAGTCCAGCTACAATGTCCAACATGGGTCTAGTCTCTACAAAAAGACTTTTCTTGGATTTTACTAGGGGAATGAGTCTAGCTTTAGGTTTCACTTACTTTATTTATCTGTCCAGAAATTTTACCACCTATTTCTTGTTAAAATAGAATAGACAATCCAATCAAAAAGTAGGCAAAATACCCAAACAGACATTTCTCCAAAGAAGACATACAGATAGCTAATAAACAATGAAAAGATGCTCAACATTGTTCATTATTAGAGAAATGCAAATCAAAACTGGGGAAGGGGTTTCAGGATGGGGAACACGTGTACACCTGTGGCAGATTCATGTTGATGTATAGCAAAACCAATACAATATTGTAAAGTAATTAGCCTCCAATTAAAATAAATAAATTTATATTAAAAAAAAATAAAATTCCATATATCCTTGAAAAAAAAAAAAACTGTGATATTACCTCACGCCGGTTAGAAGGGCCATGATCAAAAAATCTACAAACAATAAATGCTGGAGAGGTTGTGGATGAAAGGTAACCCTTTTGCGCTGCTGGTGGGAATGCAAATTGATCCAGCCGCTATGGAAGACAGTATGTGAGTCGCTCAGTCATGTCTGACTCTTTGCAACTCCATGGACTGTAGCCTACTAGGCTCCTCTGTCTATGGAATTCTCTAAGCAAGACTACTGCAGTGGGTTGTCATTTCCTACTTCAGGGGATTTTTCTGACCCAGGGATTGAACCCAGGTCTCCTGCATTGCAGGCAGATTCTTTACCATCTGAGCCACCAGCAAAGCCCAAGGAGAGGAGATTCCTTAAAAATACACCATATGACCCAGAAAAAGACACATGTACCCCAGTGTTCATTACAGCACTATTTACAATAGCTAGGACATGGAAGCAACCCAGATGTCCAGCAACAGATGAATGGATACAGAAGTGGTACATATATACAATGGAATATTACTTAGCCATAAAGAAGAACATATTTGAGGCAGTCCTAATGAGTTGGATGAACCTAGAGTCTATTATATAGAGTGAAGTAAGTCAAAAAGAGAAACAAATATAGTATATTAATGCATATATATGGCACCCAGAATGATGGTGTTGATGAACTTGTTTGGAGGGAACAATGGAGACACAGACATAAAGATTGGACTTGTGGATATGGTAGAGGGGAGAAAGGAGAAGGTGGGATGTATGGAGAGAGTGACATGCAAACATGTATGTTACCATGTGTAAAGCAGATACTCAGGGAACTCAAACCAGGCTCTGTAACAACCTAGAGGAGTGAGGCGGGGAGAGAGGTTTGAGGGATGTTCAAGAGGGAGGGACATAGGTGTACCTATGGCTGATTCATGTTGATGTTTGGCGGATACCGACAATATTATACAGCAATCATCCGTCAATTAAAAATAAATGAATTAGAAAAAATAGATAAACGTCAGCTTTAGATCAGTTGTCAAAATGGTGCCTAGACATAAATTGAAATCATTCACATTTAGAGATGAGGAAAAAGCAAGAAATAAATGTGTCTTATTAAAAAAAAAAGAGACATGTTTTGGCCAATAAAGAGGGGAGAGGGTGTTTATTCTGCTTTTGTAGCTGTTGTTGCCTTTTCTTGCCGTTGCCCACATTCTGTATTTCTGTCCCATTGTTTAACATTCCTTCTCTGAAAGACTCACTGCCCGTCTCTGCAGCCCCTTCTCCCACCTCTTTGGCCCTTGCCCACTACTTTCCAGTCATTCTGACTTCTTTAAATTCTTATAACTTGCCACGAAGGCAAGAGGCAATAGAAGGCTATTATTTTTATGTCGTTGTGCACAAGCTGTAGAATCTGTAAGAATTATATCCCAACGTCAGCCCTTCCCATCTCCTTTCTCCTATCTAACTCTGACTGATCTTTCAGGATGCAGCTTTAATGTTAATTTTTTTTTTCTGACAAGTCTTCCTGTTGCTGAAGTGTAAGGAGACGTAAAGTCCTGGAACATGCCATACTTGAGTGGTGAGATGTTGTCACCCATTGTCAACAACACCTGAATTCCAAGTCTGATGAATCAAAGCCTGTGTCTGTTTTATCCATCCTTAATATCATCTGTGTTCACCCCAGCACCAGACCCAGATGGGGTGCTTTTCACCTTATGGTGAACGAAAACTTTCCCACTATAGGGGACCTATAGGAGCAGATATGGAGCATCATCTCTCCCAGCTGATCCAAGTATCTTGATACCCAAGTATTAGCGAACTGTTCGTTTTTGTATTCCCTAATTTATCTATATTCTCCACTTTGCTTATTTTAATTTCATTTTTTGAAAGTTTTGAAACTTCCCAGTATACAAAATTAAATTAATCATAATCCTTGTTTCATTTTGAATTGCTTAATTGAAGAAATCCTGGCAAGCTTTCCTCTAGACAACATAGTTCTTGTAAGATGGCAAGTTCTCCCAGAACGTTTTTCCAAGTGTGTGCCCATTTAAATATTTACTTGCAAGTGTTTTTTGTTTTCAGGAAACTTATTTGGAAATTCTGAGTGCAAATTAAGGCTATGTAATCCATTTGGACAAAAGCAAGCTGGTTGCCAGGTTACCATTTTAAATGGGCTCATAAAATTCTGCTTGGGAATATCAGTTTAATCCAGTGTTTACTGTACCTGGCAACTGTCCTTGTGGAACACTTCGAAAGTATTTAGATATGATGTGGTTTCTAATGGCCGAGGAGTCACCATCACTTGGTACATAGGATTAGAGGCAAGACTGAGATATTTCACTACTCATCACATGTGTTTAAGTATATGAGAGTTAAATTTGACAAGCTGGGTGGCGTTTCTTTCATGTAAATGAATGCTTTTCTTGCCTGGAATACTTTATTTATCAGAATCATGGAAGGGCTATTTAACACGTTAGGGAAAATGCTGTCATATTTTGTTCTGCTTCTTATAACTCTCAGCTAAGAGGACCAGAAACACGACGAGATGCAGGGCTGCACATGGCTGAGTGTGCAGGTGGGTGGACAGCCTGCACCCTCCTGCAGCTGTGTCTCCCTGGCAGGCGTCTAGGGCTCCTCAGCTGCGCGCAGAACCCAAAAATAAATGCTTTTCCCTCCATTTCTTTCTCTGACTCACCTCAAAGAGAAGGAGACTTTCCACTTACAAGAAGGCACAGATTTCTCTATTTTATGCTCACAAAAATCACCTGAGAGCATTAGGATGCAAAGGGCTGAATGCAGACAGTGTGACTCCTTCTCCTCTGGGCCCGACAAGCAGGGCCTCTGTGGTTTATTCTGTGCCATGTTCTTGCAGGCTCAGAATTCTCTGCATCTTCTTTTTAAGAAATAGCTGCCCCTCCTGAGTCTTTTTCAAATGTCAAAGAGGGCCTATGCCAAAGTTCTTGTAAATTGCTGTGCTGGGTAAAGAAGAACCCTTCCCTGTGTTCGCGTATAGCAGTGTATGCCATAGTAATCACCAGCTATTTGCCTTTTCCTTCTGGACACACAGCTAGGCCACACACTGCAGCCTCTCTCAGAGTTGGGGGTGGCACTGGCATTGAATCTGGCTAATTCCATCAGGTAGAAGTGACTTGCCCATCTCCAGGTCTGACCAGAAAAACGTTCCTGCTTAACCCTGCTCACTCTGCCTGCTGCCTGCAGGAATGCTCTTTGGGATCTCCAAGGCTTTGAATACAAAGAGTCAGAGGAGAGTGTCCTGTTGACTACCACCAGACCGTGACATGAGCAAGAAATCAACTTGTATTGTGTGAAGCCACTGAGGGTTGGGGTGGTTGTTGGAGCAGTTAACCCAACCTGACAATCGCAATGCTCTTTAACCCTTGTCACCTTCACGCATTCATGGGGACCCATGAAAATGGCCACCATGAAAGAAAAGTAACATCAACCGTCAAGTTAACAAGCATCCTGAATGGGGTGGGTGGTGCTTAGCCCGTCAGTCTCGCCCCTCTGTCACCAGACCCTGTCCTTTTGAAACGGCTGTGGAAGAACACTAAATCCTTGTCATTTGCTTGCTGCTTTATTTTGACCACACAGCCTGGATCTCTTGAAACAGCTCCTACAAACTGCTGTACTGATCATTTTGACTTACACCATAGAGGCAGCGCTACTCCTATCCTTTTCTTCCTCCCTTCGCACAAGAATATTTCCTTTAGCGCCAAGTGTAGCTATACTTGGCCCTTAGGACCTCAAGATCATCACAGGCCTTTGGAGTTCAAAAATGTGTTTGCAAAAATTTTATCTTCTGGTTTGTATTCATTGAGCATGCTTAGAAGTCTTCACTTAAGCTTATAAATATATCTGAAATGCAAACATAGTCAAGCATAGATTTGGCAACGATTCAGTTAATCTGATCTCCTTAGGCAGGGAAACCCAGGTAATTCAAGTTGAAACAGAAAATTCACTTAGATAAGGCATTTTCAGTTAGGGCCACACAGGAACATCTGCCAGCTTGTAGGCTGTCAAGTTTTTGAAGAAGTGTTTTATTTTCCTGGGAAGTAGAAGCCTAGAAGAAATATTCAAGTACTTGAAATAACCTTTTCTCTCCCTGGATAGCCTTGGGCAATCAGGTCCCAGAAAGGAAGCAGGCATTTCCCCTCTGAAAAAGGATGGCTTTAACTTCTAGCAGTTAAGCTTTCTCTCAGGAAAGGGAAAATCCTTTTTTTTTTTTTTTTCTTCCAAGCTATACTACAGCCCTAAAAATATCTCAGCCACAGTTGAGCTGGTTATCTTTTAGCACCTGCATTGGTGAATCTCCCATGGCCTCTAAATTCAATTTTAAAAAACTGACTCTCAAATTTTCAAAGGGCTAGGGGGATGGGGAAAATTGGAGATTAGAATCCAAAAGGGCCTGTGGAGGAAACAGTGGAAATTTAAACTGCCTTCTGTGTGCACAGCTGCCCTGCTAATAATGCTTTTGCCCAGGAACATCTGCCTGGGGCCTCAACACACACCCAGGGTGCAGGCTGAGGGTTCAGTAATGCATCTCGTGATGGGGGATTATCCCTGTGCCTCTTCTCTCCTGCAACTGTGGCTGGTTCCAAATGGAACTGCTGGTGATCCAGAAACAAAGTGGACTCCCTTCCAGGAAGCTGAAATAAGAAGATTAAGCAACTATGGAGCCATACTAACACTTTCCATGTTACTTAGAACTTGACCAGACTTAGCTTTAATCAAAGTTAATCAACCCATCCAAGGCAGATCAGAGAGGAGATCCAAATGGGGATGAATGCTAATGCAGCGGGACACCAAGGGCCTTGCTGGTAATAGGCGAGAAAGCCTCTTTCTCCAAATGAGAGAGATGCTCCACTGTGCACGGCCATATGTCTGCTGCAATCTGTGGCCTTATGGATGAAGAACTCTCTTGACCCCCAAGGCACTATGTTGAACACGGGGCAACCCTGACAGTGCCAAAGGGTGAAAGGAATTTGCTGTCTTTCAAAGGCAACTGAAATGTTGGTAAAAGAATATGCCCCTGGTGTTGATTGTTTTCTATACTATTAGTTCAAAGGTGAAGGAAGAGAGGATTTTTTAAATTTTCTGAAATTAACAACTATAATATTAAAAGTTCCATTTAAAATGAAAAAAACACAAGAATGTTGACATATCTAAATATTTAGCATTCTTTACAAAGTTGACAATTGGGGAGGCTCTTAACATACTCTGTTAAAATTACCATTTTTCAGATAAAATTTGGAATTTTTCCTCAGCGGTGCCTTTAGAAACTGTGGGATGTTTTATTAAATACTCAGGAGTGTTCACTCTGTATATACTGTGAATTTTACTTTGTTTTCTAAATAGTTGAAAGTTATAAAGCTTATCTGTAATAATTCAGACACATGATCAGGGTCTTACATTTGGGAGAAATGAGCCTATTTAAAAGTAACACAATTAAACTTTGTAAGTAAAAAGTAATCAAAATTAGTTTGGGGCTAATTTACAAAGTGACTCTAAAACAGTGACCTAAGAGAGGAGTTCTTGAAATGCTTTTCACAATGACAAAATTCTACAATACATGGCTGGCTCCCAAGGATGATTCGACAGGCAAGTGTTTATTTGGGTGTTTACATCCTGGCACAAATGTTTAAAAGGTCAGCATGGCAGAGTTTAGAGGGGCTTTATGACATCCACTTTCATTGATGAACAATTAGGTTATCTGGACAGCCTCCTACCGAGGACAACAAGGGAAGCAAAAAAATACACATGGTTTTAATGGCACAGAGGCATTGGAAAGTCAGTAAGGCATGGAAGGATTATAAGGTCAAAATTTTGAAGAAGAGAGACATTGAAAGAGAAGAACGCTGTATCAGAGGCCAGTCTTCTCCTGGCAGCTTCTGCCCATCCCATAACAGTTGGCTAAGCAGCCAAGAAGCTGCATTGTTCACAGAGAGTTTTGTGGAGGTAGGAGGACAAAAGCTGGAATAGAAATGTTGCCAGTAGTGCTGGCAAAACATCAGTATTTTGCATTAAATTCCCAAAGATCTCTAGGAGTAAGGATTCTACAAGGGTGAACCAGAAGTACGCAATATCTCAAAGGAATTGAAGTCCAGATATAAATTCCCTAAATCCTTGAAAACAGATCAAAGAATATCTGTGCTGCTAGTGTACATGCTGCTGCTGCTGCTAAGTCGCTTCAGTCGTGTCCGACTCTGTGCGACTGCATAGACGGCAGCCCACCAGGCTCCTTCATCTCTGGGATTCTCCAGGCAAGAACACTGGAGTGGGTTGCCATTTCCTTCTCCAGTGCTTGAAAGTGAAAAGTGAAAGTGAAGTCACTCAGTCCTGTCCAACTTTTCACAACCCCATGGACTGCAGCCTACCAGGCTCTTCTGCCCATGGGATTTTCCAGGCAAGAGTACTATGTACATGGCTGCCTACAAAAGTCACAATAAATCATCTCTAGTGGATGATTTATTAGTTTAGGGCTAATCTGATTGCTATAATTTTTACATACAATATTCAGCAAGTCATCAAAATAATCAGGCACATAAAAAGAAAACATAAGGGAAAAAACATAGAAACAAACATTTCTAAACTGCAGATAAAGACTTTAGCTACATTTGCTATATTTTAGGAAATAATAAATGGTATTAACAAGTTAATAAGATATCTGGAAATTATTTTAAAAACTATATAGAAATTAAGAACTCCCTAGGAGCAATAGCACAATAGAAACAATTGATTAATCAGTAAGAAAATCAAGATAAATCAGAAGAAAATGTCTAAAGTGAATAATGGAGAATAAAAAGAATCTAAAGTTAAAAGAGCAGTTAAGACACACAGAGGATAGTGTGAGAAGGTGCAATGGACAACAATCCTAGGAAAAAAATGAGAAAAAAAAAAAGGAGTATTAGTGATCAGTGACAATGTGACATCGATAAGGATTTTCCCAAAATGAAGAAAGCATCAAGCCACATATTCAAGAAGTATCATAAACAAGAAGGATTATTTTAAAATCATATCTAGATGCATCAGAGTAAAACTGAAAAAAAAAAAAAAGAAAAAACTCAACCAGGAAAATTTTTTAAAGAACACCTTATAAACAAAAAGGTTAGGAAGAAAATATCAAAAGAAGAAATAATTAGCCTGACAATTATCTTTTGAAAAAAAAAAAATATGGAAGACAGGTAAAAATACAGTGACAACTTTCAAAGAAAGACAGCAAATAACTGTCAACCTAGCATTCTATACCCAGTGAAACTATCTTTCAAAAATAAAGGTAAAATGCATAGACTTTAAATTTTTGTTAATTGAAAAAATTCATCACCTACTGACTTAAAATACTAAAGGATGTTTTTCAGGTAGAAGGATAATGATCCTAGATAGAACGTTGTAGATTCAGAACGATTTAAGTACAAAAATGCCACTCACAACAATAAAAATCACGTATGTGGGCAAATCTAAATTGATGCTAACTTTAATGAACAATGTTGATAATGTCATTTAGATGCACAGAATCAACGGTCAGTGGTGTCCACGTATTCAGAGGTCCTCACTTTGTCAGAGGTATAATTAGTAACTTATACAACAGTTTGGATTAAATCTAGGATGACTGTGGCACTCTCTGGGATAAACAGTGAATCATGCAGAATTTGCCTTTTGTTGCCTGACTTATTCCATTTAGGATATGGCTTCAAGTTTCATTTACGTTGTTACATATTGCCAATTTTTCTTCTTTATCAAGGCTGAATAGTATTCCATTGTGTGTGTGCATGTGTGTACACAGAAGAATGTATTATTTATATATAATATGTTATTTTTCCAATTCATATGTTGAGAGCCATCTAGCTTGTTTTCCTATTTTGGCTTTTGTGATGATCGTGGGAGTGCAGACATCTCCTGAAGATGGTGATTTTACTTCCCCTGGATACATACCCAGAAGTGGGTTTGCTGGGTCAGATAATAGTTCTTTTTTGAATTTTTGAGGAAATTCTATACTGGTTTTCAAGGACCTACACCATTCTGTATTCTCACCAACTAAAATAGTGACATTTATGGAACCAAAAAGTAGAGTGGAAGTTGCCCAGGATGAGAGGAGGGGAGAAGGAAACAGGGAGTTATTAATCAACAGGCATGGAACTTCATTAAATGAGATTGACAGGCTCTAGAGCCATACCTACAGTCAAAAGTAATGTATTATACCCTGAAAAATTTATTGTACAGGTAGATTTAATGTTAAGGTTCTTACCACAATAAAATAAAACATAAAATAAAATAGGTTGAAATGGAATAATTTTTAAATATACCAGATAATTTCAAAAGGAAGCAGAGGAGGAAAGACAAGATACAGAGAGCAGACCAGACAAATAAAAAGAAAATGTTTAGATGACTGATTTAACCCCAAAATATTAATAATTAAATTAGTGTAAACAAAATAAACAGTATTGAACAAGAGTTTATAGAAAGTTAAGTAGGAATAGAAAACAAATAGTAATAGGTGTGGAAAGGAAGAGATCAAGCTATTATTATCGCCAATAGTGAGTGTAATAAGGTATGTGTCAAAAATCCAAAGAAGATCCAGATAAATTATCAGAATAATAGATGAATTTGGCAAGATGACTGACTACAAAAAGCAATTTTAAAATCAGCTTTCTTTTTTTTCCTTTTGGATTTCATTTTTCAAGCAAAGGACTGTCTTTTATCTTAGGAACTTTTCCTTAGGCACTTGGTCTCTACCTCTTTTTTCTCTGTGGGTGTCCACTTCTGGAGGAATCAAAAGCCGTGTTATGAGGTGGCCCTGTGGACAGGCTCACGTAACAATGGTCAGCCAACATGATTCAGCTTGGAAGTGAAGCAGAACACATTACCATTACCCCCAAAAAAGCAGTACACATTTAAACATTACCAAAAAATTTGGAATATGGAATTTAAAAAAAAACTACTTAAAATATCATATTTAAAAAGCCATTAACTAAGTTTTTCCCATGTTGTGCAGTGGTAAAGAATCTGCCTGCCTCCATTATTCTACTATTTGTTGCCTCCAGAGTGTTTCTGATCTCATGACCCAGCAATCCCACTGCTGGGCATACACACTGAGGAAACCAGATTGAAAGAGACACGTGTACCCCAATGTTCATCACAGCACTGTTTTAATAGCCAGGACATGGAGACAACCTAGATGTCCATCAGCAGATGAATGGATAAGAAAGCTGTGGTACATATATACAATAGAGTATTACTCAGCCATTAAAAAGAATACATTTGAATCATTTCTAATGAGGTGGTTGAAACTGGAGCCTATTATTCAGAGTGAAGTAAGCCAGAAAGAAAAATACCAATACAGTATACTAACACATATATATGGAATTTAGAAAGATGGTAATGATAACCCTGTATGCGAGACCGAAAAAGAGACTCAGATGTATAGCCGGACTTTTGGACTCTGTGGGAGAGGGAGAGGGTGGGATAACTTGGGAGAATGGCATTGAAACATGTATACTATCATGTAAGAAACGAATTGCCAGTCTGTTTGATACAGGATACAGGATGCTTGGGGCCGGTGCACGGGGAAGATCCAGAGAGATGATATGGGGTGGGAGGTGGGAGGAGGGTTCAGGATTGGGAACTCATGTACACCCATGGCGGATTCATGTCATTGTATGGCAAAACCAATACAGTATTGTAAAGCAAAATAAAATTTAAATTAAAAAAAAAAAAAAAGAATCTGCCTGCCAATGCAGTGAGACACAGGAGATGTAGGTTTAATCTATGGGTCAAGAAGATCCTCTGGAGTAGGAAACGGCAACCTGCTCCAGTATTCTTGCCTGGAAAATTACACAGAGGAGGCTGGCAGGCTACAGTACATAGGGTCACAGAGTTGGGCACAACTGAGCTACTGAGCACACACAGAAATAAATAAGAAAAGTGTAGGACTCCAACTCCAAACAACACAAGTACTTATAAACAGTAGAACTGAAATTCATGAATGCACTTATATACATACATATACACACATATGTATATATATGCATATTCATATACAGCAGAATTTTACACAGCAATAAAAGGAATGAATCACAACCACACATAGTAAAACAGATTAATGTTACAAATGTAGTATTGAAAAATCACAAGACTCACAGATTCTATTTATATAAATTCCATACACAGATATTAATACTAAGCAATCACCAGATGGTCAACACCGAAATCAGATTGATTATATTCTTTGCAGCCAAAGATGGAGAAGCTGTATACAGTCAACAAAAACAAGACTGGGAGCTGACTGTGGCTCAGATCATGAACTCCTTATTGCCAAATTCAGACTTAAATTGAAGAAAGTAGGGAAAACCGCTAGACTGTTCAGGTATGACCTAAATCAAATCCCTGATGATTATACAGTGGAAGTGAGAAATAGATTTAAGGGTCTAGATCTGATAGATAGGGTGCCTGATGAACTGTGGGCTGAGGTTTGTGACATTGTACAGGAGACAGGGATCAAGACCATCCCTATGGAAAAGAAATGCAAAAAATCAATATGGCTGTCTGAGGAGGCCTTACAAATAGCTGTGAAAAGAAGAGAGGTGAAAAGCAAAGAAGAAAAGGAAAGATATAAGCATCTGAATGCAGAGTTCCAGAGAATAGGAAGAAGAGATAAGAAAGCCTTCTTCAGTGATCAATGCAAAGAAATAGAGGAAAACAACAGAATGGAAAAGACTAGAGATCTCTTCAAGAAAATTAGGGATACCAAGGGAACATTTCATGCAAAGATGGGCTTGATAAAGGACAGAAATGGTCTGGACCTAACAGAAGCAGAGGATATTAAGAAGAGGTGGCAAGAATACACGGAAGAACTGTACAAAAAAGATCTTCACGACCCAGATAATCATGATTGTGTGATCACTAATCTAGAGCCAGACATCTTGGAATGTGAAGTCAAGTGGGCCTTAGAAAGCATCACTATGAACAAAGCTAGTGGAAGTGATGGAATTCCAGTTGAGCTGCTTCAAATCCTGAAAGATGATGCTGTGAAAGTGCTGCACTCAATATGCCAGCAAATTTGGAAAACTCAGCGGTGGCCACAGGACTGGAAAAGGTCAGTTTTCATTCCAATCCCAAAGAAAGGCAATGCCAAACAATGCTCAAACTACCGCACAATTGCACTCATCTCGCAGGCCAATAAGTAATGCTCAAAATTCTCCAAGCCAGGCTTCAGCAATATGTGAACCGTGAACTCCCTGATGTTCAAACTGGTTTTAGAAAAGGCAGAGGAACCAGAGATCAAATTGCCAACATCCGCTGGATCATGGAAAAAGCAAGAGAATTCCAGAAAAACATCTGCTTCTGCTTTATTGACTATGCCAAAGCCTTTGACTGTGTGGATCCCAAGAAACTGTGGAAAATTCTGAAAGAGATGGGAATACCAGACCACCTGACCTGCCTCTTGAGAAATTTGTATGCAGGTCAGGAAGCAACAGTTAGAATTGGACATGGAACAACAGACTGGCTCCAAATAGGAAAAGGAGTACGCCAAGGCTGTATATTGTCACCCTGCTTATTTAACTTCTGTGCAGAGTACATCATGAGAAACGCTGGGCTGGAAGAAACACAAGCTGGAATCAAGATTGCCGGGAGAAATATCAATAACCTCAGATATGCAGATGACACCACCCTTATGGCAGAAAGTGAAGAGGAGCTAAAAAGCCTCTTGATGAAAGTGAAAGCGGAGAGTGAAAAAGTTGGCCTAAAGCTCAACATTCAGAAAACGAAGATCATGACATCTGGTCCCATCACTTCATGGGAAATAGATGAGGAAACAGTAGAAACAGTGTCAGACTTTATTTTGGGGAGCTCCAAAATCACTGCAGATGGTGATTGCAGCCATGAAATTAAAAGAATCTTACTCCTTGGAAGAAAAGTTATGACCAACCTAGATAGTATATTCAAAAACAGAGACATTACTTTGCTGACTAATCCATAGTCAAGGCTATGGTTAAGCCGACTAGTCAAGGCTATGGTTTTTCCTGTGGTCATGTATGGATGTGAGAGTTGGACTGTGAAGAAGCCTGAGTGCCGAAGAATTGATGCTTTTGAACTGTGGTGCTGGAGAAGACTCTTGAGAGTCCCTTGAACTGCAAGGAGATCCAACCAGTCCATTCTGAAGGAGATCAACCCTGGGATTTCTTTGGAAGGAATGATGCTAGAGCTGAAGCTCTAGCACTTTGGCCACCTCATGCGAAGAGTTGACTCATTGGAAAAGATTCTAATGCTGGGAGGGAATGGAGGCAGGAGGAGAAGGGGACGACCGAGGATGAGATGGCTGGATGGCATCACGGACTCTATAGATGTGAGTCTGAGTGAACTCTGGGAGATGGTGATGGACAGGGACACCTGGCATGCTGCAATTCATGGGGTCACAAAGAGTCGGACACGACTGAGCGACTGAACTGAACTGAATACTAGAATGAAGATAAGTAGTTATTTTTGTGGTTATAGACTGGGAAGGTGCATATAGGAACTCTGCGATTCTGGCAAAGCTTTATTTCTTCACTTCCTGACCAGGTTTGAAGCACCTGGTCAGAAAGTGGGCAGGCTTGGTGGCTTGGATCCATCGTGGCTGGCATGGATCCTCAGTCTTCAGGGGCAAAAAGGAGATCAGGGGGCAGTGACTTGCGTCTGGTGTCTGTGTCCAAGGCAGATGACCTCATTTTGGGGAGGGCCAGGAATCTGAGTTCATGAGAGCCTTCTGGTGACGGTGTGGACCTTGCGCTAGAGTCCGTGGTAAAGTCGGGCCCTGACTTCAACCTCCTCCTCACACGGAGAAGAGGTCTCTCTGCATGCTGTGCTGTCTGGGCCTGGGAGAGGGGTGATGAGGGTACTGTGAACCTGTCTCTAATACCCTATTCAGTACATATCTCCTTATTTCTCTGCTCTGCTTTAACCCCTGTCTGGGAACACTTAGCCCTTGCAAGGTTATTTTTGTGTGGAGGTTGTTGATCAAACTGGCATTTCTGGGAGGGGATGTTTGCAAGGAATTCCTATTCTCCATCTTGCTGATGTCACTTCTGTAACTCACTACGTTTATCTTCTGTGATGGAAGTGATTTGAATCATTGTCAGTTTGGGGGCAAAAATTCTAAAAACTTTACCCTGTAAGCACAGAGCTTTAAAAATAGTTAACATCTTTTCAAATAAACTGCACGATTAATCTTACTAAAATACAAGAAACGTTAAAATGCTGAAAAATCTTTTGGCCCCGAGGATCAACATCATGACCAGCTATTACACTATAGATTTAGTCAGTCAGTATTTAGGTTTTTGTTGTTTAGTCACTAAGTCATGTCCAGCTCTTTTGGAACCCCATGGATTGTAGTCCACCAGCCTCCTCTGTCCATGGGATTTCCCAGGCCAGAATACTGGAGGGGGTTGCCACTTCCTTCTCCAGGAGTTCTTTCTGACCCAGGGATTAAACCTGGGTCTCCTGCATTGCAGGTGGATTCTTTACCACTGAGCCACCAAGGAAGCCCCTCAATCTTCACATAGGCAATTTTTTATTTTTTCACTCAACAATCAATATGGAGCAAATATTGCTCCCTCCAAGAAGCCATACTTTGAACACAGAGATAATAAGATAGAGTCCATGACTGACCAATTAACAAAGTAAGAAAAATAGTCAAGATATTCATAAAGTCTTCCACTTGAAATTTATTAAGCACTCCTAGATGATGGATAGTCAAAGATGAACGGTATTTATGGCCTCTGCTCTTGAAGAGCACTCTAGAGAGCATGAAAGATTCCAACAACATATTCTAAGATTTATGATAAAGAACAGAGGAGGGAATGAATAGCTGAGTCCCCCTGGGCAAAGCAGTGGTCAAGAGGAGGTGATAGTTGAGCTGTGTCCTGAAGAATGAGTAGAAACAAAACCATGGGCAAAGGCAGAGTCACATCACCTCATTTGGAGAACTGGAAAGAAGTTCACAGACACTAGAAATTAAGTGGATGGAGGCAATAAAGGGAGAAGGGGCTGAAAAGTAAAGTGGGGGCTGGATAGCAAATGACTTTTTGCCATCATACTAAACATGTTCGATTTTTGGCAGTGCATGGTAATTAAATGGTTTTAAGTAGAAGAGTAATGTGTTCATATTGCATTTTAGAAATATGGCCATGTGGAGAATATTCACCAAAACGAGGCAGCCTGTAACAGTGGGATGGTGTTGTGGGCAGAGGACTTCAGATGTGGAGCTAAAGATATTGCCTTTGGCTTGGAAGAGCACTGGATGTTTAGTGGTGCCCTTCCAGGTATGGGACACACAAGAGGAATAGGGAAAGACCTTGAGTTCAGTTTCCACTTGCTGAGTTTAAGTGCCTATGGAATAAACATGAAGGATTATGACCTTGAGGGCAAGGATCACATTTAAATCTCTTTTGACCTTTCCACATGTATAAATCCATAATCTTTCTTTCCTATATGATAAATGATGATGTCTTTAGAGTTATAAATAAATAATAATTATACTTTTCTGCTGGAAGCATGATAAACCCTTTAGGGCAGGAGTAAATTCCATAGTCCTCTATAAATAGCTCTGTGAGTATCAAAAGTTCCTTACTCCTCCCTGAGAGTCATAACTCAGATATAGCAGAGGCCAGACGTGACTTGGCATGTTGCAGTTCATGGGGTCTCAAAGAGTAGATGTGACTTAGCAACTGAACAACAACAACAACAATTTTTGATGTTTTGAAGTGCTGGAAGAGCTGAATCAATCTCCTTCTTTGGCTTCTTCCTCCCAGAGTGATGTCCTTAGTAGAAGATAGTCTTGTTTTAAATTTTGAGTTCATGACCTTATTTTCTGAAACAAATTCACTCATTATCCTGGAGTGTGGTTATTTTTTTTCTTGAATAGTCACTCAATTTTTCCCCCTACGTATACATTATTTCCCTAATTATATCATCAGCTCTCTGAGGGCATGAGCTGATGATATAAGCTGGTATAAGCTGATGATACAAGCTGATCTTGTCTCTGGATCTTCTGAGGCCCTCTGCAGATCACCAGGCACACAGTCTGTGCTCAGAAAACTCGGCTGATGGTTGGTATGCTTTTGAACTAATCAAATGATGTCATGAACTATTTTTAATAAGTCAAAATTTAAACTTAAGCTGCATGTCTTCTGGATTTTCAAACCATGGCTAACTTTTTCTTGGAAACTCTCATGTCCTCACACAATCAACTTCCCTAATTCCTTGATGCATTCTCTAAACTGTAAAAGAAAAATGTTTGATTCAGTAAAGAGAGTTAACTCATGTTGTGATACTCAGAGTGATTTTGTTTTCCCTATTATTGAACTTGATTTGCTAAAGAAAAAGAAAAAGTCACAAATCCCACAATGACTTCACTCATGTCCTGTTAACCAACCACTTGCCACAGTCATCAGATAGACAACTGGAGTATTTATAAAGGCCATAAGGCCTTTGCAATGCACTGGAAATAGTTCTGTTTTCATAAGTCTTAGGACAGACATACCCCTACAGTCACATTGCTGTTGTCAAGGGACATTCCACAATCTCTTCCTGTTTTTACAAATTTTAATTAGAGTGTGCAACCAAATTAAGGCAGGACAAAAGTGAATTTTTGGAATCAACCAGGTCTCTTCCCTGAATATGATTTCCCTTGTGAAATGTATTGCAGTTTCTGAACACATGTTTCTCTAGAGGAGACCTGACTTTCTTAATCTCCTTGTCAATGACCAGTTTGCTCATGAACAGGCTACTTATCAAACAATGATGGTGCCTTACGCTGAGACCGTCTATGGCCTGTGATGTGTCTAGCCATTGGAACATGATGTACAAAGTTGACAAAACTAATAGATTTTAAGGTAGCTCTCTAGGCAAAATAACACAAAAACAACACTAACTTCATTCAAACTGAGTATTAAAATAGAATGGTTTCTCACTCAGACAGCTCCCTCAGTAGGAACTGAGCATTAGTTAGTGCAGAAAATGCTATGAATCACCAAGCCTCAGAAGACTGTCTGTGTAGACAGATGGTTTGATTCTTTCATTGTATGTTGGCCATAGTAACATTTTAAGTCCTGGGATATTCAGGACAGTTAATTTAAATGCTTCATGCTTTATTTACTCCATGGTTAAAAGATTTCTTTTTAAAGTACCAGTCACCCATTAAATCCATAAAGCTGATGTGTCAATTGGTCCAATTCTTTGGTTGCTGTTAAGTGTTTATGGAATAAGCCACAATGTATCAAACATGAATATGGACAAGTCCACTCTAACCTTACAAGTTAAATTAGCTTAAGCATTACTCATAAAAAAACACAGATCCCAAACAAGCATGTATTGGTCAAATTTTAAAGTTAGTTTGTGAACAATGTTCTTGAGTGAATACCATGGTGGAACCAGCTGCTAAAAATGAATTCTCGAGAGCTAAGCCTTAGTTGACTCAACTTTTCTGAGAAAATTTCATGTGTAAGCTGTAAATTGGAGAAGAGTCAAATGTTGGATGTCAGGGAGCTTTGCAGGTAGAAAGCAAAGTAATCCAGGTTAGGAAAAAAGTCCAAAACAAATGCTCTCAAACCTAAATTTGAAGCAGATTTCTTAATTAAAATAGAAAACTAATTTCAAAATTGGGCAAGATTGGCAATTATTTATTTGGTCACTTTGATCAGCATTAATTACGTGTACAAATCTGGAATTGAGCCAAGCCTTTTCTTCTTTTGATCAGTTACATGCTGGGTAATTGAATTAAGCAAATACTGGCACTCACATTTCTGAAAGCGTGGCTGTTAGTTCAACCAAGTCTCAAATTCAAACTTCATACAGACGGTGCGATGCCACAGTCTTCTGCTTTGAGGACCTGGAAGGAAGTTTATAAGGTTTGATTACTCAGGGAAATAGAAAATAATATATGAGGTGATTCAGTCTTCTTTGATAAATGTGGAACTTTCTACAGATCTCAGACTCAGGGGTTCTACTACTGCTTCTTAGAACTCATCAGTATATACCATCTCTTTTCTGAAACAGAACAAAAATAAACAAATCATTAGTTATGGCTCAAAAGAAGCTACTGGTTTTACTGTTTAATAAGCTTATTTTACAAATAATATCACTATGTAGTCATTACATTTTCATCGGCTAATGTTAGAGCTGAGATCTTGTTCCTATGGCCTTTGACTGTGTACAAAACCCTGTTGTATTTATCATTTCTTTAGACCTGCCTATTTACCTTCCCAGGTGACTCTTATTGTCTGTATTTAATAGATGAGGAAAACGAAGCTCAGAAGAGTGACTGCTCTACCCTCATAAGTTCATAAGAGGCAGAACTTAAATCCAAGAGTCCTGACATCTAGAGGTTTTTTTTTTTCTCTCTCTTTTTAATTATATTTCAATACCTGTTAGAACCCAGAGAAATATTATGCTATGGAATATTTCCAGAATTTCAGAGATCAATTCATGAAATACTAAACAGCAATCTTAAGAACAGGATTAAGCAGTGATGGTTCTAATGGGCTTTGTAACAGATGATATCTATCATGGGATTCAGAAAGATTCTGGTCTTTTCCTCATTTATCTAGTCCTCTTCTCTAACTGCTTTGGGTATTGGCCTTGAAGCAGATAAAGTAACCAGAGCACTGTAGAGACAACTGTAGTCTGACCTTTGGGTAAGTAGTGAACCTAGAATTTTTCTCAGTGGAAATGGTGGAAAAATAAAAGAATACAACTTATAAGGAAAAAAAAAATAGACTTTTCCACTGTAATGACAGTAGTTTTATCAAGATTGGTCCAGAGTCATCTTTATTCCAAAAGGTCATGCCAGTGGCTGGACTGAAAATGCAAACCCTTCTCAGGTTAGTGCCATTTGGCTGAAATATTCCGGTCTTTTTTTTTTTTTTTTGCCTCCAGATGATAAAGTCCGATTGCTTTGTAGGATTAGGGGCTGAGGGAGAAGGAACAAAAGGAATTTGTTTACACAAATTTACTCCCAGATGTCCTAAATTATGCCTCAAAAAATAATCATTTAAACTGTTCCACACAAAGACTTTGTAAACAAACACATTTGCAGTATTGCTCCTTAAATGGGAGAGTTAGGGGGGAAGAAGACAGACATTAAATGTTTGGCAGTGAATAGTGGCTTTTACAGCTCTGCTCGCAAAATATTAGTTATTTTTGCAAAGAGAAGCTTCAAAGTAGGGAGGATGGACCAATGATTCCCTAATGTAGTCCAGCCTCAGCATCTATGTATGTAATCCTTCCAAGCTAATCTTCATTATTGGCAGATTCCATATTTCAAATGTGCCTACTTGCTAAAATTTATCTGTGATTCCAAAGTCAATACTCGTGGTGCTTTTGGGGTCTTTCCCAGAAAAGTGCAGAGGCGGGAAAGCTTGAGTTGTCCATTGTGGACATTCCCAGCTGACGTGGAGCTCGGTCTTCTTGATTGAGCTCCATACTATATAGAAGTGTCCTTTTCTTGGTCTATTTAGTGATATGTTTTTCACATTTTTTTGTAGTTTTTCTTGGTAACTTTGCTGTTTAAAATGGGACCCAGGCTTAATGCAAAAGTGTTGTCTAGTTTATTAGTACCTGAGCCCAACAAGGTTGTGTTATGCCTTACAAAGAAAATATACATTAAGATAAGCTTCTTTCAAGCATGAGTTAATAAATCAACTATGTATTAAGATGTCTTTAAACAGAAACACACATAAAACAAGGTTATGCATTAATCAGTTGATAAAAATATTGTGACCAGAGGGTTGTAGGAACTCCCTCCTGTATTTCCTCTAGTAGCAATGATTCAGTATTTGCTAGTGTAGTGTTTGCAATGACTTTCTTGAACATATAACTACACCAAATAATGAGATTCCACTATTGTATTTGGTTCTTGTACCCAGAATTATCAATCAGATATAACGTAAGAAAAATAATTTATATTACTGCTTAGAACTACAAAATTTATAGCTACAAATCCCAAATTTTGAATGTAATTGTTGGTTTATTATTTTTAAAAAAGCATGTCTCAAATGTATGTAACCTTGAGTGAAATATACATACCTATTTTCAGGCATACTTTGTTCCCTCTTAAGAGATATACAACATTTTGGAAAGTAATTCAAGTGGATTAAATATATCACAATATTATGAAAAGGTAAGGTTATCAACTAAAAGCTTCAATAGACATACCCAATTCATGCCTTTTGAAAGAACCTGTATTAGAATAGAGCTGGCATTAACTGAAATATAAACCCCACATGAGTCTTCTTTTAGGTGCACTGAGTTTCTATTGCTAAAGAATAATACTTGTATTTGTAGAGCTTTCTGTAGTCTTAACCCTGCTCATGTACATTCAATTACTTTGATCTTTAAGAAAGCAACAGACTTTCTTAAATATGCCGGGGACCAGCGTGAGGAACTCCGCCCATGGCATTCAGGCACTGCTACTACAGATGAGCTGATGGGAACTGGGAGTCTACTGGCTAAGTGACTTGCCCATAGCAACAAGTATGGGCAAGATAACATAGTATCACAGCAACTTGTTAACATAGTAACAAGTCACTTGCATGTCACTGTTGGGATTAAAATTCAGAAGACTTCAGGTACTGTCCTTGATTTTGCCCTGTGTTGCCATGGCAAGGGTCATTATTAGCCTTGAGAAATTTTTAGCACACTTTGTCAGTAAATCCAAACCCCCAAATCAGTTGAAAATATTCTAAATGTATGGTTGTTATATGTTTTCCATTTACAATTCCACTTACCTATATTTGAAGCAAGGCTTTTTCAATAACGTTTCATTTTACAGTTCTTCAGACCTAGAAATGCATAATATCACGTCTATGATAGAAGAAGCATTTACTGAGGGACAAGCTGAATTTGTAACCTGTATCTTATGACTTAGTGCTGAAATTACATTCCTTACTTTTATAGTGAATATTTAAGTTTGGGAAGCATGTAGGTCTCATTTATCTCAAGCTAAAGAACATTTAGTATTATGCTGCACAGAAAGAAGCTTGAAGATTAGGCAAACGTAGCTATCAAAATAAATGATCCTTTTGAAAAAATTATATCATGTCAACCTTGAACTG
Organism: Budorcas taxicolor; assembly: GCF_023091745.1. Classification (NCBI taxonomy): domain Eukaryota; kingdom Metazoa; phylum Chordata; class Mammalia; order Artiodactyla; family Bovidae; genus Budorcas; species Budorcas taxicolor. Next base: position 84,849,685 of record NC_068923.1, read on the forward strand.
ATTAAAAAAAATAATTGTAGCTGTTAGTTTGGTAGCCAAAATGTTGCAAAAACTGGGGGAGAAGCATTTTAATTTTTTGCAGGGGGTGTGTGGAGGCACATATTTACTTGCACTTGGAAGATTATCTTACTTTAAATGGATTCAACAGTCTGTGAGGGGGGCAGATGTTCATGACAACAAAAGGAGGAGAAATTAGACTGAGTTAAAAAGGGAGCATACGGGAATAAATACAACACATGATTATTAGCCTACAGAAGTGCTATAAAGAAATAAAAACTTGACTTGAATGGGAAAGCAGGGTGAAGCAGTATAACAGGAAAATAGGGAAGGAAGACCAAGTGACAAGATTTTTGTCAAGTTAAAAAAAAAATGATTGTCAAAATTTCAACATTTCATAAAAGACATTTAGAATTCCACTCTTATCCACCATCTTCACCCTGCGCCACATAAAAGAAGCCTCTAGACTGTAGAAAGTCAAAAGTTCTATGCTCAGACTTCAAAATTTTAACATTTTCTAGGGGACAATGCAAATTTAGCTCAGTAAATAAAGCTTGTTTTGCTCCACTGATATTGACTTCGCAGTTATAGACCTTTCTATCAGGAGGTTGAAGAGACAGATGGGTGTCTAACTTGCTGTGTGTTTGCTAGGACAGGAAAAGAACTTTGCTTCAGGAGTATTTTTAACGGTACAGTCAGGGCAAAAGATGGCCCTGCTCAAAAAATCAGTGTGGTACCAAAAGTATAACCCAGTAAAGTGTACAGCTAGGATGCTTTTAGAGACACACCATGCACAGCTCGGCTGTAACAGCCATTGTATTGTGATCGCTGCTGATTTGTTCAGTGTTGTTTTGCGCCTATAAATCCCTTGAAGTATCCTGCCCAAAATTAAAATGTTAAAAGTGTGACTCAAACACACTTAAGATTATTAACAGCTTAGATTAAATCTACATGAAATTGATATTGTTGAGTAATATTGAGTCATTTGAACCAAAAAGAAGGTATAAAAGAAAGGACTTTTCTCCAGCCTTTGAAATAAATATAGAAGTGAAAGATCTTCAGTAACGCGATTTAGGTTTTCTGCATTAGGATGAAATAGGCTTCATCCATGAGGCAGGTAACACTTTGCTCCAAACCTTCTACTGACAATTGATAATCAATCTCCTGATGCCTCATCTGTCCATGTATATTAACCTCATGGATTAAAACTAGTGTGAGTGCCATTTGGGAAACATAGCTGTTTCCCCAATCCTTCGAAGATACTTGAAGATATTCTTCATTTTAGAAATATGTACGTTTACCCAGTACACAAAGCCCCAAAGAATCATTTGCAAAAACAATTTTTACGCATTAAAGTATTTCTGTCAACATTAAAGAAGATTCTGCTGAATGTAAAACTACAGTAAATTCTAACTGCCTTTCCAACAGAGCCAGATTTTCAGATACTGTGTTTACCTGAAGTGGAGTAGGCCTCTGCAGAACTCTTAGGGAAAGACTTAATCCTGTTTTCTCAAGTGTCTAATTTATCACAGAGTTACCTTAGGCACTGGGAGCATCTGGTTCAACCTGTACATATTTTTCAAGTACAAATTACGGACTGAGAATAAGGCCAGAAGTGTGACGTTATGTTCGGCAATAGGATGGACTCACCGAGAGGGAGAGGGAAAAATATTGCTTCAGATTTTCATAAGGGTGAATCTCAATATCATCGATTCTTCCTTCGATGTCTTGAAAGCCTTCAGTCATTATTCTAGAGCCCTGCTTAATATTCTGCATGTGTGAACCAATTTGGGTTAAGGTTGCATTAAGCAGGTGGGGCATTAATAATGAGACTCCTCTTTTATTCTTAAGCTGTTTTTAAAGAAAGTGTGTTTTGTGTGTCATAGCCTGCAATTTGTGCCAAGGTATGTATCTGCATACCCTCTTCTGTCTACCCCAAGTAATCTTAGACAGATGACTAAGCAGTTGTTTTGCAAACAATTACCTAATCATAATAATTATCCATCTCTATTATTTTATTTATCATTTTTTAATTTTTAAACATTAGGCTTAGTTATGGTCAGTTTGGGGAAAAAAAAAACTGAACACATCTTGTTTAATTGCTTTCTTTCTTCATTAATTTTCTAAAGCCCAAGCTAAGTTGGCGTCATGGGAGGGAGGTGTGGTATTACACTTGAACCTTTGATAGGTGAGAAAACAATGGTAGTGTGTGTTTTCTTAAATTTGAAATAATTCGCTCAGTGGATTGAAAGGCTCTGTCCACTCCAAGCACATACCTGTGCATCAGTGACCAGATGCAGAACATGTTAAAGTCCACAAAACTTGGATGAAGATGGACCCACGTGGAGGGGGGCAATGCCACCACCCTGAATTAGCTGATGTTGACATTCGACGGGAAGTCAAAGCCACATCTCTATTGAATCGCTGACAGAGAATCTCACTTTGGGAAAGGAAATTCCAATATCTCACTAAATGTATTTGTCCTTGTTCTAGACTCATAATGCAAGGACCTCATGGACCTCGAGACAAACTGTTTTTCAGGGTAGAGAAAGAAAAGAAGACAATCCTCCCTCTTCCTCTGCATCACAAAGGCATCCAGCCTCCAAGGTGACCAGTTTGACCTTTCTCTTAAAGCGCTGTTTAAATTTTTTTTAAGCCTTTAAAAATGCCAACATGCAAATTGTACATAAAATATTTAAAACATGAGTCCTCACTTTGAAAAGGTGAACTAATGAATTCATCAATCAAAACCTTGAAGTTCTGAAAACCTCTAATTTACCCTTGTTGTAATTTAGTGGAAGAAAAGTAGCCTTCTGCTAGATAGCTCCACAGAACCGTAATTAACCTTTGCTTTTGCTGGAACAGGTGGGACAATTGGTAGAGAAAGATGACAAATAAGATATGCATACACACACATCAGAGTGTAATCTTACTGGTCTCTTCCTCCTCGAGTTTTTGTGAAGATCAAAATTTGAAAGAGTCTTTGAAGTATAATTTATTCCATATATATAAAGTGTTACAATAGTTGTTTTTTTTTTAGGTAGATAATAGAGGCAGAGACATCAAAATGTTAACAAAAAATTGCATAATTATTTCTACTGTAGAAACTATGTATTTTCTCCCTTCCTAAATTTTCTAATGGTGTTTTAAATTAACGCATATTACTATGAAATTAAACAAAATGAAGTACCAATGCTGTATTATTTTATTAGCAGGCACAATGGCTGGCCCACAGATACCATGCAATAGCAGTATATATTCAAACATAAAAACTGTAGCGTGCAATCCAGTAAGTTAAAGTGCTTTCATAGGGACGAGTCAGGACACTTGGAACTGAAGCTGCCCATAACACAGGTCTGATTCAGTTCAAGCAAGCGGGGAAGGTAATCCCCTTCTTTTAAGACTGACGTGTGCAGGTTGAAATAGGACACGACCAGCTCCCCCCACTGCTCATCATCTGATTCAGAACAGAGTCTCCCTCAATATTTTTCACTAAACCTGATTCTTCTCCTTTGCTTAATCAACTCAAGAGTTCAGTTAAATCTGATTCTAGCCTGTGTTAAGGCTTGACAAGTGCTTAAGAGGAGGACAGATACATTTTGTATCACATGGAACCTCTGATAGTACACAGAGAAGAAAGACTAATGCTTCCACTTTTTACAGGTTTTTTCTCATTTAATTAATTTTACTTCCACGGGTGAAAATGGGTGTACCATATGAAAAGAGTTCAATTAAAAGTGGGGTGTGTCATTACCCTGAGAAGAAATGAACATGCTTCTTTAATATAAAGAATCCCTATATTCCAGTGACTCTGATGTGTTCCATGGTTTCTTGTTTCACGCATTAAGGAATTTTCTAGGTCACTAGCATTTGTGTGTGCATACACAAGTGTGTCCCAGAAGAGAAATATGAAGGATTTAATACCCTTTTTTTCAGGATAATATAAACTACTAGTATAGATTATGTTTTAATATAAAACCTAATATTACTAAATAGCCAGGATTTATACATTATCTAAATTCTTTCACCTTAGTAGGAATAATGAAATTCAGTTTTGAGTTTTAACATATTCCTTTTTCTATGAATATTTCCTCAAATGATTATGTGCTTAGGAAAAATATATGTGTACTGTGAGGCATGGATATATTTTAATACATCACAGCATCAAAAGTTCCCTTAAAAAAATCCAGAAGAAGCCCAGGGTTTGGCTATAATAAAGAAAATGAAAAAAGATTCTATAAATATGTATTTACATATATATATATAAAGATAAAATATTCTATATATGCGTATATGTGTACATATAATACATATGTATAGAAATAATCACGGATGGTTGTGTGTGTGTGAGTGAGTGTATACCTGTATGAAAAATTACACATTGGGAAGGTCCTAGAACCATCCTTGTTTCTCTCTCATTCCACGTATTTTTTTATTCTCTAAGTTTTTGTTTTGGGAAGAGCTATTGTATGGGAGACCTCATCATATCTACCTTGTGTTGATTAAAACTTCTGTCTTTTTTTAAAAATTGATTCCTATGTAAAAACTATGAAACTCAAAATGTGATTCAACTGTTTTTCTTGAAGCAGTGAGACTGTGTAGGTCATGGTTTCCTTCTTACAAAAAAAGGTAAATCTTTAGTTTTTATACCGTATAATTGCTCAAACAAAAATGACCCGAATGTCATGAGTGGTGTGTTTGACTAGTAAGATGGTTTCATCCTATAATGAGATTTCCCCCTGTAGGAGGGCTATGAATTGCTAATCAGCATCTATGACCTAATATTCTCTAGCAACTAAGAGTAATAGCAGTAATTTCTGATTTTATGCAGAATACAATCTCCAATATTGCCAGCACTTCTCTTTCACTTGTAATTAACTGCGAGCAATTATTACAGTCAAGAAAGTATATCCTAATGCTCATAGGTAATAAAATAAAAATAAATTATGTTTGTAAAACTTATGTATGTGTCATGCTGACTGACTGGTGTTCTTTGAAATCCCCGAGGTTATACAGGTATCAATTGGATTTTTCTTTTCGTCTCCAATGGTATCACTCTTAATTTTAATTTGTAACTTTTAGTTCACTACTTAATTATTTACTCTTTGCTTGAAAATGAATGTTTATTAGATTTTGTTTTGAGTTCATGGATAAAAGAAAACATTTAAAAGTTAGTAATTAAGGAGAGATGTCACATTATCTGACCAGATGTTTTAAGAGACTAGCAATGCACACTTCTTAAGTGGGGATACAGTATGCACAGGAAAAATGCCTTATGACATGAAAATGAAAGAATTTGATTTGAGATTTTTCCACGAGAGCTGCCTATGAATGTAAATAAGATTGTTCCATAAAAAATTTAAAATGACATTTAAGATGACTTCTTACCCTGAAAGAAAGAATAAAGTATTACTTATCTAGAACTGTGAAGGACTGCAGTTTTCAGCATGATTGATTTTCTTCCCAGATAATTTACCCCTTAATGCACCAATACTGTATTTTAAATATTTTTGATGTGTATTTTCTGGAAACAATTATTCCCATGGTTTACTTTGCATCGTTTTCCATGGGCCCTCCTGAAGTTCTGGAGGATGCCTTCCTGTGCAACAAGGATGTTAGGTTATTTAGGTGAAATTGGGGTCTTAATCTTCGCTTCCCCCAATAAGAGCAGCTCAGCTCGTACGCTTCTGCACTGTCCTGGCGTCCATCCTTTATTCCACTCCAAGAACATGTTTTGTTGCTCAGCCTTAGAAATGTCCGACCTTTTAAATGTCCAACCTTAGAAAACAGACTATACACATGATTTAATCCTTTACTGATTAAGCAGGGTCATCGTCAGGCACATTTATTATTATACGGTGCAGAAATAATAGTATAACTAACATTTGAAGGTTTGTGCATTTCCCCTACCCTGAAAGGTTTTAGACGTCTGCGCTTTTCTTATTATTTTTTATTCCTTCCTTTACTGACAGCTGCAGCTTAAACCTGCTGTCACTGCTTTAAGCCATCCCTGTCTCTGATTCTCAGCTTATAAAGCCAGAGAAGTGAGAGTGGTCAAGGGAGACCATGCAACTAGGTTCAGTAAATCCCAATATGATGATATAAAAGCGCATTGTGAAACTGTCAAGTACCCTAAAACCACAAAGCACTGCTATTAAACAGAACTAGAAGAACAGGGAGGGAACAGAGTAGGGCAAATTTAAGCTCAAACTATAAAAGAAACTATTCAAGCTTTAGAGCTAGTGATGATGATGATGACGATTGTTGTTGTTCAGTTGTGTCTGAATCCTTGCCACCCCATGGACTGCAGCATGCCATGCTTCCCTGTCCTTCACTATCTTCTGAAGTTTACTCAAAATTGTGCCCATTGTGTCAGTGATGCCATCCAACCATCTCACCCTCTGTTGCCCTCTTCTGTCTCTCCTGCCTTCAATCTTTCCCAGCATCAGAGTCTTTTCAAATGAGTCAGCTCTTCCAATCAGGTGACCAAAGTATTGGAGCTTCAGCTTCAGCATCAGTCCTTCCAATGAATATTCAGACTGATTTGATCTCCTTGCAGCCCAAGGGACTCTCAAGCGCTTTCTCCAACACCACAGAATCGAAAGCATCAGTTCTTCAGTACTCAGCCTTCTTTATGGCCCAACTCTCACATTTATACAAGACTACTGGAAAAACCATAGCTTTGATTGGACAGATTTTGGTCAGAAAAGTGATGTCTCTGCTTTCTAAAATGTTTTCTGTTTGTCATAGCTTTTCTTCCAAGGAGTAAGCGTCTTTTAATTTCATGGCTGCAGTCGCCATCTGCAGTGATTTTGGAGCCCAAGAAAATAAAGTCTGTCCCTGTTTCCATTTTCCCCCCATTTGCCAGGAAGTGATGGGACTGGATGGCATGATCTTAGGCATTCTTTTTGAATGCTGAATTTTAAGCCAGCTTTTTCACTCTCTTCTTTCACCTTCATCAAGAGGCTTTTTAGTTCCTTTTTGCTTTCTGCCATTAGAGTGCTGTCATCTGGATATCTGAGATTATTGATATTTCTCCCAGCTGTCTTGTTTCCAGCTTGTGCTTCACCAAGCCCAGCATTTCTCATGATGTACTCTATGTGTAAGTTAAATAAGCAGGGTAACAATATATATTCTTGGAATACTCCTTTCCCACTTTTGAACAGTCTGTTGCTCCATGTCCAGTTTTAACCATATGCTTCTTGACCTGCATACGTGTTTCTCAGGAGGCAGGTAAGATGGTATGGTACTCCCATCACTTTAAGAATTTTCCACAGTTTGTTGTGATCCGCACAGTCAAAGGTTTTAGTGTAGTCAATGGAGCAAAGTAGATGTGCTTTCGGAATTCCCTCACTTTTTCTATAATCCAACAAATGTTGGCAATTTGATCTCCAGTTCCTCTGACGTTTCTAAATCCTGCTTGTACATCTGAAAGTTCTTGGTTTACATACTGTTGAAGCTTGGCTTGAAGAATTTTGAGCATTACATTGCTAGCATGTGAAATGAGCGCAATTGTGTGGTAGTCTGAACATTCATTGGCATTGCCCTTCTTTGGGATTGGAATGATAACTGACCTTTTCCAGTCCTGTGGCCACTGCTGACTTTTCCAAATTTTCTGGCATATTGAGTTCAGCACTTTCACAGCATCACCTTTTAGGATTTGAATAGCTCAGCAGTAATTCCATCACTTCCACTAGCTTGTTTGTAGTAACGCTTCCTAAGGCCCACCTGACTTTAATAGCAAAAAACTACCACTTATTCTGTGCCAGGCAACATGCCAGTCAATTTTATACAGCATCTAATTAAATGACCTCTATAACCCTAATTGTTAATGATTATTATTAATAGTAACAATATTATGATTTTTCATGCTAGAAAATTCAGACTTTGTGTACATAATCTTGGAATGAACATACAGATATTATAGAAAGGCATTTGGATCACCCCATGCCTGTTTGATGGAGAAGGCAATGGCAACCCACTCCAGTACTCTTGCCTAGAAAATCCCATGGGCAGAGGAGCCTGGTAGGCTGCAGTCCATGGGGTTGCTAAGAGTTGGAAATGACTGGCGACTTCACTTTCACTTTTCACTTTCAGGCCTTGGAGAAGGAAATGGCAACCCACTCCAGTGTTCTTGCCTGGAGAATCCCAGGGACGGGGCAGCCTGGTGGGCTGCCATCTGTGGGGTTGCACAGAGTCGGACATGACTGAAGCGACTTAGCAGCAGCAGCAGCATGCCTGTTTGATTTCAAAACATGTGAGTATAATTACCAAGTTTTTCTGCCTCCCAAGTATGATAGAAGATAATAAAAGAAAACATTTTCCACAATTATCAAGTCCAGCCCCATGATCTTACAGTTGAAGATGCTGAAGATCATTGTACTGAAAACTATCACTTTCCTGCATTCAATCTCCTCCTCCAGGACAGAAACTTGATTTTAATTACTTTTAGTATGTAGATTTCTCTCTGTGTCTCCATTTCTTTTGCCATCTGTCTTCCCCTCACTCCTCATTACTTGAAACTGGTCTGACATGGGCTACAGTAACAGAGGGGAGCGAAGGGAGAACTGTGGACATTTTTACAATATAAAACAATCTCCTTCATAAGTTCCTCTTCTCTTATGTGCCTCTTTAAATATCAGTTCAACTCTGATGTTCACCATTGGCCTCTTTCCTTAGTCTTTTACCTTCTCCCCTTGTATCTATTCCTATAAATTCACCCATTATGTTTTCATGAATGATTCACAGATCTCTCTGTCAACCCTTAACCATGTTCATGAGCTCCAGAGTGGAATTCTCAACTACTTATGGAAATGTACCTGACTTCCCACATGTGTTCAAATGCAACAAGTTCCAAACTAAACTCTATATTCTTCCTCAGACGTGTTTCTTTTTGAAATGTTGACTCTGTAATTTGTGTTATTTTCCATCTCCTCTCCTAGTCTAGAGATCTCAGAATAGGTTTTGATGCTTTTCTCTCCTACAAACCCTATTGAATCAGTCAGTGAGTTCTGATCATTCAACCTAAGTGTTCCTCAGGCTCCTCTGTTTATTCCTCATCTCACCTTGATTAAGATTCCCTGGCAGCTCAGACGGTAAAGCATCAGCCCACAGTGTGGGAGACCAGGGTTTGATCCCTAGGTTGGGAAGATCCCCTGGAGAAGGAAATGGCAACCCACTCCAGTACGCTTGCCTAGAAAATTTCATGGATGGAGGAGCCTGGTGGGCTACAGTCCATGGGGTCGCAAAGAGTCAGACACAACTGAGAGACTTCACTTTCACTTTCTTTCACCTTGATTAGATACATAAATGATCTTACTAGATCATTTATTGATTTTTCTTTACTCCTGTATGTATAAAATTGAGTATATACTCTTCACTGTGATGAGAAGTGTCTAAAATATGTGACTATACATACACACGTATGCATGCTAAACTGCTTCAGTTCTGTCCAACTCTTTGCGACTCTATGGACTGTACCCTCAGGCTCCTCTGTCCATGAGATTTTCCAGGCAAGAATACTGGTTGCCACGCTCTCCTCAAGAGGATCTTCCTGGCCCAGGGATTGAATCTACGGTTCTTACATCTCTTGCACTGGCGGGCAGGTTCTTTGCCACTAGCACCACCTGTGAAGCCCATGTATACACATCCCTATCTTATTTAGATACCCTTTTACAGCTTCCCATTATCTGGAATTTTTAAAAAGCCTGCTAACTCTTGTTCTTGGAGATTTGAAGTGTTCTTGGATGTCTCTAAGGTCAAGGCATAATTATTTTGTGTATCAATGTTGTATCTCCCAGTGTTTAGCATCCTGACTAACTTGTAATAGTTGTTCATTAGATATTTGCTGGGTGGACAAAGGGAAGAATGTTAAGTCTACTCACAAGGCAGAGGAACAACAAGCAGAGAGTTCTTGTGTGCTGTGTTAGAAAGAATACAGAAACTTAGAGATTAGCAGTCCTTGTTTTGAATCTAGCACTGCCACCTCCTAGCCATGGACCTTGGACAATTTATTTAATCTTTCTGACCCTACATTTCTTTGTTGATAAGATGGAGATAGTGATAGTTAGTGTTCTATGTCAGAGATAATGTATGTGAAATGCATACACAAAACTCCTTTTAATACATTCAGTTCAGTTCAGTTCAGTTCAGTTCAGTAGCTTAGTCGTGTCCGGCTCTTTGTGACACCATGAATCGCAGCACGCCAGGCCTCCCTGTCCATCACCATCTTCTGGAGTTCACTCAGACTCACGTCCATCGAGTCAGTGATGCCATCCAGCCATCTCATCCTCGGTCATCCCCTTCTCCTCCTGCCCCCAATCTCTCCCAGCATCAGAGTCTTTTCCAATGAGTCAACTCTTCGCATGAGGTGGCCAAAGTACTGGAGCTTCAGCTTTAGCATCATTCCTTCCAAAGAAATCCCAGGGTTGATCTCCTTCAGAATGGACTGGTTGGATCTCCTTGCAGTCCAAGGGACTCACAAGAGTCTTCTCCAACACCACAGTTCAAAAGCATCAATTCTTCAGCGTTCAGCCTTCTTCACAGTCCAACTTTCACATCCATATATGACCACAGGAGAAACCATAGCCTTGACTAGACGGACCTTAGTTGGCAAAGTAATGTCTCTGCTTTTGAATATACTATCTAGGTTGGTCATAACTTTTCTTCCAAGGAGTAAGCGTCTTTTAATTTCATGGCTGCAGTCACCATCTGCAGTGATTTTGGAGCCCAAAATAATAAAGTCTGACACTGTTTCTACTGTTTCCCCATCTATTTCCCATGAAGTGATAGAACTGGATAGGGATATTATTTATTATCACCATCATCATCAGCCCAGGTGAAAGAGCTATCAATTTCTGGTGTAATAATATGTAACAAAGACCCAACCATATTGACTAAGAGTTAAACTCAGGTGGGACTCAAATTGTGAGATATGAGCCGAGTCCCAAACAATCAAAACCAAACAAAGGTAGTGCTCAGGATAGAGAACCCCAGCAGGAATTGATACACAGGGAAAGAAAAATCGAAACTTAGAAGATAAAGGTATAAGAAATGTTTATTACTATAGGAAGCTTCCCTGGTGGCTCAGATGGTGAAGTATCTGCCTGCAATGCAGAAGACCTGGGTTTGATCCCTGATTTGGGAAGATCCCCTGGAGAAGGAAATGGCAACCCACTCCAGTCTTCTTGCCTGGAAAATCCCATGGACAGAGGAGCCTGGTGGACTGCAGTCCATGGGGTCACAAAGCGTTGGGAAACAACTGAGTGACTAACACTTTCAACACTTTGCAAACTGAAGAGACATGTATTCTGTAAAAAGGCCATTTTGATTACAGTTTGTTCATGCAGTAAAAACATTCGCCTAATTTTTGAAATAAAGGTGATATTCTAGGGCCATGTCAGTATAGCTATTCCTTTTTTCAGGGTCTCATACAAGGCTCCTATTTCATTAGACCAAGATTTCTAAACTTCTCTCTGAAGATCTTCAAAGAAGATCACTGTGATCCATACTCTGCAAGTACACACAAAAAATCAGCCATTTTATAGGAAATATTCTAATTCTGATTTCTTTTTCTCAAAGGTTATCTTCATTTCCCTATTTTTTAAAGTTTAATTTTCTCCTTTTTTTCAGCCACTAATAATGATGTCACTCTCTTTATAAGTAGGCACACCACTGAACACACATGTGTTTTTCCTTTTCTGTACATCTAATGCCAAATTATATGAACACTTTAAAGAAATACAGAAAAAAAATGGTATGTCAAATAACCTAAAGGGTTAATGTATTTTTAGATAATATATAGTAACTGACAATATTATCCATGATATTTAATTAACCTTATGAAAAGTGAAAGTGAAGTCGCTCAGTTGTGTTCAACTCTTTGCGATCCCATGGACTGTAGCCCACCAGGCTCCTGTATCCATGGGATTCTCCAGGCAAGAGTACTGGAGTGGGTTGTCATATCCTTCTCCAGGAGATCTTCCCAACCCAGGGATGGAACCTGGGTCTCCTGCACTGTAGGCAGCTGGTTTACTATCTGAGCCACCAGGGAAGTCCTAATGTACCTTATACTCTCATGGATATTTGTTTCCAGTTACAGCCTTTGAAGTAGGGAAATCAGGGATTTCTTCACCTATCTTTTCAATCACTTTAAATATCTCTGATATCTGGATGGCAGTTCGGTTTCATCTCCTACCCTTAGTTTTGATTGATTGATAATGTCTGCCTAGAGCAGAGTATTCAGGAGAATTGGAAGACGTTGTCCAGAAACAGGAGCAGACAAAGAGTGCTGTGATTGGTTAGCAATGTTTACTATGGGTAAGTGAAGGGGAAAGCACAGAACCATTGTAGTGTATATGACAAACCTATTCTATATAATGATATAGTCGTTTTCTACTAGTTATGTCAGTGGCTTTCAAATGGCTTATAGCCGTATTGGTTTTCTCATATGAATCACAGACCATGGAAAATGAATTGAGCAACTAATTTCTCAGTTCTCTTAAGGATGGTACATAATTCGTACTATACTAGATTCATAAAAGAGAAGCTAATTCTATATAAACAATGGATAACTTAGGGCATCGGGTCTTAATTGTCCCAGGTTGAGAAAGACTGTGTTGGTCAATAAGGACCTCAAAGTCTACTATAGGTGTAAGGAAGAACCGAGAGGGAAGGATTCCAGTCTTCCATTTGTATGCCAGCCATATTAGCCTCACTCTTACTGGGAGGTATGTATGCATGCTAGTTCATGTATTATATATTTACATACAACAGACATGCATAATTCAGAATTCATTTCAAAAAATATTCTACAGTTTAAAAATCTTCAAATTAAAAAAGTTTGAAAACAGCTGATACAGATTTTTTTCTTTCTGACTGTTGGGGCTATTCTTTTTCATTTTATATAAATTTGCCTTTATTATCCAAGATAAATGAAAATGTTGCTATATTTTGCTATTAATTTCTCTTCCATCATGTGGATACAAAAATTTCCTTTGATTGTCTAAGAAAATAATGTGGAAGATAGAAAAAAATACCATCAAGTCAAGATTGTATAGTCAGTAAGAAAATCAAGCCCATTAGATCATGATTAACAGAAGTTTTGAATTAAGGGATTCGATGTAAATTTCCATATTCACCTTTGCACCTGGATTCTGAAACAGCTGCCCCTTTAATCATTTACAAATTTCTTCAAATAGTGTTTCCTTTTTCCTTGTTGTTTGATAGCTAATGTAACTAACATCATTTCAGCAAACCTGTAAAAATCTGGTGTAGATTTTGCGATTTGTGTGTAACAGGACATTCAGAGGGCTTCCCTGGTGGCTCAGTGGTGAAGAATCCACGTGCAATGCAGGAGACATAGGAGACGCAAGTCCCTGGGTCAGGAAGATCCTCTGGAGGAGGGCATGGAAACCCACTCTGATACTGCGTGGAGAATCCCCAGACAGAGGAGCCTGGTGGGCTACAGTCCATAGGGTCACAAAGAGTCTGAAGCAACTTAGCATGCATGCATACAGGGCCTTCAGATAGATGAAAGCTATTCCAAGTAGAATCTTGCTTTTTGACACAGATTATTTCAATGCCCTATAAATAATTAATCACACAAAAAAAACACCCTCCATTAATGTAGCCCTCGGGTCCTAAATTGGGACCTAGAAGCTAAATGAAAACAAAGTTCACATTCTCCAAGAAATATTCATTTGTTTTACATGGCTTATGTTACACAATTTATTTGATTTATATTTAGAAGCCCAATCTAATGCTTATGCGAAATATGGAAAACTTGTTCTTTTGAGCACCATGCTTTAATTATTAACTGAGCATCGAGTTTGGCCAGGCACGGGGCAAAGAAGATATTAGAATATATGAGATGGCCTTGACTATGGGGATACACAGACCAGTGAAAGAGGCAAATTATTAAGTGAGTGAAAGTGAAAGTCACTCAGTCTTATTCGACTCTTTGCGACCTCATGGACTATACAGTCCATGGAATTTTTTAGGCCAGAATACTGGAGTGGGTAGCCTTTCCTTCCTCCAGGTGATCTTCCCAACCCAGGGATTGAGCCCAGTTCTCCCTCATTGCAGGAGGATTCTTTACCAGCTGAGCCACCAGGGAAGCCCAAGAATACTGGAGTGGGTAGCCTACCCCTTCTCCAGGGGATCTTCTGCCCAGGAATCAAACCAAAGTCTCCTGCATTGCAGGCAGACTCTTTACCAACTGAGCTATGAGGGAGTAAATTTAAAACTAGCCATCAGAAATTGTGATCAATGCTGTGAAATATGTAAACAGTGGGCTGAGCTAAAGACAAATGGGTCAGGCTCCTTTGGGCATGGTTGGGAAGTATTCCCTGATGAAGTGACATTTACTCTGGGTCTTGCAGAGTCAAGTGTGTTCAAGGCACTGAAGGAAAACCTGTGAGTCTGAGTTCCAGGTGGAGAAAGGGAGAGCATAAGATAATGTTGCCGAAATGTGCTGAGACCTGATCATAGAGCCAGGGGAAGCCACTGATGGGATATTTGAAATGAGCTGATCCTTTGTTTTAAAAGATGACTGCAGCACTAGTATTGTGGGGGAGCAAGAGGGGAAAAAAGTAGATGTTCTAAGCGGCAATTGTAATAATTAATTAATAGCTAAAATACACTTAATTAATTAATTTTGGCCAGAAATGACTGAAACCTGGGCATAAGAAGGCATAGAATGGACAGCTACGATGTTCATTTGAAAGGCAGAATTGATAGGACTTGCTGACAGATTGTGTGCTGATGGGTGGGGTGGCATGGAGAACATAATGAAGGAAAGGAAGGAATTAGGAGTAACTGAGAGACGAATCAGAGAAGGCAATGCACCCCACTCCAGTGCTCTTGCCTGGAAAATCCCATGGTTGGAAGAGCCTGGTGGGCTGCAGTCCATGGGGTCGCTAGGAGTCAGACATGACTGAGTGACTTCACTTTCACTTTTCACTTTCCTGCATTGGAGATGGAAATGGCAACCCACTCCAGTGTTCTTGCCTGGAGACTCCCAGGGACAGGGGAGCCTGGTGGGCTGCTGTCTCTGGGGTCACACAGAGTCGGACATGACTGAAGCGACTTAGCAGCAGCAGCAGCAGAGAGACTGAACAATGGCAACAGCAACTTGGGTTTCTGGCTTGAGGAGGTAAGTGGCTGATGGTACTATTTATTAATATAGGAAAAATTGAGCTAAAGGGGCCTTACTGGGAAAGTTGAGACATCTACATAGAGATTTGGAAGAGGTAGTCAGATAGATGGGCCATGTTGGAGGCTTGAAATACAAATTTGTGTCATCATCAGAGAGGAGTTATTTAAAGCAGTAGAACTGAATAAGGTCACCTCAGTTCAGTTCAGTTCAGTTGCTCAGTCATGTCCAACTCCTTGTGACCCCATGGACTGCAGCATTCCAGGCTTCCCTGTCCATCACCAACTCCCAGAGCTTGCTGGAACTCATGTCCATCGTGTTGATGATTCCATCCAAACATCTCATCCTCTGTCACCCCTCTTCTCCTCCTGCCTTCAATCTTCAGCATCAGGGTCCTTTTCAATGAGTCAGCTCTTCGCATCAGGTGGCCAAAGTATTGGAGTTTCAGCTTCAGCATCAGTCCTTTCAATGAATATTCAGGACTGATTTCAAGATGGACTGGTTTGATCTCCTTGCAGTCTAAGGGACTCTCAAGAATCTTCTCCAACACCACAGTTCAAAAGCATCAATTCTTCATAGGGTGGGAGTATAGAGAAAGATAAGAGAGGTAGGTTCAGAACCTCACCCAAAGAACACCGATTTTTAGAGATTTGTTTGAAAGAACCATTTGCAAAGAAAATAGAGTGAGGAACTAGTGAATTGGGTAGGTCCCAGAAAGCTGTGCTGTACTGAGAATTTTTTGCACGTCCTGAAGCCAGTGCTGTGCTATGATTAGTTGCTTGGTCACGTCTGACTCTTTGCAAACCCAAAGGTATACTACTATGGAATACAGGCAAAATTTAAAAACTGGGAAGGTTGAGCTATGAAGAATGGTCCTAAGAAGCAGATGGAGCTGATGATAGTGGACTGCTTGTTGGGTCAGGCAGCATAACAGTTTTCATGATACTGAAATGGGTTTGAACAATGTCTGGTGGACTAGTATCATGTGAGAGAAATGATTTAGTGAAGATGGGAGATCAGTGCACCAATGGGATATGGACAAGAGCAGCATGAACCAATGATCTGAGAAAGTGTGATCCAGAAGACAGGTTGGTGATTTGGCCTACAATGGAAAATTAGGAAAGTACTCATCTCCTTTCTCGTTTACTCTCTTTTCTCAATAAAGCAGGACATTTCAGTTGAGAAGAAAAAATAGTGTTGATGTCTGTGGCATGAGTAAAGGACTTCTCGGAAATGCTATGTTTTCATATGGATACCTATAGAGATATGACCATTGTCAGAGAAAGCCTGCCAGGCTACCTAGACAGCCAGAGAACCACTCGGTCACGAGGCAGAGCAGAGAGGGTCTCATTCCCCTGATTCTCTGACAGGCACCTTACATTTTCAATTGACATGAGAAAGATTTAGAAAATAATGCAATTAATGTATTTGCCAAGTGAAAAACTTCTCACTACCAAATATCAGGTTAAGAAACTAGAGTCTGGAAGAGGTTTGCTTCTTGACTGGGCTCTAAAGAAAGAAATAGTCCCTTCTATTTAAACAGGGAGTATTATTAGGCTTAAAGTCAATTTCTAAGCCCTCTGGAAAAGTTACACAGATCGTTTAAGAAAGAAATGGTTTTTTTTTTTTTTTTTTTTTTCAAAAGAACTGAAATTCTGCTGGAATAGTTGAAAGTGATCTTAACCATTTCAATGAAAATTAACTTTTAGACCAGCTCTAGGCTTTGAAGGAAATGGGGGCCGAGGGAAAAGAAGAGAGAAAGGAAAGAAAATTACTATCTCCTGACTAGAATAGATCGTTATTAGACCATCATGTGGGTTACACACCCCTGGGGCAGAGCCCCAGCTCCAGCCTATGAAAACGTGCAAGGAGCTGACCACATTTTCATCTTATTACTTAAACCAATCCATGTGGAGCAGAAAGACACATGGAACCAAAACAGTGATTTTTCTTCTGTGCAGTCAGAAACCCACAAACTGCATGTCATTGTGTGATTCAGAACTGGACTTGAGAGAAGTATGACTGAGGAAGAGAAAACTTGAAGGTTTGTACCACTTTGCTCAGAAGCATAATTGGGAAAGCAAGGATAGATCATTCAATAATAAATCACTGATATGTGGTGCAGAAGAACCACATTTTACCTTTGCTTTGAAACTTAATATTATATAAACATGTAAAATAGTGTTATGAGTCATCAAATCAACCTGGTTAACTTCATTAATAATTTTACATTTTTAAAGAAAACATTATTATAAGACACAATTAGGTGAACTATTTGCTCTATTTCTTTTATACCCTATGAAAAATGTGGCTACTTACGCTAGAAACATTGCAAAGACCACTTATGATATTCCTTGATATCAGCTGATATTTGAGAATCAGTAAATAGGACAAAATGCTCCTGTTAAAAGATGTGGTGCTTTTCATGCGGAGCTTTCTGAAGAAGTATTTTATTTGTATCATGAATGTAATAGTAGGTATAGACTTAGCTTTAACACTTCACCTTCTATTCTCTAATGCTATCAGGTTATAACTCTTATAAGATTTTAAGACAGCAGTAAAAGCAGATTCTTCCAGGATATTCTGTATAAAGCCCCATGCCCAAACTTCCACAACATAATTGCCGTAACTTTGAAAAATTAGCACCTGTACACAGGATCTGATGCTCCTATGAATGAATGTAAACAACACCTGCACGATTCTAAAGGTATGTCTGACATCTTTTTTCAAAGAATTTAATCCAGTGGCTTCATGCTTATGTATCGACACATATCTATACATATGCATGTGTGTGCACACTCAGTCGCTCAGTCATGTCCATCTCTTTGCCACTCCGTGGACTGTAGCTCACTTGGTTCCACTGTCCATGGAATTTTCCAGGCAAGAACACTGGAGCAAGTGCCATTTCCTTCTCCAAAGGATCTTCCTGACCCAGGGGTCAAGCCTGCATCTCTTGTGCTTCCTGCATTGGCAGACAGATTCTTTATCAGTGAGCCATCTGGGAAGACCCTTCCATACATATAACTTGGAACCAAAAAAAAAAAGACAGACTTCCATTTCAACTCCCCTTTTTAAAAAGCCTGATTATACAAAGCCCCAAAGTTAGGGTTATAGGAAGCCCTTGACAACAAAGAATTGTCGGTTTTCTTATATGCAATTTGACCTTGCAGCTTCTTTCTTCTGCTAAGATTTTAAGGACCAAGGACAGTTACAGACATTGATCTGGATCCAGACTATAAATAGGCATTATTGCCCATAATAAAAGCAGAAATGGAATTGAAAAGTGATCACTGCTTCTTGGGAAAAATAATTATACATTTACTGTATTATCTAGAAAACAAAGCCTAAAATTAATTTTTTTTCTCAGAATTATTTGATTCAGGAAAGAATTAGAACATGAGGTTATGAGCACTGTATTCAACCCATTGGCACACTGTGGAAATGAAGTAGTGTGAGACTGAAAATAGAGAGTTGGAAATTGCATTGCCTTGGAAAGGCTGAGACTGAGGCTTGATTTCTTAGGACAGAAAGGCTTCTTAGGACAAAAATCTCAAAGGCTGAGATTGAGGCTTAATTTCTTAGCATAGCATCTGAACTCATGTCTGTTTCTGGTTATGCACCGGTAACCTGGGCTGGAGAAGGGAAGGCTGGCCCCCACCCTGGGTAGCAAAGTATGGTGTGGCCCCAAAGGTATCAGTGCATATCACTCAAATGCTCAAGGTCAGAGGAGTGCTGCTTTGGGTATGGACTGGAGAAGGAAGCAAATTAAATTGTTCTCTCTAGATTTTATTTCATGGTGAGCTAAGGAATATCAAAATCAGGGATATATCCCTGGAAAATTACTTTCAGACTTTCAGGCTGCTGCTAAGTATACTAGATTTCAGCCAGGCGATTGGATCACATTGGTTTTGAAGACCCTGAGGTGTAGAAGTGAGGAGCACAGAGGGTTTGGCCAGAGGGAGGACACACAGGCACATTTCTCACTGAAGAAGGATGTAGGGCTGGCTCTCCATTAGAACTAACCTATGCGAGCCTCATGTTTTTGTTCTGTATAATGAGGAGAGTGTTATCTACCTTATCAACTATGATGCTGTTTTTGTTTTTTCATTGAAAAAATATAGTTTTTACAATAAACCATAGTTGGTTTACAATGTTGTGTTAGTTTAAAGTATACAGCAAAGTGATTCATACCTATACTTTTTCAAATTCTTTTCCATTATAGTTTATTATAAGATACTAAATATAGTTCCCTGTGCTATGCAGGAGATCCTCGTTATTTATCTACTTAATATACAGTAAGGTGTATCTGTTAATTCCAAACTCTTTATTACTCCTCCCCCTCTTTCAGACCTCCCTTTCCCCTTTGGTAACCATAAGTTTGTTTTACGTATCTGTGAATCTATTTCTGTTTTGTAAATAAGGTCATTTGTATCGTAGTTGAGATTAGCATATAAGTGGTATGTGCATGCTCAGTCGCTAAGCCATGCCTGACTCTTTGCGACCCCATGGACTGTGGCCCCACAGGCTCCTCTGTCCCTGGGATTTTTCAGGCAAGAATATTCAAGGGGGTTGCCATTTCCTCCTCCAGAAAATCTTCCCAACCCAGGGATTGAACTCACATCTCTTGCATCTCCTGCTTTGGCAGGTGGATTCTTTAGCACTGAGCAACCTGGGAAGCCCTACATACAAGTGATGTCATGTCTGTTTTTCTCTGATGTGTTAATAATTCACTTAGTATGATAATCTCTAGGTTCATCCTTGTTCATCCATGTTGCGGCAAATGGCAATATTTCATTCTTTTTAATATATACCATATCTTCCTTATCTATTCATCTGTCGATGGACAGTTTGCTTCCAAGTCTTGGCTATTGTAAATAGTGCTACTATAAAAATTGAGGTGCATGTATCTTTCTAAATTAGTTTCCATCTTTTCTAGATATATGCCCAGGAATGGGATTGCTGGAGCATATCACAGCTCTGTCTTTAGTATTTTAAAAAATGTCTATGCTGTTCTCTGTAGGGCCTGCACCCATTTAAATTGCAGTGTAGGAGTGTTCCATTTTTCTATATTATCTCCAAAATTTCTTTTTTGATGATGGCCATTCTGACCAGTGTGAAGTAACACTTCGCTGTAGTTTTGCTTTGCATTCCACCAGTAATTAGAGATGTTGAGTATCTTTTCATCTTATCTTCTTTGGAAAAATGTCTATTTACATCTTCTGCCTATTCAAAAAAAAATTCCTGAGCTGAGTAAGCCATTTGTATATTTTGGAAATTAATTTCTTATTGGTTGCATCATTTGCAAATATCTTCTCTCATCCTATAGGTTATCTTTCTAAAAGAGTGTAAAGAATTTTAAAAGTGATTACCTCCACAAGCCTCACATTCTAGAATAGATCAGTTAAAAAGGCCCTCAGAGCATCTCTCAATTCAAGAAAAGTCTTACTGAATTTAGGAAAAGAAGGTAATTTGCAGATGTTGCAAACAATGCTGCTTTGCTGTAAAGAATGGATGGATGAAGGACTAAAACTTTCATCGTTTATAGGAAACAGTACGTCTCCATGCTAAATTTGAACCATCTTGACCATGTTAGAATCAAAGTGAAGTGAATACTCTGGAAACTTCAACATATTTTAGCACAGCTACATTAAGTACCTGGAAAGTAAACCTAATTTTCTAAAAAAAAACTAACCTGACCTAATAGCCCCATTTGCAACTGATATTGTTGATGTACATGAATGGGAAAATAATGACTTGAATCTAAGAACCCAGAAAACAATGATGACTTTTCTAAAGTTAAAGTGATCATCAAGAATCTTTTCAAAATGTCTCCTGATCTTCTTGGTCAATTAATTGTGGAATTTTTTTTAACTAGCAGTTATATTTGAAATTTGAGCATTGCTAAGTTGTTGGCATATATGATGTCTTGTCTTTGTACACAGGCCTTTTTCTATGTACAAAATAAGAGGTCATGTCAGGTCTCACATCTTTTGTCACCCCGCTTATTTTGAGTTTTTTAGTTTACTGGAAGAGCAAATGCAGGAAGATCTGCTCCACAGAGCTTTACTACTAATGTTTATGAATTAAGCATTTAAAATTAATAGAAGTTATTCTCTGTCATAAAAAAATAGATTTATCAAAAAGTAAAACAATTAGGTATTGAAAAATCTGGCCATGTTTGAGGTTTAAAAAATGATTAAATACTAGTTTTTAAATGTTTTGGCTTTGGAATGTTGCCAAATGGGTTTTGCCAAACACATTTTTCTGTCATTTCACAACCCATGTGTGTGTTTTAATGAATGTATAATCCGTATGTTCTGATTCACTTAAACTTAACTTGACAAAATCTGTTTTAAGAATAATATGATTTCCAAGAAGACTTTATAGCTGTCCTAAGAAGTCACATCTTTAATTTTAAAAAGGAAGTCATAGTTTATGATGAATAAATGGAACTGATTTGTAAATTTGGAATACACATCTAAATCTGAAAACCACATTTTAACAGCTTTACTAACTCATGTTTAGTGAAATAAGATTCAGCTCTAAGTTATCGTTATGCTATGTAAATGGAAGGTGAAGAGAAACATGGCCCATCTTCCTACATCTATTGAAAGCACCAGGAAGAAAGAGGGCAATGGTGAAATGACAGAAAGAAAATTCAAATGTATGTTTCTCTTGTATGGCATACTCAACCCTGAAAATACCTCCCAAGGAAATTTACAACGAACATTTTAAAACTAATGTGAACTGAAAAGGAATAGATAGTAAGGTAAAAGCAACGTGTACCTGGGGAAAAATTCAGATCCTAGCTGGAATCAGAAATGACTCTGGGCCCCACAAGGAAGGAAAGCTGAACCTGAGGTTGAGAATGGAACAAAAATGGTTTCATTTTACACCATAAGGTTGGGAGCAGCCCTTATATCATAAGTGAAAAAAACACAAATTCTCTATAGATGAAAATATTTTCTGGTTAGGACCTCAATTTTTACAGAATAAATTATGCGCTATGAGATTCAACTTATCTAGAAGATGAAACAAACCTAAAGTTATATGCAGTATATGGTCATAACACAAAAAATAGCACACACACAATGGCATAAGAAAGCAATTACCATAAGTGAAAGTCAGCAGAAAAAAATAACAACATCAGGGCCCCAAGAGTGTAAGATATTGGAAATATCAGATATAGACTGTGTGTAAAGAGTTTATAGAAAAATATAATTTTAAAAGTAAGCAATTAATAGATATCATCAAAAATAACATAGCTTATTTGAAAAAGAACCAAATAGAACTTTTAGAAATGAAAATTAAAACAATGAATAAAAGTACAACAATAAAATAGAAGTACAATGGTTATATAAAACAAATACTGTTAAGAAAATTTAACAGAATGGTGCATAAAGACATGAAAAGATGGAAATGAAAAGTGAAACAAATTTTAAAGGACATGGAGAAAAGAATGAGAAACCAATAAAAATTTGTGTCAAAATAAAAACCATGTTTTTAATGGAGAAACAGTAGTCAAAGAGATAATCGAGATAATTTTCTAGAACAATAGGAGACATGCATTCATAGAAATCAAAATGTATGACAAGCAGTATTAAAAAAAATCACATTGTCATGAAGCTTCAGAACATCAAATACAAAAGGAAGTTCTTTAAAGCATTCAAAAAGAAATGACTTATAAAAGAAACATCAATAGACACCTCCTCAAAATCAATGCCAAGAAAATAGAATGATATTTTAAGGTAGGATGAGAAAATAATTTAATTCAGAACACTGTATGCAGCATAACTGCTTTTAATGATGAGAGTAAATAAAAACATATTCAGGAAAAGAAAAAAGCTCAGCGTTTGCTCCCATAAGAAATTTACTAAAGAAACTTCTGTGAAACATACCTCATAGAAAAGGAAAAAAAAAAAAGACTCCAAAAATAAGGTCTAAGAAGAAAGAAGTTGAGATGATCAAATAAATGTAACCTAAAAATAGTCTATCTAATTAAAAATAAGTATGCCATCTTTATAAAAATTAAAACCTAAGAGATTAGCCTGTTTCTAATCAATATTTTCTTGGAAGTCTGTTGTGGGTTGAATGTTTTCTCCTCAAAAGAAATGCCAGAGTCCTAACTCGTAGAGTTTGACCTTATTTGAAAGTAAGGTCTTCACAGATGCAGCTAAGGATCTGAAGACAAGGACATCCTAAATTTCAGATGGGTTCTATAGCCATGGAGTCTGTCCTTATAAAAGAAAGGAGACAGAGATGAGAGAGCAACACAAAGAGGGAAAGTCATGTGAAACAGGAGGAGAGACTGGAGTTATGCAGCTGTAAACCAAGGGATGCCAAGGATTGCTGGCGGTCATCAAATGCTAGCAGAGAAGCATGGAGCAGATTCTCGCTCAAGAGCCTCAAGAAGGCACCGATGCTGCAGACATCTTGATTTCAGGCTTCGGCTGTTTTGAGGAGCCACTCAAGATTTTCTAAAATGTGAAAGAAAAGGTAAAGTCATTGAAACAAACTAAAAAGAAAAATAAGGATGGAGGATCGGCCCTACTATCTGTTGTAAATCCATACACAATGGTTTTCAATTGATCATGTTATCAGTAGTAGAGTGTTTAAAATAGTGAGGGTGGGAATGATTTTCTTACAATGATTAGGAAAATGCTTTTTAACAAAACTAGTGTCTTGCAATGTGTGCGGCAGTCTTGCAGTATGTGAGGCAATATAAAGCCTTACATAGTATTACCCCAAATGCCAAGAGTTTTCTGATTAAGATATACTGAGCTCTTATCTGGCAATACATTGTCTAATAATTAAAACAATAAAAGACCCTTACATATGTGGAAACTAGACATATTAAATAAATAATATTGCAGATCATTGAGTAAAGGATGGCCTATGCAATCAGTGATATTAGGACAATTTAGTATCTTTATGGAATAAAATGTCCTTTGATCCCTACTTCATATTACATTTTAAGTGAAATCTTTTAAACTGTTAGAAGAAAATTTATGAATATATTTTATGCCTTTGGAGTTGAAAAGGTTTACTAAAATTACCCCAAAGCACCAGCCATAATATAAAAACATATGACTACATTAAAACTAAACACTTCTACTTATCAAGAGATAATAGAGAAAATGTAAACAAATCACAAAATGGGAGAAGATATTTTCCAAAAAATAAATAAAAGAGCACTGTGCATGCTTGGCTGTGTCCGACTCTT
Organism: Budorcas taxicolor; assembly: GCF_023091745.1. Lineage (NCBI taxonomy): Eukaryota > Metazoa > Chordata > Mammalia > Artiodactyla > Bovidae > Budorcas > Budorcas taxicolor. The sequence continues at coordinate 84,874,059 of NC_068923.1, forward strand.
TGCAATCCCATCAACTGTAGCCCGCCAAGCTTCTCTGTCCATGGGATTCTCCAGGCAAGATCGCTGGAGTGGGAACCATTTCCTCCTCCAAGGGACTTTCCCGACCCAGGGATTGAGCTGCATCTCTTAGGTCTCCTGCATTGTCAGGCAGGTTCTTTACCACTAGCGCCACCTGGAAAGCCCAAAATAGTTCTGTGTCTATACCATCTAAAGTTCTTGCATCAAGGCAATAAGGTAGAAGACAGCCTAATGGTGAATGGGCAAAACATTTAAGAAATGTTTAACATAAGATGTATAGAAGACAAACATATGAAAAAATACTCAGTGTCGCCAGTAATCAAGGAAATAAAAGTTAAGAACTAAATTAAATTTCATACTAAATGGCAAAAAATAAGAAATCTGGCAATACTAAGCATTAGCAAGAATCTAGAACAAAGAAAACAGTATCTATCACTATTGGAGTTGTTAATTGGTACAATCATTTGGAAATCAATTTGCCTTTATCTTCAGTTTTTCTACCCAATATATTCAAAACATACAAATATGAAACTGAAAGCTTTAGGAATACCCTTAATCTGATGATTTTTCATTCAGTTATTTCATTTATAAAAATTTCTGATTAAGGCTTAATTTATTTTATGATATGATAATGACTTCTAGCACATAGTTTAAAAAGTATTATTCTAGAGAAACTCATATGTTATCATAGAAACAAGATAATTCAAAATTTTCATAGTGACATTGTTATAACTGCAAAATTGGAAATAATTGAAATGTCCATCAACAGAAAAATATAATTATATTGTGATATATTCAGACAAAGTAATATTAAATAACAATGAAAATAAGTGAGTTTTTGCAAAACATCAATGAATCTGTTTTCTCTAACTTTTAATTTTGTATTGGGGTATAGCTGATTAACGAATAGTGTTGTGACAGTTTCAGGTGAATAACAAAGGGACTCAGTGATACATAAACATGTACCCATTCTCTCCCAAACTCCCCTCCTATGAGGTCGCTATGTAACATTGAACAGTCTCCACGTGCTATAGAGCAGGTCTTTGTTATCTCTCCATTTTAGATATAGCAGGGTGTACATGTACTTCCAGACTCCCTACTCTCCTTCCCCCATCCTTCTCCCTGGCAACCATAAGTTCATTCTCTAAGTCTGTGAGTCTCTTACTAAGTTAGTTCAACTGTATCTTTTTTTTTTTTTTTAGATTCCACATATAAAGGATGTCATATGATATTTCTCTGTCTGACATATGACACTCTCTAGGTCCATCTGTGTTGCTGCAAACAGCATTATTTCATCCTCTTTAAAGCCTGGGTAATATAACATTTTGTACCATGTTTGCACATATGCACCACATCTTTATCCGTTCCAATGTTGGTGGGCACTTAGGTTGTTTCCGTGTCTTGGCTATGACAATCAGTGCTATAATGAACAGAGAAATTCAAGAAACAATTCCATTTATCAGCACATCCAAAAAATAAAAAAAAAAAGACCTCAGAGTAAACCTATTTAAAGAGACAAAATAAACCTACCTAAGGGCTTCCCTCATGGCTCAGTGGTAAAGAATCCACTTGCCAAAGCAGGGGATGCAGGTTTTATCCCTGGGTCAGGAAGATCCCCTGAAGAAGGAAATGGCAACCTACTCCAGTATTTTGCCTGGGAAATGCCATGAACAGAGGAGACTTGTGAGCTACAGTCTATGGGGCCACAAAAGTGTTGGATGCTATTTAGCAATGAAACAGCAATAAGGAGACAAAAGACCTCTACTCCAAAAACTATACGATAATGATAAAAAAAAAATCAAAGAAGACACAAACACATGGAACAATACACCATCGTCATGAATTGGAAGAATCAACGTGGTCAAAATGACTATACTGCCCAAGGCAATCTACATATCCAATGCAATCTCTATCAAATTATCAACATTTTTGTTGATGATATTTTATCAGCATTTTTCACAGAACTAGAACAAAAAATTTCAAAATTTGCATGAAGACACAAAAGAACCCAAATAGCCAAAGCAATCTTGAGAAAAAAAATGGAACCAGAGGAATCAGTTCCCTAACTTCAGACTATATTACAAAGCTACAGTCGTCAAAACAATATGATACTGGCACAAAAATAGAAATATAGATCAATGGAACAAGATAGAAAACCCAGAAATAAACCTATGCACCTATGGTCAATTAATCTATGACAAAGGAGGCAAAACTATACAATGTTAGAAAGACAGTCTCTTCAACAGACAGTGTTAGGAAAACTGAACAACTACATGTAGAAAAATGAAATTGGATCATTTGTTAACATCATATGCAAGAAATAAGCTCAAAATGGATTAAAAACCAAAATGAGAGACTAGACCCTATAAAACTCCCAGAGGAAAACATAGGCAGAACACTCTCTGGCATATACCACAGCAAATGATTTTTTGATCCTTCTTCTCGAATAATAGAAATAAAACCAAAAATAAACAAATGAGGCCTACTTAAACTCAAAGACGTTTGCACGGCAAGAAGACAGTAAAGAAAATGAAAAGACAACCCACAGAATGGGATAAAATATTTGTAAATTATGTGACTGACAAATGTGCTCTTATTTTATCAGATCACAAAATAATCTCCAAAATTTACAAACAGCACATGATACATAACAGCATCAAAACAAACAACCCAGTCAAAAAATGGGCAGAAGACCTAAGTAGATATGTCTCCAAAGAAGACATGCAGATGTCCAATAGGCACATGAAAAGACGTTCAACATCACTAATTATGAGAGAAATGCAGATCAAAACTACAATGAGATGTCATCTCACACCACCTAGAACGTATGTGTGTGTTCAGGTGCTCAGTCATGTTTGATGCTTTGTGACTCCTTGGAAAATGTAGCCTACAAGGCTCCTCTGCCCATGGGATTTCCTGGCAAGAATACTGGAATGGGTTGCCATTTTCCCCTTCAGGGGATCTTCCTGACCCAGGGATTGAATCCTCGTCTCCTGCACTGGCAGGCAGGTTCTTTACCACTGAGCCACCTGGGAGGCCCCCAGCCAGAATGGCTATAAAAAAAATCACAAACAAAAAATGCTGGAGAGGATGTGGAGAAGAGGGAACTCTCCTACACTGTTGGTTGGAATGTAAATTGAAATAGCCACTTTGGAGAGCAATTTAGAGGTTCCTAAAAAACTAAAAATAGAGCTACTCTATGACCCTGAAATCTGATTCCTGGGCATATATCTAGTGAAAAATATTAACAAATCTTATAAATATTATTTTATGGGTTAATACTTACAATGTAATTTTTATAAAACTAAAACAGTTAAAAATAAATCATCTAAATTTTAGATTATACATACAAATCTAAAGAGAAAAGAAAAATCAAAGAAATGCTACATTCAAAATTCAGAACAATTGTTACTCCTGGGTACAAAGCAATGGACTCAGAGAAGAGTATGCAGACGGCTACTATGGAAATAGGTCTTGTCAGGTAATGTGTTTATGTTCATTTATTTTATTATTTTCCTGCCTCACACTTTCCCCAAATATGTTATGAATATATTACATCTTAAATTGGTTTGGCCAGAAATTTTCTTGGTTTTTAAGTAAAAGAAACCATTTTGACCAAGAACTTTATAGAACAACTTCTTTATTGTTTCAGGCAACTTCATAATTCCATCTTCCCAAAACTTTTTATCATTTTTGAGCAAAGAATTGTTCCAGGTATATTTTGGAAGATGCCTGTTCCAGTATTCCAAGGAATTGAATGTTTTTTTCCATTAAGAGAGTTTTGTAAAGGCCAGAATAAGTGGAAATCTGAAGGTGCAATGTATGGTGAATATGGCAAAAGAGTTAGAACTTCCCAGCCAAACTGTAAAAGTTTTTGCCTGGTCATCAAAGAAACATGTAGTTTTATGTTATCCTGATGGAAGATTGTGAGTTTTCTTTTGACTAATTCTGGATGCTTTTCATCGAGTGCTTTCAGTTTGTCTAACTGCGAGCAGTACATGTTGGAATTAATCATTTGATTTTCCAGAAGGAGTTCATCATAGTGGACTACCTCAATAGCATCTTGGGTTTCAAAACCTTGAACTACTAAAGGGTTCTTTTTCAGATTTTTTGTTTGTTTTAGATCCTATTATATTGGGTTGGCCAAAACATTCATTTGTTTTTTTTTTTTTTTTTTTTTTTCCATAAGATGGCCCTAGTAGTGCTTTAGTTCAGTTCAGTCTCTCAGTCCTGTCCAACTCTTTAAAGTGAAAGTGAAAGTGAAGTCGCTCAGTCGTGTCTGACCCTTTGCGACCCCATGGACTGTAGCTTACCAGGCTCCTCCCTCCATGGGATTCTCCAGGCAAGAGTACTGGAGTGGGTTGCCATTTCCTTCTCCAGGGGATCTTCCTGACCCAGGGATCGAACCCAGGTCTCCTGAATTCCAGGCAGATGCTTTAACCTCTGAGTCCCCAGACGCTTTGCGACCCCATGAATTGAAGCACGCCAGGCCTCCCTGTCCATCACCAACTCCCAGAGTTCACTCAAACTCACGTCCATCGAGTCGGTGATGCCATCCAGCCATCTCATCCTCTATCGTCCCCTTTTCCTCCTGCCCCCAGTCCCTCCAGCATCAGAGTCTTTTCCAATGAGTCACCTCTTCGCATGAGGTGGCCAGAGTACTGGAGTTTCAGCTTTAGCATCATTTCTTCCAAAGAACACCCAGGGCTGATCTCCTTTAGAATGGACTGGTTGGATCTCCTTGCAGTCCAAGGGACTCTCAAGAGTCTTCTCCAACACCACAGTTCAAAAGCATCAATTTTTTCGGCACTCAGCTTTCTTCACAGTCCAACACTCACATCCATACATGACGCCCAGAAAAATCATAGTCTTGACTAGATGGACCTTTGTTGGCAAAGTAATGTCTCTGCTTTTTAATTTCCATGAAACAAGTAATAGATGGCCAGGGAGAGTCGTGCAAGAACTTTCTGGGCGCTTTATTGGATTCTGAATGAATTACATAGGGAGGTGTGTTTCCTGAGACACTTTAGTGTTGCTTGACAGTCACATGTCTTCTGTGGTTTAGGAGTGGTCTTGCCTAAGGCTGGCATTGACGTTCAGAGGATGGATTAGATGACCTCTTTGATCTTCAGCATACGGTCCTTGGTTTTCCTGTCTTATCCTCTGGGCCTTGATGACAGCACAGCTTCTCTCTGCCATACCTTACCTGTCTACATATTAAACAGTCTACCAGGGGACACAGACGTTCTACTTTTAAGTAAATAGTATCTCTTGGACAAAACATTCATCAGAAGTGATGTATAAACCTAACGACCTAAACTATCAACCCCAGTACTTTGAACTTTTTACCTTCCTCAAGGAATGTTAGTGTCCATAGGGACTAAAGTGAATACACATAAACATATCTGTACTATGCAATATTGCATTTAAAAGTCTGTGTATTTACCAACAACAAAAAAATAGAAAATGTATCTCAAGAAATATATATAATTAAATGTGTATACTATTATATATATGTATATATATATATACACACACACAAAGATACACATGAAAATACAGTTCTTAAAGATGATTCTGCAACTAGCAACTATGATTTTAGAGACTAAATAAAGTGATAATATCCATATTGCTGATTTCTTGGTGGCACCCTCGGCAGGTTCTTGATCAAGGGAGCCAACAACTCAACAACCCCAGTTCCTGGGGAAGTTCCTGGATGCAGTTCAGGTTCATTTCACTCCAGTCACATGAGAAAACTTCAGAAGCCAAAATCAGGCAACTAATTCTCACTTAGGTTTTATCTACAGGAATATATGTTGCACTATTACAGTTAATAAGTTTATATTTCAAAATAATTTGAGGTTCATGTATACAAGGATCTTCATACTGAACGTGTTAGACTAATCAAAACATTTCAGTAATCCCCATACCCCTGCCCCTGCCTGGTGCCACACACAGTGACATACAGTTTCACTTTTCATAGAATATCTGCATTTTGTGAACTAGGGTAACTTAATAAAGTTATTTTCCTTTGATTTTTTTTTTTCATTTGGGGAATGTTTCAGGGGTCTTTGACTATCTGTTCACAGATGGAATATTAAACAATTTTGTTTCTTAGGGAGAGGAAATTCCAACTCCCTAGAAAACGTCTCATTTATTATTTGTGGTAGAGGGAAGAGGGTGGGCTCAAGGAGAACTTTCTGTTTTCCTATTAGACTAGAAGACTTACACAATAATAATATATTTGTATATTATTTGTGTCCTTTAAAACAAATAAAGTGGATTGAAAAGGAAATCACTGGAAGGAGATGAGACATGAGCAGGGCGTATGATGTAACGCACATGACCACAATTTGAAGTTTTCAAGGCAAAAATCTGTGTTCAATTTGCCACTGGAGTCTTACAGCAAGCATTGTATTTCCCCTCACATCCCCACCCTCAAAGCAGCAGCCAGCTGCAACACAGACTCCCACCCAGACGGAATGCAGGTGAAACACCAGTACAGCAAGAGCCCAGGCAAAAGGGGGCATGTGGAGTTTGGAGAGTTTTAGAAAATTTTATTGCAGGAACACATGTGTTAGTGGAGCAGATGGAAGCAATTATGGCAGGAAAACTTCGCCCTATTCTTAAAGCCACATTCCAATAGTGTGAGCTCAGGCTAATAACTATCCTTGAGGACAAGTAAATTCAGACCACAGTGAGTTTTGAAGATCGACTTCACTTTGCATCAGGTCGTGATCTGCCTGCTAAAAATTCATCAGAACTTGATATTATCTCTTCTCACCAGAAAGAGAGGTGACCTCAAATTCACTCATCTAAAATTAATATGCTTTCCTCTAGTCTCCCTTATAAACCTCATCTGACACTGGCATTTTATACTCCGACTGGTAGGAAGTATCAGTACAACTATAAATAGTTTGATTATTCCAGATAGGAGAAATTCACTTCATTTGGATATTTCTGTGCATGTAGTCCTTTCTGAAATGTTCTTCTCTATGATGGAGACAGGCAGACACCTGCTATCTCCTTTAATAAATAGTATCACAGGAGGTAAGATGAAGAAAATAAAGCAGAATGAGGTTTAGTGCTAAATCTTTGACCTATAAAACAATCAGAAGGATTAGATATAAATCCAGCTCCATGAACTCTCTTGTCTAAGGGTTTTTTTTTGCAGACTTGGACACTAAAGTAATTTTTCTCCCTCTTTGGCATTGTCATACAATTGTTTCTCCTTACAAGAGATTCTCAGAAAACCTGGCTGGTAATGATTATGGATGTGCAGACAGTGTTTGTCTTATAGTAGTAGAGTATCACTCACCAGAAGAGTTCAACTTCTTTACTCTCATGAAACCACTTACTGAATAATTTATTGAAAAGGGAACAAAAGGACTAGAAAGGTATGAAAATTCAGGGTCCAAAAGAAATAAATAGATTTCTCAGTTTCTAAATTAGTCTTCTGGCAATATGCATAATCTTCCTTCCTATCAAAAGATGAAATAATTTAGATATTTAAGATTTGACTTTTTGAATATTTTGTTACTGAAAGTAGAGAAATAAAAGATAGTGTATCACTTTGGTTTTGAGCTCTTTCATCTAAGACACAAGGAAAAATTTCAAAGGTAGTTCAAACAGTTGTGCCAGCTCATTATCTAAACACAAAAAGTGAAAGTGAAGTCACTCAGTCGTGTCTGACCCTTTGCGACCCCACAGACTGTAACCTACCAGGCTCCTCGGTCCATGGGATTTTCCCGGCACAAATACTGGAGTGGGTTGCCATTTCCTTCTCCAAACACAAAAGCACAGACCAAAAGTTAGAAACTGCAGCTTGCATTCCTTGTTTTTCCAGAGACCATGCTTGTTATTTTGGACAAGTGACTTAACTTTCCAGTTCTCGGTGAACTCATGTAAAATAGAAAGAATAATGCCTTCCCTGTTTCCTAGGTTAATTAAGTATGGAAATAAGAAAAACATGTTTGAAAGTATAACTGGAAGTGTGTTTGCCTAGATGACCCAAGAGAGTGTAGTCTCCTTTTAAGTGACTAAATATGTAACTCTTGTTTTCTAATCTACTTTATCAAGACCTCTAGATAATAATGTCTGTTTCTAATTCAGTGCTTTAGAATTCTGTGGAAATATATACATTCAGCAAATGTGATTGTTGGAAATAACCAAATCCTCACTGTGAAATTAACTACTACATTGAGTTTATTGGCAATTGACTTACCCATACATGCATTAGTATAGCAAATAATCCAGAGCACCTGTGATTTGCAGTACTTTGCATTAGATGTTAAGGATACAGTGATGAGGAAAGTAGGGTAACCATAGCTGAAGTAAGAACAGATGCTAGGCAGAAGCTGGGGGACTAGGAGGAGGAGGAGATGAAAGGCCTAAGGGAACTCCTGGACTTGGTCATCCAAGGCTGCTAGTGTATCAAAGAGGCTCAGATTAAAACCACGTGGTCCAAATGAAAAGGCAGAAAGTGATGTTCTTGATTAGCCAAATTTGAAGCACTGTCAGAATAGCAATGGAGAAGGCAATGGCACCCCACTTCAGTACTCTTGCCTGGAAAATCCCATGGATGCCTCGAAGAGCCTGGTGTGCTGCAGTCCATGGGGTCACTGAGTCAGACACGACTGAATGACTTCACTTTCACTTTTCATTTTCATGCATTGGAGAAGGAAATGGCAACTCACTCCAGTATTCTTGCCTGGAGAATCCCAGGGACGGGAGAGCCTGGCGAGCTGCCATCTATGGGGTCGCACAGAGTCGGACACGACTGAAGTGACTTAGCAGCAGCAGCAGAATAGCAATCCCATCATCCCTTTCATGACTAACAGTCCTATTGGCCAGCATCGGAGGCGCAAGGCTAGAAGGCTTATCCCTTATTATATGCCAGTTGATTTCGTCTCTCCTGTTTCAGGAAATATTTCAAATCCATTTCAGTCTCCCCAAATCCCCAATGAGAGCACCCTCATGCATGGTGCCATTTTGTCTCCACAGGGATACTGAAGGTCTTTCCATTTCATTTACTATGCTTGTGGGGGAGATTGGGGCACTCTTACAGAGCTGAGTCCTTAACCTACCTTCTCCAATGTTATCTCCAGGTAGATAGTGTCAGAATTGAATTGAATTGTAGGATACCCAGCTGGTGTTCTGAAAACTGCTGACTTTTGGTGCAGGAAACCTCCCCTTTTACATGCTGGAACTCTGATCTCAAAACACCAAAGATTAGTATATGGCATAACTGTATTGGCTTATCTTTCATCCCCATGTCCCCCGTATCTTATCTCCATGATGGCAGAGCCTTTGTCTACCTTCCACATTGTTTGATTCTCATGGCCTTGCACAGTGCTCATCGTAATGTAAGCACTCAAAGACTGAAAGAACAACATGATCAAATTTTGTTCATAGTATGTTATAAACAAGGCTGTAAAAATACACAAAACAGTGCAAGTAACCATGACTTAAAAACAGGAGGGACATGGAGAAGCAAGAAAAGAAAGCTTCTTAAAGCAGGAAAATTAACAGCTGGATGCAAAAGAGTAAAATAGCTGTTGCCAGGTCAGAAAGAGAAGTAAGGGACTATTCTACACAGTAACAAAACTGTGAGTAATGGCAAGGCCTTATTCCAAGGAATCATATGTTTTAGGGCTCAATATAAATAGAACATAGAGTAGACTGGTGGAATGCAATTTATGAGGCTGAAATTGTACCAGCCTGGTGGCTCCGATGGTAAAGAATCTGCCTGCAATGCTGGAGACCAAGATTCAATCCCTGGGTTGGGAAGATTACCCGGAGAAGGGAATGGCATCCCACTCTAGTGTTCTTGCCTGGAAATTCCATGGACTGACGAGCCTGGTGGGCTATGGTCCACGGGGTTGCAAAGAGTTGGACATGACTGAGCAGCTTTCAGATGTCACGAAAAATTTAATGCAACATGTTAAGATGTTTGTGCTTTGAATAACGCCCAACGGGAGCCAGAAAAATTTATTAGAAAGAGAATAGATATATAAAGTGAGGACTTCCCTGGTGGCTCAGATGGTAAAGCATCTGTCTACAATGCGGGAGACCTGGGTTTGATCCCTGGGTTGGGAAGATCCCCTGGAGCAGGAAATGGCAATCCACTCCAGGACTATTGCCTGGAAAATCCCATGGACAGAGGAGCCTGGTAGGCTACAGTCCATGGGGTCGCAAAAAAGTTGGACACGACTGAGCAATTTCACTCACTCATATGAAGTGAAGTGAAGTGAAGTCTCTCAGTCGTGTCCGACTCTTTGCAACCCCATGGACTGTAGCCTACCATCCTCCTCCGTCCGTGGGATTTTCCAGGCAAGAGTACTGGAGTGGGGTGCCATTGCCTTCTCCAGAGGATCTTCCCGACCAGGGATCGAACCCGGGTCTCCCACATTGTAGGCAGACACTTTACCATCTGAGCCACCAGGGAAGACTGTGTATATATGTATGTATAATTTAACTTTTAGGAAAATAGATGTGACAGAGGATGCAATGGGTTGAGCAGAGACTGGAAAGAGGGAGATACTGGAGAAGTTATCAGTGGACCATGTAAAAAAGTGATGAGGACCTAAAGAAGGCAGTGGTGGCAGGAATCAAGAAGAAAGGTCAGAGAGCAGAAGAGAGAAGGGAGGGGGGAGGGGGGAGAGATACAGAAGATCAAGCAAATGGGGCAAAGTGTTAACATTAGGTGACCTCGAGCATAGAGAATATGAACACTTTAATAACACTCTTGCTTCTTTCTATAAATTCTAAACTATCATCACATAAAATGCTTTTAAAAATTAAAGCAAAAGAAGAGGCTTCTGGTTCAAGATGGTGGAGTAAAGATGGCGTGCTCATCTCCTCCTGTGAGAGCACCTAAATTGCGACTAGCTACTGAACAACCAGTACTCTTGCCTGGAAAATCCCATGGACGGAGGAGCCTGGTAGGCTGCAGTCTATGGGGTCGCTAAGAGTTGGGCACAACTGAGCGACTTCATTTTCACTTTTTACTTTCATGCATTGGAGAAGGAAATGGCAACCCACTCCAGTACTCTTGCCTGGAGAATCCCAGGGACAGAGGAGCCTAGTGGGCTGCTGTCTATGGGGGCGCACAGAGTCGGACACGACTGAAGTGACGCAGCAGCAGCAGCAGCATTGAACCATTGACAGTAGAATGCTGGAACCCTCACAAAATAAGATACCCCACATCCAAAGATAAAGAAGAAGCTGCAATGAAATGGTAGGAGGGGCACAATCATGATAACATCAACTCCCATACCCGCCAGATGGGTGACCCACAAACCGGAGAACAATAATACCAAAGACCACCCACTGTTGTGAAGGTTCTGAGCCCCATGTTGCTCTGCGGTGTGTGGGATTTCCCTGTGCCAGAGATGGAGTCCTTGTCTCCTGCACTGGCAGGAGATTCTTTACTGCTGAGCCATAGGGGAAGCCCTCCAGATATGTTTCTAATGATTCTGTTCACTTGCTCAGTCATGTCCAACTCTTTGCAACACCATGCCAGGCCTCCCTGTCCATCGCCAACTCCCGGAGCTTGCTCAAATTCATGTCCATTGAATCGGTGATGCCATCCAGCCATCTCATCCTCTGTCATCCCCTTCTCCTCCTGCCTTCAATCTTTCCCAGCATCAGGGTCTTTACCAAGGAGTCAGTTCTTCCCAACAGGTGGCCAAGGACTGGAGTTTCAGCTTCGGCATCAGTCCTTCCAATGAACATTCTAATGATTAGCCATTTTAAAATCAGCTGGACTATATGATGATGTTATACTTTTATCTAGTTAGCTTCACGTTTTTCTATTTCATATTCAGTGTTCCCGTTTCATTTAGTTTATATTTTCCAATTTCTCCATCTCTTCTTTTTTTTTGATGTTCTTTCTCAAACCTTTATCAAGGATAGTATAAAAGCTCTTGTATACATATATAGAAATAGTATGTATAATATATATATATATTAGAAAACTTATGAACTTTTGCCTAACTAAAAAAATTGTAACATTTTGATTCTACTTGTTTGACTTTATATGAATAAATGCAAGATTTCTAATTAAAAAATAATATGTAACAAGCAAAAAAGGTTTACTTAGTAGCACAGGGAACTACAATCAATATCTTGTAATACCTTATAATGGAAAATAATCTGAAAAATAATATATGTGCATACATATAATTGAATCACTTTGTTATATACCTGAAATACTGAAAATCAACTATACTTTAATAAAATATGTATATCAAGAAAAAAAGAGCAAAGAAAGGGGTCAGAAAAGAGACAAGTGATGGAAGTGATGGCCTGTAGGGAGTGAACTGAGAAGGAACATCAGAAGTGAATTCTGATTTCTAATGTAGAAGACCAAGTGAATGGTGATTCAATCACCTCAACTCAAACACTTTGTACTTCCCTGGTAGCTAAGACGGTAAACATTCTCCTGGCAATGCAGGAGACTTGGGTTCAATCCCTGGGTCAGGGAAACCCCCTGGAAAAGGTAACGGCAACTCACTCTAGCATACTTGCCTGGAGGATTCCATGGAAAGAAGAGGCTGGTGGGCTACAGTCCATAGAATCACACAGAGTCAGACATGACTAAGCAACTAACGCTTTCATTTTCAAACTCAGAAACAAAGAGAAGAAGCAAGTTTCCGAAAAAAAGAATATCAATTCTTTTTTCCAATTTAAAAATCTTTTTTTTCCCCCCAAATAGGCAGAAACTTGAAATGCACAGAAGAAATGCAAAGGGAAAAAAAGCCAACTGTATTTCCACCTCCTAATTGCTATCATTAGTAAAAGTTTGCTATGTGGCAGTATGTACATGCAGAGACATAGAGATTTTTGTTTGTTTTTGTTTTATGTATTCAAAGCATAGCTTTCTTTTTAATATCACAATATATTATACCATTTTACAAAATAAAACAAATGTTAACAAAGTAAATAAATGTTTTTCTACACCATAATTTGTTAACAGCTTCTTAACGTAGTATATTGTCATATGGTACAACAAATTTTACTTGACCAATTCCCCATTACAGAACACTTAGTATTTTTCAAATTTTATTGTTGAAAATTATGTTACAGTGAACATGTTTTACAAATTCACTTTAAAAATACTAAAATTAAGGAACATAAAAGTCAGCTGTAATAAATAAATTCTATATTCTAAATACTGTACTAAGTGCTTATGAACATTATTTTTATTCAGTTCTCACTAATTTTGGCAACTCTGTTTCACAGGTAAGAAAACAAAGGCTTAAAAGGGATACATAATTTCTACATGTTCACAGAGTTAAGTCCCCAAACAAGGATTCCATTACAGTATAAACAACACACAGTCTCACTCACCACCCTAGGCCGCCTCTCAGATGACTTTACGAAATATGGATTTGCCATTCAATGGAAGGTAGAAATTAAATGTTAGGCTTTGTGAGGCATTAGCATCCAAGTGAATGGATCACACTTCAACTGTTGATTATCACATGGGGAGATTTCTGATCACACAGCTGACCCCAGAAGAATTTAATCAGAGTATCAGGTTGAGAGAGAGTAGACCCCAGGTTTTAGCAGGTTTTAAAAGCGCCGCAGGTATTGCTAACATGCAGCCAGTGCTGAGAATCATTGATCTAAAGCAACTGAAGCCTAAAGCTAAGGACTAGATAAGATTGCCACGAGGCTACACGCAGAATGGAAAGCAAAGACACTCAGTCGATCAGTTGTGTCCGACATTTTGGAACCTCACAGACTGTAGCCCACCAGGGTCCACTGTTCATGGGATTTTCCAGGCAAGAATACAGAGTGTGGGTTGCCATTTCCTTCTCTAAAAGACAATACAGAGAGGCAAACAAAGTTCCAAAACAAGGTTCAAGTCAGCTGTAGCAGGCAGAAGTAAGAATCTATCCAGAAACGATATTCTAGGGATTATGGAAGAGAGAATTTTACCAACAATATGTATATGAAATCAAACACATACCCGCAGATGTCATTCAACAATTTCAAATAATTTGTCGTATGAACTCAAGGTGATATTGCTGTAAACTGCCAATTTTTCTTGACTTGCCGAAAACCTGCACCAGAACAGTTCAGGTGTGAATCTTCTGTCTTCCTGCTTTTGCATTGCTCTGTGGTCACTCTGGTTAGTTCCTTTCATATCCCAGAATGGTCCACTCTGACAAAGTTGCTTATAGGCTGGTAGAAAATGCTGTATCTGCATAAATAATTACTTTCAGTTCAGTGCAGTACTTTCTGCTGCTTGTCTCAAACATGCAAACTTTGATAACCATACATTTTGACATATTAAATCATTTATCACATTTTATAAAGAATATATATATATATATGTTGCTGTTTATTTGTTAAGTCATGTCCAACTGTTTTGTGACCCAATGGGCTGTAGCCCGTCAGGCTCTTCTTGTCCATGGAATTTTCCAGGCAAGAACACTGGAATGGGTTGCCATTCCCTTCTCCAGGGGCTCTTCCAAACCCAAGGATTGGCAAGAGGATTCTTTACCACTGAGCCACCAAGAAAACTGAATATATATATATTTAGAATAGTATATATGTAGAAGGAAATGGCAACCCACTCCTAGAATAGTATATATACTTAATTAATGTAGTTATAAGTTGTATTTTATGTTAAATAACATTTTAATTAAGCAATTATAAAACAATGTTAATCTAACATTTCATGAAACAGTTTTATTTCAACTTTTCACCAGCATATTCTCCATCAGTTTCCATTATCATTAGGGAACTTCTCTGTTCAGTTCAGTTTAGTTGCTCATTCGTGTTCGACTCTTTGCGACCCCATGAATCACAGCACGCCAGGCCTCCCTGTCCATCACCAACTCCCGGAGTTCACTCAGACTCACGTCCATCAAGTCTGTGATGCCATCCAGCCATCTCATCCTCTGTCGTCCCCTTTTCCTCCTGCCCCCAATCCCTCCCAGCATCAGGGTCTTCTCCAATGAGTCAACTCTTCGCATGAGGTGGCCAAAGTATTGGAGTTTCAGCTTCAGCATCAGTTCTTCCAATGACCACCCAGGACTGATTTCCTTAAGGATGGACTGGTTGGATCTCCTTGCAGTCCAAGGGACTCTCAAGAGTCTTCTCCAGCACCACAGTTCAAAAGCATCAATTCTTTGGCACTCAGCTTTCTTCACAGTCCAACTCTCACATCCATACATGGCCACTGGGAAAACCATAGCCTCGACTAGACAGACCTTTGTTGGCAAAGTAATGTCTTTGCTTTTCAATATGCTCTCTAGGTTGGTCATAACTTTCCTTTCAAGGAGTAAGCATCTTTTAATTTCATGGCTGCAATCACCATCTGCAGTGATTCTGGAGCCCAAAAAAATAGTCTGACACTATTTCCCCATCTATTTGCCATGGAGTGATGGGACCAGATGCCATAATCTTATTTTTCTGAACGTTGAGCTTTAAGCCAACTTTTTCGCTCTCCTCTTTCACTTTCATCAAGAGGCTTTTTAGTTCCTCTTCACTTTCTGCCATAAGGATGGTGTCATCTGCATATCTGAGGTTATTGATATTTTCCCCAGCAATCTTGATTCCAGCTTGTGCTTCTTCCAGTCCAGCATTTCTCATGATGTACTCTGCGTATAAGCTACATAAGCAGGGTGACAATATACAGCCTTGAGCTACTCCTTTTCCTATTTGGAACCAGTCTGTTGTTCCATGTCCAGTTCTAACTGTTGCTTCCTGACCTGCATATAGGTTTCTCAAGAGGCAGGTCAGGTGGTCTGGTATTCCAGAATCTCTTTCAGAATTTTCCACAGTTTATTGTGATCCACGCAGTCAAAGGCCTTGGCATAGTCAACAAAGCAGAAATAGATGTTTTTCTGGAACTCTCTTGTTTTTTCAATCATCCAGCAGATGTTGGCAATTTGATCTCTGGTTCCTCTGCCTTTTCTAAAACCAGCTTGAACATCTGAAAGTTCACAGTTCACATACTGCTGAAGCCTGGCTTGGAGAATTTTGAGCATTACTTTACTAGCATGTGAGATGAGTGCAGTTGTGCAGTAGTTTGAGCATTCTTTGGCATTGCCTTTCTTTGGGATTGGAATGAAAACTGACCTTTTCCAGTCCTGTGGCCACTGCTGAGTTTTCCAAATTTGTTGGCATATTGAGTGTAGCACTTTCACAGCATCATCTTTCAGGATTTGAAATAGCTCAACTGGAATTCTATCACCTCCACTAGCTTTGTTCGTAGTGATGCTTTCTAAGGCCCACTTGACTTCAAATTCCAGGATGTCTGGCTCTAGGTGAGTGATCACACCATTGAGGTTATCTGGGTTGTGAAGATCTTTTTTGTATAGTTCTTCTAGCCATCTGAAATATTCTACAAAGCTCATTTCTGTTTTTAAGTTAAAACAGAATGTCTTTTGACACTCTGTACAGGGCTGTGACTAGGAATTCCAAGCCATACAATCTCTTTTCCATGATATCAATACAGGTATTTTATTTAACCTAAGTACTATTCTAATTTTTTAAACTTATATAATTTTTATATATGCTTTCTATTTCATTTGGATCCTCCTACAGTCAAGGCTGAAACAAGGACTAGGGTGTAGGAAGTTTACTGAGAAGGTGATTCCAGGAAGCAGAAGTGGGAGGACAGGGAGAGTGACCCAGCTTGGTGAAGAGACCTGGTGTTGCTGTGGTGGCCAGCAAGAGGGGGACAGTCCCAGTAGGACCTCCTGGGCAGTATCTCTAGTCTCTTAAGGACTGTCTGCTGAAGGCTGACTCCTAACCTCCATCCATAACTCCCATCTCATCAGTTAAGGGTAAACCTGGAGGGCTTTTTTTCCCATCCCTGGCTCTTCACAGGTAACCTTGCACAGTGATTCTAGTGGGCCTCCATAACTTCTGAGAAGCCACTGGGCCAGAAAGCCTATGCTTGAGATATGACCCTGTTGGCATCAGGTTTGTTTGTCCTCCCAATGAATGGCCAAAATTAGAGTTGAGCAGATGTGGTGCAGACCGCCGGAGACCTTCATCCTGGTTCTAACAGTATTCAAACAGTATTGCATGGTTGCTCTGAAAACCAATGAGTTTCCTGCCTCATACTTTCTGATCCCTCATTTCCTGAAACCCAGAAAGTTATTTTCAACTCATTTGTCTATTTATAATTTTATTTCCAGTAATATGCTTATTCTACTATCTACTGATTTGTCATCACCTTATATGTATTTATATATTTATAATAAACATATATTATTCACAGAGTACTATACATAGTGCTATAATTATATTTCTTTTCTGTCCAACTTCTGTTTTCCTGGAGTTACAGGACATTATTATTATTATTGCCATCAAATATTTAGTCTTATTATTTCTATAGAACTAAAATTCTCAACTGCAAGTTCTTCCAGATATACTTTTCTTAAGTGGAAGCATTCCTCCTGGCGTCCTGCATTCCTTCTTCCATCTTCCAGAATGGTGAAGCTGTCCTCAATCACCCTCCACTTTTCTGTACAGTCATGCTAAATTTCTCTTTTCTTCTCATCTGGGTTCTTTTTGCTTTGTCTCTTGTTCCTTTGAATCCACATCTTCCTCTTATCTGCTGTCTCTCTGAGAAAGAGCATAACAACAGTTTTGATTTTTTTCAGTATTGGTCTGTAAAAATATCTTTATTTTACCTCACTCATGCATAGTTTGGCTGGGTATACGACTTTAAGTTGAAAATTCTTTTTGCTCAGCATTTGAAAGTCATTGTTTTCTAGCTTTCAGTTTTGCTGTGACACTCTATAGTCATTGAATATATTCTGCTGAATTTTTCTTCATTTTTTTTTTTAGCCACAATAATTTAGATGCAGATTGTCAATGTGCTAAACATTTCATGAGTCATTTCAATCTGAAAATCCATGGTCTTCAATTCTCAGAAATTTTCTTCTGTTATTGTTTAATAATATACCTTTATTTTTTCTAATTGATAATTGGTTTGTTTTCCTGATCTCTTTTCAGGATGCTTGCCTTTTTCTTTATTTAAAATTTTATTTCAACTGAGACAGAAATTGCTTTTTCTCAGGCTTGGAGTCTTCCCTTGTGCATTTTTGTTACTCTTTACTGACTTCATTTTAGTATCCTACCCTTGTTGAATTTGCTTTGCCCAGAGGCTAATAGTGTGTCTTTTGTTGTTAGCTCTTTAATGCCTCCTGAATTGCTATGCTGCTAAGTCGCTTCAGTCGCGTCCGACTCTGTGCGACCCCATAGATGGCAGCCCACCAGGCTCCCCCATCCCCTGGGATTCTCCAGGCAAGAACACTGGAGTGGGTTGCCATTTCCTTCTCCAATGCATGAAAGTGGAAAGTGAAAGTGAAGTTGCTCAGTCGTGTCTGACTCTTAGCGACCCCATGGACTGCAGCCCACCAGGCTCCTCCATTCATGGGATTATCCAGGCAAGAGTACTGGAGTGGGGTGCCATTGCCTTCTCCGCCTGAATTGCTATACAAAAATAAATTCTCTAAGGATAAACTTTGGGATATTTTGGAAGTTCCCTTGTATTCCCTGCACTTTCTGTTTCGTACAGGTTTTCCTTGCTTGTTTATTTAAGATTGGATCTTTCTTGTTAGAAGCATTCCATGAATATATGACAATCTTTGGCAAATCACTAATTCATTATACCAAGTCACTAAAGAGTTGATTGAAAGGGTGTGTAGGAGCAGCATTTATCACCTGATGAGTTTCACTGTAGGATGTTTAGAAGGAATTCTGGACATTTTTATAGGGACTTTAATTATTGAAATCTCAGACTCTTATTTTTCTAATGGTTTCTTTAGATGATTTCTCTAATCTCTGCCCTTCTACTTTGAGATTTGACAGTCCATTTTCTAGGAGCAAACAGAGGGGAGAAAGCTAGAGGGTTTTGTGCAATGTTTATTTTCTCTTGCTATTCCTTTTTCACTCTGGCACCTCAACTCCACTCTCCATTGTGCCTGGGATTCAGAGATGGGTAATTCTGTGGTTCAGTTTCTTCTGAGAATAAGGCTCTGCCTTCAGAGCAGGATGAAGTCAGAGTCTCACCTTGCTGGGGATGAGGAAGGGGTGGGGAAGTGACAGGATGTGAGCGTCTGACTACTTCTTACAGATACATTTAGCTTTTCAGGTAACCTTCCTATCTTCACTTCACCTCTTACTCTCATCTTCTAGGGAAGAAAGCCAGTGCCCCAATTCTGGGCCTTTCTGATTTTCTTCGACTTGAATAAACCTGCTTTGCATTGCTATCCCTTTCTGTGATAGAGTTTGGGGTCAACATTTTTTGGTCTCCTAAGCTAGATACTTTTCATCCATTCACTCCCTAACTCCATATACATGCCAGCATCTCTCATCCACTTTCACTTCTTCACCCATTGCCTTTGCATTTGTGAGGTGATACTTTTAAAATTTCTTTACAGTAACTTTAAAGGGGGCTTCCCAGGTGGCTCAGTGGTGAAGAATTTGCCTGCCAATGCAGGAGATGCAGAAGATATGGGTTTGATCCCTGGATCGGGAGGATCCCCTGGAGGAGAAAATGGGAACCCACTCCAGTATTCTAAAGTATTTTAAAGGGCTTTCAGAAATACAAATACATATGCTCGTGCCATAACATTTAGCTGAAAGTCCCAACTTCTGTTGCTTTAGCTGCTCACACTTTGCTGCTAATTTGATTAAACAAATTCATAAAACAAAGGAACTGTAGGGTGAGCAGTGAAAAAGAAACGACATTCATCAAGTGATGTCTTTCTGACAAGCACAATGCTAGTTGCTTCCCACACAAAATCGTATCAGAACCTTACAATCTCCATGATGTTCTATAATGGCCATTTTACAGATGGGGACTGAAGCTCATAAAAATTTAGGAATTTGGCAAAAATCACAAAGCTAGCCAGTGGAAAAACTAAGACTCTATTTTTTTGTTTGTTTTTTAAACTACTTTATTTATTTTAATTGGAGGCTAATTACTTTACAATATTGTAGTGGTTTTTGCCATGCATTGACATAAGACTTTGATTTGAAGCCTATATTCTCAGTGCATCAGCGACTGTCCTGCAGGTAATTTCTCTAAGAGGCAAGGGAATGTCTCAGAATGTCAACTTATACCACCATGGTTGAACAGATTTAGAAGCATCAGATGTTTCATGACGATTCAGAACTATTTTCATGTTAAGTACTGTCTCAAAGATTTTGTCTTAAAAGACTTGCCTCTCTTTAGAAATTACTTTTGCTTGACTGATTGGTGGGGAAGGGAAAGCTATCTATCTGGGTGCTTTGCCTTGAGGTGGATAGTTTGGTTTTGTTGTTTAACTCTTTGATATCCACTGAGTTGCTATAAAATCATAAGGCATTCTTAGGGAAGCAGGAAAGCAAGATGTTACCATACTTAGAGATCTGGGTGAAAAATAAGAGCCTTCCTTAGATGAAATTCCAAGAAAGCAAAGCTTCAGCTGTTAATCCTCGAATCAGAGAGCCATAGTCTCAAGCTAAAAATGAAGGGAGGGGTAAAAACATCTAGTCCAGAGCCTGGGGTGATGATAAGACAGAACTCAGAATGGAAATGTGAGGGAGAATCTCTTATCTTCTTTATTAGCTGTTTTTTGCCTGAGGCCATGAGGGGTGCAATGTGCTGGGTTTTATGTGTGTTCACTTGTTCACCTCTGTTTATCCCACTGGTTCAGTGATTTGCCACATATACTTAATGAAAATTAGAGCCTTTTTCTCTTGGTCCCCTCCAAGTATCCTCGGGTGCCTTAGGAATACAGAGTTAGTGCCGGCATCCATTTTTTAGCCATCTATGTAGAATCTTCTCCTTCAATCTAGTAACTCATTGCCCTTCTGAGAGGCCTTATATAACTTTATAAAGGTGACACATTCCTCACTTTTCCATTTCTTTTTCTGTGTTTTGCGATATCATCTCCTTACCTTATCCCTATCCTGAACAGACTCACATACACAACAGAATATGGGTGTAAATCAAACACTTCATTCCCAAATGCCCTAAATTATGCACAGGAAACAAGTTCCTCTCCCCAGTGGTAACCCTTCCATTTTCTTCCAGCAAATTCTCTTCTAAGCAAGCCTGTATGTCCTCATTTCCCTTCTATTTAAGGGAGACTTCGTTCAGAATAGCCTTTTTTATCTTCGGGAAGTATGCTGTTGGATTCCAGAATGCATTTGGTCTTTCATTATGATTTATAAAGACACATATGCACAAATATAGCTAATATATTAAATAAAGACTATAATGCACTTCTATAGACATTGTTTGGCATAGAGTTGAGAGGGCTAATTTTATTTGACACTGTCTTTTAGCAGAGCAGGAATAATGTTACACTTAGCACACCATGTGTCAAGGATAAAGAGTGGAGAAGATAAAAATACACAAGGGTAAGAATCTGTGACAACACAGTCTCATGACATACAGCTTTATTACTACTCTCAATAAGAATATTGATAGGGTAGAAAATATTTTTGCATTGGGATATCCATGTAATTATTTCTCAGCTGCATTATACGATAAAAACCAAGTATTTATTACATTTCATACTGAAAATAAGAGGGAAAAAAACCCAAAAGTAACCGAATAAAATGAGATAAATGCCCTGACTGAAGGCACTGTTTCACCAAGTGTTATAAAGCTGATGACAAAGGCTGATGCAAAATCCCCAGTGTTAGAGGACGGGGAATGCTCTGGGGACAGAAAGTCGATTATGGTCTTTTCACCTTTGTCTTGTTAATGCTAAATGCAGAGTGGGTTTATAAGTTAGAAACTGCTGAGGCTGTGTGAGGCCAGTTGAGCAATCTCTGTGAAATGATTTATGGTGATCTCAGGCCATGTGTTTGTAGGCAAGAGCCACATTTCACTTGTGATTGGTGTAAATAGTTCTCATGACAGTACGTCTATTGGTTTTCCCCATTTTTGCATCATTATTCAACATTTTCTGAGAATGATTCTTTTACTTCCTAGGCAATAAAAAACGCTGTTATTATTGATTATGTATAATGTTCCAAGTTCTGTTTTTGACACTTGACTCCTGTTATTTCTAATCCTTAAAACAATCCTGCAAAATGCACATTATTCCCATTTTACCCAAAAAGGAACTGAGGCTAAAAAGGATTAAACAACATAACTAATAAGTGATAGAAGCATATTGCAAACACCTTCACTAGGCTCAGAATCCTGCACAGTTTCTACTAAATTAACATATACTTGCATTTTAAATGTAACCTGGAAAAATTTTCTAACTTTTTATAATGATGTCTATAAAATACTATGATTTTGATCCTAGGGACCAGGTGCCAAGTACATCCAGATACCTCTCTCCATAGTGTAAGTGAAGACATTTGTAGAAATTTAACATAACTGATGTATGCAGAGTACGTCATAAGAAACGCTGGGCTGGAAGAAGCACAAGCTGGAATCTAGATTGCTGGGAGAAATATCAATAACCTCAGATACGCAGATGAAACCACCCTTATGGCAGAAAGTGAAGAGGAACTAAAAAGCCTCTTGATGAAAGTGAAAGAAGAGAGTGAAAAAGTTGGCTTAAAGCTCAACATTCAGAAAACTAAGATCATGGCATCCAGTCCCATCACTTCATGGCAAACAGATGGGGAAACAGTGGAAACAGTGGCTGACTTTATTTTTTGGGGGCTCCAAAATCACTACAGATGGTGATTGCAGCCATGAAATTAAAAGATGCTTACTCCTTGGAAGGAAAGTTATGACCAACCTAGACAGCACATTAAAAAGCAGAGACGTTACTTTGCCAACAAAATTCCATCTAGTCAAGGCTATGGTTTTTCCAGTAGTGATGTATGGATGTGAGAGTTGGACTATAAAGAAAGCTGAGTACAGAAGAAATGATGCTTTTGAACTATGGTGTTGGAGAAGACTCTTGAGAGTCCTTTGGACTGCAAGGAGATCCAGCCAGTCCATCCTAAAGGAAATCAGTCATGAGTGTTCATTGGAAGGACTGATTTTGAAGCTGAAACTCCAATACTTTGGCCACCTGATGCTAACAGCTGACTCATTTGAAAAGAGCCTGATGCTGGGAAATACTGAAGGCAGGAGGAAGAGGGGACGACAGAGGATGAGATGGTTGGATGGCATCACCGACTCAATGGACATGGGTTTGGGTAGACTCATGCAGTTGGTGGATGGATAGCGAGGCCTGGCGTGCTGCTGTTCGTAGGGTTGCAGAGAGTCAGAAACAACTGAGCGACTCAACTGAACTGAACTGAACTGACCTCCCAAAGAAATTGGTCTTCCCAGGTGGTGCTAGTGGTAAAGAACCCACCTGCCAATCCAAGAGACATAAGAAACATGGATTCTATCCCTGAGTCAGGAAGATCCCCTAGAGGCGGGCATGGCAACTCACTCCAGTATTCTTGCCTGGAGAATCCCATAGATGGAGGAACCTGGTGGGCTATATTCCATACAGTCACAGAGTCAGACATGACTGAAGTGACTTAGCATGTACACCCAAAGAAAATTAACTTAAAAAATGAGTAAGAGACACATGCAAAATTATGGACAAATGGAAGCAAACCTAGAGAAGGATAATCAAAACAGTGAGGGGCCCTAAAACCACGTAAAAAGTGTAGTTAGTGAATAAATTAGGAGTGTTTAGTTTGGAAAAGAATCAATTCAGATGGCGTTTTGTCATTTTTATCAATGTTTGAAAGGCAGACACAAGGGAAAAAAAACTTGACCTGTGCGTATATGTCCAAATGGGTAAAAAAAAAAAAAAAAGAACTTTGAAAGGTCCAGGTCAGCAATAAACAGGAACTTTTTAAGAATCAATTTTTAGATGGAACAGGCAGCCTAAAGAAGTAGCAAATTCTCGACTTTTAAAGGTGGGTAGGAAAAAGCCTGCCTGTCAGCTAAAGGAATTAAATACAATGAATTGCAGAATCAAAACAGTAATTCAAACAAATTTTCTTTAAAGTTTTCTTTCAGTCCCGACTGGAAATTGGCAATCCTGATGCTTCTTGCCAAATGTGTGCCACAAACACTTTGAGATAGAATTAAACTGGCACACATTAGTGCTCACAATAGTTTCTTGATAATAAAATTGAGTGACTTTATCGAAGTGCTCAGTACTGCTTCCATTTTCCTTTTTCATTCATTCTCAGGTCCCTGTGTCCTGCCACAGGCTTTTAGGCCCAAACGGTTAATTAATGCTCAGTCAACACAGCCCCTGTGTTGATTGCTGACTTCTATATTTGTGTCAGTGATGAAGAAAGTGACAGACTGAAGAGAAAAATCTGGACAGGGTGTGAGAAATAAGGCAGGATGTGAGCCCTACCCCTGGTCTGCTCGCCGGTCAGGACACACCCTTCCGCCTTCTGTCCAGAGCTTCCATTTTACAGGCTTTCTGTGCACTTGCGTTTTGCTGCACACAGCCTTGAGCCAGGGACAGCAGTGCAGGCTAAAATGCTTGTCTGCTACAGGCATTGACTGATTTCCTTCATGTGTGACTGCCAGCTCTCATTAAAAAAAAAAAAGGCAAAGTCAGAGCATATCATAGCGTTCAAACCACAGAAGACTGCTAGGTTCCTTTTGCATCCTTTAGGAAGAGGCTTAAGAACAGTTAAAACAAGCCAAACTAAAACTGGTCTACTTTTTAATGAGTCAGGTTAATTATGGTCATAAGCTGCATAGCTCCAATTTTATGAAAGAAGAAGGAAGTTCTGCAGGTACATTTTTTCCTCAATGCTGGAAACCGACAGAGTTGTTGGGTCTACCTAAATACCTTCTGGTTTAGCACCGCAAAGATACTGCGACAATATATTTTTAAAAGAAATTCATTGCTAGACATCAACACCTGTACTTAAATCCTTCTTAGGCAGGGTATTTCTTTACTGTGACTAGAAACTTTTCTAAAGCTGCTTCTGCCAGGGTGACTCCATTTGTTTGTGATAATTCTGGATAATCCAGTAACTGCGTGTGCATAAACACATATCCAAGTCTATTTTTATGGAGAACACTTTGCACTTCACCCTCATCCACTCTCACATGCGCTCCATATATTTCTGAACATGTAAATACTGTCACGGGACCTATAAACTGTTGTTCTTCTAGGTGAACAGACATCAATTATTTTCTTCTATTGTGTTTTTCTTGGAGAGAGAAAGAACTAGAGCTTATCCAGAATGCGTTTTTTTTTCTTGACAGTTAACGAATTTAATGAAAAATCCCAAAATACTTTGGCTTAATTTCTGTATTTGTTTAATTGCTTTAGGATACATGCTGATTAAATGCTGAATAAAACCTTTAGCCAAAGAACAATAAAATGTCTTGTCTATAAGAATTGTTAAGAACCAATACAGCCTTCCTTTGTGTTTAAGAACCAAGTGATGAGACCTAGTATTTGCTCAGACTGTGATCTCTGGGATGATTCTTCAGATACAGAGAGGAAAAAAAAAAAAAAAAAAATATATATATATATATATATATATGTATTGGAAAGCATTACTGAAAAAGTAAAATTGCGGAGACTATATTTTTTGCCAGGAGGAGTCCTTTCTGGAGAAATACCTCCTAGTTTTGCCCCCGTCTCCCTTTCCCAAGATTTGCAGTGCACTTTCAGCTACGCTGTCTTTTTGCTTCTGAGAAAGCACCTTCGTGTCTCTGTGTGTGCCTGTGCATGGGAGACACATATGTGTATATAAACCTGTGTCTTAAAAAACGACCTATAAGATCAAACCAAATACAGAATTTTCATCATAAATTAGACCCAGAATTCCCACTTCATAAATGAGATGATCCTCCCCTGTTTGGTTCTTTGAGTAAGTGGTGAGATTCAATGAGACAAAGTAAACATTTATATGTGTATATGTGTTTGAACTGCTTTGCTGAAAGACAATCAATATTTTAAACTATTCCTATCAGGACACCTGAATCTCAAATGCACAGCAAACACTCAGAAGATCTTGAAAACTACCTCCAAGATATCCTGCCCATTGGGAGTTAAGAAACAACAAGGCTATTTCTGGGGGAAAAAAAAAAATTGTGCTGCTTTGGCAACATTTTGACAGTGAGAATTCTCCAGGTTCTTAATCCCTACAACCTGCTTCTACCCAGCCTCAACATAATCAAACTGCTGTTAAATTACATACTGGCCATTTTAATTACTATTTTGTTTAAGTCAAAACGCATATGAGCTTCCACAAAGCTAATTTTGATCAGGAAGGTAAAACGGGGGTAGCTCCAAAAGGCGGCTTTCCCTGCAACGCCACGTGGGTCTGGGTTTTAGGTGGCCCTCTGTTTCTCCCTGCTCATTTAGCAGGTCTCTGACCATTTTATTTCAATTATTACCAAAAGCTACCCAGGCAGGAATAGTTCCATAAAACTGAAAATTGCAGTTAAGTTCACATCTTAACAGCATTTCAAGTGCATATTGTAACAGAGACTCCCAGTAATCAAGTTGCAGGAAGGCTGTTATAATAGTCTTTCTCTCTCTCTCAGTTGCAGCAGGAAAGGCAGATGTGGAAATTATGAGTAATGTAATTGATGATCTTTAAAGCTTTTAAATACCCAAGCTCTCAACAATCAAGATCTATTTGAGTTCAGAATCTAATAAGAAGTAAATACAATGGATTTCAATAAGACATTTTATCAAGAGCTCGGCAGCACTCTCCCTCCTTCTGCTTTTATGGGCAACATTATCATCTCATCAGCAGACAAGTTGGAGAATTTTATTGTGACACATAATCATTTTTAGTTCATCATATTTCTCCTTTCCTTGTGCAGCTTTTAAAAGAAAAATAAAGTTTGCTCATTAAATACACCATTTCAGAGGATTTTGTCCCTATTAGATTTAATAGGAAAGGAAGCAGTGTTGTTAAAACAAGCTGTTTATTGACAACTAATTTATTGTGTTCCACGGTAGGAGGCTCTATAAAACACATCAATGTGTTAAAAATAATACCAGGAAGATATCCTCTAGATACCTAGGTTCACAAAGCCTAGCTAGTGACAATTATTTCCAAATTCACCCTGCAATACATTCACTAGCCTGGCTCCAAATAACTTGCATGCCATTAAGAGTTAATTCAAATGCCACATTAAATACACCTCAATATTATTTTTGTTAATATGCAAATCATTCATAATATCAGGGTGATCTTACATTCAGTGGGAATAGCAATAATGCCTGCTTAATGATGTATTCATCAGTGCCGTAGGTGTCTTCATACTATTACTATTATATATTGTTTTCAGAAACAGACTTGACTACAAAGAAAATTGTATTGTCTCAGCAATAATGGTTTCAAATATTTTTTTTCCCTCTTTTGGTGGAAAAATACCTTTGTTAAGCACACAGAAATACTGGTAATCTTTCCAGTGCTATCTTTTCACATCCAGATATATCGCTACCACTAACCTGGCTTCTGAGATCTGGAATTATTATCATTACATTTTTACCACATAGGAAACACACACACACACAATGGCTTGTTATTTTGTTTACTTAGGAGGAAAAATCATTTCGCATTTCTGTCATTTTTTTTTCTCCTGCATTTCCTAATAAGACAATAGGGAAATCATTTATAGATGGTGGTTTTCCTAGCCTGAAACAAAACAAAAAAAGGTGTGTGCGAATGAATAAATAATTTCTTGTGAAATGATGCGAAGTTTTTGTAGCAACAATAACTTAAACTATAAATTAGCGCTTACTTTTCTGAACATGTTTTTTCACTTTCCAGTGAAGCAAAAAAGATAAAAATAGCTTATGGAGAGGGAAATGGGAAATTTGATCATGGCTGCTCTATCTAGTCTAAAAACTTGTACTCTGGTAATCAAATAAATCAGCAAAAGCCTCCAAAGGGTTTTTACATAGCTGTCCCTCTTGTATTTATAGCTTTATTTTATGCAAAATGTAATCATTACATATTCCAAAATTCCAAATTATTCTAAAGATATATTTTTAAAAAAATCTTCTTGTGATTGTAAGCCCTAGGTTAAACCATGAACCATATCAAACCATAATGCCTTTCATCACAAGGCTGACTTTCTATCAGAAACCTTCCTGACTTGGTTGTGCACTCAGCTCCAGATGACAGGAAGAGCACATCGATTGATTATAAATAACATTCAAATTACATGTATAGATATGAAAGAGAAGGATAAAAGAAGTGGAAGTCTCCCCTCTTCCAAAGCTCACCGCCCCAGGATTTTCCAGAGATAAGAATTAAAGCTAACCAAAGGATCTTTTGGAAACAGGATTGTTTTGCCATGGATGAGGGATTACTGATTGGCTTTTTAACTTCAGCTTTTCCAAATAGTTTTTCAGTTATTTAATTTACTCTACATGTAGTCTATTGATTATTCAAGTTGGCAGTCAATTTTATAGGGCACCCCGCTGTTTCTTTGCTTAATGTAGTCAATGATTGTAATTGCTTGATCAGTGCAGCCCATGAAATAGGTTTTGTGTCTTTTTTTACAATGCACTGATGGCTTTATCTGATGCAGCCTTGGCAGGGCCGGGTTTTACAGCACTACCCGGAACTCCCAGAGGTCTCTAGATTAATGGCTATGGCGAGCTGCTGATGCTGCTCTCCAGAACGTGTTCACACATCTGGCATGCCGCACTTGGCGCCGGTGCCAGCTTTGTGTTGTGCAGTTACAGAATCTCTCACCAGTGCCTAGTTAACTGTTTTCACTAAGGGAATGAGATAAAAAGCCATCCAGAGAGCTGTTGGCACCCACTCTCTGTCACTGTAGTCACACATTAAAAATTTTTTTCAGTCTTTTTTTTTTTTTAAGAGGCAAATGATGTATGGAAACAACAAATTACGTGGAATGTTTATGTTTTGAACTCTGTTTGGATTCTGAAAAGCATCCCATGGGTGTTCGGATTTCCTGTAAACCAACAAACAGCCCTCCTCCTTCCCTTTGCCGCCGTCTACCCTTGGATGAGAAAACGATAGCATGAAACGCATCCAAGTTTTCCGTACAAGCTGACAGGGGCTTTAGATTTTGAGAGAAAGGTGGATAGCAGAGCCACACGTGTGAACAAGCAGCCTGAGCCACCCTCCAGAGCTCATTATAATAAAGGTAATTCTCCTGTCCTTCAGTGAATCAGGTGAAATTGCCCAGGCATCATTTCCCTGCGCCTGCACGTCAGTGTTTCATATTTGGTACAATTTGAATCGCATTATTAGACATGTAAAATGTAGTTTTAATAAGTAGAGCAAGAAAAAGTAATGAAATATGCAACAGAGTTGCGTAAATCCATGGACAATATAATTATATAGTACACACGCACAATTTACAATACCCAGGACGACATCCACCAAAAAAGGAAAAGTGTGATAGATTTTTTTTAGACCAACTAGACTCTGAGTTGATTTTCTCGGCAGAGTTTGACATTGAAACTGGACAGGTATAGTTTCTTTATTAATACTTTTCTCTCCGAGTAATAAACTATAAATGAATAATGCATCTCTGAGAAGGAAAAGTCTACTTAGAAGACAGAAAATAATACTTTAAAGTCCTTGGTCTATGTGGAATCGGAATTTCCATTAAAGTAAGAAACAGTATAAGAATACCATATATGTATGCAGTACTAACTGCAGCCTGTCTGCAAGAAAAATATTTAACTTTACTGAAAGTAACCATTCTCATGTTTAGATTTTATCATCATTGTGTGTGATGTCATCACTAGGATAATTTTGCTAGCATAATTTCACTATTAATTCAGATTTTAATAGCTTTGTAAGAGAAGACTCTCCAGCCAATTCCCTCACTCCCTCTTTATGTTCCTGGCCTTTAGACACAGTCTAAATATATTTTACCCATTGAATGCATAGCCCTATATATTATCCAACTCTCTTTCCTTATACAGAACGTTATTTAATCAGCCGAACAGAAAGAAGCCAAGTCAGCAATTTAAACTAGTTTACTGCCAGTCCAGGCTTAGAAATATGAAGAAATGCCTTTTTCTTAAGGACTGTGGAAAGCATTTTACCACTCCTCCACTCCTAATTTCATTTTACTCTGAAATGCTATAAAAATGACAAGTCATTTTAAAATGGGTGTCTAAGGCTCTTTTCCATTGCTGTGTGCATCCAGGGGGGTCTGCATGACTGTGACCATGGCTCCCGCCCCGTCCCCAAAACACACCCACAGCACAGCAAAGAACGACATAACGGCTAAACAAAATACTCAGAGGAACTGAAGGAGTCACTAAGACAACAGCTGATGAAAAGCCTTGTTTCAAACTGATTGAAGATAACTCGTGATGGTGGATGAGGAAGGGAGCTGGGCAAACCTCAAGTCTGGCTAGACCATCACTGTCCAGGTGAGGATGGCCACGCCCCACCCTCCACCCTGACTCTGTCACGGTGATGGAAACTCAGCTAGCCAGTCCCTGAGGGAGACCCTGCGTATTCATCGGGGATTGTCCTGTGCTGGGACTACCTTGATTCGGTCTCCCCAGTCATCTCTCAGCTTGCCAGAGGGCTGATTTGAAGGCTGGGTCCCCTTGCCAAACCGCTCACCCATCTGTTATTAATTGTAAAGTTCCAGAGGGCAGGGCCTTTGTCATTTTCACTTGCATTTTATTGTTCCTTTTGGTAGCAAGGTGTTACGCAGATGTGGACACTTAATAAATACTACAGCGCAGAGCTTTCCTGTCCTAAACGAAAGGAAACACATGGCCCAAGAGCAATGCAAATTGCAAGTGCACTTATCCTCCACCCGAAAAGACAGGGGAAGCATTTGAAAAGCAGCAGATGTTAATGAGAAAGACAGGGTTCCCTCTGTGATTGTCTTCTTCCCAAGGTACAAACTATAGAAGCAGCGGCCGCGATAGGAACAGATTTATTCAAGACAAGTAGATTTGAATCCCTGCTCTGGCACTTGGGGCCTATTTGACATTGGACAGTTTCCTTTGAGGTAAAGCATTCAGATTGCCCAACATTGCTGGGAGCACGAAACGGGCTGGGAGGCTCAGAATCAGCCACATAAAGGTGCTCCGTAAAAGGTAGTTCCACCTAAACTATACTTAGCAGAGAATGAATCCACTTCCTTGTTCTTCTACTCCTGAGCACCCGTGGTGCACCTCTATCCGTGATCTCCTCTATTTCCTTTCTGCCTCTGGTTCTTTATTTCAATCCAACATGGCAAATATGGGGAAACAGTGGAAACAGTGACTGACTTTATTTGGGGGAGCTCCAAAATCACTGCTAACAGTGACTGCAGCCATGAAATTAAAAGATGCTTGCTCCTTGGAAGAAAAGCTATGACCAACCTAGATGGCATATTAAAAAGCAGAGACATTACTTTGCCAACAAGGGCCAATTTAGTCAAAGCTATGGTTTTTCCAGTAGTCATGTATGGAGGTGAGAGTTGGATGATAAAGAAAGGTGAGCGCCGAAGAATTGACAGTTTTTAACTGTGGTGTGGGAGAAGACTCTTGAGAGTCCCTTGGACTGCAAGGAGATACAATCCTTGGAGATCCTAAAGGAGACCAGTCCTGAGTGTTATTGGAAGGACTGATGTTGAAGCTGAAACTCCAATACTTTGGCCACCTGATGCAAAGAGCAAACTCATTTGAAAAGACCCTGATGCTGGGAAAGATTGAAGGCGGAAGGAGAAGGGGACGACAGAGGATGAGATGGTTGGATGGCATCACCAACTCAATGGACATGAGTTTGGGTAAAACTCCGGGAGCTGGTGATGGACAGGGAGGCCCGGCATGCTGCATCTATGGGGTCTCAAAGAGTCAGACACGACTGAGTGACTAAACTGTACTAAACTTTCATGCCTTGCTTATACCAGTTGCTACCTGAAGATATAAGCTAAATGTAATTCAGAACAACCAATCTAATGCAAAATGTGATAGACAAATATCATCAGGTTTGGGAGAATATTACTGTTTCCTCTTTACTACCTATATTTTGGATTTTCTTTTTTAGTTTATTGTAAATATTATCGTATTTTTATTCGTCTCATTTATGGATGTTCCTTTGTTGCCATGGCAGCAGGAGGAAAGAAAAAAAAATAAAAAGAGAGAGACACTTTCTTCAAGCATGCACAGCGGTGGTGATATTGACTGAAGACAAAGGTGAAAATTTTACCACATGCTCATGCGGACGGAGGGGCCCTGCGCTGAACCTTGGATACAAATAAGTTCCAGTGCCTGAAGCCGCCCAGCATGCGGAGTGAGGAATCCTTCCTCCTTGCGCTGGGACGTCGGAAAAAAATGTGGCCGGTCCAGGTCCGGGGTCCGCTGTCCTGCCTGAGCAGAGAAAACCACCCCAGGAAGATCGGTGGAGTCCCCACCTACCCAGCGACCCCGATACATTTCACTCACTGGGCCGCCGATTGTCCTAGAAAATATTAAAGTTTAGTTGATTCTGTTTGTTGCCTGAATTTCTTTGGTTGGGACCCTCCTTAGGCAGCAGAGAGAGCTAAGAATTGAGAGCCAGGAGTCCGCCGAAGCAAAGCCTACTGGCTGAAAGACCCTAACCTGAGGTGAAAAAAGCCAAAGAGGCGTATCTCAACTACAGTTTACAAAACAAAAAAATTATTTAAAAAACATTAAAAGCAAAGGAAGGCAAACGCAAAGTCTGTGGTATGAGAGATGGGTGCTCATGTCTGGTGCATGTGGTAATGGCAAAGACATGAGACAGAGAGTCCTGGATGCTGAGCTCTGAGCCAGACTGCAGGTGACTCTGCCTTGAAGAAGGCAACTTGGAGATGGTCCTAGATGAGGAGAAACCCTGTTTCCTATGCTGGTCAAAGAGGTCCTTCAGTGAAGGGAAGAGCTTGACCATCTCACCCCTCTTGACAATCCCAGGTTCTAGCCCTGATGCTGCGGTAGACAGACAAGTAATCAGTGGCATCTTCTATCAAGTCTTCTGGCTGTGTATATGCTATTTCCAATTGACTACCCATGACAGAAATTTCCTAAGTAAGTCTGTATCTCCCAATATTTCTTGGGAGAGGGTCCATCTGTCCACAGAGAATGTAGGTGGAAAAATCTAGATACTCTGACATCAAAAACCTGCCCCATTCTCCTAGATTTTCTGTAAACATTTGTGAATATCATACGATGAATGTCAAAATGAGAACATATTTTGATAGTTAATAGTAAACTGAAGTTTTACCCATTTTCTATAAACCACATTGGTGGTATTTCCATCATAGACTCAAGGGCATTCCAGTTGCATCAGGAAAGGACAGACATCAACAAGGTTTTGGAAGACAGGGCTGTGATAGGGCCACATCCCCAGTCCTGATAAATTGCAAAAACTCTGATTATAACTAGAAGCCATTCTTCGAATGGGGAAGGAGAGGTCACTAAGAGAAAAAAACACCCTAGTGGGGAATAAATTTTAAATTATTTGACTAAAAATTTACCAAAAGTGGTTGTCGTGTTAACTGCCCACTTCGTTAGCATCCGACGTGAAACACCAACCATTCCTCACACTTGGCACCCATTTCCATTGCAACCAACAAGAACAGGGACTGAAGAACAGGCGAGGCGGCTTCAAAAGTGAGAAAGTCACCTTTCCCAAAACGCTGAGTCATGATGAATACACTTCATTTCTACAATAAAGGCCATTCAGCGAGCAATCCACGGAAACTGTGATCCTCTCTCTCTTACATTAAGTCTGGCCCTGGTAGGATACTCTAGCTCATATTCCAACAGAAAGAAAGGGAAAGGATCTAAACCAGCATTGATCTATCACTTAGCATGTCCAACCTTCCCTGGTGGCTCAGAGGCTGCACGCAGTGCAGGAAACCCGGGTTTGATCCCTGGGTTGGGAAAATCCCCTGGAGAAGGAAATGGCAACCCTCTCCAGTAATCTTGCCTGGAAAATTCCATGGACAGAGGAGTCTGGCAGGCTACAGTCCATGGGGTCACAAAGAGTCGGGCACGATTGAGTGACTTCACTTTCACCTTTCACTTAGCAGGTCCAAGAGACAGCTAAATATGTGTATATGCTTTTACTTATATGTATGCATGGAGGTATATGTGTATATTCTCTGACTTAAGTTTATTTCAAAACTATGAGGAGCTGAAGCTCAGAGAGAGGTTAAGCGACTCCCCTGAGGTTACACAGCTAGTAAGGGTTCATTGCATGATTTACACCAAGGGAGGTGTGTCTTTCACTCTTCATCTTGCTGTCAGGTAAGTGCTGAAAGCATGATTCAAAATGGGTGCTTGAGCTCTAGGTCACTTGAGAACTTCCCTGTGGGTCCAATTCCTGAGTGTTATAAGCATATCTGCTACGTACCACTAAAGAGGGTCCTGCTTGCTTCATTTTGGACGTGCTGGCTGTGGAGTTATGCTGAAAGGGTGTGCCTCAGTTGTTTGTTGTGATCTGCTCTCTGTATTGTCATGTCAAACTCCTACCTTGGCAAGAATCAAATTAGTTTGGACACTCTGGACTTTGAATATTTAGGGGAAAATTGTCTATTAAAAAGTTGTTTGTTTTTTTTTTTTAAATATACTCTACACAAATACAGAAGACTTAGTATTCAGATATTACTCAGAGAATAATTTCTTTCCAAACATATTCACCTCAATTTTTTAATTTAAAAAAAGTTTATTATATATGTACATAAAACCTCTGATATAAAGCACATATATTTAATGTAAATTAAATATTTAAAATTCTTTTCACAATAATTCAAACATTGTCCTCAGTCCTTGAAAAATTTCCTCTCCTCTCAAATCCAAGAATTCAAAAATTTTTTAAAATTAAAATGGTATACTTCTTATTGGGTTGAATGCCTTGAAGGTGGTTTCAGCCTTTTGCAACCTGTGGGCCAACAGAGCTATGCTGTCTCCATGTTGGCGATGAGAGTGTTTGCTCATACTTTGGTTTCTGAAGCATGCCATTGAGTCAGTTATCTCCCTGGCACTTTCATCCCAAACGTTCATCATTCCCATGATGGAAACTTAACCTCACTCAAACCCAGTCTTCATAAAGGGCTATGAAAAATATGTGGTCTATGGAAATCTTAACCCAAACTTTCATAAACTTCTTTGTTCATAAAGCTATGACCATTTTAATACAAGAGAATTTTTAAACAAAAAAATTATCTGTGATTGGGGAAATTTGTTGGATACCTTACAAAATAAACAGGAAAAGTTTGATTTATTTGCTCTTGCCTCCTTCAAGTAACTATTACTATGTTAACTGTATATTACACTTACTATATTTTATCAAAGTCTAAAACACGATACTTACATGTTTACCCTCACTTATTAATGAGCAGCTCTTTGAAAAATGCTGCCATTATAGAAATGTTCAATTTTTTAATACCAATAGCATCTCTTTAAAAAATACCATAGTTAAAAAAAAAATTACTATTCTTTCTATATACCAGTCAGTCTCATTTGGGGTAATTAAGCTGTCTTTAATTATAAGGAGCATTTTTAAATGCTTTTCCCCCACAGATGGGACTGAATGAGAAGTTGCCAGCTGTAAATCTATGTCCACATCCCATGTATTTTACCTTAAAGACTTGTGTTGAAAATGAATCATGGGGGTGTTGGCTGGACATCAACCATGTCGTTAGGGAAGCAGTGCTCGTTTAGCCGGTGTTCTCATGGATGCTAGTGTTAGATGTGCTCCCCCAATGTTGTTTGTGGCCCTGATTTGAGACTTTTCAATTAGTTTCAATTTTCATATGCCTTTGCACGTCCAGGTTCTGGCTGTGCCTTGCAGAGGAAGTGCCAAAA
Organism: Budorcas taxicolor; assembly: GCF_023091745.1. Classification (NCBI taxonomy): domain Eukaryota; kingdom Metazoa; phylum Chordata; class Mammalia; order Artiodactyla; family Bovidae; genus Budorcas; species Budorcas taxicolor. The sequence goes on from NC_068923.1 coordinate 84,909,788, forward strand.
TTCCATGAGAAAAACAATCCCTATGGAATTTTTGGCCTAACCAGAAGCAGGAAGAACAGGAAACATTATTTTTAAAAATCCCGTTCTTCACACTGTTGATGTCTGGAGAGTCAAGATAAGCTCTGAGCCTACTTCCAAATCTTTGGGTGCCCCTCCAAGCGTACTCTAAATGGGGGTGTGAAACATAGCTTGCTGGGGGTGGAGGCGGGGCAGGGAGGGAATTGAACCGCAATCAAGATGCAATAGAATTGGCAGTAGGGCTTTTCTCCGTTTAGTTTCCAGAATGATGGAGGTGAAGCTGGAGGTTTCCCATCCTTAATGCCTTATCTAGGAGACAGTTCTGTGAATACTAGTCCAAAATGTTACTTTTCTCTTTTGTAAATATTATACTCTGAGTTGTTGAGTTTTAGTGAGCCAGAGAGCACAAAAATAATCTTTATTCTTGAAATATTTATACATAGAAGCATTACTGAAATAAGAATGCATGATTCCTTGGATTGGATTACAAAGTTGTGACATAATTACTTTATTTTTAGCTCTTAGAGCTTAATGGAAACATGACATGGAAAGGGCTGTTGAGGCAGAAACCAAGTTGTGTAAAGTACTGTGAATGGTTATTAATGAAACTGTTACTGACTTTCCTAAAGTTCTACATCCTTTTGCTTCATCCAGTTATCAACTAGATCCTTAATTTTACCTGTGAATTTAGAAAAAGATGTAAATCATTGCATATTTGGAAAGCAACTGTGATAAAGCACTATAGTGAGACCTCCAAAGATCTTTATTTAATACGAGTATCTCCAAACCTGAAACTATATTGCAAATATCTTAGAGCTGTTAAAGATCTACCATGTATATATGTGTGTGTGTATCTATCTATCTATCTATCTATCTATGCATATATTTATTTACTTATATATGAGGAGTATAAATGTTCTTCCAAGTTTGGTAAAGAAAAGCATCACATACATAGCTCAGTTTTAAATTTGAATGTCATCCTTTATAACAAACCACATGTGTTTACCTATTTCATAACAAATGTTCTTGAAGCAAAAGGGAGAAAAGTACATTTTGCAAAATATACAATTCTGCAAATAATGCTGGAAGTGATATTTTACTTTTTCTCAAAATGTACAGGATTTATAAACATTTATTTTCAGTTGTGTAGGAATTCATGAGAATAGAGAAGGCTCAAGACAGGTTTTAGACATTGAACTTCGTTGCATGGCAATAGATGAGAACAGCAATTCACCTGCCTCTGCTAATATTTAGTGGTGTTCACAACTGAATTAGCAACTGGAATGACTGAGTAATTTAATGATACATTTACTAAGTGGAATCCTTGCAGATGCCCATGCTTAGGGCTGAAATAAAGGACACTTTCTTACCATGAGCAATGTGAAATTGAATACTACGGTTCATTTTCTTCTTGTTCTTTTACTCTTCAATCAAAAAGATAGATTTCTTTAGTGTCAGTATGTCTAGTCTCTGAGCTTTAACTTGGTCATCTGTAATACTCATATTTTCTCTGAATTCTCGAGTTATATTATGATAGATAGATAGTAGACGGATCACCATATGAGTGTGTGTGTGTGAAAGAGAGAGAAAGAAGGAGTGAATGATATTGCATCTTAATAAATCAGGAAACAGTAAAACCCATAAGATCAGTTTTCCTATGGATTTATTATCATAGCTGAAGAAGATAGTTTCTGTAAGCAGAGGCTCACGTTTTATCTACTGAATGCCTTTACAATGAAGTCATTTAGGAATCGTCTGTATTCAGGTCACCTTGTCCATTACTTGAAAAGGAAAGTTCTTAGAGTCCAAGAAAAACTACAAAATTTGTGTAAATATTTGATGGCAAAGTCCTAATTTTCAGAAGTAAGAAGATGCTATAGGGACAGGTTATTGGGGAGATTTCTTTCCCTTCAATGCAATCACTCCAGCACCATCAGCCTGGTTTGCTCAATGACTTAAATAGCATTTCCTCTCTTTCTGAATATTAAATGTACCAATGCTATTTAATAAACAAGTTTGTGTTCATGCAATATGCAAGACAGAGAAAAATGAACACAGAATTAATTTCTTCTAGGACAAAATGACTGCATGAGAGAGAGGTCTTCTGCTGGAAGTAACACCTAATGATGGTATATTTGGGAGGAAATCTTTTCAATGAACTATAAGTTGAAATAACATGGGATTTGAGACAGGGCATAAATACATAGATGCATAAACAAGATGGTCTTGTAATTTTCAGGGTGTTTTATAATCTTTAACATGTTTTCACATAGATATGCCTCACATGTATGAAAGGGGAAGAGTGAAGCTTACAGAATACTGTCAGAGAGGTAATTAACAGAGCTAGGTCTGGAGTCAATTTTTTTAACTCTCTCTCTTTTTTTTTGGTTCCTGTTCCCATTTTACCATACACCTTCTCATTTGAGAATGACTAGGATAAAATCTTGATTCAGAATTTCTCGAGGCAACAGAAATAGTATTAGCACAAGAACTTTTTTAGCACAGGTATTTTTAAAAAAGAAATAATTGATTCCTTTTGATTTCATCACACTGCCATTTTTAGGTAAAGACACACCTTTAGGTAAAGAATGCACCCTTTAAGAGTTAAAAATGAGTTACTACATTTATTTGCTTACCTTGGCATCAGTTACAACATGACTTAAAGGCAGTGACATGTGGCAGAGAAAAATCAATAGCTAGAAATAGTTAGCTATGCCATGACTCTACTTTGAAAGGTCAATCATTTCATTTTTCTCTGGCATTTCATGGACTTAGTCACCCTAAATTAAACGAAAGAAGAAATCAAAGTGAATCTTAAAGTTTAATATCTGCTTGAGAACTCCTTATTAGAATAGCTATCAGCCTTCAGTGTCTCTTGCTTTTAGGCTATTGTGTCCAATAGCGAGTATCATGTACATTTCACAAGAACTAATTTGTGTTATTTAGGAAGAACAGTTAGATTTATTTGCTCAGCCTTGATTAGATTAGACCTGGCCATATTGGCTGGGTCATTGTGTTTAACTCCTTATACTTAAGTTTTATAACATTAGAATAAAAGGATGGGCACTGCCCATCAGTGCCTGCTCACAATCAGTTATCCTTAATGTGCCTGAAAGAAACAGAGAGAAATGAAAGGAGACACTTTCTCATTCATGATTCTTTTAAAAACGGTTCTCTCCGCCTTCCCCCTCCCATCCTGATACGGCAGGCATGGCTTATTCTCAGCCTGCTCTGAGACAAGCTGGGGCAGGCCCTGTAATATGATTCAAATTGCAATCTCATGCGTTGCATCCCCCAAACACCTCATCTCCAACGCAACCTGGAACCTTCATTTCAGTCCCCAATTAGGCTAATATATCTGCCCAACTCCGATTGGGGGTGATGGATCGGCTGGGCAGGTTGGGGGAAGACAAGGAGATTTTCTCAGCTCCTCTGCATTCCCATAGGCACGCAGCATTTGACAGATTGGGCAGAGCTGCCACGAAAGAGTCTGACACAGATGGTGTAATTAGAAAACGCGAAGTGCGAGTGTGAAATTTATCTTTGATCAGCACCTCCTTGCCAGATTGTCATCTATGTTAATATGATGATGGCTTCTTGGAGATGGATAGAAGGAAACAGCAGCCTGGAAGAGGAGAGGGAGACTGTTCACTCCATAGAGAAGATTTTCTGTTTACTTCTTTCTGAAACCCAATCAATTTCAATGGGCCAGAATGAAATTGTTCTTATTTAATTCATATGGAAAATGAGCCTAACCTGATTCAAACACTTTATTAAATGTGATCAATATGGTAAAATTTGAGCTTGAGTTAGAAAGGAGACACGTTAATTTTTATGGAGCAATGAATAGCAAAATACAATCTCTAACTGCAGGAGCTGTTAAAGACCATGTTCATCTCCGTTTATCAAGACTCTCTGAAAAACATATAGAAGAAAATCACTGCATTCCATAGCATGAAAACTTCACACATTGCCACCAAAGTTTTACTTCCTACCTTTCCTCCACTCATTCTGCTTCAAAGTAACACATATGATTATTATTCAGTGCAAAGTACACAAGCCTATCTCCTCTCATGTTTTAGATTTTATACTTATTTTCCTATATTTAGCAATTTGCAAAGATTAATAAAGTGCATTAGTAGTCAGGACTTGAGGAAATTGCTTCCGTTTGATGTATTTTTCTGAGAAATCAGGATATTTACCATGAGGGGGATCAAGGGTATCCATAACCCATTTCTTAAGTTCACTATATCTAAGAATAGTAATCTTTTCTTTGGTTGGCTCAAAAGGTTCAGGTTTACAAGCAAACTATGATAGACTACATTTTGCCATAATCTGCTCAAATGTTCACGTTGATGGTGCTAATTTTCAGTAAGGTAAATTAGCATAATTAATGACCAGCCAAATTTGGGGGTAATACAGTATGTAATTAACATTAGAGAGTTCTGTTGTACCACCTGCCCCCACATTTCATTGTTGCAGGGATCGAACTGTACAGGAGGAAATTTTCCCCTTTGCTGCACTGAGCAGAAAGCAGCTTTCTTCATCAGAATAAGCCATTAGCTGTAATGGCATGTAGGTGTAATGGAATGTGCTCGAAACATCTGTGCTGAGAGCAGGGGAGAAATTGCTGCATGCAGTCGTAGGCCTTTGGGGAGCTTGATTAAGGGTTGCTTCAGAGAACTTGAGATCTGGCTTGGGATGCAAAAACACACACACAGACAAAAAAAAAAAGAGAGAGAGAGAGAGGCGGGGAGAGAGAGAAAGGAAAATAATGCTAATAGATTTACGGACGTACTGCAGGGAGAACAAAGGATTTTTAATTTTTTTCTTCCTTTATTGCTCTTATATTGCATCTGTTCTCTGTTGGGCTTTCACTTATTGAAGTGATCTGGAAAAATGAAGCTCTAAATGCAGTTTAAAGGGAAAGATCATAGCTGTAGAAACAAAATAGCTTGATTTTTTTGTACCTTTTGGTTAGCTAATGGAAAGTTTCTCACAACATGTAAAGAAAAATTCTAAATATTATTTATGCTAAGTGTTATCTTAAAATTCATCTCAGAAAATGAAATGAAAGTCCAGGTTTATAGCTAGAAATAAATTTTTTGTTTTTCCTCAGTCAACACACAGCAGTTCTGGTACTGTATCTGCTAACTGACTGATTCATTTTGAACTGCTTAATTCAGTGCTTAAAAGAAACGCCCTGAACTCATTTTTAAACTCATCTTTTCCACAAAATTTTCATAAATAGATATATGATAGATAATAACATTGTAACTTCTGAGGACAGTGGGGAATTTTTTTAACCTTTTTTTTTTTTTTAGCAAATCCTTATTGAGCACTTGCTATGTGAAAAACACAGTTTCTTTACCCAGTGTTTGGTCACTATTGCTGGAAATATAATAAATTACATTTGGCAATGAGCATGGTCAATTGAAACACCTCAGCCATCTCCTTATTCCATGCTGACTGCTGAAACGGAATCCTGCATGCTCTGATACACATTGATTGATAAACAACTCAACTAAGTGCATCAATTCTGATGAGCTCTGATCATTTTAGAAGTGTTAAAACAAAAACAAAAACTGTCTTTTAACCAGAGCCTTCATGGTAAAGATTAGCCAAAAGAGAGTTATATTTAAGTAATGAGCAAGCGAAGGGTTAAACATCTGTGAAACTAATGCATCTGAAATGGAATTAGTATTCTGCATGGGACAGATGTGAATGCATTGCCTAGAAAATTAGACACAAACCTGAAAATATTGGGTGATTTTATGATTAGGTAAATCTTATACTTTCTAATTATAAATGACAATGAAGCACTCTATTGGCTGGAATCTATCTTCCTTATGAAATAAGAAGCTTGCTGAGCTGGTGCCAAAAATTCCTTACACCGAAGTTTAAAATATGTAGGGAGGCAAGAATGTCATAAAAATTCAAAAGCTAATAATATTATGGTGACTGGCATTGTTTACAATGTACAGCACCTGCTGTTTGGGAAAAAAAAAAAGGAAGAAGAAAAAGTGAAATCATCAAACTGTTCCTAAATGGAAAATCTGGGCTCTCTGCCAATTACACGATGTGTTTCAGGTGCACTGTAAATAGGAACAATAAAAGGTGCAGCGGAAAGAAGATGAAATGTTAAATCTCAAATACACGAGAATATTAATATGATGTTTCTTGAAAGAAAATCTTGGGACTCTTCCAGGGTTCTCCTGTGGAAGGAGAGGGTTTAAAATTTTACACAGCATATGTAAAGTTCTAAAACTTTTAATTGCCTGCATCTTAAAAAGAATATATATGAATGCAATACCATTTGCTTCAGCAGCAATGCCTTTAGTTGTTTCAGGCAGAAAGGTCCACCCAGACCTCAAACATGAATTTCATTTCTTCCAACCTCTCTTTATTACTTTGTGGGTGTGTGTATGTATGCATGTTTTGAGGTTGGCGGTGTGAAGGATTAAATCTTAAGAGTAAGAAGAGAGGGAAAAGTAGCTTCTGTGGCTTATTGTTGAATGCTAACTTTCTGCATCAAAATTAGCATTATGAGCCACTGCAAAATATCAGACACAAGTAGGGGTGAGATGTTGCGTTTCTATCTTCTCACTATGAAACACCTAATGATGGATTCCTCCAGAATTAGACACCTATTTTTACCAGCTAACAACTCACACATGCCAAATTTCCCTTTGTAGTTCAAATGTTTTTCCTTTCTCAATCAGGTATTTTAAAATTAAGTCACCTTTGGAATATCTATTACATTTTCAAATGCCAATCTTTCATGAATCAAACTGAAACAACATCTTAATGTATATATTTTAAAATAATGTCTAAGGTGACACAGTTGTTTTACAGTGATAACTGGAAACTAACCTTCAAAAGTAGAACACCTTTCAAATATTCAATATTTTAGGGAGTAGAAGTAAAATGAATTTAGTTGTGTTTCTTAGACACTGAAAATTGTGGAAAACTAAGTGGTTGCAGAATATCTGAAATAAGTTTTGTTCCTTTCAAGTGGGGAAATAAATGAAACTATGGGAGACCTCCTAAATGTCCCTAGCAAAGGTAACATTAAATCAAAGAGATGGGTCCTCCAATGAGTCAAAATATGTAGGAACAATCTCTGCCTTTGTCCACCAATTCTACATGGAAACATATTTATTCGTCACCATTTGCTGGGTCATCCTAAGGAGTTTACTTAAGCTCAGTTTCTCATTTTTAAAAGTCAGTTAAAAGAGTAGCTAACTTGTATAATTTTTATGAAGATTAAATGAGATAAGTAAAGCACCTAGTCTAGTAACTAACACATAGTAAGGATTTTGTTAGGTTAGCTAATGTTATTACTATTATTATTTTTCTTAAGTTTTCTGAGTTTTCTGTGTCAACAGCTATCACGATGTAAGATAGAGCATTTGCGGTTGGCACTGTTTCAAAGATCTCCAGCAATGGGCTATTATGAAGAAATAGAGCTCAACTCCACTGACAGTTCCTTGCAGTATATGAATCAGAATTGTTAAGAAGGTGAAGGAGCTACCAAAATAGGAAATTCACATACCGATCATGAAAATCGGAAGTGCACAGTGTAATTCAGTAGAAAGATTCGAAAAATTAGAAGATCAGAAACTTTGTAAAGTGAGTTTTGCTTTAGACAGACTCACTTTTGATTGCTGATTCTATTTCTTACTATCTACTGACCTTTGGGTAAGTGACTTATCTTCTTTTAGCCTCAATATTTCAACTGTAAGATGGGGGTGTTGATACTTACCTCACTGTGAGAGCTAAATAGCAAAATGGCTGGTAAGTTGCTTGAAAAAATATGCATATAAATATTCATTCCTATACCATAAATTGTCTGTGACCTCACCTCCTTTACTAAATCTATTTTCCCAAATTTACATGCATATATTATATGTACAGATATGTATATGAAAGCACTTTTAATAAGGGATCTTGAGCTCTTTTGATGAAAAACAATCATGAAATTTATTTCTAAATAGTTTCATGACCAAGTTTCAAATATCAGGCTTTCCCCATGTTCTTTGATTCTACAATATGCAAAAAGTACAATAACTCCACATAAGTCATCATGTGAATATGTTAATATGAGTTGCCAATTTAATTCTTCCAAATTTGGAATTAGTAAAACAGCAAAAACATATTTTCAAGATAGCAATATTTTATAAAATATACAGGAATGACCATGGTATTAAACTCATCACTATAAACTTCCAAGGGGGTACATATTTTGAGTCAAGCTTTTAGTGCAGTCAAATCATTTAAACAAGTTGTGGGCTTTAAATACCACCTAAATATTTGGTAGAGAGACTGACTGAGCACCTGGCATCTTGTGCCTCAATTATAAAAACTATATTCTTATTAGCTTCCATTCCCTTCTCCAAATACCTTCAAAATCATCCTTGGAGGACAGTGATGCTTTAATTGTCCTTCCTTTTAAATTATCTTCTCACTTAAATTTTGAAAATCACCTCATAAATCATAATCATGGAGAATGCACACAGTTAAATATTTCTTTATTAATACAATGAATATTTTGACTAGACTGTTCTACAGATATTAGCCCATTTACATTAGGGGAACTTACTGAAATTATCTTCAATGTATGATATTGCTTTCTGAGCACAAAGCATAAGTTCTAAAGAGGCAGTAATAGCATTCAACACTTTGAGTGAATATCCTCTCATATTGATAGTAATGATGATTACTTAGATGATGGCACTGAACATGTGCCATGTGCAAAGTCGAAACAAACATCCAATGAATGAGCGATGAATTCTGCCTGTGGTCAAAAGAAAGGAGCACTCTCAACCCTGCAGCCTGAACCTATCCCTAAGGATTGATATCGTTTCTGTTGGCTGCTGCTGCTGCTGCTGCGTCGCTCCAGTCGTGTCCAACTCTGTGTAACCCCAACGACGGCAGCCCACCAGGCTCCCCCGTCCCTTGGATTCTCCAGGCAAGAACACTGGAGTGGGTTGCCATTTCTTTCTCCAATGCATGAAAGTGAAAAGTGAAAGGGAAGTCACTCAGTCGTGTCCAACTCTTCGCGACCCCATGGACTGCAGCCTACCAGGCTCCTCCGTCCATGGGATTTTCCAGGCAAGAGTGATGGAGTGAGTTGCCATTGCCTTCTCCAGTTTCTGTTGGACCACTTTACTAATGACATCAGAATAAAGATTTTCAGAATTATGAACAATCATTAACTATTTACACCAATAATTATTGCAGTCACAGTAAGAACCAAGGGATGTTTCCTTGGATAATAAAGGCATATTTGAGCCCATTTCCACTGAAAGACATTTGACACATTTTCTACATATGAGAAATAATACATATTTGCATTCATTTTTTAAAATGATTTTCAATTAAGAGTTAAACTCTTTCAAGATTCTCTTCATTATTCATGGCAGCTTCCCTAGGATTTTATGAATATAGAAATTTGAAAAAATTATAGTTGTTATTCAGTAGCCCAGGTATGTCCAACTCTTCCTGACCCCATGGACAGCAGCAAGCCAGTCTTCCCCATCCCTCACCATCTCCAGGAGTTTGCCCAAGTTCATGTCCATTGTATCACTAATGTCATCCAGACATCTCTTCCTCTGATGCCTTCTTATCCCTCTGCCCTCTATCTTTTCCAGCATCAGGGTCTTTTCCAATGAGTTGGTTGTGTGCATCAGGTGACCAAAACATTGGAGCCTCAGCTTCAGTGTCAGTCCTTCAAGTGAGTATTCAGGGTTGATTTCCTTTAAGATTGGCTGGTTTGATCTCCTTGCTCTCCAAAGGACACTCAAGAGTCTTCTCCAGCACCACAATTCGAAGGCATCAATTCTTCAACTCTCTGCCTTCTTTGAGGTCCAACTCTCACAACCATACATGACCGCCGGAAAGACCATAGCCTTGACTATATGGACCTTTGCCAGCAAATGATGTCTTTGCTTTTTAACACACTGTCTAGGTTTGTCAAATGATAGCTAATTTTAATTTCTTGCCAGATGCTTAAAGAAACAGCACAATCTACTACTTTTAAAAATCTCTTGTGCAGGATGGGAAACACATGTACACCCGTGGCTGATTCATGTCAATGTATGGCAGGAACCACTGCAATATTGTAAAGTAATTAGCCTCCAATTAAAGTAAATAAATAAATTAAAAAATAAGAACTCTCTTGTGCAGTGTTAGAACTTTGGGACTCAAATCACATACTTACAAAAATAGCAAATCTGCTTAAGCAAATAAGGAAATTTTCTGGATCATTGGTGGAAAATTCCTGAGGCATTGTTGACTTCAGGTTTGACTTGGTCCAAGGTCCAATACAATAAGAAGGGTGCAGGTTCTCTTTCTCACCATTTTTCTCTCCATGTTGGCTTAATGCTCAAATTTCACGTAGGGTCCCACTGACAACTCCAGGATTAAATCTCCCCAATTCAAATCCAATGGAAAAGCAAAGAGTCTTCCTGTATATCCATTATAAATCCTGGATTTAGCCCTGACTGATTTTCTTGTTTTTTGCCCCATAGTTTGGTTGATTTAGTCACTAAGTTTTGTCCAACCTTTTGTGAACCCAAGGTCTATAGCCCACAAATCTCCTCTGTCCTTGGGACTTCCCAGGCAAGAATATGAGAATGGGTTGCCATTTCAATGAGCCAACTCATAGGAAAAGATCCTGATGCTTGGAAAGATTGGAGTCAAAAGGAGAAGAGGGTGGCAGAGGATGAGATGGTTAGATAGTATCATCGGCTCAATGGACAAGAATTTGAGCAACTAAATGGACATGAATTTGAGCAAAATCCAGGAGATAGTGGAGGAAAAAGGAGCCTGGTGTATTACAGCGCATGGGGTGGCAGAGTTGGACATGACTTAGCCACTGAACAACAACAGATATTAATGAGGTATTTATCTTTCAATAATAGTTTATCATATGGGCTATAATAGGGGAATAAACAAGGGAGAGTGATGTGGACAACAATTTCATATAAAGCTTATAGTGTAAGAAATGCTTTGTGTGAGGAGGTTGTGAAACTCAATCAGACTCCATCATAGGTTGTGTGGAGTTTTACCAAATTACAGCAATGATGAAGGTATATGTGTTGATCACATAGTTGGATATGCATTGATTGTATAGTTATCAAAATACCTACAAAAATTGTGTCAGTCACCTATATTTATTCATTACTTCTCAGAAATCTTTTCTGTGCTCGTCATGTATCCCTTAATCAGATCATCTAGAGTATGGGTGGTCTTGAATGCCTTATTAAGGACCTTGGCTCTTCTCAGTAAGCAAAAAGGGAGTTGAAAGAATTTAAAGAGGATCAAAATATAATCTGACTCTGAATTGCTGCAGAAAAACACCAAAGTAAACCATAAATAAGAGAGAGTGAAGGGGAGGGATGTAGGGAAGGAGGAAGAAACAATTTTTCAAAAGAGGTGGTAAGAAGGGGGGAAAGTAAGAATAATCATTGAACAAACGGTGATTTCACATGTTTACCTTATTTTTCCTTTTCCACTCTGTTATCAATTCTATCACCAGAGAATTACATGTTCTTTTAAATATATAAATATAAATATATATATATATGATTGTATATAATAAATGTTTAAATTGCCCCTCCATCACTCTGCAAGGTTATTGGTAGTATTATGGCATGTAATCCAGACTATACATGCAAATTCCTTCTTCCCTTTCCTTCATTTCTTTCTTACTTCTTTTCTTTTCTCTTTCCTTCAACAAAAATGGTACTATCATCTATATATTATTTCATAACTAGCTTTTTGCTTTCAATGATATATCCTGAACAAGCTTCTAAGCCAGTCCATCTGTATAAGATAGAACGAAGTTTTTTTCCTGAAGGCTATAAAGAATGTATCTTGGTTTTACTTTAATATATTTAATCATTTTCTTGTGATGGTTGTTAGATGGATGTCTAAATGGTCTCTTTTTTTTTACTTTAAAGAAAATACTGCAATATGTATATGCTGTACATGTTCTTTCCCTAATCATGTGAGGATTTCTATGGAATAGATTCCAAGAAGCAAAATGTTGGATTGAAGGAGGTACAGATTGGAAAGACACTGCCAAAATGCCTTTCAAATTTTATACCAATTTATAGCCCCAGCAATGGTGTTTAAGACTGCCTGTTTCTATACAATGTTGAGAATCTCATATTTGTCTAGTCTTTTAAATTTTTGCCAATATTATAAAATTAACTTTTGATTTACATTTCCTTGATCGTCTCATTTAATCTTCACCATAGTCATTTGAAGTATGTATTACCATTTCCCTCAACTTGCAAATTTGGAGACAAGATTCAAAGAAGCGTTTTTTTGTTTTTTTTTTTAACTGTGCTGGGTCTTCGTTGCCTGCGGACTTTTCTCTAGTTGTGACAACCAGGGGCTATTCTCCAAAGGTGGTGCATGGGCTTCTGACTGCCGGTGGCCTCTCTTGTTGCAGAGCACGGTGTCCAGGGCATGCAGGCTTCGGTAGTTGGGGCACATGGACTCAGCAGATGCAGCGCCCAGTCTCTAGACTGGGCTCAAGAGTTGGGGGCATAGGCTTAGTTGCTCTGGGCAAGGCAAGATCTTTCTGGATCAGGGATCCAACCTGTGTCTCCTGCACTGGCGGGCAGTTGAAGAAGCTTTTATTTTGGTTCAGGTCATTTGTTTTTATGACTTCTAGTGCTTAAAGGTTGTGGAAACTACCACCCCAAATACATCTGCAATTGACATATTATTCTAAATATTATATTTGGGTCTTGTTCACAAGTATGGATAACTTGTAAGGCAAACCAAGACAATCCTCTTATGAGCCTAGGTGAAGAAAAGCCAGCTGTTGACTTTTACCTCCCTCACAGGAGGCTTCTGAATATTGATGAGAGGTCATCACTAATATTTTCATATTTTTAGCAATTTGCAAAGTAATACCAATTAGAATAGATGTGTCGAGTGAACAGATTAGATTAAAACACAACTAAAGTACTCAGGATCTCCTAAGGAAATCGACATACACCTTGTGTAATTCCTGGGGTCCAGATTAAAAGAACAAGTGGTTTTCTCAGGCATTGCACCTGCCCATGTTCCCAGATGTCATACTCAGGCCCCATAGGTATGCCTTAATTGCCAATTAAAACACATGCCACCTTTAGATAAGTGTGATAATAAGCCTTTTAAAATTTCTATTGCAGAGATTCCATTTTGACTACAGTTAGTAGTTACTAAAAACTGTTTTTAGATTTTGAGTTAATTCCTTCTTCTTGAGTAGCAGGTATTGCCCATTTCCTAAGTGTGACCACATTCTAGCCATTAAATGATTAATCACATCAGATATCTAACACTATACCTATCACATATGAGACAGTTGATATACATCAGTTCATCTTCTGCCTTGCCTTTTCTCTTTCTAGAAAGTGAGCACAAAAATCAAATGGAACTTGATTTTTTCCTATTTTCACTAACATGTTTCCAATGATCCATCCTGTCCACATATGTTTTAGGGCATTTTGGTAGAACAGCATTCTAAATTTTTAAATTCCACTTTCCAACATTACAACAAAAATAATATCTGAATTTCAAGACACACATCAAGTTTATTTTTTCTGACAAAGACATTTATTATACATTCTACAAATAATTCCTATTCATTGGACTAAATAAGGAAAATGTAGTTTGGAGAAGAATGTAGGGATGTATATGTGTGGCTATATCCCTCCACTGTTCACCTAAACCTATCACAACATTGTTCATCGGCTAAAATCCAATACAAAATAAGAACTTCAAAAGAAAGGAAAATAAAATGTAGACTTTAATAGAACACAAAAAAACCTTTACATAGCACCACTATGCAAAGGAAACTGCTGGGTGCATAATATTATTTTCTAAACAAGAACCCAACCACCACTATTTGCTTCTTTCATTATATTTTTCCATGCTTATAAAATTATTATATTGTTTAATTTAAACATTTTTCTAATCTTTTATTGAAGTACATTTATACCTATTTTTTATATTAAAAGCTAAGATTAAGTTAAAAGACACTAACCACTATGTGTAAAATAAATAAGCAACAAGGATATATTGTGCAGCATAGAGAAATAGAGCGATTGTTTTGTAACAACTTTGAACGGAGTATAACCTATAAAAACACTGAATCCCTGTGTTGTACACCTGAAACTACTATAGTATTGCAAGTCAACTATACTTCAATGAAAAAAAAAGCTAGGTTTTATATTCTTGTACATGTATTTTTGCTTGTTTCATCAGTTATTCTTCGGTGAATTTCTATAAACCAAATTGCATGATCAAGGATTGGTATGTCTTTAAAGAACCGATTTGCGGACAGAGTGGAGGAAGGAGAGGATGGGATAAATTGAGAGAGTAGCCTTGATACATACGTTACCATATGTCAAGTAGATAGCCAGTGGGATTTGCTGTGTGATAAACCCTGTGCTCTGTGACAACCTAGAGGGGTGGGACAGGGGAGGAGGTGGGAGGGGACATATGTATACCTATGGCTGATTCATGGTGATGTGTGGCAGAAACCAACATAAGATCATAAGTCAATTATCTTCCATAGAAAGATATTAATTTTTTTTAAAAGATTGGTATGTCTTAAATTTTGATGCATCATCTCTAATTGTCCTTAACAGAAAGTGAAAGTGAAGTCGCTCAGTCATGTCCAACTCTTTGCAACACCATGGACTAGCCCACCAGGTTCCTCTGTCCATGGGATTTCTGGTTTCCAGCATTGCGGGCAGACGCTTTACCGTCTGAGCCACCAGGGAATCCCAATTGATATTAGCTTGTACAGAGGGCTATGATCCCATTTTTTAATCTTTGTCAATTTGATAAATAAATATTATATCATTTAAATATTTTACTGATCTGATTAGTTTTGTCTATTTTGCATATTCTATTCCTCACATGTTTCTATTGTGATATAAATGTTTTTCATACATAAGCTCTTTTTAATTTAAAAAGCATGGTTATGTACATTGCATTTAACAGTTTATTGCTGTTTTATTGCTGAATGATTTTCATCACACAAATGTAATTGTTTTAATTCTTATGTGATCAAATTTATCAGTTCTTCACCTTAAGTTTCTTGAATTCAGTATCCTTCTTTAAAAAATTTTCCCAGCTCAGAATTTTTAGAATCTTTGTCTAGTTTGTATATTTAATTAATCTGAAATATATTTATAATATAGAGTACAAGAGAGGAACAGGATTGAAAATTTTCACCAAATGCTTGAGCATTTATCCCCAAATCAGTTATTTAAAAATCCATCACTTCCAAATAAATTTTAGTGGCTCATTTATCATATTTAAAAGTTTATACATATTTGGCCTTGGAATTTGGCATTTTCAAAAGCAATGAACTGACTTACTTTAGAAAGAAGGCAAAGAAACATTTTAATTCTCAATTTTAAAAATATGTACAGCATTGTGAAGAAAGCATAAAACAGATGAGATTTTAGGTGAACTTTTTCCCCCGTAAAAGTTACAAACTTGAGATTATTGTTACTTATGAATCATATTTCATTCTGAGTAGCATTCAAGTCTAAATTTTTAACTTACTGGATGGGTTGTAGTGCTATTTGTTGACTCTGAGAATATAGAAAAAAAGAGAAGATTAGATGGAGGGGAGATAGCATGTTACATGTGAACATTTTTTGAGTATCTAAGGCCGCTGTGCATGTCAGAATGGGATTCAGCAGAAAGATCAGAGAAAACCAATGCTGTAAATGTGACTTGGGTCTCTATTGTTGCTGGAAGAAAACAGTTGAGACCACCCAAAGAAACCATGTCCCAGAGAAATTCTGTAGAGAGCACAGTACATAGTTTCATGTCATTCAGACATGAATGGAAAATTTTTTTGTAAAAACTAAATATCCAAATGTTCTAAATCAGAATTTCTAGGTAGAACCCTCACACTCATACGGATAAAAAAAACTCCACAGAGAGCCTAATTATAGCTAAGACTTAGAACCATCAACATAGAGACTAGTGTAGAGAAAGGGACCCTGGTTGACATAAAATTTGAGGGTCAAATTGAAGCAATAAAAAAATTTTCCATTAAAATTGTAGACATATCAGTTCAGTTCAGTCACTCAGTCATGTCCGACTCTTTGCAACCCCATGAATTGCAGCACAGCAGGCCTCCCTGTCCATCACCAACTCCTGGAGTTCACTCAGACTCACGTCCATCGAGTCGGTGATGCCACCCAGCCATCTTATCCTCTGTCATCCCCTTCTCCTCCTGTCCCCAATCCCTCCCAGCATCAGAGTCTTTTCCAATGAGTCAACTCTTCCCATGAGGTGGCCAAAGTACTGGAGTTTCAGTTTCAGCATCATTCCTTCCAAAGAAATCCTAGGGCTGATCTCCTCACAGTCCAAGGGACTCTCAAGAGTCTTCTCCAACACCACAGTTCAAAAGCATCAATTCTTTGGCAGCTTTCTTCACAGTCCAACTCTCACATCCATACATGACTACTGGAAAAACCATAGCCTTGACTAGACGGACCTTAGTCGGCAAAATAATGTCTCTGCTTTTCAATATGCTACCTAGGTTGGTCATAACTTTCCTTCCAAGGAGTAAGTGTCTTTTAATTTCATGGCTGCAGTCACACATACTTATACACATCTTGGGGATAAAACAGCTTGTTGGTCTAGAAATTGAGTGAAATTGAGGGATTAAGGTGGGGCTTCCCCAGTAGCTCAACAGTAAAAAAGTCACCTGTAATGCAAGAGCCACAGGAGACACAGGTTTGATCCCTGGGTGGGGAAGATTCCCTGGAGGAGGGCATGGCAACCCACTCCAGTATTCTTCCTTGGAGAATATGGACATGAGCAAAGGAGCCTGGCAGCCTACAGTCCATAGGGTCTCCAAGAGTTGAACATGACTGAGGAGACTTAGTATGCATGCGTGCACAGGGATTTAAATAGGAATAATAAAAGACTAAAAACTCCTATTTATTTATTAATTAACTGCTTGTTTTTTTATGCCAAATACTACACATCTATATTTATCTATCTAAATGTATATGTAACTAGATGTAATTGTAACCATTACAAAAGAGTAAACTGAAGCTCAAAACGTTTAAACAACCTGATCAGAGCTGTACAATTAATTAGTGATGAAGACAAAATTTTAAATCAATATTCCTAAGTACTGTTGCTTTAAAATTCTTACTCTGACATCGTAATGGATAGAAGTAGGAACCAACCCGACAGCAGAGAGACCCGGCAATTAAGGTGAAAATGTTAGCCCATTAAATTTCCTCTCTTCCAGTGACTTCCATCTGTATTACATATACTCTATGCCTCTTACTTTTGTCATTGTGGTTTCCACCCATTTTTCTCTCCATTGTCTTTGGCCACATATTCCAGTCTACTAGTTCTCCCTCTAGCTGAATTTGCTGTTAAACCTACTGCTTCAGTCCCTGACACAGCAAGGAGGTCAAAGTCAATCTTACAAGAAATCAACTCTGAATGTTCATTAGAAGAACTGAGGCTGAAACTCCAATACTCCGACCACTTGAGGTGTAATGTTGACTCACTGGAAAAAAAGACCCTGATGCTGGCAAGGATTGAGGGCAGGAGGAAAAGAGGGTGACAGAGGATGAAAGTTGGATAGCATTACCAACTCAAAGGACATGAGTGTGAGCAAACTCCAGGAGACAGTGAAGGTCAGGGAAGCCTGAGATGCTCTATGGGGTCACAAAGAGTTGGACACAACTGAGTGCCTGAACAGCAACAACAAAACTACTGATTCAATACTTGATTTTAAGTACTTTATTTTTTAGGTTTTTTTTTTCTTTTCTTAGTAGTTTATTCATTCTCTATTGAAGTTCTTAGTCTTATATCTTTGAACATATTAAAAGATATTTTAAAGTGTGTCTCATACCCAAGTGTCTGGAACTGTTGCAAATCTTTTTGTATTGTCTGTTTTCCCTTACTGATTTTCATTCTTTTATCATGTCTCTTTATGTGCCTGGTTACTTTTTACTGACGATTGAAATTGTATTCACAAAATTGTTCATAGAAATTATTCGAGGCCTAGGATAATATCATCTTTCTCTAGATTAGATTTATGTTTGAGTCTACAGAGCACTTAGGGGCATTAACAATGACCTCAATTCAATTTCAGTTAAAAATATGACTTAATTCTGAATTGCTGTCTTTTCCATTTCACACTTTTTACTGTTGTGCAGTCTTCAGAACTCCAACACAAAATCAAGGTGATCTCTGTTTTTTTGATTCATAGATTTGCTGAGTTTTTGTTCTACCTCTAAACTTTCAACTGGCTTCTTGGATATGAGCAAATGTACCAGAAAACTGGCCCCAAACATGAAGCTCATTGTCTATACCTTTGTCTTAGTTAATTCTTCACTACCTTGTGACCACTTCAAAAATGTAGTTTAGAAGAAAGAATCCAAAAGTAAATAAGGCAAATTCAAGTATTAAAATATACAGAAGTAAAATAATATAGAGAATTATTGAATTAGGGCAGGGAAATATTTTGTCTGGGTCGATCAGGAAATTATCTTCATGGAGCTGGCATTTGATTTGAGATCAGAATGATGATACAGAAACAGTCATTTGAAAATCTAAGGGAAGAACATTTTAAAAAAATATGGGACAAAAATAGAAATATAGACCAATGGAATAAGATGAAAAGCCCAGAGATAAATCCACAGACCCATGGGTATCTTATTTTTGATAAGAGAGGCAAGAATATACAATGGGGCAAAGATAGCCTCTTCAATAAGTGGTGCTGGGAAAACAGCTACACACAAAAGAATGAAATTAGTACACTTCCTAATGTAAGGATACAAAGATAAACTTAAAACTGATTGAAGACTTAAATGTAAGATCAGACACTATAAAACATTTAGGGGAAAACATAGGCAGAACACTTAGAGACATAAATCAAAGCAAGATCCTCTATGACCCACCTCCTAGATTACTGGAAATAAAAACAAAAATAAGATAGTAAAACCTAATTAAACTTAAAAGCTTTTGCACAGCAAAGGAAACTACAAACAAGGTGAAAAGACAGCCCTCCGAATGGGAGAAAATAATAGAAAAAGGAACAACTGACAAAGAATTAATCTCCAAAATATACAAGGAGCTCATACAACTCAATACAAGCAAAATGAACAACCCAATCAAAAAGTGGGGAAAAGACCTAAACAGACATTTCTCCAAAGAAGACATACTGATGGCTAACACATGAAAAGATGCTTAATGTCGCTCATTATTAGAGCAATGCAAATCAAAACTACAATGAGATACCACCTCTCACCAGTCAGAATGACCATCATCAAAATGTCTACAAACAATTAATGCTGGAGAGGGTGTGGAGAAAAGGGAACCCTCTTGCATTGCTGGTGGGAATGTAAATTGATATAGCCACTATGGAAGATGGTATGGAGATTCCTTAAAAAACTAGGAGTAAGCCAGAATCTGACCCAGCAATCCACTACTAGGCATATACCCCGAGGAAACCAAAATTGAAAAAGACATGTATACCCGAATTTTCTTTGCAGCACTGTTTACAATAGCTAGAACATAGAAGCAACCTAGATGTCCATTGACAGATGAATGGGCAAAGAAGCTGTAGTACATATATAAAATGGAATACTAATCAGCCATAAAAAGGAACACATTTGAGTCAGTTCTAATGATGTGGACAAACCTAGAGCTTATTATACAGAGTGAAGTAAGTCAGAAAGAAAAGGATAAATGTCATATACTAATGCATATATATGGAATCTAGAAGGATGGCACTGATAAATTTATATGCAGGACAGTGATGGAGAAACAGAGAACAGACTTATGGACCCTAGGGGAAGGGAGGTGTGACAGGGTGAGTTGTATGGAGAGAGTAACATGGAAACTTACAATACCATATGTAAAATAGATTAAAGAGAGAGAGAGATGAGGATGAGCTTGGCTTGTGTGAGACACAGACAGAGGCTGCAAAGTGAAGGACCATGGGGAGAGCAAAGGGAAGCAGCATTGTAGAGGTAGAAATGATCCAGGCCAAGCAAATTAGGAATTGAGGTTCATGTATTCTGGTTTCTGTTGAGGAAACCACTGGTTGATACTCAGCTAGATATATATGCCTTAGAAATATTACTTGGTCTGTGGTGTAGGCATTGGACTGTGAGGAGTCACAAGCAGGCCAAGAGATCAGAGAAGAGGATGCTTCAGAAATCCACTGAGTGGTGATGTGGGTTGAAAAAGGGGTCAGCAAAAGACACGGTGATAAGTAGTGGGAATCAGGGTATATTTCATCTCCTTTTTGAAATGTCTGTTTGCTTTCTCGTTCTATGTCCATGGATATGAATTCCAATATCTTTCTGGCTCAGATCTGTTCAACAAAATAACTCGACTTCTGTCTATATAAAACTCAGCAGGTACAAGGCTCCCATTATAAGTAAATAGAAGAAGTGAAGTGAAGTGAAGTTGCTCAGTCGTGTCCGACTCTCTGCGACCCCATGGACTGTAGCCTACCAGGCTCCTTGGTCCATGGGATTTTCCAGGCAACAGTACTGGAGTGGGTTGCCATTTCCTTCTGCAGAGGATCTTCCCGACCCAGGGATCAAACCCCGGTCTCCTGCATTGTAAGTAGCCGCTTTTTATAGTTTGAGCCACCAGGGAAGTCCCTTTATAAGTAAATAAGTGAATAACAAAGCTAATGCAGATGAGGCCAAGCAACTTCCTATGTGCTTCACATGTATTTATATATCTAATCCTTTCAATTATTCTGCAAAGCTGGTACACATATCATTTTGCCCACTTTACAGAAGAAGAAACAGAAGCAAGATCTGGACAGTTTGCCCAAGGTCACCCAGCTAGTGAACTGACGTCTGCCTGCTGCTATTGTTCTTTTGCTTCATCATGTTCATTCCCTCATTTTGTTAATACCACCCCAGTCTTCTCCTGAGAAATCACTCCTTCCCATCTCTTAGTCTGTGTGGTTCCTATGGGGCCAACTTGGCTCACAGCTCCAGGGGAGACTGTGGGACTCAAGCCCAGCCAATCAGCCAATCAGACTAGAAGTAGTGGTGCAGGATGAGCCAATCAGAAGCAAGGACACTGCTGAGGAGTTGGAGGTCTGCTGTCCTGGCTGTCTCCATGATGTGAGATGTGTCCAAGTATGATGTCAGCAAACAGAGAGTGAAACTAATGAAGCTTCATTCCAGACCCCATGCTCTAGACCCCAGACCCCCAAGACCCCTACTACCTGGGACCTTGTACTGCTTCAGCTCTGCAAGTATTAATACCTTACCCATTGAATTTCTTATTTCTCTAGGCCAATTTGAGTTACATTTTTCTATTACTTGCAAATGAAAAGGACTTAAAAGTGCTTATTATTTGAGGACTCCTCTGCACCATGTAACGAATCTGAAAATAGGGAAATTTATAATTTCAGAAAAAGTCCATATTTCCTCAGAGGACTCAGACTCTTGCTGCACCACAAATGCTGCTCTTTCTCTCCCACTAATTAGACAGCCTAACTGACAAAGAGTCACTCTCAATAGTCCTACCCTAAGACTTTTCACTTTAGGCTTCCAAAGGAAAATATTTCAAACACTGCTGTATGGTACATTTGAAAGTTGTTAAGGGAGTAAATTCTAAGAGTTCTCATCACACACTTTTTCTCTTTCATTTCTTTTAATATTTATTTCAGATGATGGATGCTAACTAAACTTATTGTGGTAACCATCCGGACATGACTGAGTGACTGAACTGAACTGATTCCATGATATATGTTAGTCAAATCACTCTTCTGTACACCTTAAACTTGTACAGTGCTGTATGCCAATTGTATCCCAATTAAATTGGGGGAAAAACCCTTAACTGTCAAAATGCAGTGCAAAAAAAAAAAAAATTATCTTTTTGTTCGTGGGTTAGGTAAAATTCTTGAACATTACCAAAAAATAGAGCTAGCATAAAAGGAAGATTGACAAATTAGACTATATTTAAATATTTGTTGTTGTCATTCAGTCATGTCTGACTCTTTGCGACCCCATGGACTGCAGCACACCAGCCTTCTCTACACTTTACCATCTCCTGGAACTTGCACAAACTCATGTCTTTTGAGTCAGTGATGCCATCCAACCATCTCATTCTCTGTCATCCCCTTCTCCTCCTGGCTTCAATCTTTCCCAGCATCAGGGTCTTTTTCAATGAGTCAGCTCTTTCCATCAGGTGGCCAAAGTATTGGAGCTTGCGTGATTGCCTCAGTATCAGTCTCTCAAATGAATATTCAGGATGGATTTCCTTTAGAATTGACTGATTTGATCTTGTGGTCCAAGAGACTCTTAAGAATCTTCTCCAACACTGCAGTTAAAATGCATGGATTCTTCAGTGCTAGCCTTCTTCATGGTCCAACTCTCACATCCACACATGACCACTGGAAAACCATAGCTTTGACTATGCAGACCCTTATCAGCAAAGAAATGTCTCTGCTGTTTAATATGCTGTGTAGGTTTGTCATATCTTCTCTTCCAAGGAGCAAGTGTCTTTTAATTTAATGCCGCAGTCACCATCTGCAGTGATTTTGGAGCCCCCCAAAATGAAGTCTGTCACTATTTCCATTGTTTTCCCATTATTTGCCATGAAGTAATGGGACTGGGTGCCATAATCTTAGTTTTGTGAATGCTGAGTTTTAAACCAGCTTTTTCACTCTCCTCTTTCACCTTCATCAATATGCTCGTTAGTTCCTCTTCACTTGCAGCCATAAGGGTAATGTCATCTGCATATCTGAAGTTACTGATATTTCTCCCAGCAATCTTGATTCCAGCTTGTGCTTCCTCCAGCCCAACATTTTGCATGATGTACTCCGCATATAAGTTAAATATGCAAGGTGACAATATACAATCTTGACGGACTCCTTTCCCAGTTTTGAGCCAGTCAGTTTTTCCATGTAAGATTCTAACTGTTGGTTATTGACCTGCATATAGGTTTCTCAGGTGGCAGGTAAGGTGGTCTGGTATTCAAATCTCTTTAAGAATTTTCCATAGTTTGTTATAATCTATACAGTCAAAGACTTTGGCATAGTCAATGAAGCATAAGTAGATGTTTTTCTGGAATTCCCTTGCTTTTTCTATGATCCAACATAGAAAACATAGACCAGTTGGCAACTGATCTCTGATTACTCTGCCTTTTATAAATCCAACTTGTACATCTGGAAGTTTTCAGTTCATGTATTGTTGAAACCTAACTTGAAGCATTTTGAGAATTACCTTGCTAGCATGTGAGATGAGTGCAATTTTGCGATAGTTTGAACATTCTTTGGCATTGTCCTTCTTTGGAATTGGAATGAAAACTACCTTTTCCAGTCCTGTAGCTACTGCTGACTCTTCCAAATTTGCTGGCATATTGAGTGCAGCACTTTAACAGCATCATCTTTTACGATTTGAAATGACTCTGCTAGAATTGTGGGCATTCCAATTTGCACTAGTGGTAAAGCACCCACCTCCATTAGGTTTGTTTGCAATGATGCTTCCTAAGGCTCACTTAACATCATAATCCAAGAAGTCTGTCTCTAGGTTAGTGATCACACCATTGTGGTTATCTGTATCATTAAGATCTTTTTTATACAGTTCTGTTTATTCTTGCCACCTCTTCCTGATATCTTCTTCTTCTATTAGGTTCATAATATTTCTGTCTTTTATTGTGCCAATCTTTGCATAAATATGCCCTTGATATCTCTAATTTTCTTAAAGAGATCTCTAGTCTTTCCCGTTAAATTGTTTTCCTCTATTTCTTTGTACTGTTCACTTAGGAAGGCTTTCTTATCTCTCTCCTTGCTATTTTTCGTAACTCTGCATTCAGATGGGTATATCTTTCCTTTTCTCCTTTGCCTTTCAGTTCTCTTCTTTTCTTAGCTATTTGTAAGGCCTCTTCAGACAAACATTTTGCTTTGTTCCATTTCTTTTTCTTGGGGATGATTTTGATCACCTCCTTCTGTATAATGTTATCAAGTTCCATCCATAGTTCTTCAGGCACTCTGTTTATAAGGTCTAATCCCTTGAATCTATTTGTCACTTCTACTGTTTGACACTTCTACTGTCAAACAGGAGATGGCAAGAGTGAACATTGACATTTTAAGAATCAGTCAATAAAATGGACCAGAATGGGTGAATTTAATTCAGATGACCATTATATCCATTGCTGTGGGCAATAATCCCTTAGAAGAAATGGAGTAGCCCTCATAGTCAACAAAAGGGTCTGAAATGCAGTACTTGGCTGCAATCTCAAAAATGACGGGATGATCTCAGTTCATTTCCAAGGCAAACCATTCAATATCACAGTAATCCAAGTCTCTGCCCCAACCACTAATGCTGAAGAAGTGAAGTTGAACAGTTCTATGAAAACCTACAAGACCTAGAACTAACACCAAAAAAAAGATGCCCTTTTCATCACATGGGATTGGAATGCAAAAGTAGGAAGTCCAGAGTTACCTGGAGTAACAGGCAAGTTTGGTTTTGGAGTACAAAATGAAGTAGGGCAAAGACGGACAGAGTTTTTCCAAGAGAACTCACTGATCATAGTAAACACCCTCTTCTGACAGCACAAGAGGTGACCTTACAGATGGACATCACCAGTTGGTCAATACCAAAATCACATTGATTATATTCGTTGCAGCCAAAGATAAAGAAGCTCTACACAGTCAGCAAAAACAAGATTGGGAGCTGACTGTGGCTCAGATCATGAATTCCTATTGCCAAATTCAGACTTAAATTGAAGAAAATAGGGAAAAGCACTAGGCCATGCAGGTATGACCTAAATCAAATCCTTTATTATTATACAGTGGAAGTGACAAATAGAATCAAGGGATTAGATTTGGTAGACAGAGTGCCTGAAGCACTATGGATGGAGGTTTGTAACATTGTATAGAAAGCGATGACCAAAATCATCCCCCAGTAAAAGAAATGCAAAAAAGGCAAAATGGTTGCCTAAGGAGACCTTACAAATAGCTGAGAAAAGAAGGAAGTGAGAAGCAAAGGATAACGGGAAAGATACACCCAACTGAATACAGAGTTCCAAAGAATAGCAAAGAGAGATAAGAAAGTCTCCTAAGTGAACAAGGCAAAGAAATAGAGGGAAACAATAGAATGGGAAAGATTAGAGATCTCTTCAAGAATATTAGAGATACCAAGGGAACATTTCATGTAAAGATGGGTGCATAAAGGACAGAAATGGTAGGGACTTAATGGATGCAGAAGAGATTGAGAAGCGGAAAGCATATGCAGAAGAACTTTACAAAAAAAGGTCTTAATGACCTGAATACCGTGAAGCCGTGGTCACTCACCTAGAGCCAGACATCCTGGAGTGTGAAGTCAAGTGTGCCTGAGGAAGCATTACTATGCACAAAACTAGTGAAGATGATGGAATTCCAACTGAGCTATTTCAAATCCTAAAAGACAATACTGCAAAAGTGCTGCACTCCATATGCAAGCAAATTTGGAAAACTCAGCAGTGGCCACATGACTGGAAAAGGTCAGTTTTCATTCCAATCCCAAAGAAGGGCAATGCCAAAGAATGTTCAAACTACCATGCAGTTGCACTCATCACATGCTAACAAGGTAATGCTCAAAAATCTTTCAGGCTGTGGATTTTAAGTACATGTACCGAGAACTACCAGATGTACAAGTTGGATCTGGAAAAAGCAGAGGAACCAGAGATCAAATTGTCAACATCCATTGAACTTTAGAGAAAGCAAGAGAATTCCACCAGAACTTTGATCAGAGGCACAGGACAGAGCCTCCAGAAGGAATCAATCCTACCAATACCTTGATATCAGTCTTCTGGCCTCCAGAGCAGTGAGAGAATGGATTTCTGTTATTTTAAGTCATCTAGTTTAATGTAAGTTATAGATAGCCACTTACAAGTTTAGGAGACCCTATATCATGGGCTCTTGCCTGCCACTCAGATTAAACTTTTCACACTTCCCAACCTCACTGTTAGTCTCTCCTCACATTTACCCTTCTGTTTATGTAACACATGGGTATTTCCTCCCTTAGGGACTTTGTCTATTGTTTTCACGTGCTTGAAAATCCCCCTCGATCTTCACAATCTGCTCCCAGAAGGCTTCTCCTTGTCACGTGTCTCTCAGCTGAAATGTAGCTTTCTGAGAGGTCATCCTGAATCTGTTAACCACCTCCTCTCCCAGTTCAGTCTCTATCACATAACATTTCTTTCCTTCACAGAAGTCATCACAAATGATAAGTACCTTGTTCATGCGCTTACTAGACTGTGAGCTCATTGAAGGCAGACTTATTGACCACTCATTTATTTGAAAATTATTAATTGATGGTCAGTCATACATGAGGCAGCACTCTAGGCATTTGGAGAATGCAGTGAAGCAAACAAAATCCATCTCGGCTCCTATGATTGATATTCTAGTCCATTTTCCAAGGCTGTCTCCTCATATCTAAAGCAGGCTTTGCTATTTATTGGTCATTCATTCAATATTAATTGAATGTTAACTGAATTCTAGTTGAAAACACTAAGTTCTTGTCACAAATTCTCTCCCCTTTTCCCAGCAAAAGCTTGGTTCTACACTTACTAAAAGATTCAGTAAGCCCAGGCAATTTTGAGAGAATTTGAAACTTGCCATTTCCAAGACTTTTTATGTTACAAAGATCTCGGAACTTCTTCAGCCATCTTGTCTTTTGCCCAGTTTTTTTTTTTTTTTTTGCGACTTCTGATAGTGTGACTGGATGAAAGATTTCCCCTTGGAAGATGTACTGGGAAACCAAACAAAAGATCAAGTCACACTGGCCTCGCAAGGCTTCGCCAAAGATGGCAGACCCCAGGGCCATTGGCTCAATTAACCACTGCCATGTCTAAACGTCAGCCTCTGGGACTGTTTAAGTGTGGCCATTAAAGGGCTTGAGCAGCTGCTTCGTGGCAGTAATTTGGAGCCCAGGAGAAACCAGAGGCAGCAGCAGCAGACCAGGTCATTTGAAAAAAAGCCAGCTGGGCTCCCCATACACAGCCTGATAACAGTTGGGAATTTCCACAAGTACTTAACCTGGCTTAGAAGTCATGACCTCACTAAAAGTAGACCTCTTCTCCTCCCCAGATGAAATTGCAAAGAGGTTCTTTGCCACTCTCCTCCCCTGACCATCATTCATGGCTCCACGTTTTTCATCCTTGACCCTGAATTCCAGATACCTTGCTATTCAATTTATCAGTTAATGAATTAACATGTAGTTACTTAGCAACTGTTAGATACAAAGCAAAGGCAAGGATGCTACCACATTTCCATGCCCTTCAGCCCAGACTGCATCTCAAAGACTTGGCTGTGTACTGAAGATATAGCTAGCTCATCACGGGCACACTTTCCTGCTGAGCACAGATATGGAGTCACAATTTTTCTCAGCACCACTCTCCAGCCAGGCAAGACCCATTGCTCAAGCCTGGCACTGAACCAAAATGTTTTTGCTATCTCTGAATTTATCTCCAAACTCCACCTTTAACCACTGAATTGCAGTGACTCACTGAAGCTATGCAGCTGGTTTGTGCTAGGCTTGGGAATCAGGTACCCTGTCTTCTTGTCTAGGGCTCTTCATGGAGTTCCGTATAAACAAGCAAAATAACAGGTCAAAGTCAACTAGATTCATTAGCCAAAACAAAAATAAGAAGTACAAAATAAAGAAATATTTACCATTATATTATAAATTTTTTGTGCTGTGCTCAGACACTCCAGTCGTGTATTACTCTTTGCGACCCTATGGACTGTCGCCTGCCAGGCTTCTCTGTCCTTGGGATTCTCCAGGCAAGAACACTGGAGTGGGGTGCCATGCCCTCCTCCAGGGGATCTTTCTGACCCAGGAATCAAACCTGCATCTGCTCTGTCTCCTACAGGCAGATTCTTTACTCACTGAGCTGCCTGGAAACTTTGGGGAATAGTATTATACATTACATATAATATGGTAACTATGTAATCATAGTTACTATTTACTTTGCAGACCATCTTATTTAATTCTTGTAGTATCTTTATGTCATAGAGAACATCCTGTCTATTTCATATAGATGAGAAAACTGAAATCCTGAGAGTTTAAGTAGTTTCCCTGAAAGCTGCTAAACGTTAATGGTGGGAGCTGGATTTGGCTCGAGATAGATTCAACACTTCACATGCCTTATTTCTACACATTGCTACCCTTGTTAGGAAATAATTCTCCATGGATCTCTTGAATTTCTGCACATTTGATAGGCAGAGATAATGACCATCTTTTGGTCTAGACTTTCTTTTCAAGGATGCCAAGAAACAGCCTTGAAGGATACAGCTAGTGGCTATCTCCAAAGAGAACACACTTGTCTGCAGTCCAGGGTAATAAACATAAGATCTCCTCTGGGGCAAAATTTAGAAAAGCTTGTTTACAACTTACTACAAAAGATAAGAATTTCTTAACTTCAGGGTTGTGACTTGATATGACCAAAGCCCACTTGGATGTACACTGTCCCCAAGATACCTGGGTGCCAAAAAGAAAAAATGTAACCCCAGCAGCTCCTGCTGTTCCATGAGCCAAAAAGTCTTTCATCTCTCATTCAGGTATCATGTGTCTCTTGATAGCTTACAAATAGAGAAAAAACCTCAGACCCTTCACAATTCTTAATGACCATGAGTTCTGTAGTATGAAAGATCTCAGAAGGTGGTTGCCTCTGGCTACCTACTCCACCAGGAGCTCAAGTTGTTAGTTTATCCTATTTTCAACTGAGGTTAGTCGCTCAGGGTCATAGTCCCTCAATGACTGAATAAGCACTGCTGAAAATTAGTCTGAAGTAATATCAGTCACTATTCTATTTGCCTCTCATAGATAAGATGGCATTTTCACAGCATTTATCCTTATGTATTAGAAACGTAGCTATTTCAGGTACCACAGGAAGCCAAAAGTAAGGGGTGCTGTTAGTGAGAGAGGCTTCTCCCTGCCCGCACTGGACTGCTCGATTCCTCCCCACCCGGCGGGCACTGCCCACCCCTCAGAGGGGTCAATGGCTGGCACTGGCCACTTGGCCTCCCAGGCCGGTTTCATTGGTCATTCTTTCTCCTGTAATGAATTCTCAGCTTTGCTTTGACTGTGGAGACCAGTTCATTCTGCTTCTTGTCAGAATGAAGATTTGAATATTCCTTATTGTGATTTTTCACTTCTCCAACCACAGAAGTCGTTATTAGATCAAATCACAGAACGAGGTGGAGAACTTTATTCACTGAAAATGTTCTATGAGGACATTACCAGAGAAGCTGGCAGGGGAAATTAGAGCCATATTTGCGGGAGGCAGGCACTTTCCTTCCTGAAGTCAGAAACAGAGCCTGATGCTCATGTCAGCAGCAGGCAGGGGGAGAAATTTCATCACGTCTCTCCAGCAAGGAGATAGCAATGAGCAGGCGGGAGAGTGGGGGCAATGATGATTCTGATGAAACCAAATAGATGAGCGACGGGAGAAGTTTTTAAGAGTTTTCATGGGTGCGAACCTGGAGGTGAGAGTCTGATGTCTAGAAAGTGTTTCAGTGATTCTTTGTACAACATGCTTATGTAAAATCCCCTGGCAGCCCCTTTGAGAAAATTAGTAGTGATCAATATCAACCTTCAGAGCTTCTGGACTCCTTTTTAATGTGTTTCCGCTTAATGTGACTCCGCTTAGAGACTGACCCCAAAGGATGCCAGCATCTATCTTACCCTGAATTAAGAATGCACAGCAGTGTGTCGTGCCTTCCTACGAATGGCTTATTTAAAATCTTGGTTCTATTCCTACAATTTTTCTCTGACTAGCAAGCAGAATTGGAGTAAGAGAACTAGAACATTTTCTTTTTATTGTAACAAGGAAAAATATAAGTGCCTCAAAGAGGAGGAAAGTAACTGGAACACAAGTAAAAGGAACCACCCAAGGGTCCTCATATGAACCTTAAAAGACAAGTGTGTTAGCCCCCCTCTGCAAGTGAAACTAAAGCAGAAGTTAGTCATCTTATTCAAATGTGGAGGAGTAGAGTAGCGGCTCCATCAACCTCAAAGCTTCATTTTTATCTTATTTGCATTCCAAGGTAGTTAGGCCATGAGGCAGAGTAGAGGTCATCACTGGGAGGACCTCAGTCCTGTGACCCCCACCTCAGTGCAAAGGAGGCTGGGCAATGAGGTCTGGCTGTGTGTCCAGGAAGAGAAAATTGTTGAGGATCTGTGACAGGCTGTGCTACCAAGCTAAAATAATTAGTAGGTAGCAGGGGCAGCCTTCAGATCTAGGTCTCATGGTCTCCTGAACTGATACACTCAGCTAAAATACTGGATCATTTCCTCTTCTGAAGGTTTATTTATTTTTTGATTAGCACAGGTTTGAATAAACAGTAAAATCTGCTTTTCTCACTACACTTTTTTAGCATCCTTTTAACAGATTCCCCCATCCCCTATTAAAAAAAAAAAAATCAACCTCAGAGCTTTTTATTTATGAAATGAATCTTATCTGAATTTAATTTCCCATTCCCCTTTTTTGAAGGAAGATTTGGCATTCAGTAAAAAGAAAATACATTGCATACTCTTATCGCCTCTCTGCAATCGAGAGTGGAAGGGGATGCTCAGCTTGAACAAACCCCATTCGTGACAGAGGGCCAGAGAAGCAAAGGAAATCCAAGACGATGGTCTTCAGAAGCTCCTCCAGAAGCTTGTGCCCAAAGATAGGCCCCAAAGTATCATAATATCATATGATCGCTTAAGTGGCTCATGTTAAGCATCATATCAAAAAAACAAAAACACCCTCCCATTTTAAAATGCAAATACTTGTCCTTTTCCACATCTGAAAGCCACATGTGATTTCCAATCCGCCAGCACAAACAGACTGACAGACAGCATCCCTCAGGAAATTCTTGCTATGCCATCAGGTTTCAGCACTCTCCCCCTTCCCCCTCTGGAGCAAGCCTGTAACTCTGCATTTGTGTAAATACACATGTGTGGCATATGTATTCACAGGCCGCTGGGCAGAGCAGACATCCCTGCATCCCTTCCTGGTTATGCACTCGCGAAGTGACTGCGTGGTTCCTGCTTTGTGTCCATGCCCACAGTGGGGCATCCACAGGTGCCCATAAAACATCAAGCAGCCCAAAGCTAGAGCCTGCCTTGCAAAGGTAACAGACATTTCCTGGCCACCCACCCCCACCCCCAAGGAGACAGGGTAGCACTTCTTTCTCCATGCTCCCTCCTCGGTGCTCCCTGGTGCTGGATTCGTAGCTTTTGACGTTTATCGTAGTGTAAACGCTGTGTACATCTGTTCTCAAGTTTATGGCCAATCTATCCATTTCAGAACCTAGCACAGCCTACTACAAACACTAATCCTGTAAAATTTTCTCTGATAAATGAGTGAATTAATGAAGAAAATTTCAGAATCCTGAACAATAGCTTGTGTCAACAATTCAGGGACCTAAAACTTTAATAGAATGATCACTAAGTTTTCTGGTTCCACCTAAAAACAAGCACTTGATAAACCTATATAGTTACTGATGTGCTTTTCAGCTTGACTCTTGGTTAAAAATTTAAATGTAATTCTTTAAATTGTGAGCTGGCTTTTCGGAGCACATGTGATGTCAACATATGCAATTCTTCCTCTTTGTTGCATGCCTGAACTAATTTAAAGTTGATAACTCAATAAAGTAGGTGCTATTACCATCCCCTGCAGATGAGGAAACTGAGTCATAAAAAGGATAAGTGACTTGTTCACACATACATAGATGCCAAGTGTCAGAGCCGAGACTCACTAAGAAGACTGGCTCGAGAGAGTGTCTTAGCCACTAAGCTAAGTTCATTCATTTAATCGCAATTTATTGGCATCTACTGATGTGCTCAATTAAAATAAATTAATTTCAAAGGTTCAGTTCAGTTCAGTCGCTCAGTCATGTCCGACTCTTTGTAACCCCATGAATCGCAGCACGTCAGGCCTCCCTGTTCATCACCATCTCCTGAAGTTCACTCAGACTCACATCCATTGAGTCCGTGATGCCATCCAGCCATCTCATCCTCTGTCATCCCCTTCTCCTCCTGCCCCCAATCCCTCCCAGCATCAGAGTCTTTTCCAAAGAGTCAACTCTTCTCATGAGGTGGCCAAAGAACTGGAGTTTCAGCTTTAGCATCATTCCTTCCAAAGAAATCCCAGGGCTGGTCTCCTTCAGAATGGACTGGTTGGGTCTCCTTGCAGTCCAAGGGACTCTCAAGAGTCTTCTCCAACACCACAGTTCAAAAGCACCAATTCTTCGGTGCTCAGCCTTCTTCACAGTCCAACTCTCACATCCATACATGACCACAGGAAAAACCATAGCCTTGACTAGACGGACCTTAGTTGGCAAAGTAATGTCTCTGCTTTTGAATATACTATCTAGGTTGGTCATAACTTTTCTTCCAAGGAGTAAGCGTCTTTTAATTTCATGGCTGCAGTCACCATCTTCAGTGATTTTGGAGCCCAGAAAAATAAAGTCTGACACTGTTTCCATTGTTTCCCCATCTATTTCCCATGAAGTGATGGGACCGGATGCCATGATCTTCGATTTCTGAATGTTGAGCTTTAAGCCAACTTTTTCTCTCTCCTCTTTCACTTTCATCAAGAGGCTTTTTAGCTCCTCTTCACTTTCTGCCCTAAGGTTAAATGCTCTGAAGACAATGGCCTGAAACAGTGAGACAGAGGGGCATTGGTTAGCAAGCTGAGGGAAGTTCTCTGAGGGCTGGCTTTTGAGTTGAGACTTGTTTGCCAAGAAGCGACCAGCCAGGCAAAACTGAAAGAGAAACAAGTTCCCCGAAGAAGATACTGCAAATGCAAAGGTCACAAAACACAGAGAGCTTGACATGTTGAGGAACAGGGCAACGTGGCAGGAGGATAGCGAGTTAAGAGAGGGAAGCACATGATGAAACCAGAGACACTGGCAGAGGCATGAGTTGTAAGGTTCATCAGTGCAACAGGAAGCCATTTGCTGTTGTTCAGTAGCTAAGTCATGTCTGACTCTGCAATCCCCTGCACTGCAGCACGCTTGTCCTTCACTGTATTCACTGTCCTTCACTGTCTCCCGGAGCTTGCTCAAACCAGTCCATTGATTCAGTGATGCCATCCAACCATCTCATCCTCTGCCATCCCCTTCTCCTCCTGCCCTCAATCTTTCCCAGCATCATAGTTTTTCCAAAGCGTTGACTCTTTGCATCATGTGGCCAACGTATTGCAGCTTCAGCCTCAGTCCTTCCAATGAATATTCAGGGTTGATTTCTTTTAGGATTGACTGATTTGATCTCTTTGCAGCTCAAGGGACTCTTGCAAGTCTTCTTCAGCACCACAGTTTGAAAACATTAATTCTATGGTGTTGAGCCTTCTTTATGGTCCAAGTCTCACATCCGTACATGACTACTGGGAGAACCATATCTTTGACTATATGAACCTTTGTTGGCAAAGTAATGTCTCTGCTCTATGATATGCTGTCTAGGTTTGTCATAGCTTTTCCTCCAAGGAGCAAGTGTCTCTTAATTTTATGACTTCAGTCACTGTCTGCAGTGATTTTGGAACCCAAGAAAATAAAATCTGTCACTGTTCCACTTCTTACCATCTATTTGCCATTAAGTGATGAGGCTGGATGTCATGATCTTAGTTTCTTGAATGTTGAATTTTAAGCCAGCTTTCCCACTCTCCTCTTTCTTTCACCTTTATCAAGAGGCTCTTTAGTTCCTCTTCACTTTCTGACATTACGGTGGCATCATCTGCATATCTCATATTATTGATATTTCTCCCAGAAATTTTGATTCCAACTCGAGCTTCCTTGAGCAGGATGTAATTTGCGTATAAATTCAATAAGCAGGGTGACAATATAAAGCCATGATGTACTCCTTTCCAAATTTTGAACCAGTCCATTGTTCCATGTCAAGTTTTTATTGGTTCTTCTTGAACTGCGTACAGATTTCTCAGATGATAGATAAGGTGATCTATTATTCCCATCTAGGAATTTGCCACAGTTTGGAAAAAAACACAGTCAAAGGCTTTAGTGTAATCAATGAAGCAGAAGCACATGTTTTTCTGGAATTCTCTTGCTTTTTTGATGATCAAATGGACATTGCCAATTTGATCTCTGGTTCCTCTGCCCTTTCTAAATCCAGCTTGTACATCTGGAATTTCTCGGTTCATGTACTATTGAAACCTAGCTTGAAGCATTTTGAGCATTACCTTGCTAGCATGTGAAACGAGTGCAATTGTGTGGCAGTTTGAAAGTTCTTTGGCATTGCCCTTCTGTGAGATTGGAATGAAAACTGACCTTTTCCAGTCCTCTGACCACTATTGACTTTTCCAAATTTGTTGGCATATTGAGTACAGCACTTTAACAGCATCATCTTTTAGGATTTGAAATAGCTCAGTTGGAATTCCATCACCTCCACTAGCTTTGTTCATAGTATTTCTTTCTAAGGCCCACTTGATTTCATACTCCAGGATGTCTGACTCTAGGTGAGTGATCCCAACATCATGATTATTCAAGTCATTAAGACCTTTTTTGTATAGTTCTTCAGTGTATTCCTGCCACCTCTTCTTAATATCTTCTTATATTATGTCCATACTGTTTCTGTCCTTCATTTTGCCCATCTTTGCTTGAAATGTTCCCTTAATATCTCTAGTTTTCTTGAAGAGATCTCTAGTCATTTCCATTACATTGTTTTTCTCTATTTCTTTGCAGTATTTTCTTAAGAAGGCTTTCTTATCTCTCCTTGCTGTTCTCTGGAACTCTGCATTCAGTTGGGTATATCTTTCCCTTTCTCTTTTGCCTTTTACTTCTCTTCTTTTCTCAGCTATTTGTAAGGCCTTCTTAGGGAACCACTTTGCCATTTTGCATTTCTTTTTCTTCACAATGGTTTTGATCAATACCCCCTGTACAGTTTTACAAACTTCCATCCATAGTTCTCTGTAACTCTACCAGATCTAATCCCTTGCATCTCTATGTCACTTCCACTGCATAATCATCAGGGATTTGATTTAGGTCATACCTGATGGCCTAGTTTTCATTATTTTATTCAATTTAAGTCTGAATTTTGCAATAAAGAACTAATGATCCGACCATAGTCAGCTCCAGGTCTTGCTTTTGCTGACTATATATAGCTTCTCCATTTTTGGCTGCAAAAAACAAAATCAGTCTGATTTTGGGATTGACCATCTGGTGATATTCATGTGTAGAGTCATCCCTTGTGTTGTTGGAAGAGGGTGTTTGCTATGACCAGTGTGTTCTTTTGGCAAACCTTTGTTAACCTTTGCTTCATTTTTTACTACAAGGCCAAACTTGCCTGTTAGTTCAAGTATCTCTTGACTTCCTACCTTTGCATTCAAGTCCACTATGATGAAAAGAACATCTTTTTGGTGTTAATTCTATAAGGCCTTGTAGGTCTTCATAGAACCATTCAACTTCAGCATTTTCAGCATTAGTGGTTGGAGCATAGACTTGGATTACTGTGATATTGAATGATTTGCCTTAGAAACAAGCTGAGATCATTCTTTTGAGTAGATATTATGATCATCTGAATTAAATTCTCCCATTCCCTTCCATTTTAGTTCACTCATTCCTAAAGTATCAACATTCACTATTGCTGTCTCCTGTTTGACCATTTCTAATTCATGTTGGTTCATAGACTTAACATTCCAGGTTCCAATGCAATGTTGCTCTTAACAGCATCAGATTTTACTTTCACCACCAGGCACATCCACCACTGGGAGCTGTTTCTGCTTTGGCTCAGCCTGTTCATTCCTTCACGTGCTATTTCTCTGCTCTTCTCCAGTGGCATAGTGGACATCTACTGACGTGGGGGGGAGTTCATCTTTCAGTGTCGTGTCTTTTTGCCTCTTCATACTATTCATGGGGTTCTCAAGGCAAGAATGCTGAAGTGGTTTGCCATTCCCTTCTCCAGTGGACCACATGTTGGCCAGGGCTCTCCACCATGATCTGTCCAACTTCAGTGATCCTACATGGCATGGCTCATAGTTTCCTTATGTTGCACAAAGCTGTGATCCATGTGATCATTTGTGTTATTTTTCTTGATTGTGGTTTTCATTCTGTATGCCCTCTGAGGTTATAATTATTCTGATTATTTTGTGTGGAGTTAACTAGTTAATCATTAACTAGTTATTCACCTAGTTAATCATTAACTAGTTATTCACCTAGTTAATCATTAACTAGTTATTCACCTAGTTAATAATTAGGCGAATTATAATGGAAGAAGAGGGACTAATAGTGAGGCTCCTGCAGTAGTTCGGATAAGTTCAGGTAGGAGCTGATGGTGGCTCGACTAAGACCGCAGTGGTCGAAGAGGCATAGGTGGTATCTAGACGCAGTGGAGATGAAGAGAGGAAGCATTCAGGAAGTATTTTGGTGATAGCACACCCATAAGACATCATAAACGGAAGCAGCCATCAAGAAAGGGCTACACCTGGAAATTGGCTCTGATTTTAATCCACCTGAAATAGGCATCAGGGGCCCAGAACTGGGGAGAACTCTTTCTTGATCAGTAGGCATCGTCAGTTCTCTAGTTTCTGCCTTGGAGTTGTGCCGTGTGGACTCTCTTTAGTGAGAGATCATCATTCAGAATCCATTAGGGTGATGTCTAGGAGCTGTCAAGACTGTTTACCTCCCCTGCCATCAGGGAATCTGTGTATTCACAGAACACTGAAGGGCATTCACTCATGTTGAGTGGATGGGAATTTGATAGGTAGATATGTCCCTAAGCAGAGGGAACAGGTGGAACAGAATGTAAGGTCAGGAACGTAGAGGGAGGATGCAGTGCAAGTATAGAAAGAGATAAAGGCTAGAAACAGTGCTTTTATGAGGGCTGTTGAATCCTTGTGTGCTTTATTCTTAATAGAGAATCTGCAAAGGATTTCAGAAAGGCAGAAAGGACCATGAATTGTTAAAGCTGAAAGGAACCCGGCAATTACAGATCCCACCTGCCTAACGTTGCAAACTCTCCTATATCCCTTATAAAGAAATCACCCCAGCATCACTGTGCATTACTGATGGCTGAGCCTACAGATTTCAACATATCAGCCCCCAGTCTTTGCAGGAGTCTTTTGCTGAGGATAAATCAACAGATAGTTTGGAATGCTTACTATGTGCCAAGTTCTCTGGAGGAATTATATATGATGAAGACCAGTTACATGGTCTCAATTCATTCACACCTCTAATCTCAAACTTATCTAGCATAAAAATGTAATTCCTTGCCATACCAAATTAGATTCTCTATTCTATCTTCTCCACAAGCTTTGATATGGGAGTGCCCCCGATCAAATCTTCAGGCTCTTCAAATTGAACACCATATTGCACAGATGAGCAGAGAGACCCAGATCTTAAACTCTACAAAGTGAACATGTCCAGAAAAGAAGCAACCTTTTTGAAATTGAGACATTTAAAAGCTCTTTGCCTGAACTTTCTGAACATTGAGTGCATTTTTTAGCAAGAGTGTTGGTTAAAATACTGGTTTAGTTATTTAGCAGAGAATAGCAAAAAAAAGAAAAAAAATTAAAATTTATTTCTCTAATGTAAGAACCTGAGCTGGTAATTAGTCAGGTTCCCATACCTGAAGTTCTATACAGTTGCTTTGTCATTCACTAGTGCTGGCCTTATTTACATGGGCAGGGATGGCTCACCACGGCCGTGTCCCCAGTCCAACTAGTGAGAAGGAGGAAGAGAGAAATGACAAGCAACCAGAAATACCACACCTCACTTCCATTCATATCTCATTGGCCAGAAATTAATCCAAGACCACTCTCAGTGTGAAGGTGGCTGGGCAACTATGTGTTGGCTAATATTCTGAGGAGATGGTACTAAAAGGCACCAGAGGAGAATGGACCTTGGAGGCCAACAGGAACCTCTGTGTCATGAGAATCTGTGATCTGCCCCTGGAATGCTTAAGTATTATTAATATCACATTGACCACAAACTAGGCAACCTATCAAAGAACTATTTCACTCAAGTTTGGTTCTCAAAATTTAAGATATAGATGGATCGTCCTCAGAATTATTAAAGGTAAACATTTTAAGCTCAAGTTCTAGAAGGATGGGGATCTAAGTTTTTAAGGCCACCACATGTGACGCTTATGCAGTTTTTACAATATGAAACGGGTGACCACTACTATGAGCTGCCTCGTATACAATTTTGGAATGGTTTATAAGTCTTGCATAATTAAATCTTACCACTTGTATCACCTACATTTGAACTTGGGTTTAGACCAACTTTATAATCAGGTGTGGATGACCTAAACTGAAAGAACTTAGATTTCCGTATCACTGTTGAGATTATATTAATCAAACTTTCTTACCCAAGATTCAGAATTCCTTGAATATAGCAAGATAATTCCATCTTAAAACCATGAGTAATTTACAGTCATGATGTTGCAATAAACACAGTGATAAGAAACTATCATTTTATATGATTTTACAACACTGACATGGGTCTTATCCCATTCGATCTTCTCAACAAACAAAATTTTACAGAGAAAGTATTTGAGAGGCAGGATTACCTTGGTCTTAGGCCCCAAACCCTGATCCTCTTCCTCTCAGTCCGGGTGTTCTTCCTTTATGCTGCAGTGCATCTCTTTGCTTTCCATCCTAAATTGAGATCAAAATAGAAACAGTTCAAAATAGAACAGGAGCAGCGAGCAGAATAAAAAGTAGACAAGCGCATTATAGAAAGCATAAGATAGCAATATAGATGGACCTCAAAAACTTTATGCTAAATGAAAGAAGCCAGGCATGAAAGACCTCATATTGCATGATTCCATTTATATGAAATGTCTAGGAAAGGCAAACCTATAGAGACAGAAATAGATTAGTGGTTGCCTAGGGCAGAGACTAGGAAGAGAGATTAACTATAAACAGGCATGAGGGCTCTTACTGGTGAGAATACATTCTAAAACTGGATTATGGTGCTGGTTACACAATTCAGTAAATTTACTAATAATCACTGAATTATAAACATAAAATGCATGAATTTTGTGGCATGTGAATTATAACTAAAGTCTGTTTTTAAAGAACATGAAGTGGTAACATTAGCTATCAGTTTCATTTTTGACTCTGCAACTTCAAACTTGGATTAAGTTTAGAAAGTAATACCACATCCCTAAGACCTTGGATTCTCATCTCTTACGTGGGGATGAAAATAATGTATGTTTCATATGGCATCTAACTTCTTAGCATATTGGAAGAGCAAATAATGCTAAACTTCATCAGAATTCAGGCTAAAAGCTTAAAATCACACACAAGTTATAATTATTCACAATTAATGCTTCTGACTAGGAATAAAATTGTCAATAAAAGATCATTAAATGACACTTAAAATCACTAAAGACCATATGTGAGGGTTCATGATGTGATTCAGTGACTTCAAGTTTAGTGCTCTACCCTCTATCTCATATCCACATACCAATATATGAGTTTGTACATTCCGTATACATACATATTTATCTCCCAGGTTATATTCCATGTTTGTTCCACACACGAACACACACACATGCACACACAGACATTCCCTTCAAATTCAACACGAATTTGATCCCAGAGACTTTGATCATTTGAGTGTGACATTGAAGCAGCCGATGAAATATATGTGGTCTCATGAGACCTTCTGGTTCTTAAATTCTGCAAAACAAGAATAAGTTTGGAGGGCGTCTGTCCAGTTGTACTGGCATTAGATTTGTGAGTACCACCTAACATTCCCCTTTACTTCAGTCCTGAAATATACAAACTGATCTCCTGTGAAAATATACATTTGAAGAATTAACTTCTGTTTTGCCTTAAGATTAAGGTTTAATCATGAAGTAATGGCTCATGCTAGACTGCGTGTCTGAGTGACACCCTTTGGAGTTCACTTCAGAGCATTATAGCAACAACCATCACCAAGATGACAGCTCTGATTACTAAACACTATTTCCATTGGGCCAATGTGCCAGGCCTCCCCTTTCCCTAGAATTGCTTTCTGACAAAAGACAATCTAAATTATTTTAAGGTATTCATTTTATCATCTTCTTCCTTCCTCATATGATTCTTCAGCATTTAGCTTTAACACATGAAGTTCCTCTGATAAAGCCTTTTAATGTCAACTTGTCAAAAACTAATTACATTTTCTTTTAGGTAGAAAACATGCGATGGCAGATTTTTCTGAAAATTATTATTTAAGTCAACACCACTTTTCTACCCAGCATTCTGGAAAGTCTGCTGTGTACATGCTCAACCTTGTTCAGTTCTGGGATGTAACTGCAGAACAGATAATGCAGGACTCTAATGGGGAAACACTGCACTTCCCTCCTGTGTTGTGGGCATTTGCTGCACTGTTTAAGTATAATTTAATGTTAAATAACCATCCTATAACAGGAAATAAGATACATGTAAAATGTCACCTTTGGAAAAAAAAACTATTATAGTTATGACATGCAATTTGCATCAACCTCTTCTGAGATAATCAAAGAAAGATAACAGAATACACTAGCAAAAAATGGGCTAGCAAGGAGGGAAAAAAGCAGAGTCTTTGTATTTCCAATGGTTCCATATTTCCTTGGCACATCACAGCCAGTCTTTTTCTGAGTCCACTGAACAAGCATTTGTCATAAGCTTTATTGTACCATGAAGTTATGATTAATATTATAGCTCAAGTACAGCGGGTTGAAAGACCACATTCATTTTCAAAGTCACGTCGCATTGATTAGAATTCACTGCAGGTTATTCAAATAACGATCCTCTCTTTCCCCAGGAGAATCTCTGTCTGATTTTTCTTTATCCTCATTAAAGATCCCAGGTGCAGACAAAGCTTTACGTATTTCTAATTTGCATTATCCTTGGGAAGGAGGTAATTCACATGCCTTCAGTATATAGCACTTGTTTTTGTAGTTTGCTCTTTCCTATCATCTATTTAAATAAATCAAGAAATTTAGCCTTTATAAACCCTCAGACAATAGAAAATGCCAAATTTTATTATCTTTAGTAATGAATCCATGGATCCCAAGCCCTCCATGATAATTCAGATAAAGTGAGGCATTTTTATTCTGTTCTTGGCTGTACTTGGTTTTAAAAGACAAAGGTATTTTTCTTTCCTAAGGAAAAAAGATTTATTTTAGGAATAAAGAGCAACGCAGAGCATTTTCCACCTCACCAGAACTGAAAATTAAAGGTTCGTCATACAATAAATGTAGTACTCATAATCGTCAACAAAACTTGAAATGTTATTTGGCTAATTAGATAAATTTCCATGCCAGGACTGATCAATTATTGCTTGTGTTGAGATAATTTATTAGCTATTCTTCCCAATTTAGCATTTTCATAGAATCACATATGGATTTCATTGGCATAAGGTGTGGGCCTCAAAATTATGACAAAGAATTCTGCCTTGGACTGTTTTTACCTTTAGATTTTGTGTAATGAGTTTAGCCTGAAGCAGACTGACAGCATTGTTGACATTTCATGGAGTTTGCATTTCTCCAGAGAGGAGAAATTTCACCTAATTAAATAATGTTAGAATGTCTTAGAAACTACAAAGGCAACATGATACCACACAACAGTCACAACTTATTTGTTAGGACCACTGGTATATTTCTGAGATCTTTAGAAAAATTGAAGTCTGTATAACAAATCTTTAAACTGACTCAGAGGCTTAAGCTGATGTGACTGACATAATTGGAAAGGTAGGAGAAGAAAAACTGGGAAATAATTTTCATAAAAACTATCATTTTTTTCAGAGTGGAGGTAAGGAGTGAATATGATTGTTTCCATGGTGGGACAGCAGCTTAATAGTGCTGAAAGGAGTGTATGGGTATGTGTGTGTATTTCACAGTGAAACGTGTGTTATTTTCAGAATGGAATTCCAACTTTTAAGGCAATAAATCTACATTAACCATATATTTAGGTATTAATTAAAATTCATCGCTGGCTTCTTCATTCATTTCTCAGAGACAATATGATTTTCCACGATCTGTGAACCTGCTCTTGGTTAGCTTTTGCATGTATAGCTAATACAGAAGAAAAGTAAACATTTTATTGGCATTCATTTTCATTTGTTTCTGCTAGAAGGATATGTAATGAGGCCCAGAATCTCAATAACTCTGACTAAAATGAAATGGAGTATGCACTTGAAAAAAAAAAAAATCAACACTTTCAGTTCAGTAAGGTACTATTTAACATAGAGTGAAATTTTAATGAAAAATAACTGAAAGTTTTCAGTTGAACTTGACAGAGCAATACTGTAGGCTCAATATAAATAGGAGTCAATGACAGAAAAGTAAGACAGAAATGTTACCATGTCCACTTTGAGAAATATGCAAAGTCATTCTGATTGGTGGTAAAGAACCCACTTGCCAAAGCAGGAGACGTGAGAGACACTGGATCAATCTCTGGGTTGGGAAGATCCCCTGGAGGAGGGCACAGCAACACACTCCAGTATTCTTGCCTGGAGAATCCCATGGGCTGAGGAGCCCGGTAGACTATACTCCATAGGATCACAAAGAGTCTGACATGACTGAAGCTACTTAGCATGCACATAAGGTTATAATATAGCTATAGACATTCTGGAGCCATGTTAAAAATGATGATAAAGCAATGTATGGACCTACTCTCCAATAAGTAAAATCTTTAAAAGAGCATTTCATAATTAAGTAAACACCTACTGTGTGTGTACATGTGTGATATGTATGCATGTGCCC
This sequence comes from Budorcas taxicolor, assembly GCF_023091745.1. Taxonomy (NCBI): domain Eukaryota; kingdom Metazoa; phylum Chordata; class Mammalia; order Artiodactyla; family Bovidae; genus Budorcas; species Budorcas taxicolor. The sequence goes on from NC_068923.1 coordinate 84,952,504, forward strand.
ACATGTTCACATCTGGGGTTTGTGTTTGTGTGTGCATGTATGTGTTCAATCTGAATATCTCAGAGAGGAAGGCATGGAGAACCCATTGAGATTTATTTCTCCTTTAAGCCTCAGGGAACCTTTGAAATTTCATTGACATTAATTAAGCCCACCCCAGGATCATGGGCTTGGTGGGCTTGGTGGACATTTGTTTTAAAAAGCAAGCTTTCTTGCCAGAGGAGTTTTTTTCCCAAGCTCTCATTTTATTGTGGTTTGCAGCAGGGGATCTTGTTTCAAGGGATATGATCAAAGTAAAGGATATTTCTTCTGGGACATATTTTACATAGATTAAATCTCATTATGCAATTTACTCTTTAGTCGATATTCTTTTTTATAAGCTCCTATTGTAAGAACAAATTTAACATAGAAAAGTGTGCATTTATTACATCAGATATATTAAACTCCAATGCATGTAAGGTGCAGTAGAGTCAAACACTTTTTGTTTTTCTTATCAACAGTGAATTTCAGCTTACAGAATTCTAGTGTAATCTTAAAGGAGGTGGCAGTATGTATATGACTGTGAACTTAAGTTTTCTACAGCTTTTGCATAACTTCATTTTTAAATATTAAACAATTCCTTTAAGGGACATATTGCTATCTTTTGGGTTTTCTTCCTTGTTTTTAAACTATTTCCTCCATACCTTTTCATTTTAAAGGTAGGTAAGTTACTTTGGTTATATTAAGAAGTACACCATATTAGTGATCATAAGAAGTTATGTTTTCTCACTGAACACTAGAATGTGGAAATATGAAATAGTGCCCAAAATATCTTACACTAGAGAATAAACATTGAAAATAGGCATTGGTTAAATCCTTAGAGCTAATTCAAGCTTGCACCAAAATTTACAGTTCGAAAGAATGATCACCCAATAGCAAACTCTTTCATGTCAAATATTATTGCCCTAAATTTAATATCTTAAGAAACTAAAAAGGACAATGAGAATACCAAATCTACTTTTCTACAGTCTCAAAATTGGGAAAAACTTCACAAAATATAATATGAGATTGAGCAGCCCCTGCCCAGAATGCTGATATTTAGACAAAATAAAAAATTAGTTTTTCCATTACCTCCTGTGAAAACTACAATATGTTTACTTTAGACAGCACACACACATTTCAGAATATGTTAAAAATGCATGCTGGGTATACAAGTGAAAAGAATGATGTATTTTCAGTAGTTTTGTTGTTATTTGATTGCCAAAGTAAATTATATATTTTCAAATCCAATCCCATGTCTACGTTTCTGTGATTTCATCAGCCTTGCAATTAAAACATCAAGAGTAAGCTGAGGAACTGATTTTTCAGTTGGACAAAAGGATATGATGCCCAGGGTTCAGGTTAAACTGTCCTGCTTGTTCTGGTAATTTTCATCACCATTCGATCTCTGTAGGCACGGTTTGCTTCAGTGAATGAGAGTCCTTTCCTGTTTTAGTTCTCAGGCTCTCTACTGTGCATTTAGTGAAGAACAATTTATAAGGCTATTTTCAGCTGTTCTGCAGTATCTAAGGAGGTCCTCTCACATCCTGTATGTGCGCTGGGAGCTTAACTCTCACGCCTATGAGAGAGCCGTCTAAGGAACCAAGATGGCGGCCAGTTGATGGACCTATTTTTTCCCTGATCAGTGAAAGTCTAATTCCTTTTATAAGTGGTTAACTCTTCTTTAGAACTAGAAACATAATTAAACCAGAAGCAGTCTGTTATGATTAGAGATGAGAAGCTTGGCCCAGTTAAGGCATCACAAAGAAACTGAGTTCATGTCAGGTTTTTGCACAAAATGAAGTTTTCCTTTTCTGATCATATTATGTAAAATGTATTTCCTGTTACTTTTGAAAAGTGAGACTATTTGTATAACCATTCAAAAAGTATTTTTATGCAATATGTCTTCACAAATACATACTCTGTGTTTTGGGGATTTCTGACACTGAGCATTCCACTGAGTCTGTTTTCAGAATCTTTCTCATCCCTCTCAGTGGTTTAACATCTTTCAGTTCAGTTCAGTTCAGTCACTCAGTCATGTCTGACTCTCTGCGACCCCATAAATCGCAGCACGCCAGGCCTCCCTGTCCATCACCATCTCCCGGAGTTCACTCAAACTCATGTCCATCAAGTCAGTGATGCCATCCAGCCATCTCATCCTCTGTCGTCCCCTTCTCCTCCTGCCCCCAGTCCCTCCCAGCATCAGAGTCTTTCCAATGAGTCAACTCTTTGCATCAGGTGGCCAAAGTACTGGAGTTTCAGCTTCAGCATCATTCCTTCCAAAGAACACCCAGGGCTGATCTCCTTTAGGATGGACTGGTTGGATCTCCTTGCAGTCCAAGGGACTCTCAAGAGTCTTCTCCACCACCACATTTCAAAAGCATCAATTCTTTGGCGCTCAGCTTTCTTCACAGTCCAACTCTCAAATCCATACATGACCACAGGAAAAACCATAGCCTTGACTAGACCGTTTTTGGCAAAGAAATGTCTCTGCTTTTTAATATGCTTTCTAGGTTGGTCATAACTTTCCTTCCAAGGAGTAAGCATCTTTTAATTTCATGGCTGCAGTCACCATCTGCAGTGATTTAGGAGCCCCAAAAAAATAAAGTCTGACACTGTTTCCGCTGTTTCCCCATCTATTTATGGTGGCCTTAATAGTCTTTGGATCCTTATTTAGTTTACTTGTGAATAAATATTGCTCTAAACAACTTCCCCATAGCTTGACAATATATGCACTACCTACCTTAGATAATAAAATTTGTAAAAATCTATAGCATTTATTAGGTTCTAATTCTTTATGGCTATAATAATTCCAGTTGAATTTCCACTATTTAATTAGATTTTACAGCTTTTATAGGCTAGCATAGGAGATTTTTTTTTCTCTTGATGTAAGTTAATCTTAGCTAACCTTAAATAAAATGAATATAATTTTCAAATTTGTGAAAATGTTTAGAAGAATGTGCCTTTGTCTATTTCTTTGTGAAACACCCTTTTTCAAAGCCACTCACTTAGCTATTCTCCCCTAGATAGCTATGTTGAATAGCTATTTCAATATTTATATCTTACTATCTCCTTGTGCGTTAATCAAAGTAATGGTGCAAGCAAAGATAATCTGAGCAAAAACAAAATTAGCATCACGTGAATTTTGGCCAAATATAAAGAGTGCCATATTTGCTGTTAACCTGTCGAAGGTACAGTTGGTGACATCAGCTTGAACTGCAGAGTAGAATAACGTTCTCTCTACTGACAACAATGCTCCCTTCTGTAGCTCTGAGAGCTTAGTATCTCTATATGTTATTTCCAAAATGAATGAATGAGACACGCTCTAATCAAATGCTCCTTTTTTACTGCAGCAGACAATGAGATCTACCATCAGTGCTTTCTAGGACCCAGAGACAACAGAGCTACCCAGAGACAACATCAGCCTGGCAGGTTTGGTTAGCATTCCAGGGATTCCTCTGCAAAACACTAGTGAGAAAGTAGTTGCACATGGGAATCTCGAATTTTTCTATGAAAATGCGTTTGTAAGCCCCACATCTAGCAGCGTTTGTTTAATAATCAGGAGGGAGAAGGAGTGCTTATATGTGTGTATGTGTGTATAGCCTACTATCTAAGGTAGTTTGTAAAATACGATACTGCAAGAAATGTGTCTCTTTCAATGCATCCAGACTTAAGAGTACAACAGTTTTCTCTGTTTATGTGAGGGGTTCTATTTTAATTTAAAGATAATCTTGTCTAGGCCATTAGGAGAAAAACAAATAGGAGAGAGTCTGGTCAAGCAGCTTGAGAACTAGGTTTAACCTGACATCCAGCTGGGCAACATCGAGCAATCTCTGATGGAAAAATAAACTAAGGTCACCATACCAGATACCCCATAAGGTTTATTTCAGCTATAAAACTGTGCCTTCTTCATACCTGCAACCATACTTAAGGAACTTTTAGTCAAATACCTTTCTGACTTTAATAGGCTGAACCATTTTCTTATTTTACCATTTAGGTTGTAGAGACTCTCAATTGCTAGATCTTACTTCAGATGAGGCCTCTTGAAACTTGACTCCAATCTCCAGACCTGGGACTATTGAAGGCATCATAAGGGAACTAGTCTTTGAGAGAATCCTTTGGGCCTTCACTCTTTGAAGTGTTCTCTATATTTAGCTCATTCACCTTCATAACTACCCTGTGATTTATATGTTGTGAATAGTCCCATTTTGAAGATGAGCAAACTGAGGTACTGAAAGCTCAAGTTTTCCTGTCTTGCAAACATGTCAAACTGGAAACTGGCATGCACTCAAACTGGCTTTAAGAAGTGTGTTCACCTTTAGAATCTACCTTTGCTGATGGTAGTTACTTGGTAGTCTGGACACTGTAAGATTCTATTAAAATAAATATATGTATCCTTATGGTTGATTCACATTATTATGTGGCAGAAACCAATACAACATTGTAAAACAATTATTGTCCCATTAAAAATAAATTAGAAAAAAAAATAATTTTTTTAACTTCATTGCCCCATTACCCAAGAAAGAGAGTTATGTACATATCCCAGAGCCCTGGGCTTGACCCTCTTTACCAGTCAGCAACACACCCACAGGCACAGGGATGGCCTGAGGGGCACAAGCCGGGAGCCAGCTTCAGGCTGTGCAACTTTGACTTGGGGGTGCTATCTAGGGCCTCTGGCAGGGCTTCCCAGGTGGCACTAGTGGTTAAAAATCCACCTGCCAATGCAGGAGACAGAAGAGACACGGGTTTGATCCCTAGGTTGGAAAGATCCTCTGGAGAAAGGCATGACAACCTGTTCCAGGATTTTTGCCTGGAGAATCCCATGTACAGAGGAGCCTGGTGGGCTACAGTCAGACACAAGTGAAGGCAACTTAGCACGGCACGACAGGGCCTCTGACAAGAAGCGACTGATTCCTGGGTACTGATTGTGATGACCCCAGCATCTGAGAGCCACAGCTATTCTGTTCAAGTACTGCACAGCTTTTATTTAGCAGCTCAATAACTATCTTTGTTGCATGATCATTTGTTTAGTTTATTAGTTTCAGTTTTGCAGTAATAAAGGTGAGTAAGTATTCCGTAAAAAAAAATGCCATGCTCAAATTCCAAAACCCGCATTTCAGTGTAGTGTATGTTTTCTTTAGACAATGTGAACCTACTACATGCAGACACGTAGCAGGCAGTAGTGGACAAAATACCACAGAGACCCTGTACTCCAGGAGCTCACGCAAAACCACAGTAATAAGGATGATGCTTTACTATCAGGGGCCGAGATGTTACGAACATTGCTGTATTACTTATTGCTCTGTTCTCTTCTGAAAAGTTGTATTTCATTTTAATGACAGAAAATCCTCTGGAGCAAATGTCACAACGTGAAAGTCATTCTGGTTTTTAAATATGCACGACTCTGCTGAGGGAATGAAGCAATGAACTGGAACAGGACTCAGGGATCAGTGATCGTTTGCAGCCCTCTCAGAAGTCCCTCCATCTCCACATTCAGATGCAGCTTGGCAGGCATTTTCTTTTCTCGTTTAACCGTTGCTGCTTTGGAGGATACAAGATACTTAGAGGAAAGTGAGGCTCAGAGAAGTTGAGTTGCCCAGGGTCCCCCAGCTGGTAACTCAGAGAGCTAGGATTCTAATCCAGGTTTTTTGACAGACAATTTCATATTTTTTTTTTCTATATCACAGTTGTTTTTGATTATTCCATCTTCCTTTCCATAAACATTACAAGTGCTTCTTTCCACCTGGTTTCTGGGTAGGAAAACCAAAAGAAACTTCTCAATCTTATTTTTTAACTGTTAAAAATGTCATCCATGTTATTTGCAGAAATATTTTAAAATACAAGTTAAAATGAAAGGAACCACTCATGACATAGCTAAAAAATGAGTGTTAACATTTTGTTATATATCTTTCCAGTCCACCCTTTATTTTATACAACTACATGTGGATGTACCAATGTTAAGTGTTTTTTTGTTTTGTTTTATTTAAAGGCATTTTAAATTATTCTACTGTGAACACAAGTTACTCTTTTACAAGAAAAACTATTCTAAACAATAATTCTAAGCATTTGAAATATCTTCAGAATTAATGAAGAAACTGTATCTCACATAATTTAAACACCAAATGCATTATACAGAGTTTGGTCACTTGTGAGTGTTTGTGTGCATGTGTGTGTGATATGTGATGCGTGATGTGTTTTAATCAATCAATAATATATTGTAAATGTCTTTCCACTTACAAGATGTCTTTCCATCTACAAAGTGTCTTTCCATCATTAAATGGTATTATATATTATTTTAAATTATTGAAGGACATTCAGCTGTACTAATACACCATAATATATTTGCTAATTCCTCACTTCAGACATTTAAGGTGCTTCCAACATTTTTACTGTCTTTAAGGCTTATAGGGTCTAGATGGACAGTGTATATAACTCTTTGCATGCATTCATAATTATTTCTTGAGGTTAAACTCCCAAAAGTAGAATTTCAGAGTGAAAACAGACGTAAAACTCTCAAAATTGAAAAGTGCATAGGCTCTAAAAGTGATTACCTTTAGAAAAATTGGATCATTGTACATCTCACCAGTGGTATATGTATACACATGATTCATTTCCCTCCCACATATTAAATATTATTCTTTATTTGAATCTTTGCCAATGACAGGCAAAAGAGCTGTTTTAAATCAGCATTCATTGATTGATAAGGAAGTTACAATCTTTATTGCATTTATGGATTATTTGTATTCATCTTTTGTTAATTTTCCTGTCTTAAAACTTTTCCAAAATTCTTAAATTTGGAATTTAAGAATTCTCCTTTCTTAAAACTTTTCCAAAATAATTTTTATTTTAAAATGTTCCGTATTGTACGTTTTATATCAGTTCAATGGTCAAATTAGTCAGCAGCTCAGATATGAAACCTAATGACTGAAGATGGGATTTGTAAGGAGGGTGTAGGCAATTAAAGACGACTCCTTTTGAAATGGACATACCTTTGTAGATACTTGATTCTTCTTTGGGTCTAATGCAGAGTATGGACAAATTCAAACATGCGATGAGATGAAGTCTTAGTTGCCATCCTCATGGAGACAGTTTGAGCAAAATAAATGACAATGAGTTGGAGTTTATTATATAATTACCTAGATAGTCCTAGGTAGAAGATACAGATTATTACTTTTACCTACATTTTTCATGAAAAGTTAAATTTACAGTACATACCAACCACTTCCCAGGTTAGGAGTCTAATGTGAATGATTATAACATATCTAAGACTTCTTTGGACACCAAGTACTATGACGCTGAAGTTTGTGACATTATGGAGTAAAGAAAACCGTTAAAGCAAATTTCAACATACAACGTTAGTCTTCAACAGAACCAAGTCTGGGTAGTTCATGAAAAGATCTGTGTAGATTCAATGGTAATATGTGTGACAAGGTTTTTGAGTAAAATGGTTTCTTCATAAATACAAGAAATTACATTTATATTGCATAAATTGGATAATGGGGTTAGAACTATTTGTTATTTTTTAGCTTTCATAGTTTAACAAACAGGAGTGTCATTTACTCCTTGAAATTAAAACACATATACAGTAACTCCCCACACTGCCTTTGATGGGAATCTGGCCTTCTAGTTCATTTAGCATGAAATAACAGATTTGTGTTGATGGTGCTTTTGTTCTTGATAGTGAGAGAACTTGTTACTGAAAAATTAGCTACTCACCCTCAAGCAATCACTAACATTCCAGTTCCTGAATAGAAAAGGGGAGAAGCGAGCAGATGGAAGCAAACAAAAATTGTATTAATAATACATAACAAAGTACTGCTACAAATGATATTTCAGCAGAAGAAAACAATAGGAAAACTGCAGTTTTCATTGGGTCTTAATGTATTTATCAGTCTCTAATGCTTCCATCTTCAAGCAGTTCTCTTTTATTGACACGGCAACACAAATTGCAGAAGTAAATTGAATCACAGACTCAGAATGTAAAAATCGATGAGAAATAATTTTGTAGCACTAAAGTGAATAGTGTAATGCTAGGTATTCATTTAATTAACCATGAGCTTTTCCACATAATGCACAATCATTGCCAGCTTTTCAGCTCATAGTTGTTCCAGGAATAATGGGTTTGGGATTCATCTTTAGAAAAACTGCATTAATATTTGAAAGCGTTTAAATCCATTAGTGGGTCATCTGAACACTGCAGGTCACTTTTACATTGCTAATTGAAACAATAGTAATGGGTTATAATCTACTGTCTAATAATGCCTGGAGTGTTTTACCGCTTTTATATCTGCAGATTCCAGGAAATATGTAAATTTGTTGCTGAACTGTTATAAAAATATGGAAATTTAAGCTGCAGACATCAAAGTATTTTTTCTAAAAAAAAAAAAAGCAACACACACACACACACACACAGAGTATTAATAAACTGAAGAGTTACACTACATTCTGGTGTCAGGATAAATTCCTTACTCTAGACCTTCCCTTCATCTCTCTTCTCCGCTCTGGGCGCAGCATCTGGCACTTACATTTTCCACGTTGTCATTAGGAGAAAGTGAATATCATTAAACCAGTGAGTAAACAATCATGTCATTGTTTCCATATGCAAGCTATACATTGACTCAGACTGCCGGATTCTGGCTGCCTTTTTATTTGCCCTACGTGAATTGATGCAAGCATTTTATTTTTCATGGGGATTTTCATTATATATTAACATTTTCTTGGATGGGGGGAGGACATGTGGCAGCAACTCTAGCATATGAAATGAGAATATGATTTCAGTGTGAAAATATTCACGCATGTAAATATATACATACGTACAAAAGGAAATACGTGAGGGAAAAAGTTATTTTTTGAATCTTCCTTGTAAATTGAATGCCATAAAAATTGAAACTTACCCAGCATTTTCTCTTTTGATTAAACATACATCTCATGCACTTACCTATATCTTTCTATGCTTAATTGCAGACTGACTGTGCAGAAAATCCAGAAAGATAAATTTCTTTATAATAAAGAAAATGCTTTGGCATAGGTAGAAATTTTGTGTGTGTGCAGACAACTTATATAAATGAAATTTGTTTTTTAGAATTTTTATACCAAGACTTAAAGGAAAACAAGAACCTACATCCCTTCACTCTCTATCATTGTCAACATGATCACATTAGGAATATCAGGGAAAGGAGAAGATATAAGAAGCATCATGGATGGCACTGAATTTGATGCTATATCAAGAAAAGCAATGTTTTAGTTTCTGGCTTTCATTATCTTAGTAAATATATTTACATCTGAAGAAGTTGCTATGATTTAGTATCAAAATTCTAATTTCATCTACAGAGCCCTGGTGAGAGAGCTTCCAAACAAGCTAATATGAATTGCATACACAGACTAGTAGAGCCCAAGTATTAATTGTAGCGTATGCAGAAGTAAAAAAATAAAAAGGCAAAACAAAACATTTTAATGACTTTAGTGAGAGTTGTGGATAAGGAAGGGGCCAAACATCCCTTGCTTCCTGAAATAGAAAGACAAAGTTGTTTGAGATGTGCATAAGGAAATTTCAGAAAGGAATCTTGATCTTGTAGAGTCCTCTCTTAAATATTCCCATCATGTTTCCTGTCTTTCTACATGCACTATTAAGCTCCTTTTGAAGTCAGTAAGTATCACTCTATTTGAGTCAGCGGTATAGGACATGGAGAAAGATGAAACAATGACCCCAGAAACCAAATTGTTTATCAAAGAATAACAAACACTGTTAGCCTATAGAGCAATAAATAGCATTTTCCAAAATATTTTTCACTTTCTATCAGCTAAGGGAATTGACAAAAGGATCATGACTTGATGTGCCAAATGAGAACCCTGTTATGATTTAATGGGATGACAAATTGGGCTTTGTGTACCCAGTTACAATGCTCATGAGTTTTATTGTGCCTATAATATGGGCAGGTACTTAAGGGTTAAGAGAAAATCCCACAATAATGTCATATTTAGTCAACCAGGAAATCCTATGTGAAGATCAGAAATTCCTCTCCAGCCCCTGGGAGTTTCTACTGTTTTGCTGTTCTTATTTAGCTGTGTTCTGATGATATTAAGTATGTAGAAACCCAAGAAACCAAATTCTTGCCTTTCTCCTTTAGACAAGTCTTGGTAAATTTTCAGCCACAGCTATAAGTGCTTACATAACTGAACTTAACACAAGTGAATCCCATCGCTTCTCACTTGCCATATCCTATCCTACTGTAATAACGATTCTGTTTTAATTTGGGGATGGTGGGGGCTTTGGAATTCTATTTGCTTCCAGAGTCAGGCACATACCAGTCATGAGTGATGATTTGCTCCAACTTGTCATCAAGAACATGCCACTTTTCCTTTAATTTAGTCACCTTTCCTTTTTAACTAAACCATTGGTGCCCATTTGAAGATGTAAAGGAAGCTCTTTAATGTAAGGGCTCTTCCAGTTCTAGGTTGCTGATCATTTCCTTTTAGTGCATTGAAGGAACATTCATTTGGGAAACCTGATTCCCATAACCTAAGACATCTATTAACGACATGTTGTTCATTGGTTCACTGGCTGTTAGCAAAGGAAATGCCTGACCTTACTGCCATCGGTCAGGGAAGCAAATCTCTCCATCTCAGTGTGTTTTCTTTGCTTTGTCATTCAATGTCTTAGTTGAATACCCTTTTTCTGAGCTAATCAGTTAGACAATATGTTTTCCTGTCCAAAAATGTTCTGATGATGATTCTGTTTGATATGTCAAGGCCAGCACTTTGGCTGAAATGTGAAGTCCCTTCTTTGGCCATTACATTTGAGTTTACTGCTTCATTTATTTATTTTTTATTTGCTCACTTAATTTGCTGTTTCATTTCTTCATTCAGTTGTTCAGTAAAGAGTATTTATTATTTCCTGGTGGCTCAGACAGTAAAGCATTTGCCTGCAATGCGGGAGACCCAGGTTCAATTCCTGGGTCAGGAAGATCCCCTGGAGAAGGAAATGGCAATCCACTCCAGCACTCTTGCTTGGAAAATCCCATGGATGGAGGAGCCTGATAGGCTAGAGTCCATGGGGTCGCAAAGAGTCGGGCACGACTGAGTGACTACACTTTCACTTTCACTTAAAAAAAAAAGACTTAGGAACTTACTGTATTCAGATGCTTATTTATTCTTTATTAAAGTCATCCAAGTTTTTAGTATGAGAATGAATATAGAGCTGAAGACATAAATGTATATATATTCATAGCCCATAAAAATCTCAATTTTGTGAATAAGAGAGTAAGCTGTGTGCATCAGTAAGCTGATCTTATTTTCTGTTTTTTGAGTTTCTAAACTGTTATAAAGATTCTAATGTATCATTCATTTTTACACAGAAGCTCAGAGAGTTCTTTGGAGTTTCTAGTAGGAACAATGGGGCCTACTTGACTGAGGGACAGTTCCTTCACCCACCAGACAAGGCTCTGTCTTCATCAGCAGTTTGTGGCTTTGGGAGATAGGTCCTTTCCAAGCACTATGCCCCTTGTGGTGGTTTTAGTTGCTAAATTGTGTCTTACTCTTGCCACCCCATGGACTGTAGCCAGCCAGGCCCCTCTGTCCATGGAATTCCCCAGACAAGAGCACTGGAGTGGGTTGCCATTTCCTTCTCCAAGGCATCTTCCCGCCCCAGGGATCAAACCTGGGTCTCCTGCATTGCAGGCAGATTCTTCACCAACTGAGCTACCAGGATCTATTCCCCTTGGGCCACCTATAAATAGTAAAATGCCAACTAATATTATCAGATGAAATATTTGTTTTGTGGAAGGACACAATTATTCCTCTCCTGAAGAAGAAAAATGGAAACAACACAAATACATCTTATAATCATTTTTAGTATGATTATTAGTTGATCATTACGAATAATAATTACTAACATTCAATACAAATAATATAATTTGCCAGACACTGTTCCAGATACTCATGTGGACCATATTTTTATCAACTCATTTACAATTAACATCTTTAAAATTGGGATATGTCTGACAACCTCTAGGAAGTCAAAGCTTATTTGGTTATTATAAGTCATATTTTATTAAATAAAGTATTATCTCACTCAAAAATCACAACAATTCTGTGAGTTAAGCACTATATCTATTTTATAAATGCAATTGAGATACAAATGCAATTAAGTAGCTTGCTCAAGTTTACCAGTTATTAGGTTATAAAGCTAGGCAGTGGATTTGAGGTCCTGTGCCCTTAACCTCAGTATTTTATTACTTCTCAAAGAATGACATTTTTTAGCTGGCTCTTTTATTTTTCTTGAATAGTGTTGGGTGCATTTTGTCATCCAGATTTAAAAAATACACCCTTATATCTCTTACTCTATTCCAGGTTAAGATAAAAACTAATGGAAGCCACAAAATTTCTGACTTTGATATCCGCAATAGAAACACTACATGCTGTTTTCTTAGTGTGTTTATTTCTTGTCTTTAAGATCTGAAATTCTGAAGTCTAGCATCAGTGTTGATTTAGTGATATGATACAATCTACTGTTAATACATACTGATTTCACAAATTAGACTCATGTTGTGAGTTTGAATCACAGAACTGAGAGACAACAGGGATGAAGAGAGATACAACTGTGGAAGTAACTGAAGTCTTAAGGTTTATCTCTCTAGAACCTTTAGTAACTTATTTAACCTCAAAATATTTCCATGTCAGTTTTTTTTTTTTCTGGATTTAAATCAGAGAAGATATCAGATGTGATATCTTTATGGGTGGGGAAAGAGAGATGAAAATAAAATTTGCTTCAAAACATAATAATAAAAAATAAATAAACATGTTTCATATTGTCACTTTCACTATCAAAAATCAAAATATCTATGCAAATGGTATCAACAGATGTAATTCTACTAACTCAGCCTCATGTACAATGATATCGTTATTTCTCTTTACTAAAATCACAAGTTTACCATAATTGCTTAGAACACTAACATGACAGTCTCCAGTATACAAGATAGCTTTGTCTAATAATGTAGCTAAAGTTAATGAGTTGGGGTGAATGTTCTCACTAATTTGAATGTTTATATAGAGACCACTTAAGATGTATACACTAAGAAGTACTCTCTGAGCAGAGAGAGACTCGGGTTGCATAATGAGGGCAAAAACAAGTTCAATATGTCATATTTGTTGATTATGAATGATAAGTTGTATCATGTTCATATACGTCTGTATATAGAGTTCAAATGGTATGGATGGATGGATAAAATCTCATTTCAAGAAAAAAGAATTACCATCTTATTTGAACACAATTAGAAGATATAGAGGGAATAATCTGGGCCCTCCTTTGAACTACTGAATTTCCTAAAGAATCACTCTTGCTAAACTTACACATGTTCTTTTATTAATAACAATTGCAAACAGGAGAAATCATGCCTAAGCTGAAAAATATCATTGATGTCAAATAACTCATTTAAAATTGCACTTGCTATTTTTAATTCATGGCACAGAAATACAACTCCATCATCAAGAAAGCACTGGGCATTTTTTTTTTCCCATGCACTTACCTCTTTGCCCAATGTAATCATTCATAAGTGTTTGTGGAAGTATGCAGGGAGAAGAGAACAAGAAATAAGTGAATCATTCTATATCCTTCAGGTGAATAATTTACTTGTTCTGTTTAAATAAACCACACTGAGGAATATCAATTATTTAAGGTTAGTTGTGTACATCTCAGTATGTTATAACCTTGTGTAGCAAATTCTTGGCCCTGTTGCCTTAGTGGTTTCAAAGAGTTTAATGCCCTATTTAGAGTCAGAAGAAGTTTTTTCACTTTTGGATCTAGATTCACAGGCCATTTGGTCTCAACCACAACCTGACAATTAGTTTAAACCTAGATCAAGCTCCTCTTTATCAACAGGTAAGAGTTTAATCACTTGTTTTTATTTTATGTATATTTTGTAGTGCCTTTCCTATTAGAAAGTACATTTTCATGACAGATTCAAAATCACATTTTGAATTTCATTCAAGTGAAATAAAATTTCATGCATAGGAAAAGACATTATTTCCTATGTGCCTAACATTGTATTGGGGCTGTGAATAAACAGCAATACAAAAACAACTCTTACCTTCAAGAAATTTGCCATTTTACTGAGAGGTAGATGAGAAATTCATGTAAAAGTATGATTAACCTTCAGCATCTGAGGTTCTTGCTCAACAAAAATACAGTTAAAATCATAGCAAGTTATGATTTGATGGACTAATTGGCATTCTAAGTCACTGCAGTCATGTCCGACTCTGTGGCCCCATGGACTATAGCCCACCAGAGTCCTATGTCCATAGGATTTTCCAGGCAAGAATACTGGAGTGGTTTGCCCATGCCTTCCTCCAGGACCAACTGGCAATGAATTATAATAAACAAAATAGGAAGTTTGTAGAAGGGTACAGTTATAAGAGCCTCAGAATGAGCTCCATGTTGAAGAATTTCAGTGTTTCCTGACTTTTGCTTTGGACCCACACAGGGGTGTTGCCAGGCAGGGTAGGGAAAGACATGAGCATTCCTCATTTATGGATATAGCTTCCCAGGTGGCACTAGTGGTAAAGAACCCACCTACTAATGCAGGAGACGTAAGTTTGATTCCTGAGTCAGTAAGATCCTCTGGAAGAGGGCATGACCATCCACTCCAGAATTCTTCAATGGAGAATCTCAGGGACGGAGGAGCCTGGTAGGCTAGAGTCTATAGGTTTGCAAAGAGTCAGACACAACTGAAGCAACTTAGCAGCAGCACAGAACTCCTAGAGGCAAGAAGAAGCAAGAAGTAACTGGAGAATAGGAAGGGACTATGGCTCATGTTGGAGAAGGCAATGGCACCACACTCCAACACTCTTGCCTGGAAAACCCCATGGACGGAGGAGCCTGGTGTGCTGCAGTCCATGGGGTTGCGAAGAGTCGGACTTGACTGAGCGACTTCACTTTGACTTTTCACTTTCATGCATTGGAGAAGGAAATGGCAACCCACTCCAGTATTCTTGCCTAGAGAATCCCAGGGATAGCGGAGCCTGGTGGGCTGCCGTCTATGGGGTCGCACAGAGTCGGACACGACTGAAAGGACTTAGCAGCAGTAGCAGTAGCAGCATGGCTTATGTTAAGAAGTGTGGCTGAATGAAGATAGAGCTTTAATGGCTTAGAATTTATTCATTTAAAAAGTATTCACTTGAGTGCCTACTATATGAGACACTGAGCTAAGAATGACAGATGTAACTCTTAAATAAATCAAACACTGTCCTCTAATTGCACGGAACTTGCCATCTTTCCAGGACAGAAGAGACAAAAAAAAAGTATAATATTTGGCTAACATGAGGTTAAAAATGTAACATGAACAGCACTGGAGAGGTACCTTCCTGTAGTTTGTTGGATCAGGAAAGGCTTTTGGTTAAAAACCTAAAACCAGAAGGACACGGGGGAATTCACCAAGCAGAAAGATGGTGAGAGAGGGGAGGTCAGGTCTCCAGCTTAATGCAAAGGTTCAGAAACAGTGAGATGAGAGCTGGTTGAATCACAAACTCTGCAATTGTTTTCAACACGGTGGAGTAATTGGTGATGAAGCTAGAGCAATAAACAGCAATCAGATCACAATAGGCCTCAAAGGCTGTGCTGAGAAATTTGAATTTATACCCTGAGGGCAGAAGGGAGTCATTAAAAATTTTTACACTAAGTGGTCATGTAATCAGTTGAGAGGAGCAAAAGTGGACACAGTGACACAAGAAATGATGGGCCCTGAACCACAGTTAAATCAGCAAAACGTGACATGGTGAGCACTTGGATGTGGGGACTACAGGGAAAAGAGCCTGAATGCTTGTGTAAGTAAAGAAAATGGGGCTTTTTCTGCAGGTGATGGGGAAGGCTCGAAGTCAGTTAAGGGCTTTTGATGGAATAATCAACTAAATAGAACCAGTATTGCAAGAGTATCAGACTTGAGGCGATTGAAGGATGGTTTTGGGGGTAAAGGTAAGAAAACCAGGTAGGAGAGACAAGTAATAGGTCAGTTTTGGAGGAAGGGCAGAGCTAAAAATGAAGATTTTGGAATAGCCCACATTTAGGAAACATAAGGAAGAAGATAATATACTAAATTAAACTGAAACATATCTGACTGATGAAAGGTGTATCAGGAAAGTGCAGAATCCTGTATGTCTAGGGAGGGAAGACTGCTCTGTAGTGGCAGATGTCTCAGAGAAGCCAGCATCTCTGCTGTCACCCAACACAGAGTGTTTACCATGTGGCAGCCATTAGGGCTCGTGTTGTAAGGGAGAGGCCGACAGGTTCAATCAACCATCCCCAACATCCCCATCATGTTACATCCTCACCTGCAAGAGAGCATACAGTTAACCCTGTAGATAAAACTATGCACCAGGTAAGAGCAATTTGAATTTGTTGAGCACTTTGGCCTATGGAGTTTACATACCTTGTCTCATTTTAATCCCCACAGCTCTTCCTAACTTTTAAAGAAAAGAAAACTTGGAGAACTGCAAACATTCAAGATGGTTCAAATGTGGGTGTAGCAGGAATGAGTATGATCCATTGGTTTGTTAAAGAAGGAACATTTGGTTGGCAAAAGGGCAATCCAGATAGATGAAATAATATGTGAGAAGGTGTGAGGGTAAAGATCAATTACAGGTGGGTCCTCCTGGGATTTTTAGGCTGGGTCATATACAAAGGTGGAATATGTATAAAACTGAGATTGGAGAGATGAGCTAGGATGTATACGCTTTACTAAGTAGGAATTTTGCGTTTGACACTATAGGTAATAGGGAACAATGGCTAACAGATTTTAGATTCTTGCCTATGAAAAATTAATTTAGCAGCCCTATGGGTAACAGATAGAAGAAAAGGGAGCACAAAGACAAGCGATTCAGTGGAGTCTTCCTCGGAGAGATGGTAAAACCTGAAATAAGGCCAAAGAAATAGGAAGAAAAACGAAGGAGCAGATTCAAATGATGCCACGAAGTGGAATGTTCAGAACCTTATGACAATACGACATCAGAGCTGAGGGGGCAGATGAGTTCTAGCTTCCTGATTTGGGCAGGGGAGCGCCTGGCGGGGCCACTGTCTGAGAGAGGTCTTCAGACGATCTTTCCCACCCTACCCACACCCCCACAAAACTGCCTTCTGAGCAGAACTACAAGAGAAATAAATCCAAAAAATCACCATAATAGATAGAGAGAATGTTGCGGTATTCCAGATGGGGGAGGAAAAATTCTACAGAACTGTAGGAAAGCAATTTGTAATTCAGAATTTTTCACCATTGGTGAACGAAAAGAAAAGTAGAAAATTTAACCACTCCAAATCATCAAGAAGGTTTGCAGAAAGAGTAGAGAATTAAAACCATTGAAAACCATGAAGAAACGTTTTGAATATTTTTTCAACTCCTTAGGTCACTTAGATGTCAAGAAGTCTCCAAGTTGAAATATACTTAGATTTCACTAAGCTAGATTGCCTCTGGGGGGCCTTATGTGGGTGGACGTAAAAGGCCA
Organism: Budorcas taxicolor; assembly: GCF_023091745.1. Lineage (NCBI taxonomy): Eukaryota > Metazoa > Chordata > Mammalia > Artiodactyla > Bovidae > Budorcas > Budorcas taxicolor. The sequence goes on from NC_068923.1 coordinate 84,970,006, forward strand.
TGCCCAGGGCTCATCCCCAGTCATTGTGGTGACACACTGATGATAGGATGTTAATGTCGCTCTCTCTGAGGGACCAGGCTGTGACAGGGAGGGTCAGGTGCTCTTCTTGGCCTTTATGACACCATGATGCTATGAGAAGGAAGCATAGCCCATGTCTACCTGAAGTTTCAGTACTATTTTCTAAGGTGTCCAGCAATATATCTTCTGCTTTTTTTTTTCCCCCCTAGGAAGAAAAGACCTGTCAGTTTACAGGCCCCACAGCATCGCCTCACTTCAGGAGACTCAGTACATGACCAATGGCACGGTGGATACACACATCTAAAGTGTGAGACTTTCTCCATGTTGGAAGAATTACCTTGACAGACTGTGTCTGTCAGACTGTCTGACAAACTGCAGGGACAGAAGCAGAGACACATTAGGTTCAGAGATTTGATTTGAACCATCACCCTTTGAAACACAAAGCAATGGATGTTTGGAGCAAACTGGACCACACGAACTGCCAACCCTGTGATCTCTAGGGAAATGTATCCCTGTAGAGCAGGGCCCTCCCCGCCCCCCATCCCATTTGGTAACAGTTCTGAACAAGGATCAACTTCAGCTGTGCAACATGCTGGCCAAGATTTCAGAAACTCTGGAACCAATTTATTCCATCTGGAAATTAGTTTCAGCTTTTATTGCTGCAGAGCTGAGTCCAAACCAGACCCAATTTCCAAAAGGAGGTCTCTGCTCCTTTACTGTCAGAATTTTCTCTTTTCTAAAATGCACTCACTTAAAAGATTTAAAATGATAATCAACATCAAAGATCTGTGCCTTTTGTATAGCAACGGCATTTTCCCACATAGTGTGTCTCTCCCAGGTCATTTTTTCAAGAACATGAGGAAATTTTATTGTTGGTTACTATAAAAGGGAGGACTTGAAGAATTTAAACTGTTCCCTGGTAAATGTGTATTTTAGCTAGCTTTTCTCTTATGCCAGGTAGTGACTCAGTTGCTTTCCTAAAACAGCAGCTAAATGGACTGCTTAATCCTTTTGCAAAAAAGAAGGAACAAAATTCTAACAGTAAAGTTTAAATAAAAACATAGGCCCTAAAATCCTTTTTTACAAACATTAAAACTATGCAACATTGAACATTTCAAATAATCTTATACATAAGATTTCTTTGTTCCAGTCCATCTGCTGCTGATTAAACATTTTATATTTCCATTGTGATTAATTGTGCTATTTATATACTTGAAAATGATTTGTTGGGAAAGGTATGGTCTAGTGTAAGTCTTTCATTTCTGAGAATGACAGCCCTTCAAAAAGTAGACCAACACTGTGCACTCAGGAAATCCACCATCTGCTTTCTTAGGCTCACATTAAAAGCTACAAACCTATAGCAAAACAGAATTGAGAGAAAACAGAGTATAAATAATGCTAATGGCATTCATTTGAGATGTTCAAAAATGTATCCATTTTTAATTAAGCCAAAATACTCTTAGTCCCCGAAGAAAATTGTCATGACTTTTTCACCATCTACAATCAGCCTTATACTGACAAATGGCCAGATATTTTCAACCAAGTCTAGGAGGCACTCTTGAATTTATTCTAATCTAGGCTGAGTTTCTCAGGTGTTAAAACAGACCAAGATGGTTTACATGAGGCCTAGGTATAGCTTTCATCCCATAAAGAGAACTGGATTAGGGTTATAGTCAACATAATTGAAGCGAGGGGATGCTGTGGAAAGTGTGCAATAAACCATTTTCCAATGTGTTTGTTGGTGCCAACAGACAGTAAGGACCCAGTGCCAGCAATTTCCCACCATTTGAAACTTAGCTATTGTTTCATTTTTGCATGACCAAACAGGCATCTGAAACCACAGAATAAAACCATCCTTATTCTGCCTAGTCAAACCACTTTTAGTGAAATTTTGTAAACCAAAATGCAATTACTCTGACTAAACTAAACTTCTGTCAACTATCAGACTAGGATTTTTTATAATGACCTTTATTCACTCCCAGAAAGAGGTGTGCATTAAGCAATTGCCTCCCTTTTGTCAAAGAGGGCAGAAGCCACACTTCATGAAGCTTGCTCCTTTCCTAGTGATTCCTCTCATAAGCACACCCACGGCCTTGGGGGATCTGTGCACAGCACAGCGTTTCTTGTACTCCGTGTCTCTGATTATCTTCCTTCTCCTTTTCCTCCATCCCAACTGAAAACTCTTCTATGACTTCTGGCGTCTCTATTAAGTACTGAGCCACATGGAAATGATTAACTTTTGAACTGCAAAACTGAAAACACTCTCAGGCACACGGTGGAAATGAAACATGTCATGTAGCAAAAGGGTTCCCCTGATGGAGTCTGCAGCAAGGAAGAGAAGTCATTGGCTGAGATTGTGGTTTTGTTGTCATTGTAGATCAAAACGATGTGATCATCCTTTCTGATAGCTCTCTTTCCCCCTTGGTAAACAGCCTCTGAGTGAGTTCATTAAATATTTAAACAGCCCTGGTATCTATTAATGTTATCAGACACATGAAATATGTCTGATGGATTTATTCTGCCGTTAAGGAGCCATACCCCAGTGTCCTCCTGGGACAGTGCTCCAGCTGTTTAAACTATAATTCCATCACTGGGAGGAATGGTGAAATCACTGACCTCTTTGAAATGGACTCGTTGCTACTCAGCCTGTAAATTGCAAATGAAACCTTTCTGTAATAATGTTAAAATATGCATGCATAGGAATTAAAGCACTTGGGGTCACTGGCAAAGCCTGGTGTATTTTCCGTACCCTCTAAATAGCAGGTTAAAAGAATCCAGTAAATCAATGCCTGGAGAAGATTAGTGATTAGGAGGTTTATGACTCTTTTTGAGTTCAATGACTCTACCACCAGGTATGGGAGAATCTTAATCAATTCTCTGAAGCTTTTAAGTTTTTTAAATTCCCTTTTTATTTCATCCTGATTCTCAAAGGAGATGAATTGTGTTGATATCATGATCCATACTTATCCTTCATAAAATCAATCTAATATGAAATTATACATAAAGCCCTCAAACTGTGAACTACTTTGTTGTTCTGTTTTTACCTACTTCAAGCTTGTGAGGAATAGCAATTCATGACAAATAAGATAAAGGATGTCTGCCCAAATTCTTCCTGTAAAGGAAAGAAGTGTTTTCATTCACTGGTAGGTTATCCACGTCATCACAAGTATATTTGTTTGCTTTACATCAATTTAACTTGTATGAAAGTCCTTAAATGGTTTAGAAGAAATATTGATAAAGCCAGGTGTTGATATTTCCTAGAGATTGTAGTTTCAAAGACATGGATTAATTATTTTAAGATACTTGCTCTTTCGGAAGCCATCAGAAATGTGGCAGACTCAGAAGATAGAATATGTGCCAATTCTCTAGTACAATCTCCTCTCAGTATCTGCAGGGAATGGATTCCAGGATGCTTGGCTATCCCCAAATCCTAGGATGTTCAAGTCCCTTATGTAAAATGGCCTAGTACAGTCAGCCCTCTATATCCACAGGGTTTTGCGTTCACAGATTCAACCAACTGTGGATATTGTTGGTGGAATTTTCACTCCACGGTCAGTTGAACCCTCAAATGTAAAACCCAAACATACAGAGGTTATATATCCACACATATGTACCCTATACTTCTCAAAAAAAATCTGAATATAAGTGGATCCACACAATTGAAACCTGTGTTATTCAAGGGTTACCTGTCTTGATAAGTGTTGGATATGTACAAGCCTAGATACTAATTAATAATAAGCAGATCAAACTAGTAAAAAAAAAAATCTGGGAGGTATAGTGAATATACAATAAATAACAAAATAAAGATCCCAAAAGATCTGATAAGTAGAACAATGATCTAAATCTAAACAGATGACAGGTGGCAATAAGTGTACAATCAATCCTACATTTGATACTATAGGAAAAATTTTATAGAAATATGGTGTTGGGAAAAGACAAATGAGGTAAATGGAAGAAGAAAATATTTCCTAATCAAATTCTGGGATCAATGAACTCACTCCAGCCTTTGCTCATTCTGGTATCTGTAAAGGAGTTCAGTGCTAACATGTGTGTATGAGGTGGACACTGGTTGCACCAGATCTGTGTTTCTCTGCTTTGCGCTGGAATGGCTTCAGGTTTATTGTGAGACAATGCTATAAAGATCGCTCCTATAACCTATTCATACTCCAACTTAAAAAAAAAAAAGACTTTCCATAAAGGTAAATGTAAACTAATTTTTCATTGGTCCATATAGAAGCTGGTCCGAAACTGATGAGAATAGGCCCTATATAATGCACTGATTACACCACTCTTTGAATACCATTGCAGAGCACTATCCTTTAGGAAGGACAGGGGTGAACTAGAGCATCCGAAAAGTAAACCAGACTGTAAAAGAGCTGAAATGATCTCAAATAAGCAATGACTTCTGCACACAGAGAGTGCTCAGTATGTGAGTCAAACTGAATCAGGAACAGGTACTGGAGATGTAGAAACGGGATCAGATCTGAGCTGTGTGGTAGCAATTACTATTAACTAGGCCAGTTGGTGGGAGAAGGCACTGGCAACCCACTCCATCACTCTTGCCTGGAAAATCCCATGGACGGAAGAGCCTGGAGGGCTGCAGTCCACGGGGTCGTGAAGAGTCGGACTTAACTGAACGACTTCGCTTTCACTTTTCACTTTCATGCATTGGAGAAGGAAATGACAACCCACTCCAGTGTTCTTGCCTGGAGAATCCCAGGGATGGGGGAGCCTGGTGGGCTGCTGTCTATGGGGTCGCACAGAGTTGGACACGACTGAAGCGACTTAGCAGCAGCAGCAGCAGCAGCAGCAGCAGCAGGCTAGTTGGTGAGTGTTATAAAGAAATCATCAGAACATGAAGGGCTTTCTAACAAGTATAACTCTGATAAATAGGCTGCCTTGGGATATACGGAGTTCTCCAATAGTGGAAGTGCAAATTATAAACTATTTGGTTTGGTGTAAGACTCAAGCATGGGTGGAGAGATTGGATGAGATGATCTGCATACCCTCAGATTCAGAACTGACAGCCTTTTAGAGCTCCCAAAGAAAGACTAGAAAATGAATTTTCCGGAATGCATAAATAGAAAGTCTCTAAAAGAGCAATTGACAAGAAGATGCTTCTAGGACAACACTTCTAAAGTAGTAATGCAAATTTCTTCCATGTTAAAAGAAATTTACATGGCAAAAGAATAGTTTCACAAATTCAGTGAACCCAATTTGGTGTCCCCATTAAAGAGCGACACTTCAAGTAACTAAAATGCTATTTGAATTTCACTGGAGCTATTGGCAAAAGATATATTTAGTGGTTATTAACCCAGTACTTATCCTTCCATTGCACAAAATGCCTCTTTTCCTGAAGAATCCCCTGCAGAGAATTCCCGGGCTGGGACAGGGCAGCAACCTTGCAACCTTGCATCTAAACCCCAGGGCATAGCCAATAATGATTTGCAGTTAAAGTAGCTGCAAAGAAAGATGGTAGTCATTTAAAATAATTTCTGCAGTTGGATTTTTTCCTTTTCATTTTTAATCGCTTAAGGGTCAGTTCACCTAGAATTCTGGGTTTAACCCCTTTAAATAATTTTTTATAGTCAAAAGGATCAAGGGTACAAAAGTATAGGCACAAAGCAATGTGAGTACTCCTTCATGGGACATAAGCTTTAGGGAACTAAAGATAGGTTAATTCCATGCCCAATTCATTCCATGGGCCATTTAACGAGAGCCTCTGGAATTGTTCAGCCAATAATGAACTCATAGGATCTAAAGGTAATCACTGCTGCAATTATTAAAATTTACACCAGAATTCTATTACCCTTTCTACAGATAAGTGTCTTGTATTAAGTGGTCTAGAAGGGATGTGTGAACTGGTTCAGTGATACCAGAAATCTCTCTTTATTTGTTCTTGCTTACATTCCTTCTCTTTAGCCCCCACAAATATGAAACCATGCTTCTAGTTAATTCAAAGGAAATATTTATTAGTTTTGATATAGTAATTTATAACTTAACTGTCTACTTTTCTCATGTAATAGTTCATTTAATTTCTACAATCCAGGCCCTTTTCATTGTAAATAATATTAAAAGCTAATTTCTGTTGATTTCATAGCGACCTGCTAAGCACAATTCTAAGCATTTTTTATGTATTATGTCATTTGATACAACAACTCCCATAAGATCAATACTATTATTCTCCCCATTTTATAGATTAAATAAACAAATCATGAAAAGGTTAGGAATCTCACTCCTGGACACATAGCTAGTAAGTGATGAAACCAAGATTCAGTTTGGAGTTCGAATTTGACCCAGCATCCATGCTTTTAATGAGTACCCTACATACCATCTTACCTTGTGGCCTCGACTGTGTATTACATTTTAGTACCAAGGTAATGGAAGGCTTTGAAAAGAAATATGGCTATACATGTCTTTGTTTTAGGTAAAGACAATCCAGTGGTTCTTCTAATAAGGCACGTAATGTAAATACAAAATTCCCCTTTGTTACAAAACCATCATTAACACTTCTGATTAATGTAAAGGTAAACAGTGTGACATTTTCAGTGGGTTAATGAGCTCAGTAATGTTACTGCAGGAAGACAGAAAAAAGCTCAGTTTCTGCCCCAGTTCAGTACAGATGAGAATCCAGACAACAACTGAAGAGTGAGCAAGCACCAAATACAGGTTTAATAATCTTGCCTGGTAATTATAGTAATTAATTTAGAAGTCAACAGATTCTCAGTGTGTGGGTGTAGGCTGGTGGCTCAGACGGTAAAGAAGCTGCTTGCAGTGCAGGAGACCCATGTTTGATCCCTAACTCAGGAAGATCCCCTGGAGAAGGAAATGGCAGCCCACTCCAGTATGCCTGGAAAATTCCATTGACAGAGGAGCCTGGCAGGCTACAGTCCATGGGATGGCAAAGAGTCAGACATGATTGAAGTGACTTGGCACACACACAGATTCTCAAAATGATATCAATGTGATTTTTACCTGAAAGTTTCATGTTTGATGTGAAATGCAGCATATTCCAGCATGATATATATATATATAACCTCAAATACTTATGCAAGGAACCTCAGCACAGAATCCTTTAAAAGATGGTTGATTATCAACCCACAGAAGAGCAAGCTGTATGTATAACCATAAGGAAATTTAAATTTCTCCTTTTCTGCTAATTTCACATTGAAAACAGAAAGTACTTTTTAAAAATATGAGCTATATTCTCTAGAAATTTCAAAATAATTCTTAGTAATTATAAAAAAACTCTCTGGACAGTTCTCAACACAATGGTTCTTATGTTGTGGGGAAATTCAGGAGGAGCTGAATCTCCTTCAGTATTTGTTATTCATTTTAAAAATGAAATGCTATCACTGTAGGCTCAGTAAGTGAGGGTCCTCAAAACTGGGAGAAGTCAAGCACATTTGATTCCAATGATTGCTTTAAATTATTTTTCAAACATTTTTGGGTTTGAGGAAACTCAAAACACATTTTTAAGTTCTCTTTTCCTTTCAAACTCATGGGCTTGGTAAGAGAATGTTAATCCATATGTTTCTAATTCATTTTAACTCATCAAATTGTTGATTTTTAAGATCTATTTGATGTCTAAAAGCTTTTTGATGGTTGTGATTTTTCCCTCTGAAATAACATTTTGTTTTTTATATGTAATCACACATGGGTCTCAAAGATTCATGCTCCATGTACCAAGGGTTTAAGTGGGTACTAACTCATTCAAACCTATTTCAGACATCTGGGGGAATTATGACATATATAAAGCTCAGAGTACTCAGGCCAGTTTTTATTTAAATTACTTTTTTAAGCCAACCTTAGTCATGCTATGTATACATTTTATAAAATCTAAAAATATTTTTAATTATATCTGCTTTCACTGAAGCAGGAAATAAAATCATTGAAACTTGTATTAAAACATGTCATTGGTAGGAGGGCATGTAGATATTGAAGCTGTAAAAGAAAAAAGAACCTTGCCACAACAAAAGTTCATTTCTTCATCCAGACCCACAAAGGAGATAGAACTGTAACTTGTTTGGGAGATGTTTAAGTAAGTCTTCATAATTCACGTTATACAGTTTAGAACAAAGGAATCCAACAGTTTTAAAGATTGAGCTATACAAAGAAGAAATCTCCTACCTTGCTTTTGCTTTTCTTTTCTTGGAGTTGAAATGGAAGGAAATGAATGATAAATGTTGGTCTGCCCACGTGATTAAAATGCTCTGGCCCAAGGCAATGTGTCCCGTCATCAAATACCACTGGATTTAGCACCCCCACTGAAAGAAAAGCTATCAGATGAGGCCTCAATGAGTTATTTTCCATGAATAGAGAGGGGGAGAAGAAAAAAGGATTTCACAGATCTTGTGAAATCCTAGACTGCCCTGAAGCCTAAAGCAGTATGCACATAAAAGCTAGCATCCATCTTCTCATGGTCAGAGAAAATAAATTCTTTTCCTTGCCATGAAACATCACAGAGAACTGATTTTCATGCACGAATGTCTGCCCAGTATACAAATCTGCAAAGTAAACATTCAGAACTATCCCAATAAATGATCTTAGGTTAATCGGTGGATGCTTGCATTACAGAGGTTCTTACTGTGAATAATGTATATCCTCACATTGGAGCCCCTAAAGGGTTCCTGAAACATGTGGAACTTAACCTCAGGTGTAAAAAGTGCATTCTGGTACACTGGTTAATACCAACAAACAGAAATGAAGGAAATGTTTCCTCTTCTAGCTAATGGGCTTGGCAAAGCTGTCCTTGCCCTCAAAGCACATTTATGCCCATTTCTCTGTATGAGAAAACTCTGGGGAAAAGAAAGATGAGCAGTTCTGTTCAGTTCTGTCAGTCAGTCATGTCTGGTTATTTATGACCCCCTGGACCACAGCACGTCAGGCTTCCCAGTCCATCACCAACTCCCGGAGCTTGCTCAAACTCTTTTCCATCGAGTCGATGCCACCCAACCATCTCATCCTCTGTCGTCCCCTTTTCCTCCCACCTTCAATCTTTCCCAGCCTCAGGGGCTTTTCAAACGAGTCAGTTCTTCGTATCTGGTAGCCAAAGTGTTGGAACCTCAGCCTCAGCATCAGTCCTCCCAATGAATATTCAGGGCTGATTTCCTTTAGAATTGACTGGTTTGATCTCCTTGCAGTCCAAGGCGCTCTCAAGAGTCTTCTCCAACAACACAGTTCAAAAGCATCAATTTTTCAGTGCTCAGCTTTGTTTATGATTCAACTTTCACATCTACACCTGACTACTGAAAAACCAGAGATTTGACTAGACAGACCTTTGTCACCAAAGTAATGTCTCTACTTTGCCAGCAAAAGTAATGTTCCTGTTTAGATGTGGGGAAAAAAAAAAAAAAAATTGTTATTTCCCAATCCATTGTTTTAAATGAACTCAAGTCAATTTCCACTGGATATTCATTTTTTTAAATTGGATTCTTTGTCATAGCATTATCTCAAGAATGAAAAATTTAAAAATCAGAACAGTTCATTCTAACTAAGAAATTGTAGCCTAATGCTAACCTCTTGATATTAAATTCACTGACCAAAACCATCCTGCAGAAACAATGTAGAGAAAACTTGCACCAGTTCAGTTCAGTTCAGTCACTCAGTCGTGTCCGACTCTTTGCGACCCCATGAATCGCAGCACGCCAGGCCTCCCTGTCCATCACCATCTCCCAGAGTTCACTCAGACTCACGTCCATCGAGTCCGTGATGCCATCCAGCCATCACATCCTCGGTCATCCCCTTCTCCTCCTGCCCCCAATCCCTCCCAGCATCCAAGTCTTTTCCAATGAGTCAACTCTTCGCATGAGGTGGCCAAAGTACTGGAGCCTCAGCTTTAGCATCATTCCTTCCAAAGAAATCCCAGGGTTGATCTCCTTCAGAATAGGAATATACAAAACACATGCACACGTGCACATACACACACAAAGTATAGGATTCTATTATTGACCAACTTAAAGATTATTGACTTAAAGATGTTTGACAAATTGGCACTAGTAATAAAATGAGAGCAAAAGGGGACTTTCTCGGTGGTCCAGTGGTTAAGAATCCAGCTTCCAAAGCAGGGGATGTGGGTTCCATCCCTGGCTGATTGGGGAACTAAGATCCCCACATGCTGTGAGGCAACTGAGCCCATGAACCACAGCTAGGGAGAAGCCTTTGCACCTAACTCTAATGCTAACTAAGAGCTGATACGGCCCAAAATAAAGAATTATTTTGAAAGATAAAGTAGAGCAAAAGTTCATCTAGGTAGCCTACTTTTTCCTATTTTGTATCTTGAAACTGAAAGAATCTTTAAAGCTAAAGGTGCAAAGGGATGGCAGACTTCTGAAATATGTTTGCTACATCAATACAAACTGAAATTCACCTAGCAGTCTTGCTTATATCTCCATCTGATTCATGCCAATGAGTGATAAATTTTTCCTTATGAGGAGCAGGTGCAAGAAACCTCTATCACAGGGGTCTTTAACCCTACTTCTTATTAGAATCATCTAGAGAGCTTTCAAAAAATTTCAATGCCCAAGTCTTTTACTAGAGATAAAACGGTATCAGAATTTGTAGGATTGGGGCCCAGATATCAACATTTTTAAAAATGTTGTGTTTTGTGTGTTGTGTTTTGGGGCCCAGTGTTTTGTAATTTTCAGCCAGGCTGTGTTTTTGTTGTTGTTGTTGTTGTTGTTGTTTTGAGAACATCCTATCACTTTGACCTGTAAGCTCCAGAGAGTGAATGCTAGGAACTGGTGATGAGAGAACATAGGGGGGTGCCCAGAAGAGCTATAGCTGCCGTGTGTAAATAATGATGCCCATACATGCGTATACACACTCTGTAAAAGAAGACATAACACCCGGTAAACATGACTTTAAAACTGAGGTTCCTGTTTGCAATCTTTGAGGCACACTTCAAGGGGATGAAACCATTGACTTCTCAAGATCTTTAATTAATACCATGATAATATGAAACAAAGTGATATTTATAATTGTCTTTAATCATAAATCTTATATTTAATACTTTTCTAATTTTTATTTTATGTCTTTTGTTATATTTTAAATAATGCTTCATTTAGGTCTCAGTGTCCTGGATAAATCTCTTTTACCTTGAAAGTAACTTTCTAAACTTTAATATTATTCTCTATGTCCATCTGGAGCTTAAAAGAAGATCCAATTTTTGGTGTTCAAAACATCAAATTTATTAATCAAATCTGCTATCCTTTGTTTAACCTCTGTCAAATTCATCTGAAGTGCTGATTTTTAAAAAGTGTCAGTCGTTCAGTCGTTCCCAGCTCTGCAACCCATGAACTGCAGCCCACCAGGCTCTTCTGTCCATGGGATTTTCCAGGCAAGGATACTGTAGTGATTTGCCATTTCCTTCTCCAGGGAATCTTCCTGACCCAGGGATTGAACCTGGGTCTCCTGCACTGCAGGCAGGGTCTTTACCGACTGAACTACCAGAGAATCCCTTATTTAAAAAAAAAAAAAATAGACATTTCATAACTCATTTACCACATAATTTAGGTTCTTGTATTTCTTAATTGAAAATTCTGATTATACAACTTATAAAAAATATTTCCCATAACAATGTAATAAAAACACAGAGGAAAACTTTTAAAAATCACTTTGTCTGTCTCTAAAGGTTGTAAGTGTGTTTAAAAATGTATAATCTTTTCCCAAAGACTAGTGTCTAAATATCTGATCGTTAAAATCATATGGCTATTATAATGACTAAAATAAAATAGTGGAACTCTAGGAATAATAATGAGAATACATTGCTTCGAGAAATGTCAAAGATCTAAAATTTCCCAGAGGAATATACTGGTGTAAAAGCATCTACTGTGTGTCAGACGTTGCTCCTGTCGTGTGTCGTATTCTTTCCATTGATTCTCTATGCCTTGAAATCTGTCAAAATATTTTTCTCCTCATTTACAATTACCAACGGTCTCTCTCTTTTGAAAATGGGTGAACACCATTAGTCCGAAGATCTGTGAAGCCTTAGTTTTATTGACCACACTCTCATTCTTGAAACTTCTCCTTTGTCTACTATGAAACTTGGCATTGCTTTTATATCCCTGGCTTTAAGGCCCTGGTGGGTTTTCCCTTCTTAGATCACATAAATGAACCCAATCCCTAAGTTTCTTTCTTTGATCCTCTTCTCTCCTCATAACTCTTTCGTTTCGTTTCTTTAGCCCCTCTTGTGGCTTCCATTTCCACCTATTTATGAATGTCTCCTAATTTTCTCAGTTTAGTCTACGTCTTGCTCTGGACCCTCCAGAGGTCTGTATACACATCACTACTTAGAATTCTCATGGGCACCTTAAATTCATTCTCTCCCCCACCATCCCATCCCCAATCTATTGCTCCTCTTCCATTTTCTGATTTCAGTGAGCCCATTTTGCTTCCAACCAAGTCTTAAACTCTAGTCCTTCTAAACTTTTACAACTCTCTGAGTCCACAGCCAAAAAATCTGATCTGAATTGCTGGGTTCACCCTTTTTAACCCTTCTAGAATTCGTTCCCTTCGCTCTGGCCTCATTCCCACAGCCTTAGTTCCAATCTTCATCCTCCTTCTCTTGGATCACTTGTAATTCCCCCATGCTTGTTGCCTCACTCCTCATCTTGCTTGTTTCTATCTATATTTCACAAAGATGCTATGGTATTTTTTAATGCACACTTAAGTTGCTTCCTGCTTGAAATCTTCCTTGGTGCATTCTCAAGCCTTTCAGATAGCCAAGAATTCTTGGCATGTCAAACAGTCCCTTAATAATCTGTCCGCCACTAGTTTCTCCAGCCTAGTCTCACTCTTCTGCCCCCCAACACCCTTAGCAATATAACCTCAACCTTGCACTCTGTATATATGCCATTCTTTGCCTGGAATGTCCTTCTTTACTTCACCCTAAATTTCCCCTGACCTTTCTGGCCATCTTCTGTTTACCCATTAAAAATATGGATGGACTGACACAGGTTAGCCTCTCTAGAAGCCTTTCCTAACTTGTCAGAGCACTTACATTCAACTTTTTCTCTGCTGTAACATTGTTGATTCACTAAGACATTATCTTCTTTCTTCATCACTGAACTGTAAATTCCTGGAAGATGAGTCCATGTCTCAGCATGGACTAAGCATTTTAAGCATTCAGTATTTCCAGTACAAAAAAGGTTTTAATAAACATTGATTGAATGAATGAGTGAACATGTAAATGAATGAATGAATGAATAAAAGAAGTTCTTCTCAAGGAGCATGCTGTGCTAGGTTAACTCTCTTCAGTCGTGTCTGACTCTTTGTGAACCTATGAACCTTAACCCACCAGGCTCCTCTGTCCATGGGATTCTCCAGGTGAGAATGCTGGAGTGAGTTGCCATGCCCTCCTTCAGGGGATCTTCCTGATCCAGGGATTCAAACCTGCGTCTCTTATGTCTCCTGCATTGACAGGCAGCTTCTTTACCACTAGCGCTACCTGGGAAGCCCTCTCAAGGAGTATAGTTACATTTTAATGTATGTATTCTGAACTTGGATTCCCTGGAGAAACTTCAGGTGGGATTTAAACTTGAGCCTTCTGAAACGTCCACATACATTTCCTGGGAAGAGTGCTCATAGCTTTCTCCAGTTTTCCCTCTCTACCCCCTTAATAGTTAAATACATTGTGAAAGAAACCTTAAGGGATTCACAATCCACCTCAATTTTAGATATGGGAAACCTGAACTGTGTTCCAAAAGTTAATACTAACCAGTTAATATGTTGGGGAAAGTATTGACACCACAAACCTGCTCCCAATTAAACCAAGCTGGTACTTGTAAAGAAATCAATTACCAAACATGTATAAAGTTTATGAACTATCTCGTAGATGCATTTATATTTGTTCAATCAAACAAATTTATAAAAATTACTTTATCTCCTGCTCCCAGCAATGTTGAGATATCATCATCTTTAATTTAAAAAATAGAGAAACTCAGGCTCACGATGAACAGCCTCACTCTGTGAGAAATCACCCCAGCCGGCACTGCTCTTTTCCAATTAAAAAATACATGAAGCAATGAAATACCCAGTTTCTAATTCAGATGTTGGATAATCACAGATTTGACCACCCAGCATCAATTTAACCAATAACTTCTGAGGACCACTTGATGCAAAGGGCTGGCATCTGAGAGCCCATGGCATTAGTCAGCACCTAATGTGGTATTTCTGTTAGGTCCATACCATTTCTGTCCTTTATCGAGCCTCCATACCATTTCTGTCCTTTATCGAGCCTGTCTTTGCGTAAAATGTTCCCTTGGTATCCCTAATTTTCTTGAAGAGATCTCTAGTCTTTCCCATTCTGTTCTTTTCCTCTATTTCTTTGCATTGATCACTGAGGAAGGCTTTCTTATCTCTCCTTGCTATTCTTTGGAACTCTGCATTCAGATGCTTATATCTTTCCTTTTCTCCTTTGCTTTTCGCTTCTCTTCTTTTCACAGCTATTTGTAAGGCCTCCCCAGACAGCCATTTTGCTTTTTTGCATGTCTATTCCATGGGGATGGTCTTGATCCCTGTCTCCTGTACAATGTCAGGAACCTCAGTCCATAGTTCATCAGGCACTGTATCTATCAGATCTAGTCCCATAAATCTATTTCTCACTTCCACTGTGTAATCATAAGGGATTTGATTTAGGTCATACCTGAATGGTCTAGGGGTTTTCCCTACTTTCTTCATTTTAAGTCTCAATTTGGAAATAAGGAATTTGTGATCTGAGCCACAGTCAGCTCCTGGTCTTGTTTTTGTTGACTGTATAGAGCTTCTCCATCTTTGGCTGCAAAGAATATAATCAATCTGATTTCAGTGTTGACCATCTGATGATGTCCAGAACGAACAGAGATCATTCTGTCGTTTTTGAGATTGCATCCAAGTACTGCATTTCGAACTCTTTTGTTGACCATGATGGTTACTCCATTTCTTCTAAGGGATTCCTGCCCACAGTGATAGATATAATGGCCATCTGAGTTAAATTCACCCATTTCAGTCCATTTTAATTTGCTGATTCCTAGAATGTCAACCTTCACTCTTGCCATCTCCTGTTTGACCATTTCCAATTTGCCTTGATTCATGGACCTGACATTCCAGGTTCCTATGCAATATTGCTCTTTATAGCATCGGACCTTGCTTCTGCCACCAGTCACATCCACAACTGGGTATTGTTTTTGCTTTTGCTCCATCCCTTCAATCTTTCTGGAGTTATTTCTCCATTGATCTCCAGTAGCATATTGGGCACCTACCGACCTGGGGAATTCCTCTTTCAGTATCCTATCATTTTGCCTTTTCTTACCGTTCATGGGGTTCTCAAGGCAAGAATACTAAAGTGGTTTGCCATCCCCATCTCCAGTGGACCACATTCTGTCACACAAAGATAGGCTCGATAAAGGACAGAAATGGTCTGGACCTAACAGAAGCAGAAGATATTACGAAGAAGTGGCAAGAATACACAGAAGAACTGCACAAAAAAGATCTTAGAGGCCAAGATAATCATGACGGTGTGATCACTCACCTACAGCCAGACATCCTGGAATGTGAAGTCAAGTGGCCCTTAGAAAGCATCACTATGAACAAAGCTAGTGAAGGTGATGGAATTCCAGGTGAGCTATTTCAAATCCTGAAAGATGATGCTGTGAAAGTGCTGCACTCAATATGCCAGCAAATTTGGAAAACTCAGCAGTGGCCATAGGACTGGAAAAGGTCGGTTTTCATTCCAATCCCAAAGAAAGGCAATGCCAAAGAATGCTCAAACTACCACACAATTGCACTCATCTCACACGCTAGTAAAGTAATGCTCAAAATTCTCCAAGACAGGCTTCAGCAATATGTGAACCATGAACTTCCAGATGTTCAAGCTAGTTTTAGAAAAGGCAGAGGAAGTGAAGTGAAGTGAAGTCACTCAGTTGTGTCCAACTCTTTGCGACCCCATTGACTGTCACCTACTTAGTTCCACCATCCATGGGATTTTCCAGGCAAGAATACTGGAGTGGTTTGCCATTTCCTTCTCCAGGAGATCTTCCTGACCCAGGGATTGAACCCAGGTCTCCCACATGGTAGGCATTGTAGGCAGACGCTTTACCATCTGAGCCACCAGGAAAGATCAAAGGCAGAGGAAGCAGAAATCAAATTGCCAACATCCGCTGGATCATCGAAAAAGCAAGAGAGTTCCAGAAGAACATCTATTTCTGCTTTATTGACTATGCCAAAGCCTTTGACTGTGTGGATCACAATCAACTGTGGAAAATTCTGAAAGAGATGGGAACACCAGACCACCTGACCTGCCTCTTGAGAAATCTGTATGCAGGTCAGGAAGCAACAGTTAGAACTGGATGTGGAACAACAGACTGGTTCCAAATAGGAAAAGGAGTATGTCAAGGCTGCATATTGTCACCCTGCTTATTTAACTTCTATGCAGAATACATCATGAGAAACACTGGGCTGGAGGAAGCACAAGCTGGAATCAAGATTGCCGGGAGAAATATCAATAACCTCAGATATGCAGATGACACCACCCTTATGGCAGAAAGTGAAGAGGAACAAAAAAGCCTCTTGATGAAAGTGAAAGAGGAGAGTGAAAAAGTTGGCTTAAAGCTCAACATTCAGAAAACGAAGATCATGGCATCTGGTCCCATCAGTTCATGGGAAATAGATGGGGAATCAGTGGAAACAGTGTCAGGCTTTATTTTTCTGGGCTCCAAAATCACTGCAGATGGTGACTGCAGCCATGAAATTAAAAGACGCTTACTCGTTGGAAGAAAAGTTATGACCAACCTTGATAGCATAATGAAAAGCAGAGACATTACTTTGTCAACAAATGTCCGTCTAGTCAAGGCTATGGTTTTTCCAGGGGTCATGTATGGATGTGAGAGTTGGACTGTGAAGAAAGCTGAGTGCAGAAGAATTGATGCTTTTGAACTGTGGTGTTGGAGAAGACTCTTGAGAGTCCCTTGGACTGCAAGGAGATCCAGCCAGTCCATTCTGAAGTCCATTCTGATCAGCCCTGGGATTTCTTTGGAAGGAATGATGCTAAAGCTGAAACTCCAGTACTTTGGCCACCTCATGCAAAGAGTTGACTCATTGGAAAAGACTCGGATGCTGGGAGGGATTGGGGGCAGGAGGAGAAGGGGACGACAGAGGATGAGATGGCTGGATGGCATCACGGACTCGATGGACGTGAGTCTGAGTGAACTCCGGGAGATGGTGATGGACATGGAGGCCTGGCGTGCTGCAATTCATGGGGTCGCAAAGAGTCGGACATGACTGAGCAACTGAACTGAACTGAACTGAATGTGGTATTTGAAGCACCAATGACTCAATAATTTTTTTTGAGCTGCTCAGTGATTTTTTTTTATTTTTTTTCAGTGATTTAAAAAAAAAATGCATTCACTTATTTTAAAAATTTATAACAGTTTTAAGCTCACAGCAAAATTCATCAGAAAGTAAAAAGGTTTCCTATATACCCTCCCTCACATACAGGCATATCCTTCCCCACTATGAACATCCAACACTAGAGTGATATATTTGTTACAGCTGATGAGCCTACTTGACACATCATTCCCATCCAAAGTCCACAGTTTACATTAGGGTTCATGCTTCATGTTGTACATTCTGTGGATTTGGACCAACGCATCTTAACATATACCCACTACTGCAGTGGTCTCACACAGAGTAGTCTCATTGCCCTAAAAATCCTATGTGCTTCATCTATTTGTCTCTCTCCCTCCCAATTCCTGGAAGCCACTCGCCCTTCTATTATCCCCCTAGTTGAGCTTTTTCCATGCTATCATGTAGTTGGAATCATACAGTATGTAATCTTTCCACATCAATTTCTGTAACTTAGTAATATGAATTCAAGACTCCTCCATATTGTTTCATGGCTTCATATCATATTTTTTTTTTTTAGATTTGAATGATATTCCATTGTCTGCTGGGTGTACCTCATTTTATTAATCCATTCACCTGCTGAAGGACATCTTGGCTACTTTCAAGGTATGACAGTTATGAGTAAAACTGTTACAAATGTCCATATTCAGGTTTTTATGTGGACATAAGTTTTCAACTCCTTTGGGTAAATCCGAAAGACTGTGATAGCTGGATGATATGCTAAGAGTATGATTGGTTTTGTTAAGAACCGCCAGAATTCCTAAGCGATTGTTTCATTTTGTGTTCCCATGAACAATGAACAAGAGTTCCTGTGGCTCCACAACTTCAAGAGCATTTAATATTGTCAGTTCAATGATTTTTATCCAGACTAGTGGTTACTGTAGGAGTCACACAAACAAGGTGAGTTAAGGAGAGTTTAAAATTTGGAATTGTAAGTTTTTATACTAAAAAATTTCCTTTAAAATAAAACCTAACATTTCTATAATATCAATTCATAAATTGAATTCCTTTCATTCTTTTAGTGTAAATCTTAATGAATCTCATCTTCTTACCCTAAGCAGTATCCTCAAACTTTAGTGAGAATAAAAATCACTGGAAATTTATGGTCCAGTCTTCTCCCTTGCTCCCCTCAGGTTATGGTTTAGGCAGTGAATGGTGAGCCTATAAATCTGCTTTTTAACTGTGTGCATTTCAAGTGATTCCAATGCAAGTGCAGGAATCACACTAAGAATCATCCTTGGAAACTCAGATCCTGGCCATAAATTTCAGGTACAACAGCCTACAGTAAAAAACCTTTTAAATGACTTCTCCTATGTGACAATATGTCCTAGCATCCAATCATAGCCCTGATTATCACCTACGTTCATGTCCAGCCCCCTTGGTAGACAGGATCAAAAGAATGATGCAACTTGGATCCTAGATTACCCCAGACAGAGGAAGTCTCAGGACTGTTTTCCCTTATCTTACTACTATGTGCTGAAAAGTTAATTAAATTCTACTTTAAAGAGTTGGTCTTGGCTTATGACCAAATATAAATTGATGATTTTGGAATGTTCATATACTTTAAAACATTACATAATGCTGCTTATATATTTAATCCTAAATTAATTACTTCATGTGAATGGCTTTGGTCTGTCTTAAAATATACTTTTTTCTGTTTATAAGTCCACAGGAAATAACCTCACCTGGTGCCCCAAACCACCAAGTCTCAGAGGGAGAGGTACCAGGTTCTTAACAGTAGTGTACCATGGTCTTTCCCTTGCAGAGCATGTATTAGCCTCTGATTATTTCCAAATTGGGTAACTGGAAGCCAGTGTCTCTTCATTTCTCATCCTGCCATGTGACTGTAACACTCCTTTTCCTTATCTGAGATATGCGAGGAAGCGTTTCCCACATCCACTTACAACTAGTTAGGTCAAGCTTGCTCCAAAGATTCAGGTTCTAATGTGAGTGCTAGCCTGTGATTTGGGGTTGAGGGTAGGGAATGTTCTATTTTCCACACCCCAGAGTTCACTAGGTTTGATTTGCAAATTTTCTTCTGTTTCTTTTGTTTGAGCTCTGATGTGATCTTTATTTCAATGAAATGTTATCATACAAACTCTTTTTTTTTTTTTTTTTTTTTTTTAACTGTAGCTGCCATTAAGACAAATGGACTTAGGGCTTGATGAAGAAGAAAAAAATAACTCACAACCCACTAAATCAGATCACAGTTATTTTTCTCAGCGCACAATTTTAGAGGATTCTGTTGTTTCTCATCTTAAGACCAATAATTCTAATAGAATTTATGATGATCATTGAATTATGACATTGGTTTCTCTAAAGGATATTTAAAAGCATTCTTTATGCTTAGTCTCTGAACCATTTAGGTTTTTATTCTGATTTATCCAGTGTTGGTGGAGAAGGCAATGGCACCCTACTCCAGTACTCTTGCCTGGAAAATCCCATGGACAGAGGAGCCTGGTAGGCTGCAGTCCATGGGGTCGCTACTAGCCGGACACGACTGAGCGACTTCCCTTTCACTTTTCACTTCCATGCATTGGAGAAGGAAATAGGAAATGGCAACCCACTCCAGTGTTCTTGCCTGGAGAATCCCAGAGACAGTGGGCCCCAGCCTATGGGGTCGCACAGAGTCGGACAGGACTGAAGCGACTTAGCAGCAGCAGCATCCAGTGTTGGATCCTTTGCTACACTGGCCTGTGTTTAGTTCCTGGAACACAAAAGCATGCCCTGCCTCTAAGTATTTGCACGTGTAATTTCACTGCCAAGAAAACACCTGTTACTCTCTTCATGATCAGCATCTCTGCTTCACATCTGCTTCAGTGAAAGGCTTCCTAGTGATGCTCATAGTAGTTTCATTCATCTCAGACCTGGATATTGTTCATGGAGGAAAAAGAGTCAACCATGTTTTCTGAGTACAGTACCCCACACTGCCTAGTGCAATAACCTTGTGTCAGCATAAGCATGTTTACATTTCTTAAGGCTCAGTGAAAAGTGATGTATCTACAGTATATCTGGGCTGTGGGCACATGTTCTCAGCGTAGCAGCAGACATAGCTCCCTGTGCTAAGGGAATGTGGGCAGAAGACCAGCAAAATCCATTCCAGCCAGCAGGGAGGCTGTGTCCTAACTTGGCCTCTGAAAAGAAAATATAGCTAACTATCTGAGCAAACTAATACCGAGCTTGTCTTAGAAGTTGCTGTAATGTGGGTGGGCTACGCTGAGAGTGGGACACTCAACCACACACCCTTGTCAAGTCAATCAATGTCAAGTAAGTTGGCTTGATTTCAGGGTGACAGAATGACAAGTAGAAATCTGGCTTCCATGAGGCGGGGACTTACCCGTAACCTGAATAATCTCTTTCTTTTTAATTGACTAGAGTTCAGAGGAGTTGGATGGGGGAAGAGAGGAGTGGAAGATGAGTGAAAGGAGCCCAGGGGATAGAAGAGAAACAGGGTTCTGAATAACTACCAGTCTGAAGAATGTTCTCTGTAGTTGGGGAGATGATGCTTTCAGGGGGCGCCAATCTTGCTTCTGTTTGCAGAGTAGACATTGGCGGGTGCATGCCTGCAGGAACATGAGTTATACGTCTCTGTGCCTGATTTGTACCTACACCTGTACACTCTTAGAAATGCTAATAGAAAAATATAAATTTAGGTACAAAGGAAAATCTAATAAGAAGCTTTTGAATGAGTAAGAAATGTCTAATTTTTTGCAGTCATTAGGACTGGAGGAACATGCTCAGAGTAATTAGGTAAGATTGATTTCGAGGCCGAACACCACCCACAATTTGTGTAGTCTGGGGGTCAGGCGGGCAGCTGCAGAAACCGCTCAGCTAATTATGAGAATTCACTGTTCGTTAATAGAATCTCTCTCCACAAACAGCAGCTGTGTGTTTGCTCACGCAAATTATTAATTCTGGCCTCGCCTCAGCTGCAAGTTTCTGCTATTCGGAAAGGAATCAGATAGAAGTGTCAGTTATCACCCAAGCGATACTGAGGAAGGAATAAAAATATGAAATGAAAGTAAATATCCTCTAATCACAGGTGTATAAAGATTTTGCATCTCCCTCCCTTTTCTGCCTTTCACTCCCAAACAATTGAATGCCAATTTGGGAACTCATTAATCTGTAGGCAACCTAGCGAGATCTAATTTATACCTGTCAGGGGCAATGGGCAGCAGCTAATAGGAAAGTAATTGCAATATAAGGCTGCTTTCCCACTTGATACTATGCAAGATTCTAATGACAGCCCTTCTTTATTGGAGTATCAGACTGGTCAACAGATACGTCTTCTCTTTTCCAGACTCACAGTGTGAACAACAGAGATTCTCCTTGGGTTTTATTATATACTACAAAGAAATTGGTAACGGCATAGTAGATGGCCCACGGATGTGCACCCGCTTATTCTCTGGAAGAAATGAAAAGCAGCATTTTTCCTGCCACACAAACTGTGAAGTAGTATTCTCACATTTTTATTTTGCTACAAAAAATATCTGGCTGGTATCTAATATCTACACAAAGTATTTTCCCCTGTTTCAAATTGAGATTGAATATCTATATTTACTAATAACATGGTTTGAGATGTCAAGGCAGTTAAAAGGACTTAGAATTTCTCATCCTGTATCAGAATGTTTAGAAAACAGAGGGTAGTATTTACTACATAAAAAGGAGGGAGGTATCTGTTTATCCCACACCTTTCTTATTCCTCCTGGGATTGTCTTACATGGACTTTTTCCATCAACAAACAGGAAACATTAAAGGTTGCCTAAGTTTACAGATTTTGTTTGGTAAAACTATCTTTCAGACCTGACCTCGTATTTCTTTAGCCATGGTCCTCACTGAGTGATCTTCTAGGTGGTCCTTTGGTTCAGGACAGGGCCTGAAAAGAGCACAAGTTCTGAAACATGAAGCCTAAATCCAGATCCCATGATTTACACGTGTTCTTTGTGTACCTTTGAACAAATTCATTAACCTCTCTATAGTATGCTCCCTCCCCATACAAACCTTCACGTGGTTGTGACAGAGTCAAATAAAAGCGTGTATGGGAAATAATTTTGAAAGGAGACATACAGACATTAGTTGTTACTGTTTTGTGACAACTGAAAGTGCTCGTGGAGAGAGCATACATTAAAACGCAAATTTCTTGAATGAAGAAGAGAGAAAATGGCCTACCATTGAACACCCACACATCTGACGCTGACATCCTCATTTCTGAATCAAATTCAACCAGTTGGGTATTTGGTTTGCGCTTAAAATTTGTCATTAGACATTGTAGGAAATACAAAGTCAATAAGCCATAATCCCTGCCTTCATGTAGCTTATCGTAGAAACAGAGTTAGTTCTGATACTGTTTATTTATTTGATAAACATTAAAGACCCCACATTATGACAGGCACACTTGTACACAGCAGTTAAGAAGACAGCATATGTATGCACTGTCTTGAGCAGAATAGTCAAAAAGTATGGTCCTGGATCTCAATCTGCACAAACTAACCAAACCTTAGAAAATTCACTTCACTTCTCAGAGCCTTAATTGTTTCATTATTTGTAAAAAAGTGAAAGTGAAGTCGCTCAGTCGTGTCCAACTCTTTGCAACCCCATGGACAGTAGCCTGCACAAGGCTCCTCCGTCCATGGGATTTTCTAGGCAAGAGTTCTGAAGTGGGTTGCCATTTCCTTCTTCAGGGAATCTTCCTGACCCAGAGATTGAACCCAGGTCTCCTGCATTCTAGACAGATGCTTTACCATCTGAGCCACCAGGGAAGTCCTATTTGTAAAAAGGGACATTTTAAAAGATTTTCTTAGAGATATTTTTCAAGTCTTGATGTTCTATGATTCCATGACTTTATTTTTAGTTAAAAATGAAGAGTTTAAAGTTACAATTACTAATTTTAGCTCTGTATTTCTGTGATTAAAGATAGTGGAATTTAGAAGTTTCAAAGAAAAAGGTTATTAAAACATAAAACAATGAATTGTTAATAAAAAAGTACTAAAATAACCTATCTGTTATGCCATTATGGTGGAAAATTAGAAATAACCCAAGAAATTTTTTCCATGTTCACAACCAAAACAGATGACTCTGGTCACGCATTGATTTGGACAAATCACTAATACATTCTGCCTTACTTATAAAGTTTTTGTAAAGACCAAATAAAACATTGTGTGAATGACTTAAAATAATATAACTATAATTTACTTTAGTTATTATAGTCTTGAATTATCTAATTTGTATGATTTCACTGAGATCTACAGTTTCAATAAGAATGGCCAAGTTTCTGCTTCTCTATGTTCCATTTGATTGAATATTGCATAGGATTCAGAGAGACCAGGGCCCGGTGCCCAGTCATGTCATTCACTCTTTAAATATGTGATGCTGTGAGTATTAGCTAATATTTCTGAACTTCTGTTGTTTCATCTAGAATAGAGAAAAGTTATGTCTTCTTGAAAATATATACAGAGAAAATTGTACATTCTCTCTAGTACACAGGTGCCTCTAAGGCAGAAAACATTCTGCTTTCACATAACTGGACTTAGAGAAAATATTAGAACTATCTCTGTCATGTGATATAAGAGCTATGGACAGATCTCTTGTCTTCAAAATCCCCTCTGATCTTGTTAGTAATATCATGCCCCAACCACCTCATATCTGGGTCTGTTTGAGGGGAACCCAAACTATGAAAACACTCTCTGGCCTAGATTGGACATCCTGGTACTAATTCTACAAATATTCTGGTTTAAAGTGTGTTCCAGATAGCTATTGCTGCATAGCATACCATGAGAAAACCTGGCGACTTAAAACAACAGCAGAGTCTTCTGATGTCTTTATCTAATTAAGAAGGATCAGTGTCCACATTTAATCAGTTTCACCTTATTTAAGAGCAATGTTCATAATAAAGCCCTGGAATTAGGGGTGTGTGTGTGTGCTAAGTCGCTTCAGTCATGTCCAATTCTTTGCAACCCTATGGATGTAGCCCCCCAGTTTTCCTGTCCATGAGATTCTCCAGGCAAGAATACTGGAGTGAGGAATTAGGGACAGTAGAAAGGCAAATCAAAGAACATCAGACTGGCAAAATGATAATTACTGTAAACTTTGTAGTAACATTTAAAAAGCCCTTTTAAAACTTTTTCTAACTTTATAATCTTTTTTTTTTATTTCCCCCAAGCTCCCGAGTCTTCCATTTGGGCAGAGTTCACCAGGGAGGGTTCATCTTTGTTCCATGTGCCATCAGCTGGGCCTGTTTTCCTGGGGCTGGAAAATCCTCATCCAACATTTCTCATTTAAAGGAAGGAAAGGAAAGGAAAGTGAAGTCGCTCAGTCGTGTCCGACTCTTTGCGTCCCCAAGGACTGTAGCCTACCAGGCTCCTCCCTCCATGGGATTCTCCAGGCAGGAGTACTGGAGTGGGTTGCCATTTCCTTCTCCAGAGGATCTTCCTGACCCAGGGATAGAACCCGGGTCTCCCGCATTCCAGGCAGCCGCTTTTAGCCTCTGAGCCACCAGGGAACCCCTTTTCTCATTTATATTGTTGGTAATTCAGTGCTGGCTATTGTGTGACTTCCTCACAAGTTAGCATCTGCATTACAGGAGTCTGTGTCCCAGTAGACAAGGAGTGGAAGCTGCCAATTTCTTAAAACCTTAGAATTGTGTCACTTCTGTGTGCTACTGGTCAAGCAGTCACAAACTCTGAATCCAAAGGGAGGTTCCACCTCTCCATGAAAAATATGTGCAAAGTATTTGGGGGTCCATGTTTCAGAACTGCTTCAGTAAATGGTGGAACCACGGTTCAGTGAAGGAAACAGCTCTCACTCTAGGTATTTTAAGTAGAAAGTATGTAATAGAAATAGATGCTCATGAGAGGTTAGGATAGATAGAAGAAGCAAATTTTAGGGTGGTCCGCCTCAGACTTCCAGAACAATACAGGTGACCCACTAGGTCAGCTCCTGTCTTGGAGGCTGCCTTTGAAACCCCGCTAAACACAAGACACCAATGTGAGGGATATAACTGCGTCTCGTTTCAGAGAAACGGGAGCATGCACACTATCTTTTCAATTAGGAAGTCAGATCAGGAAGATGCATCTGCTTGACTGCATCTCAACATTCAGAAAAGTAGAAATGGACCGTTGTGCAAGGCAGCCTTGTGTCCACTATGGTCTTAATCAGCTACCAATAGCCTAACAGTGGTTTCAAACTTCAGTGTACATCAAGATCAAATGGAAAGCTTAAATGAAGACATCGATTGCTGGAGCTACCTCAACAATTCCTCAGTAGGTTGGGGGTGGGGACAAGAATTTACACTTCTAACAAGTTCCCAAGTCATGTTACTGTTGCTGGTTCAGGGACCAAACTTGGGGAACCACTGGCCTCAGAAGGTGACCCTTCCTTCAAGTCTACCCACCAAGTTTCTTGCTGAGTATAATGGGTAGAAACTGGTTTGTAATCAGAACCATGCTTGTGAGATACCGTAAGAAATGCAATTTTTAACTCTCCAACACTTTCAAAAAGAAAAAGGTTATAATGGATAAGGGAGCTAATCCAGACACTTAATACTCAGAAATCTAAACCACTTATCACATAAAACCATCAAAGTACTATTCTGAGTTGTTTTCAGAAATTCAGAATGCGTTAACATTCACCACTCTCAGATTCTGCTGTGTGTCTTTTTGCAATTATTGTAAAAGCACTAAAGCCATCATTGTGAACATCAAAAAACTCTATTTTCTATGTGTGTGCATGTGAAAATTAAGTTTACAATGGAGTTTTCCATGTCTTGGTTTCCAAAAGAATCCCAGTATGCGCATGCATTCCGTATGTGGAACATTTTTGTGAAACCTAAAGGAAACTTTTTATATCACACTATCTTAAACTAAATTGGCACTTCCTCAATAAGAAAAATAATTTTATTTTTTTATTGGTTCTTTTTCCAAATAGTAAATTTTGATACATGTACCTTCCCATCAGCTTTTTATTTCCTTTTCTCTTTAGCAGAGCAGCTTCGGTAACCATAAATACGCCTGTCTTATATTAATTCCATACTTCAAACATAAAATAGGAGATGAGAAATCTATATTCATTGATGATTTGAAGAAGGAGTAGATGAATTTTATGCTGTTTGCCAAGTTAGTTTTCGTTTGATTAAATAACGTGTTTGCACTAAAGAGAAGAAGCAGGACAGGTATAAGAAGGAGACAGACAATGAGCTGGCACATATGATGATCTGAACATCCCATGGGTGATGGTGGCTTGTGTGATAATTATTTCACAGGTGCGGCAACCTCATTATTCAGGTACATCAGGAAGTGCTAAGACAATTCCCAGCAGAAGTAAAGGTGGAGTTCAAACAGTAGAAACTCAGCTGGGTACATCAAATGACATGGGGTGTTTCTGAGTCTGAGGCTTTCCAATAGCTACAGGCTTGTAATAGTTTTGCCTTTCCTCTTCATAAGTAAATATTTTTGCTCTATCTTCTTGTTTGATATGCAAAGCTGAAGGTCTCACTTAAAAGTATGCGTAGTATATGTATACATAGTATATGTAGTACATATACTTGTTTAGTTGGTAAGTCATGTTCTACTCTGTGTGACCCCTATTGGACTGTAGCCCACCAGGCTCTTGTCTTCATGGGATTTTCCAGGCAAGAATTATGGAGTGACTCATTTCCTTCTCCAGGTTTCATCCTGATTCAGGGATTGAACCCATGCTTCCTGCATTGGCAGGCAGATTCTTTACCACTGAGCCTTCTGTTTAATTAGGCAGATATGCGTCCAGAGCATAAATTTTCAATAATCCATCACTCACTCCTGATTTCAGCATCCATATCTCCATGCCACTAGGCAATAATCAATATTTTTAAATGGCCACATAAATTAGGGCACCTTTAAGAGCCTTTCTTGAAAAAATAAATATCCTGTGGCTACCTCCTAAATAATGATTGCTAAATCACTTTTTAGCGAAAATGGCCAATGGTAGCCCTCTCTTTGTTGATAGAAACTCCCCAAACAGATCTGCTAAGTTGTTGCAGCAATTTTTTGTATTAACCTCTGTAAAAAATAGCATTTCATTAAACACGAATATAAAATTTTGCAATGAGTCAAATGCTATGGGAAAGTGAGGAATAAGAAAGGGAGCTAAATAAGGAATTCTTTTGAAATGTGATTAAAATGTAAGTAAATTAAGATTTGTAAAAGCAGAAGTGTCTCCTTTAGGGTAACACAGGTCCAGATTTCCTTTCCTCTGAATGTTATAGTATCAATTCAGATCCAGCCATTTGGAAATCAGTCATTATAGTACTACTGAACTGTTCATTGTCAGGACCACTAATTTGGCACTTAGCATATGCTGTCTAGCGTGTTTCTTTGTCCGTAATCTTCAAGCTTGCTAAAAATAAACATATATTTTATCATTCAGAAAAAAAAGTTTTAAAATAAAACAGATTACTCTGTGACTTTACAATGGTTCTCTGTCAATGCACTACAATTAGCACAAGTATTTTGGATAGTTTATGTCTGAATAAGACCCATTTTTTATCTGGGAAAGTATCAGAGTTTCAGATGGATGGCATAGAACGCAAGGACTGAGAGGAGAAACGGAAAATGAAAACACAGGGTAATGGAGTCAGAAACTCCTTCCTGCAGCCTTGATTAACACAGCAAATGAGAAACAGCAGGGTTTACATACTTTGAGTTTTAATCTACATTCTTTAATTTGCTTTCATCTAGGTGCAGAAGAAAATGAGTTTTTGATAGGTTGTTCTAATGGACTAAGGCTAAAGTTTCTTTTTAATGTCAAAGCTATAAATTTTTATAAGAGAATTTTGTTTTAGCAACAATGTTGTGGTAATATCAAAGAAGAAAAATCATGGTCAGGCAAAATTATAATTTTTAGTGATGTGAAGAACTGTTTCTTCAAGAGTTCTAAGAACTGTGAGAAGTAATGACTGGTGAGATGATACGCTAAAACTGTGAGAATCCAGAGTTGGGCAAAAGACAAACAGTTAAAGTTGTGTAGGGATTCAGGCAATTGTATCTGAGGGGTTGGGAAGAAGGTGGTAAATCATTTATTCTTTCACTCATTTGTTCATTCATTCACCACATATTTACTGACCGTCCCACTATATGCCAAGTTTTTGCTTATGTCGCTAATAGTCAGGGTAGATCAGGAGGGGAAGGAGAATGAGACACGTAACATTTCTTACATAATGAGGCTCACATAAGAAAATACAGGAGCAAGTTAATTTCCAAAAGGAATAGGATATAGAAAACAACATAGAGATAGAACAGGTCTTGGAGAATAAACAAAATACAGACAATGTGTTGAAAAAAGTTAAGAATCGAGAATACATACAGTAGGAGCAAAATCAAAGAGCCTAGAAGAAGGGGCTTCCCTAGAGGCTTCTCTAGTGGCTCAGACAGTAAAGAGTCTGCCTGCAATGTGGGAGACCATGTTCAACCCCTGGGTTGGGAAGATCCCCTGATGAAGGGAATGGCAACCCACTCCAGTATTCTTGATTGGGAAATCCCATAGACGGAGGAGCCTGGTGAGCCCCAATCCATGGGTTCGCAAAGAGTCAGACACAACTGAGTGACTCAGACACAGAAGGGGCCAAGGCAGGAATTAGTGAGGTTTGAACTGGCATGGGCCTTGAAAGGAGTGCAGTGGCTCAGACAGTAAAGAATCCACCTGCAATGCAGGAGACATGGGTTTGATCCTTGGGTTGGGAAGATGCCCTGGTGGAGGGCATGGAAACTAGACTCCACTATTCTTGCCTGGAGAATCCCCATGGACAGAGGAGCCTGGAGGGCTGCAGTCCATGGGGTCGCAAAGAATCAGACACGACTGAGCAACTATGCACATGGAAAAGATTGAAGGGAAACTGGACAGAGAAATGTCAACAGGATTGGCTAAGGGCTAGATATAGGACCTG
The DNA here is from genome assembly GCF_023091745.1 of Budorcas taxicolor. Taxonomy (NCBI): domain Eukaryota; kingdom Metazoa; phylum Chordata; class Mammalia; order Artiodactyla; family Bovidae; genus Budorcas; species Budorcas taxicolor. Next base: position 84,999,317 of record NC_068923.1, read on the forward strand.
AATGATAGAAAAGATCCAGCGATGACTTCACAGTTTTAGCCCTGACAATAAAGACATCAGAAACAGCATCCTTATGAAATACAAGGTAGAGAAACTTATTTGGCCAGAAAGTTATAAATTTGGTTTGGGATGTTATTTTGTTTGAAATAACTGCAGTTAGCCGAAAATGTCCAGCAGACGCTAAAAATGCACAACTAAATATCGAACTTACGGCATGAGACTTGGATGTGAGTGAAACCCAAAATCAAGTGATAATTGAATAAAGCTCAATATTAATAATCCCTCATACATATATATTATATTATTAATTTATATGTTTATTTATCTCATTAGTCTTTGATTCTTTCATTAAAATTGTGTTTTTCTATCTCTATATTCCCAGTACCAATAGAAGAAGTGGAGCCTAGTATATGTGCAAGAAATATATAATAAATAGATGCATAAATGAACAAAATTATATGTCTCCCCAGAACTTTGTAAGCAAGATAGGACTGATAATCAGTGACTGGTCTGGTCATATTTGTTGTTTATAACTAATCTATTCTGATTAGCCAATGTACCCATTCTGCTTGATCAGGATCCATGCTATACTAATTGTGAAATATTTTTAGTACCACTCCTGGAAATAGTTGTTACTATTCCTAATTTGAGCTTCCCTGATAGCTCAGTTGGTAAAGAATTCACCTGCGATGCAGGAGACCCCGGTGTGATTCCTGGGTCGGGAAGATCCCTTGGAGAAGGGATAAGCTACCCACTCCATTATTCTCGGGCTTCCCTTGGGGCTCAACTGTTAAAGAATCCACTTCTGATGCAGGAGACCTGGGTTCGATCCCTGGGTTGGGAAGATCCCCTGGAGAAGGGAAAGGCTACCCACTCCAATATCCTGGCCTGGAGAATTCCATGGGCTGTATAGTCCATAGCGTGGCAAAGAGTCGGTCAGGACTGAGTGACTTTCACTTCCACTTTCATTCCCAGTTTACCAAACAGGAAAATGATGTTTGAAAAGTTTGGAAATGTTCACACAACATAAGCCAGTAAGAGCTAGAGGTGGGCTTCACGGCCTCTTCTCAGGTTGTCGGATCCTAAACTGTCTGTCTTCTTTCATAGTTTCAACTAGATGGCCAAGAAGCAAGAATGCATAGTCTTTGTCCCCATTTCTGGCACAGGGCTCCTAACACTCTCGAAATTTCCACAGTGATGAGAGTCTTTTGTTGTGATAATCGTGACTTTTGGAAAGCATCGTAGGATGGGAACTGATAGTTGGGACAGCCAGCCCTGTGACTTCTGACCTCCAAGGAGGGGAGAGGACCTAACAATCAATAGTTCAGTCAATCATTCCCATGTAAGAAGCTTCTCTTAAAAATGCCCAGAAGAAGGTGCTCAGAGAGCCTGTGGGTGGGTAACCGCCAAGAGGGCCTGAGGGAGTGGTACCTGAAGAGCCCACCCGTTTTCCGCACCTTGTCTCTGTTCTTGGTCATCTGGCTGCTCCCGAGTTATATCCTTTTATGATAAACTGATGATCTAGTAGGTGAGATGTTTCCGCAGCTCTGTGAGCCACCCTAGCATATTAACTGGAGAAGGAAATGGCAACCCACTCCAGCGTTCTTGCCTGGAGAATCCCAGGGACGGAAGAGCCTGGTGGGCTGCTGTCTATGGGGTCTCACAGAGTCGGACACGACTGAAGCGACTTAGCAGCAGCAGCAGCAGCAGCAAATTAACCAAACCCGAGGAAGAAATCTGGGGGCTGTCCAGTTTTACAGACAGTCTGTCAGAAACACAGGTAATAATGGGGCCCTTGGCTGGCATGTGAAATGGCCTTGGTCAGGGCGGGGAGAGGGGTAGGGACATGCAGCCTTGTAGAAGTGAGTCGTTAACCTAGGAATCTAATGCTTTCGCAGGTAGGGTCAAAACTGAGCTGAGAATTCCTAGACACCCTACTGCTGTCTGAGAATCGCTTGTTGTTGTGAGCAAGTCCCGCTCCCCCGACCCCCAGAACACACAAACACACACACGTTAGCTTCAGAATTGGTTCCAGGAACCCCAGAGAGCTATACATTGTTGAGAAGCTTTATTTTCAACCAACTGGATTTGTCGTGTTTCACACACATGCGCGCGTGTGCACACACACACACACACACACATGATTTTATTGAAACTTGTTAATTTCAAATTCCTAGTTCTATTAGAAATTCCAGCCCTGCCTTAAATTTCACAAAGCATTAGCTTATTCTATAACACTTCTTTTTTTTATGACTGAACGAGGCAAAATACATTCCTCTAATTGATTATGATATACAGTATATGAAGATTTCAGAACAAGGAAGATGAACTCCCACGGCAAGAACGCTCTGTGTTGAGTTTAAACTCCTTTCTGGTTGGTTTTCCATGTTTACATTCATTGTTAAGGTAGCTGCTCTTTTTCTTCTCCCTACTTCCCATACACTGGGCACTTGCAATGTTGCATCTTGCATAAAAGAATATTTCCTGGCCTCTTTCTTCCTCTACGCACTTCTCAGATGGATCCATCTATTAACAATAGTATTTCCTGTTCCTGAATTTCTCTAGGACTTTATCAAATGTCTTCAGTCTCAGGATGGTGTACTTTTCTGATGCGCAGTCATTCATATCATCTTTATCTTTACTTCTGAACCAACTTTAGAGTTTGTTTGTTTTTTTTCATCTGCTTTGTGCTCTGGGATTCTCATTGATTTTGCATCTAAACAATTCTCTTTTACTCCTTTACTATTTCCACCTAGGATTTGTTTTCTCTTGAGGACTATTTTGCTTTATATTCTTGCTCTGTTTGTTTGCTTTTTAGTTTTCTCCTACTTTAATTTCCATTGTTTTACAGAGCCATTATCATACTTTCCAATAACACTAAAGATCCATCTATAAAGAATTTTATTTCAAAAGTTGTTTACCTCTATTTCATTTCTTTTTTTAACTCATGTTTATAAACCAGGATTTCTTGATAATGATACTCGTATTTTCTACCAAATAATTCTGAGCTGTGGAGATTGTCCTGTGCATTAGATTATAAGATGCTGTTGAATATCCGTGATACCCTCCAACACACACATACAAGTAGTGACCACAAAAAAATGACCTCAGATATTGTGGAATGTTCTCTGGAGGACGATACTGTTCCCAGTGGACAACCACTGGTGCAGAGGCTGATAAGTCTAGCTTATTTGAATGATTTTGGCAGGCATTTAGGAAGGGCCACAGAATCTTAGGTTGAGCCCTGGTTCCTTAATTCATTAGCCTACAATCTCGAACACATAATTTCATTCCTATGGGCTTTCAGTTTCCTTATCTGTAAAGCTAGGTGTGAACAATTACTCTAACTGGCTCAAAGAATAATCTTTGTTTATTAGTTTCCATGAGATAATACGTGTAAAACTCACTGCACAGTCTGCAGCATCAGAATAAGAGCTCTTCCTCTTTCTTTTTTCTTTTGGCTTATGAGAGAGAAAAGGGAGAAAAGTCTTTAAAATTAGATTGGATCAGACAATGAAGCCTTCTATTTAAGAGGGAAAATTGCCCCAGTTGGCAGGTTAGCTAGATTGCCAACCCACTCCTTCCTTTTCTAATTTCCCAGACCATGAGGAAAACACTCAAAGGGCTTTGTTTCCATTGGAAAATTTCAAGCCCACAAAGTTCTCTTGGGCTTTCTAACCCCACTTGTCCAAAGCAATTAGTATGCCAAAAACCAGAGTTATGGCTCCAAGTTGAACTGACATCCTTTAGGCACTGATATTATTTTTAGATGGAGCAAATAAGTTGACAGTAAATGCAATGTGTTACCCACAGCACTTTAGGTCTAAAACATTTTGCATATAAACATTTTAACACACAAGTTTCATCACATTAACATAATACGCAAAGAAAAGAGAAAAAGGGCGTAGGATGAAGAAGATGTACTTAACTTTTCTCAGATTCAAAAAACAACGTCCTCTGGAAATTTGGTTTTCTCATGAGGTGCTCTTGAGTACAAAGAGGAAGACAGGCGCCACTTAGTAAGAAAAGAGATTCACATCCTTGAATTTCATTTTCCCATGTTCACATTACATTGCAATTCAGTTGCCGCTTTAGCTTAGTGACCCCCTTAAATAACCTCATTTATACCTACACAGATTTTTTTTTAATTTGGTCTGGTTTTCTTGTACCAACGTGTGTGTTGCTTATACGTTTAAGCTGCTGAGCTTTTCATTCAATTGGGATAATTTCAAGACCATAATGATACCCCCTGAAATAAATTATTTAATATATTTTTTGAAAAAAGTAAAGCAACTCTTCTGGGTAATTGATGTGAGGTGAGGTACAGCATGGGTTGTACATTCATTTTTCTTCAGTGTATGCAATTATCCACTCAGCCAGTACCCGTTAATATTATTTTTCTTCCTAAGCTGGAAGTATTTAAAGCCATTAGAAAATAATCCAAAGAATTCTATTTGCTGAATAAATTTTAATTTACATGGCACCAGGAATTTTTTATTAATGGGAAATAAATTATTGCAGCCTTTGGGAAGGAGACAAGTTAATAGCTTTGTGAAAAGCAATGGAGAGAAAATGATCTTGAAAAGGTCAGGTCTCCTGTCAGAGTGTCTTTATGCACAATTAAAACAAGTCAAGAAAGTGGCTATATAATCAGGACCATGAATATGCATTATATCCTAATGAGAGTGTGAAGACGTAGCAGGCTTAGTGCTAAAGTCATGGTGGGGTGGTGACATAAAAATGGTAATTTGTGATGTAGTATTTAACTGTGTTTCTCTTCTTATGCAAAACTTAACTCTTTGGTAACTAGTCCATCCTATCTGGGGTAATTAAGCTTTCTACTTTCCGTGGAATGACGCAACAACAAAAATAAAATTAAAAGGACAATCTTGTTCATTCTATAAGAGAAAGAAATATCCAAACATTATCTACTGCCATGTTTGAGTGAATTTAAGGACTAAATTTTCCATTGTGCCATCAATTGCTTTCATCTTTCAGATAGCTAAATACATCTGGGTGTGTCTGAGCACATGTGTAAGGACATTTCAATTCAGAATAAATTTTACTAGCCCTATCCTTTAGTAGTCATACCTGAGCTATCCATATTGCCTCTATTTTTCTATCACCTTTCTTCACTCAGTTCCCCTAGGATGTTGCGTGAATCCCTAACAAAAGACAAGGAAATAAAAATAGCGTCATGCTTTGATGGAATTTTTCAAAATCATGATCAGTTTTCATCCCAAACACCCTATCACAGGGTATATTGTTTATGAGTGCTCTTTCTGTAGGAAAAATCCTTTAGAAACGACATTAGCAGAAATAACTGGCTACATTGAGAAGTTAACTTAAGTTCTTAAGTGGTCAATTACCTCTGGGTAATGGCAGCTTCCCTGGGTCATACTGCTGCTGCTCTGTATGCTATTGAGTCAGTTCTGTCTATTCTACATTTTAATTGAAAAGCAGTATGAACATTCAGTGGTCATTTAATAAAAGATAATGATCACTGAACAATGATTCTGATTAGCTAATGGCAATTTAAAGGTTTATAAAACCTTTCACAATTCTGCCTGCTTATTCTGGAATATTAATAGAAGACCTTGAACTAAGATTTCTGTTTTTATCTTGATTGGAAGGGAAAAAAATTGTATCAAAGCAGGAGTTTCTTTTCATTCATTTTTGATGGCAACTGTAAACAGATAACTCTGAGTGTTTTGACAATCAGAACCGACATGGTCTTTGTCTCCAACTCTGCTAGAAGTGAACCCCTGTCATCCTGTTAGCTTGATTTCATTTTTCAAAGAATTGTTTCAGTGTTTCTACCTAGGGACTCAGTTTATACTCTCTAGTCTTTGATATAGTGAGACCTTACCTCTCGGGCTCTGTAAAGCTGAAGAGTGACCCTTTGTTACAAATAATACACAATGCTACCTTTATGCTAGGATTTCAGAACAAATCAACAAGCCCCTGCATATCTCCTTCTATTTGATGCATTTCAACAATTAGAGACTCATTTATTTGACTGTTTACTTTTGTAGCATTAAGAATAATACTACATGTTACAAAATGCTACAAAGAATTCAGAAAGTAGGAGCTAAAGATGTTGAAAACAAATTTCATCCATTTATAATTTTCCCAAGGGTCAGCCCTAATCATATTCTAAATTGTATAACACTACGTATTGCATAGTTTTCTTTGTGTAAGACTAAAAATATACATATAGGATTAAATATTCTCTTTCTTTCCATCAGTGCTATTCTTGCCTTGTAATAATCACTAAGTACACATTGCTAACTATATAGACCTGACAAGCACATGAATCAGAAGACAGGAAACAAAAGTATCTACACTGGAACAAGTTGTAAAACTGAATTCATCACCAGCAATACAGTGATGGTATATAATTTTTTTAAGGGAGATAGGTAAACATACTCTGAGATATTCTTCTGCTATTGCTGTAATCAAAAACAAGCTTGATAATACTCAACTAAGTATCAATCAAAAATGTTATCTGGACTTATTATCATGAATACTCTGAAATAACAAACATTCAATCACCCAAAGACCACTCAGCTTGAAAGCTCTGGGCTTTGTTTGTTTCCTCTTGAGTGTGACCTTTATTCAAAGGATAAGCCCCATGGACCCTGGTCAGTACCTATTGATATGCAATATAAGCACAATTCTAAAAGTTGGCTTGCTTGGGTCATATTAGGGAATGTGTGTATCTACGTGGATTTAAACTCATTTAACATGGAGTTTGGTTCCAGTTCTCACATTTAGTTTAGTTGCAGTTCCATTTCTTAGTAGCCGTTTGACTTAAGAAAGCTAATTAAATTTTTAGCTTAATTATCTTTTGACCAATAAAGATAGTAACAGCCACTTCACAAGGCTGTAGCAAAAGTTTGTCAGTGTCTTAGCAGAGGGTCTGCTCAATAGCAGGGCGCTGAGTCAAGATGGTTTCCTTTTATTTTCTCTCAGTCTGAAGTAGGACAGCTACTCCATGGCCCATGGCACCTCTTTGTTGATATATTCACCCTCGGTGATGAGACTAAAGGTGGATTTTAAGGCCCTGGAGTGCACTGCTTCCAATGGTTCCCAGGGAGAGGCAGAAGAGACATCCCTGGCAACATTCCCCTGCCCATCAGGGCAGACGGGGCAGAGAGCCATGTTATTCAGTCAGCAAGAAGAACCGAGCTATGGAAGCCATATTGTGTTTCTCTCCCCTTCTGGCCACTCCTTCCCCTCCCTTCCGTCTCCCGTTCACACACCCTGGGAATGTGAAGGGGCTAGGAAACGCCCAGACTCCAAGCAGGTCAAATGCACTCCTCATCAAACAGCAGGCTGACATCAGAGCCTCTCAGCCTTGTCTAGGAAAGTGTGCAGAGCAGAAGGAACCGAAAGGACAACTAGAAATATTCAAAGAAAATAAACAGCAAGATAAAAATGGGAATTTAAGAACTACAGTATGGTTCAGTTCAGTTCAGTCGCTCAGTCATGTCCAACTCTTTGTGATCCCATGAATTACAGCATTCCAGGCCTCCCTGTCCATCACCAACTCCTGGAGTTCACTCAAACTCACGTACATCGAGTTGGTAATGCCATCCAGCCATCTCATCCTCTATCGCCCCCTTCTCCTCCTGCCTCCAATCCCTCCCAGCATCTGAGTCTTTTCCAATGAGTCAATTCTTCACATGAGGTGGCCAAAGTATTGGAGTTTCAGCTTTAGCATCATTTTTTGCAAAGAACACCCAGGGCTGATCTCCTTCAGAATGGACTGGTTGGATCTCCTTGCAGTCCCAGGGACTCTCAAGAGTCTTCTCCAACATCACAGTTCAAAAGTATCAATTCTTTGGTGCTCAGCTTTCTTTATAGTCCAACTCTCACATCCATACATGACCACTGGAAAAACCATAGCCTTATCTGTATACAATTATTAGTACAGGACCGTAAATTTAATGCTGAATCCTTACAGAGGTGAATGGTATTTTTTTCAAATGTCACCACTGTCATAATAAATTATCAACATACTGATAAACTAAAAGTATTTTTTCTAAAACTATACAGTAATTGAAAAACAATATAAAACAATTCTCAAATTATTGGTTTAAGAAGGCTTGCGTGCCATGAAAACAGTTGCATATTTTTCAGGAAATGGGTCTAATGTCACATATTCACTCATTAAGCAGATAGTTATTAAGAGGCCTAAATAAGGAAAAAAGATTTTAAATGAGCAACCATTTAATGCCAAACTACTCAATAAAAGTTTAAAAAATACTTTGGTGTTGATTTTATTGTAAAATATATTTGAAGAAAAGCTGTGTTTTTCCATATCATGCCTTCTTTAATATGTTTAGCATGTCTAAAATGGGAATTTCCATAGCTAGGCTTCCCATTTGAAAGATGAAAACCTTGAGGCAAGGAAATGCTATAAAATCAACCAGACCACCCAGGCAATTCATCTCAGAGCAAGAAATTGATGGAATTTCTTTGCTCCTTAAACATGATGGAATTTCTCTGTTCTTAGACAACATTAATTGATTATAGGATTTGCCTTTAGGACCAGAACACAGTCTAATGTCTAAATAGCAAGTGCCCCACCCGAGTTTCTTCACTTTTCAGAGTTACTGACTCAAAATACAATTAATTTAATGTCTATTTTCTGGGTTCCTATAATGTTGAGCTCAGATGAGACTAAGTTTTTCATTATTCTTATAAGAAACTTGCGATCTAATAAAATTTACTAACCTACAGGTTTATAAAGCACCTTCATGATGCTCATTGTTTTCCAAATTCTGTTTAACAAGAAGGCATGTTATATTAATATTATATTTTAAAAATATATCACTATGCACACCTCCTCAAATTTCTGTCTGCTTAAGAATTTCGTGGGCTGGTTGGTCAATTAAGACTCTGACTTAGTAGAGTCCAAGCTGCTGAAAGGTCGACAGTCACCCCTATGTGATTCCAATGCCTGGAGTGCGGATCCCACTTTCAGAAGCTCTGCCTCAACCTGCTTTGTTGTCCTGCGCTCATGCTGCCCCTGTTATTCTGGATTTAAGGTGGGTAGCCAGAGCTGCAGGTTGCAGCACTCACAAATGCTAAAGAAACACCGATCACAGTGTACAGGGAGGTCTGTGTGTTAGGCAGGATTTTTGTTTTAAAATGAGATGAAAGATGAAGACACTAGTAGGAAGGAGTCAGGAGCACATCTAACATGGAAGAAGTGCATTGTTGGAAATGAGGATATAGGGCTGATCAGAGTAAAGCTACCCCAGGGTGTAAACAGATCAGAGTCCGTTAAATGTGAGAGAAGTCACCAAGAGGGAAGGCTGGCCAAGACCTAGTTCATCGCGTGAGGTGATTACAGAATCCACTCTCCTTAGCTCCTTTGTCAGCCTTAGAAAAAAAGAAAATAGTCATGCCAAGGAATGGCGAAATGTTTTCCAGCTGCACTGATTACAAAGACTTTTGTATCATGAAGGAGCATGCTTGAGTAGGGCTTCAGCATTCAAGTGATAACAGCTTCTTCTAAAACAAATTATGGAAGATTGTGACTTAAAAGGATTGTATATACTCAAACTCAAATGACAGAGTTCATTAATGATTTAATATGCAGGAACCAGAATATCTTTTCGTTGAACAAAAATTTTTTGTTATCAGTGGTTCATCTGTCTGCCTTTTTTCACATTCAAATTCATTCATTCATTCAGGAAGTGTGTATTGTTTGTTACTGTGTATGAAATAATGTACAGGGAAAGAGGAATTTAAAAATTTAAAGTATGATTTTTCCTAAAGGAACCTAACTCCAGATTATAGAGAGTGAACAGATCAAAGAGGAATATAAAAATTAAAAGTATGATTTTGTCTTAAGGAGTCTAAATCTAGATAATAGAGAGTGGACAGATTTTAAAATAAACCAATATAAGATAAAAGGTAATCTCTTTATTAGAGAACTAGACAAAATGTAGAAGAAAAAAATCATACCTGGTATAAGCCAAAGAGTTCAAGGAAGATGAAATTATAATGAAGTAATTAGCCAGGTAGACAAAAGTTGAAGGTGTGCTGGGCAGCACTCATAGTGTGTACAGGTCAAGGTAGCCTGAGAGAATAGGACATGTTTGGAGGCTTGGAGAAAGATGATCCTGGATGAATTAGTAGGGACCAGCTCATGTTGGTTCTTGCATACTGTGCAAAGAAGTTTAAATGTTTTTTCTATGGGAGAGGCTTCCCTGGTGGCTCAGTTGGCAAAGAATCCACCTGCGATGCGGGAGACCTGAGTTCGATCTCTGGATAGGGAAGATCCCCCAGAGAAGGGAAAGGCTACCGACTCCCTATTCTGGCCTGGAGAATTCCACGGACAGAGGAGCCTGGTGGGCTACAGTCCATGGGGTCACAAGCAGTCAGATACCATTGAGAGACCTTCATGTTCACTTTTCACTTTTCTGTGGAAGGAGGGAGATACTGAGAAAATTTCAAGCACAGTTTGACATTGCATTTGGGGCTAGAAAGGTCATTCTAACGAGTTTGTGAAGAAAAGTCGGAATGAGAATGAGTCACAAAGATCCATCATGAAAGACTTAGTACATCATTATAAAGACTGCCAGACAGCACGGAGTGCTATTGAGAGGTTTGAAGAAGGTAAGTTATCTTACTAGATTTGCACTTTAAGAAGTAAATTTTCCTTTTCTGGAAACAATGTGAAGGCTGTGTTGAGACGACAAGACTGGCTTGAAGAATGAGCAGGAGGTCTGGAGAGGGGGCAGTGAGGGGAGGCGACAGATACCTGAGCTCATGATGAAATAAAAGCCACCAAGCTCGGCTTTGGTGGGATGTGGTGTATTAGAGAGATCCAAGTAGAGAATGACTCAGTGTTTCTAGATTCCAAAAATCCAGGTTCTGCCATATGCCAAATAGAGGCAGATTTTGGCGGGGGGAGTATGAGTTCATTGTTTAGATCTATAGGATTTAGGGTAACTTGGAAAATCTGATTGCAATTAGAGGCAGATTTGCCACAAAGTAGATGAAACAGGTCTCAGGATCACTTCCTCATACAGATCTCTTGCTAGGTTTCAAAAGCTAATTTAGAAAATTTGTACTTATAGTTTTCTATAAAACTTCTATAGAAAAGAAGCTTATCTTCTATAAAAGGGGGTTCCCTAATGGCTCAGTGGTAAACAATCTGCCTGCAATGCTGGAGACCCAGGTTTGATCCCTGGGTTGGGAAGATTCCCCTGGAGAAGGGAACGGCTACCCACTCCAGTATTCTGGCCTGGAGAATTCCATGGACTGTACATGGTCACAAAGAGTTCGACACAACTGAGCGACTTTCAGATTAGTGTAGATGACATTTCTGGGTTTCTGGGAAAAAAATAGCCATAAATGTGATCAAGAAATCCACTAGACTGTCATTTTAGAAAGTCTTTTATTAATGGTCATAGACCCTCTTTTTAAATTCTCCTTCTCTTCTTTTATTCTCTTGATGATAAACAGGTTGAAGTCAACTTGTAGCATATGTTTGTATATATTCCTATGAATGTCCAACGGAAAGGAGAAAGACAGAGATAGAGAGACAGGCAGAAAATGAGAAAGGTTGAAGACACTCTACTCATTCCACGTATTTTGACCTCTTCCTTGTTTTGTTTACATTCTTCTTGCTTTCTGAAGACCATCATGCTTAACTCAATTATTCAATTTTGAGCCTCCAAAATCTTCAAAAACCTCCAATTCAGGGGGCTTCCATTGTCTTTTCTGGAAACACCCCTGATTATTTTTAAACATATTGGAAAATTGTGCGTTGATATGTAACTATCCAACATGATGAGAAGGATGATGGAGATAAAATTGTCTCAATATTTATTGAGCACCTCCTTTATTCCAGGAACTTGCTAAGTATTAAGGATACAGGTAAGAATATATCATGTTAATTTCTCTCAAAGAATTCTTCATGTGATGAGTCGGAAAACTTTTTTCTGTAAAAGACCAGGTAGTTAATATTTTAAACTTTGTTGGCCATAAGGACACTGTCACGACTACTCAAGTCTGTCCTATATATAGCACAAAAATACCCCTAGAAATACATAAATGTATTGATGTGACTGTCCTCCAATAAAGCTATATTTACAGAAACAGATGGTAAGCTGAATTTTGCCTCTGAGCTCCAGTTGATGGTCCCTTTCTATGTAATTGGAGACATGAAATTTAAGGGCAGTAAAGTGTTATAAGTAATAAGATAGTACAAAGGCACGAAAGAGAAAGTGCCTGTTCTGTGCAGGTAGTTCTCTGCAGGTCACAAGAAACTTGGTACAAAAGATGAATAGGTTTTTTTGTGACGTGTACTGGGAAAAGAATGGACAAACTAACATTTCCCAGGAAAACAAATGATTTGGAATAACTGGGCCACAGAACATAACCATGTTATGCCAAACATAAAATTTTTAGCTCAAGGGATTTTAAAGTTTCTCCTGCCTGATTACTCATCAATTCAGTGCTTCTTTTATAACATTCCAGAAATAATTTGTGAAATGATATGTAGGGATCAGCAGCACAGCCTTAAGCCTTATGTATATCAAATAAAAGAAACACCTTGGGACGTCCAGTGGCTAAGACTCTGCACTCCCAATGCAGGGGACCGAGATTCAATGCCCTGGTCAGGGAACTAGACCTCACAGGCCACAACTAGGATTCAGAGCAGCCAAATATAGAGCTATATATTAAAAACCCAAGCAAACATCTTTACATCAAACAGATAGTTAAAGCACAGACGATAGCTCATTAATTTCAAGCAACCATCAACACAGTAACAGCGTCACTAATCTCTCATTTCCTCCATAGACGCTGCTCTCTTACACCTTTCTTTCCTTATGGGTTCAGACTCACAGCATCATTTGCCTCTTAGGAGGGAGAGATCTAGGTTTGTGGAACCTGAATATTATACTTTTGAGGCTCTCTTTACATCAGCTGCTGTCATTGCTTAGATGCTCAGCCATGTCCAACTCTTTGGGACAGTGTGGACTATAGCCCACAGATTCTTCTGTCCATGGAATTCCCCAGGCCAGAATACTAGAGTGAGTTGCCATTTCCTTCTCCAGGGGATCTTTCCAAGCCAGGGATCAAACCTGGGTCTCCAGCATTGCAGGCACTTTCTTCACCACTGAGCCACTAGGGAAGGCCCTTTTATAGAAGATAAGCTTCTTTTCTATAGAAGTTTTTTAGAAAACTATAAATACATATTTTCTAAGTTAGCTTTCGAGACCTAGCAAGGGATCTGTATGAGGAAGCGGTCCTGAGAGCTGTTTCATCTGCTTTGTGGCAAATCTGCCTCTAATAGCAATCAGATTTTCCAAGTTACCCTAAATCCTATAGATCTAAACAATGAACTCATACTCCCCCCGCCAAAATCTGCCTCTATTTGGCATATGGCAGAACTTAGATTTTTGGAATCTAGAAATACTGAGTCATTCTCTACTTGGACATCATCCTAAAGATCAGTCCTGGGTGTTCATTGGTAGGACTGATGTTGAAGCTGAAACTCCAATACTTTGGCCACTTGATGTGAAGAGCTGACTCATTTGAAAAGACTCTGATGCTAGGGGGGATTGAGGGCAGGAGGAGAAGGGGACGACAGAGGATGAGATTGTTGGATGGCATCACCGACTCAATGGACATGGGTTTGGGTGGACTCTGGGAGTTGATGATGGACAGGGAGGCCTGACGTGCTGCAGTCCATGGGCTCACAAAGAGTCGGACACGATTGATTGACTGAACTGAACTGAACTGAATATACCACATCCCACCAAAGCTGAGCTTGGTGGCTTTTATTCCATCATGAGCTCAGGTATCTGTCGCCTCCCCTCACTGCCCCCTCTCCAGACCTCCTGCTCATTCTTCAAGCCAGTCTTGTCATCTCAACACAGCCTTCACATTGTTTCCAGAAAAGGAAAATTTACTTCTTAAAGTGCAAATCTAGTAAGATAACTTACCTTCTTCAAACCTCTCAATAGCACTCTGTGCTGTCTGGAAGTCTTTATAATGATGTACTAAGTCTTTCATGATGGATCTTTGTGACTCATTCTCATTCTGACTTTTTTCCACAAACTCGTTAGAATGACCTTTCTAGCCCCAAATGCAATGTCAAACTGTGCTTGAAATTTTCTCAGTATCTCCCTCGTTCCACAGAAAAGTGAAAAGTGAAATGAAGGTCTCTCAATGGTATCTGACTGTTTGTGACCCCATGGACTGTAGCCCACCAGGCTCCTCTGTCCGTGGAATTCTCCAGGCCAGAATACTGGAGTGGGTTGCCATTTCCTTTTCCAGGGGATCTTCCCAACTCAGTGATCAAACCCAGGTCTCTCACATTGCAGACGGATTCTTTACCAGCTGAGCTATCAAGGAAGCCCCAACCACACTAAATGCCTAATTTATCTACACTAATAAAGCCTTATTGATCTACACTACTAAAGCATTATTTATCACTAAATTATTCCATTTGGTATCCTGACTTTTAAAGAAATATAAACACAGGCACAAGAAACTTGTCAGTCTTTCCAGCCTGTTTGGCTATTTGGAACACAAAGAATAAAAGGAATTAAAATATAAACATCAACTGTATTTTACTTTATTGAATTCACAATTCAAAATCTCATAATGTCAACAACGTTGACATAATTGAATAACATAATTAAAACAATTTTAGAATTAAAATATGCTGGATTCTTTGATGATTAGAAAGATTATATCTTGGAAAGAGGGCAAAAAAAATGTAGACTATTCTTTTCAAGCTTATAAATTACAAAGCTGAAAGTCAATTTATGAATAAGAAACCAGCATGATCTTTGAAGAAATTCATCTGTTTCCCGAATACAGCTATACGGTGCATCTGTATTTACCATGGTTTTACCATTTACCATAAAAACCATAGTTTTTCCTTTTATACATCAATATAAACATTACAGTCAACATTATCAATCAGATGGAAACCAAAGGTCTAAAGTTTCAACTTTCAAGTGTGAAAAGAGGCAAAATAATTCCTTAGAAAAAGCCTTCTGTCTATCCATCCCTCTCTTGTTGTCTCCTTCTTATTTCTCAGTAATGACTAAGAGGCTGTGATAGATTATTTGCAAAAATGACCACAAATCTCTTCCTTAGATATGAGCCTCCTTACCATGTGACTTTGCTATGCTTCTAGTCAGGAGATAGAATCTGTTTCTCTTTTCTTAGAATCTGGACTGGCCTTGTGATTTACTTTGATTAGTGGAATGTGGTGGAAGGAAAGCTGTGTGACTTCCAAGGGGCTGAAAAGACCCTGCAGTTTCTGCCCTTGCAGAACCAGAGACCTCCATGCTCTGAAGACTCCAAAGATAAAAGGACATGGAGAGAAAGACCCTGCTATCGCCACCATTCCAGCCACTTAACGTGATTCTCCAGCTGAAGAAAGCCTCATGAATAAGCTAGGCAAGAACAGCAAAAGAACCACCCAGTGCACACAGGTAATAGCTTGATGATGTTTTTAGCCATGATGGGTCCTGAGTAGACCTCTTCTCAAGGACAGTAGTAACTTAGATGTCGGAGTAGAAACTGATGGAGACTGTATCAAATATTTTTTCCTATTTCAACACTGAATAAATAAATAAATTCTGGAATGCTTACTTTGCCCCAACATCAAAATCAGTTAGAAAAGCTTGTTGACTGCTGCCAAGAGATGAATTCAATTGGATTTAAGGTTTCCACTTCCATAAGGCTTTGGTTCACCTCTAGTTACAGCCTCTAGCTTGTTTGCACATCAGCCAGCTCCGTCCACCCCATACTACCCTGAACCACCATTCCATGTTTGGCTCTTTAAGTGATCCAGGCCCACCACTTAGTCTCACGTGTGGGAGGGGCTAAGGCATGAGCCAATCCTCCAGGCCCTATGAGAACACTCCACATTTTTTTTGCTTTCTGACATTGAGATTTGTACAGCACCCTTGCTTCTGCTTGGCCAACAATGTCTCCATATGTCTTCTATCTGCCACAGTCCATCAAGTCTCCAAACAATATAATAACTATCACTTCTAAGAATTTACTATGTGCAAGGCACTGCTTTAAGAGTTTCATAAGTAGTCGCTTATTATTTACGTCATCTTTATCATCATGTTGTCACCCTTAAGTCCTGTGAAGATGTGTCTAGAAGCTACTCTTTATAATATGAAGCTTCTTTTATTATAGCTACTTCCTCTGCCTGGGGGTGCTACCTAAAATACCAAATAGTTATTAAAAGCATAAGAAATACTTTGTCATTCCTACACAGGTTTTCAGAGAATCACAGGACACATTAGCATGAAAGTCTTGAGAAGTCTTATAGTTATTTTTCAGTTTATTTAATCTTATTGAACTCAGGATTTCCTAAATATATTTACCATGGTGGCTTTCTCCCTAGCCACTTACCAGTTTTTCAGACATATTTTGAAAATGGTAGATTATACTTTGTCCACCTCATGCAAAGAGTTGACTCATTGGAAAAGACCCTGATGCTGGGAGGGCTTGGGGACAGGAGGAGAAGGGGACGACAGAGGATGAGATGGCTGGATGGCATCATTCACTCGATGCACATGAGTTTGGGTGAACTCCGGGAGTTGGTGATGGACAGGGAGGCCTGGCATGCTGCGATTCATGGGGTCACAAAGAGTTAGACACGACTAAGCGACTGAACTGAACTGAACTGAACTGAATCAGCAAAACAATGGGATTCTGATAATTTCTAGTTTCCCTTTATGCAGAGCTGGTGAAAACTCAGTGGTATAGCAAAAAGAATAACGCATGTTCTGGTTTCATGTGGATTTTTTTCTTTTTTTTTTTTTTAATATATCACACTTTTCTAGACCTTTGCTAGTCTATGATGGAAAGTCACTGTTTCATATGGAGGCCCTTAATCCTAGTCATGGTGTATAATTTATTAAAGGCTCCTTCTAAGAACATCAGCAAGTGAACTCTTAAAGGTTCACTCTTTTTACTGACCAGAGGTGGTTGGGCTCTGTTTATTGAATATTACATCTATTCCTAATTAGAGCAATATATTTATTATCTGCTGTCTGGGTTCTGGGTGACCCTTTTTCTCTTTGGGAATGCAGGGAGGGTGCAGTCTTTAAATCTCCTTTTGGCAGGAAGCATACCTTTCTGATACAAATCTGAACTTAAAAATGTGTCTCTCAGGCAGTGACATGCAGATACCAGAACACTTCCCTTTTCACATTTGCTTGTGGCAGCTAAAAGAAGTGTGGTAAGATATGAGGTATCTGCCTTCAACATTCCCAGCGATATTTCTCTCTTTTTTAGGGCAGATAACCAGAAAATATGCTCTATGTATGACATTCTCCATTGTCCATTCTCTTAAAGAAACAGGCCAAGCCAATCTATAAAGACATTGGTGCATGATTGAAACTGTTAGGAAAGAAGCAAGAGAGCCACTACAAGTCCTCTAACAGATATAACTTCTGGCATTTTAATCTTACTCTGTGGTTTTGGTGGCAGTCAATTTAATGCCATTTTTATCCACTTAGTGCCAGGAATAGTTGGGTCTCTACTGGAGATTTGAACTAACAGACATTTCCCAAAACAATACGAAGTCATAAAGGAAGGAATTTTTATCATTCTGCAATAACCAACTTTGGGTTTCTTCTAAGAGAGCATTCTAAGGCAAGGTTTTCCAAAAGAAGTTTCTACAACATGGAAAAACTTTTGTAATCTGCATTTTTTAATACAGTAGCTAATAGCCACATGAGGCTATGGAGCATATGAAATGTGGCAAGTATATTGAGGAAAAAAATGAAACTTAAATTTCATTTACTCTTAATTAAATTTAACTTTGCATAGCCACTTTTGGCTAGTGCCAACTGTACTGAATAGTGCAACTCTAAAAAGCTTACAGTACAAGTAGCCAGTAAAACTGTCAAATCAAAGTGAAAATGTTAGTCGCTCAGTCATGTCTGACTCTTTACAACCCCATGGACTGCAGCACTCCAGGCCTCCAAGTCCATCACCAACTCCCGCTTACCCAAACTTGTGTCCATTGAGTCAGTGATGCCATCCAACCATCTCATCCTCTGTCATCCCCTTCTCTTCCCACCTTCAATCTTTCCCAGCATCAGGCTCTTTTCCAATGAGTCAGTTCTTCACATCAGGTGGCCAAAGTATTGGAGTTGCAGCTTCAGCATTAGTCCTTCCAATGAATATTCAGGACTGATTTCCTTTAGGATGGATTGGTTGGATCTCCTTGCAGTTCAAGGGACTCTCAATGGTCTTCTCCAAGACCACAGTTCAAAACCATCAACTCTTCAGCGCTCAATCTTCTTTATGGTCCAACTCTCACATCCATATATGACCACTGGAAAAACCATATCTTTGACTAGACAGACCTTTGTTGGCAAAGCAATGTCTCTGCTTTTTAATTTGCTAGGTTGGTCATAACTTTTCTTCCAAGGAGCAAGCGTCTTTTAATTTCATGGCTGCAATCACCATCTTCTGATTTTGGAGCCCAAGAAAATAAAGTCTGTCACTATTTCCACTGTTTCCCTATCTATTTGCCATGAAGTGATGGGACCAGATGCCATGATCTTAGTTTTCTGAATGTTGAGTTTTAATCCAACTTTTTCACGCTCATCTTTTACTCTCATCAAGAGGCTCTTTAGTTCTTCTTCACTTTCTGCCATAACGGTGGTGTTATCTGCATAGCTGTGGTTATTGATATTTCTCCTGGCAATCTTGATTCCAACTTGTGCTTCATCCAGCGTTTCTCATTAAACGTCTTTCATGAGGTTTCCTTCACTGAACACAAAACGAGAAATGAAAGCATACAGTTAGTAATATATATATATATATAAATTCTGAACTGGTTTTGTGAGGATCCCTGTCCCTGTTCTTATGCCTAGTAAGTGAAGTTCAACATCTGGATCTTCATTGAATAGTTCTGGGTCTTAGTGAGTTCAGAAGTCAACCAATCCAACAAAAATAAGGTCTTCCCAAAGATTCCTAAACTTAATTTTAGCCTGGGTTGACTCAGGTTTAGCATTTAGTCATTTATTTTCTTGTAAATTTAGCATGCTGCAAAACAAAATTGAAATATCAGTTAAATATATATACAGCTGAATACATTGAAACATTTAAAAGGCCACAGGGGAGAATTTGACAACTAGTGATAAAGTTAACTTTGAAGTGACATAAGTACATACAACTGGCTGAAGTACTGAAGTAAGTAATTTACTTGTCAATATAACAGTGCTTAAAGGGATCACAAAATCAGAAGGCTATAAACTATTACACTAAGGCTGAGTTATAAAATCTTTTCTACCATCAGCAGAGTAAACTGAACTGGGTGAAGCAAAGAAATGTAGAGATGTGGAGGAGAGAGAGGGAAGGACTGGGAATTTGGACTTGGTAGATGTTAACTATCATTATATCTAATCTCCTGGGATAAACCATCATGGAAAAGAGTATTTTAAAAAAGAACGTATACGTGTGTAAAACTGAACAGCGTTTGCTGTACAGCAGAGATTTGTGCAACACTGTAAATCAACTAAACTTCAATTTTAAAAGTGAACAGATGTAAAAAGAAAACAAAAAGTAAGATATAGTACAGGAACAATAAGCTAATTGAAAATATCAGTGCAAAACAACCAAATTCCAGTGAGAAATGAATTCTTAAATGTGATAGATCTATTATCTGATTTTGGTTTTAAATTCAAAGTAAAAATATGAGAAAAGCTTCGACATCACAATGTAATATCTTTGTATACATGATATTAGAAATATGCGTGAATCAAAACAAACAAACAAACAAACAAACAAACTCACAAGGGCAGTCTGGATGGGAGGTAATTTTAGGGGAGAATAGACATATATACATATGTATGGCTGAGTCCCTTCACTGTTCACCTGAAACTATCACATTGGTAATTATCTATATTCCAATACAAAATAAAAAGCTAAAAAAAAAATGCAAAATTAAATTAAGAAACCAAAAAACCCATGACTTCTAGTTTTTATCTCCTCAGTTAGTTACCAATGAATCATTATTAAAGTCCAACATTAAATGGATACCAAAAAACATAGCTGCACTTATTTTACTCTGAATGATACATAGTAATTTAAAATTTTTCTAACACAAACAATTTTTCTTATACTTGTGTTTAAATGTTATTTGGGTTTCAGTTCAGTTCAGTCGCTCAGTCATGTCCAACTCTGTGACCTCATGAACCGCAGAATGCCAGGCCTGCCTGTCCATCACCAACTCCCAGAGACCACCCAGACCCATGTCCAATGACTTGGTGATGCCATCCAATCATCTCATCCTCTGTCGTCACCTTCTCTTCCTGCCTTTAATCCTTCCCAACCTCAAGGTCTTTTCAAATGAGTCAGCTCTTAGGCATCAGGTGGCCAAAGTATTAGAGTTTCAGCTTCAGCGTCAGTCCTTCCAAAGAACACCCAGGACTGATCTCCTTCAGGATGGACTGGTTGGATCTCCTTGCAGTCCAAGGGACTCTCAAGAGTCTTCTCCAACACCACAGTTCACCATCAGTTCTTTGGCACTCAGCTTTCTTTATAGTCCAACTCTCACATCTATACATGACCACTGGAAAAACCATAGCCTTGACTAGATGGACATTTGTGGACAAAGTAATGTCTCTGCTTTTCAATATGCTGTCTAGGTTGGTCATAACTTTCCTTCCAAGGAGCAAGCATCTTTTAATTTCATTGCTGCAATCACCATCTGCAGTGATTTTGGAGCCCAGAAAAGTAAAGTCAGGCACTGTTTCCCCATCTATTTGCTGTGAAGGGATGGGACCAGATGCCATGATCTTCGTTTTCTAAATGTTGAGCTTTAAGCCAACATTTTCACTCTCCTCTTTCACTTTCATCAAGAGGCTCTTTAGTTCTTCTTCACTTTCTGCCACAAGGGTGGTATCATCTGCATATCTGAGGTTATTGATATTTCTCCCAGCAATCTAGATTCCAGCTTATGCTTCCTCCAGCCCAGCATTTCTCATGATGTACTCTGCATATGTTGAATAAGCAGGGTGACAATATACAGTCTTGACTTATTCCTTTTCCTATTTGGAACCGGTCTGTTGTCCCACATCCAGTTCTGACTGTTGCTTCCTGACCTGCATACAGATTTCTCAAGAGGCAGGTCAGGTGGTCTGGTATTCCCATCTCTTTCAGAACTTTCCACAGTTTATTGTGATCCACACAGTCAAAGGCTTTGGCATAGTCGATAAAGCAGAAATAGATGCTTTTCTGGTACGCTCTTGCTTTTTTGATGATCCAGCGGATGTTGGCAATTTGATCTCTGGTTCCTTTGCCTTTTCTAAAGCCAGCTTGAACATCTGGAAGTTCACAGTTCACATATTGCTGAAGCCTGGCTTAGAGAATTTTGAGCATTACTTTATAAGCGTGTGAGATGAGTGCAATTGTGTGGTAGTTTGAGAAATATTTGGCATTGCCTTTCTTTGGGATTGAAATGAAAACTGACCTGTTTCAGTCCTGCAACCACTGCTGAGTTTTCCAAATTTGCTGGCATATTGAGTGCAGCACTGTCACAGCATCATCTTTCGGGATCTGAAACAGCTTAACTGGAATTCCATCACCTCCACTAGCTTTGTTGGTACTGATGCTTCCTAAGGCCCACTTGACTATCTTATTATTAAATACCCCTGGGACACCCCTTTTTAAGTGATTTCTTGAATTGATTTGCTTGTCTATTTTGTTAAAGTCGAATTAAATTTCAATGCTGTATTACTTTGGGGTATACAAAATGGTGATTTCTCATTCTTATGCATTACGCAAAATTCCAAGAGTTATTACCTGATTATTGACTGTATTCACTGTACATTGTATTCTTATGATTTATTTTTTATATAACTGGTAGGTTGTACTTCTTAGGTCCTTCACCTATTTCACATATCCCCTCACCTGTTATCCTCTGGCAACTACTAGATTGTTCTCTGTATCTGTGAATCTATTTCTGTTTTATTGTACGTCTCTGTTCTATTTTTCAAGTTCTACATATAATTGAAAACATACAGTATTTGTCTTTCTCTGACTTATTTCACTTAAAGTAAGGCCCTTTCTGAATGCTGAGTATTAAGCCAGCTTTTTCACTCTCCTCTTTCACCTTCATCAAGAGGTTCTTTAGTTCCTCTTCTCTTTCTCCCATAAGGGTGGTGTCATCTGCATATCTGAAGTTGCTGATATTTCCCTGGGCAATCTTGATTCCAGCTTGTGCTTCATCCAGCCCAGCATTTTGCATGAAATAGCAGGGTGACAATATACAGCCTTGATGTACTCCTTTCCCAATTTGCAACAAGTCTGTTGTTCCATGTAAGATTCTAACTGTTGCTTCTTGTCCTGAATACAGGTTTCTCGGGAAGTAGATAAGGCAGTCTGCTATTTTCATCTCTTTTGAGAATTTTCCACAGTTTGTTGTGATCCACACAGTCAAAGACTTTAATGTCTTCAATGAAGAAGAAGTAGATGTTTTTCTAGAATTCTCTTACTTTTACTAAAGATCCAACAAATGTTGGCAATTTGATCTCTGGCTCCTCTGCCTTTTCTAAAGCCAGCTTGAACATCTGGAAGTTCTCGGTTCACATACTGTTGAAGCCTGGCTTGGAGAATTTTGAGCATTACTTTGCTAGCATGTGAAATGAATGCAACTGTGCGGTAGTTTGAACATTTTTTGGCATTGCCCTTCTTTGGGATTGGAATAAAAACTAACCTTCTTTCAGTCCTGTGGCCACTGCGGAGTTTTGCAAATTTTCTGTCATATTGAGTGCAGCACTAGCTCAGTTGGAATTCCATCACTTCCATTAGCTTTGTTCATAGTGGTGCTTCCTAAAGCCCACTTGACCTGACACTGCAAGATGTCTGGCTCTAGGTAAGGGATCACAGTGTTGTGGCTGTCTGGGTCATTAAGATATCTTTTGTATAGTTCTTCTGTGTAGTTTTTCCACCTCTTAATATCTTCTGCTTCTGTTAGGTCCATACCATTTCTGTCCATTATTGTGCCCACCTTTGCATGGTATGTTCCCTTGGTATCTCTAATTTTCTTGAAGAGACCTTTAGTCTTTCCCATTCTTTTGTTTTCCTCTATTTATTTGCATTGTTCATTTGGGAAGGCTTTCTTATCTCTTGCTATTCTTTGGAACTCTGCATTCAAATGGGTATATCTTAAAACTCAACATTAAAAAAACTAAGATCATGGCAATCGGTCCCATCACTTCATGGCAAATAAATAGGGAAACAATGGAAACAGTGACAGACTTTATTTCTTTGGGCTCCAAAATCACTGCAGATGGTGACTGCAGCCATGAAATTAAAAGACACTTGCTCCTTGCAAGAAAAGCTATGACAAACCTAGACAGTATATTAAAAAGCATAAACATCACTTTGATGACAAAACTCCTTATTGTCAAAGCTATGGTATATCCGGTAGTCATGTATAGATGTGAGATTTGAGCCATAAAAAGAGCTGAGCACCCAAGAATGTGATTTTGAACTGTGGTGCTGGAGAAGATTCCTGAGAGTCCCTTGGACTGCAAGGAGATCAAACCAGTCAATCCTAAAGTAATCAATACTGAATATCCATTGGAAGGACTGATATTGAAACCAAATCTTCAATACTTTGTCCACCTGATACAAAGAGTCAACTTATAAGAAAAGACCCTGATGCTGGGAAAGATTGAAGGCAGGAGGAGAAGGGGCTGACAGAGGATGAGATGGTTGGATGGCATCACCAAGTCACTGAACATGAGTTTGAGTAAGCTCCGGGAGAACCGAAGGATAAGGAAGCCTGGCGTGCTGCCATCCATGGGATCACAAAGAGTCGGATATGACTGAGCGGCTGAACAACACCGACGAAGGCACAAAGGTCCTTTAGGTAACACATGTTGTCACAAATGGTAAAATTCTATTCCTTTTTAAAAAATTATTTATTATTGACGGATAATTGCTTTATAGAATTTTGCTGTTTTCTGTCAAACCTTAACATGAATCAGCCATCGGTGTACATATATCCCCTCCCTGTTGAACCTCCCTCCCATCTCCTGCCCCATCCCACCCCTCTAGGTTGATCTAGAGCCCCTGTTTGAGTTTCCTGAGCCTTACAGCAAATTCCCATAGGCTGTCTGTTTTACATATGGTAATGTAAGTTTCCACGTTCCTCTTTTGGTACATCTCACCCTCTCTTCCCCTCTCCCCATGTCCAGAAGTCTATTCTCTAGGTCTGTTTCTCCGCTGTTGCCCTACAGTCATCAAGACAGTATAGTAGGGGCACAAAAGCAGAAATATAGACCAATGCAACAAGATAGAAAGCCCAGAAATAAACCCGTGCACCTATGGGTGCCTTATTTTTGACACAGGAAGCAAGCATATACAATGGGGCAAAGACAGCCTCTTCAATAAATGATGCTGTGAAAACTGAACAGCTACATGTAAAAGGATGAAATTAGAACACTTCCTAACACCATACACAAAGATATATTCCTTTTTATAACTAATAATATCTACATCTGCTTTATTTATTCATCTGTCAATGGACACTTAGGTTGCTTCTATATCATGGTTATTGTAAATAATGATGAAATGAATATAGGAGTGCATTACCTTTCCAAATTGGTGTTTTTCATTTTAAAAAAATAAATATTCAGGAGTGGAATTCTTGGATTGTGTAAAAGTTCTATTTTTAATTTGTTTCAACTATCGCTTTATTGCAAATGGTTGAATTAATTACAGACTTAAACTATAATTTCATAATCTTTAGTTCAGTACCAAATTATTCAAAGTGAACTGCTTATTCAAAAGTGATCATGGAACAACTCAATGGTAGAGTGAGAAGGATGAGAGAAACATCTTACTAGTCAATAAATTGTTTTATTTCTCATATTATATGAAACTCAAACTTTTCATTTTTAGGAAAGGTCAACTGTAACTTCACTTGACACAAAGATTCTGTCAAATAGATTAGTCTCCATTTAGTCAAGTATGTCTAGCTGTCTCAATTGGGATAGATGCATTTACACAACTGGCTGTGCTTGAGCCCTCTTTATGAGCAGCTTTACCTTGCAATGCACTTGGCATTTGTCTCCTTCTCCTGCTGTGCAGAGATGCTCTGCACCGTGTGCTTCTCCACATGGTTTATCACGTGCTCTTGTTCTCTTGATGCATTATATTCCTCCCAGAGATACGACAGTCCAAGAAATTCTACACCTCCTTGTATACTCTATGCTGCTGCTGCTGCTGCTGCTAAATCGCTTCAAACTGGTCCCATTAAGTAACCTCCAAGGCCATAACAATGCTATTCTTCTGGACATCAAAAAGGTAATAGAGCTTTTGAACCAGTGCATGCTGTGACCATATAATTTTGTTGCACATAAAAATTAGTCATTTGTAGAGTTCTATAAAAATATTTTATGTTTTATGTTTTAAAACCTATAAATGCATTGTTGGTTAGTACAAATATTTTGTTATGAATTTGTTTGTGTTTTATGTTCATCTTTTACATCCTGGAATCACTAAAGCATAAACTATTATATAAACTCAGCTATATGTATCAACCATTCTTACACAACTATTTGAAAATATCTAACATAGTGATGGTTTTTATTTTGTGCTTTTCTCAAAAAATATTCAAATGTTATTTTCTGCCTTTCTACATGAAGACTCTTGAGAGTCCCTTGCACTGCAAGGAGATCCTACCAGTCCATTCTAAAGGAGATCAGCCCTGGGATTTCTTTGGAAGGAATGATGCTAAAGCTGAAACTCCAGTACTTTGGTCACCTCATGTGAAGAGTTGACTCATTGGAAAAGACTCTGATGCTGGGAGGGATTGAGGGCAGGAGGAGAAGGGGATGACAGAGGATGAGACGGTTGGATGGCATCACCAACACGATGGACGTGACTTTGAATGAACTCCAGGAGACGGTGATGGACAAGGAGGCCTGGCGTGCTGTGATTCATGGGGTCGCAAAGAGTCGGACACGACTGAGAGACTGAACTGAACTGAATATTACACTAACATTTTAGTGTTACTGCTTTAGAAGAATCCCTTTCATCTAAAATAGCTATAAATTTTAGCCCATTAATTGGACATGATAAAGAAGTTCTATCAGTTAAAAATATGAGTCTTATTGACACAAGGACAGACGAAGCCTTCATTTGAATATTGTCAACTATTACCCTTCTCACATACATCAGAAAACTGTGTTCTCACTCTCTAATTTAAATGCAATTGATAATTAAAATGTAGTCTTAAAGTTCAACCAGAATTTGTATTTCTGTAAATTATTTAAGTCACCAACATCAAAGGACTATATAAGTAGAATGGCATACATTTCACACATTATAAGGAAAATCTGTATTTCCAGGTGTCAGCAGAAAAAAAAAAAGCAAATGTGTACTTCATACAGATGTAAATTAAAATCTAGCAATCCTTTCACCAAAGGACATGTCCGCAGGATATTTCAAATCATGAAGTGTGTGGGTACACTCATTAACCCATGGGAATTAACCATCTGGCACATGATATTCTTACTGATCTGAAAGAAAAATAGGTCTCTTTAAGCAAAACATTCTCCATTCAATATGCAGAACAGTCATTAATAAAATACTCATTGTTGGGTTGAAACACAAGGAAATAAGACTGGGGGCATAGAACCAAGTCATCCTTAAAAGTTATTAGAGTCCCAGTGACACTGATAAAAGACTGCACAGCAACCTTCTGACTAATCAGAGATTTGACAATAAAGACTTTAGAAGCAAGAAAGAGAGCATGTGAGACAGAGGTTGCACTCACTGGCATCTATGTGAGTTTCTATTACAGGTCCATCTGTCTGTCTCTATGTGTTTACTTATAGCTATAAAAATACCTAGCTACCTGTGCATATGCCTATAATAAGATTCCTTAGATTAACAATGGCTTGGTGGAGCTAGCTTTGGAAAACTGTGCCCTGCGGACTGAACCTAAAATGTACCTGTGTTAATAACAGTCTCATTTTATTTGAATCTCTGCTACCCTACGATCACCAAGGCAGCAACCCAACTCTTTCTTACCCCAGATAACTCGAATAGGTAGAAATGTTGGTAAATGTAAAATAATTTACCCTAAAATTCTCACATTGAGATAAAGTACACTGTAACCTTGAGTAAGGTAAATTATGGAATCTTATATATAGCATTGATTAAGAACCACAAAAATTAAACATTTGCTGTATTACAAACCAAGTCTTACTACTCTGTAATAGGGAGTCACGGTAGGGGGGATGTCATCATTTACTTTCTAAGCAGCACTCAAGTGCCTCCTATGCACTCAAGCTTCTATTTGAGGCTCAAAGAGAATACAAAAGAAGCAAAGGCTGTTGCCCAGGAATTTACCATGCAGTTAGGGTAAAAACCTACACATATATGAGTCAACTTGGAAATAATTCTAAGGCTACATGCCAGTTTAAGAGAGTGTATATTACAGAAAAATAAAATATCAAACTTTAAGCAAGGTAAACTTATAAACAAATGCTTCTTGTACCCAGGGAACCTTAATGTGGGCTTTGAAAGAAATGGAGACATTGGGTTGAAGGATAGAAAAGGAGCTTAAGAGTCTAGGTAGGGATTGGAGGAGAGAAAATTACAGCCCTTATTGGAATAGAAAGCCCTGTAGGAAGCCGCGGAAGGAGAGTCAGGAAAGACACATTGGGGTTAATGGAGATCCTGGATGTCTGCACGTGGGATTAGCAGAAACAGGGAGCCACCGGAAGTTCATGAGCCAAGCGGCACTATGACAGAGAGCTCCTGGCAGCAAGATGCAAACTGGAATCCAACAGAAAGAGAGTGAATGCAGAAGGCATGAGGACAAGGCAGCCCATATTTGATTTTATATAAATGGGCTAGGTCCCATGGTTTCCAACTATTGACAGACCAGTCCATGGAACAAACGACATAGCAAGTGATCAGAATGGGAAAATAGGGAACAGGCCCCTTCCTAACCCTGAGTATCTTCACAGTGTTTGCTTATTAATATGTGAAAAGTCTGCTTCCCAACCTCCTTTGAATGCTTAAATGATCCCAGTATTTTAGTTAAGTCCTGAACCTCTAAAATTTCTCTGAGCTCATATCACATACCATCCTGGTTACACTATTCCTTCTTTCATGGTTCCCTCAAACCCTCTCTCCATTTAGTGTGACTTTCCCATACCCTACTTTAATTCTGAGTTTTTTTTATTGGTCCTCACTGCCTTACTGGCTCTTTGGATTAATACTCTAATTTTGATCTTACCATCCCAACTCTTACCTTAGAGCCTTTCCCCTAGTTGGAAGCTTCAACTTCTGAGAAGCATACATCCTTGAATCTGGGGTCTATTTTGTGCCCATTTATGTCTTATATCTAGTTGGCTTTACACAAATAATTAAAAATTGAAAATTATAGCAAAAAGGGAATTTGGACTCTGAACTACCAAATTCACTTTTTAAAATACAACTATTTTATTAATCATTCTAGCCTCGTATGTCCTCAAACCAGAGAATTTTTATACTATATCTAGGGCCACATTTATTAAGCACAGAGCTTCAGACAAAGCCCTCTGCTTTTGGGATTCAGAGCAGTGCCTATGACAATTCCTTAACAAGCTAAGATGTGAAAAGTTTGGTAACCACACAGAAGATTGAGATTATTTTTTACCCTTACCTACTTGACACTACAGTGGGTGTCAATCTGAAAGTTTCATAAAGAGCATTTCATGACTCACTGTTCAAATTCCTAAAGAAAATTTCTTTAAGCCAGACTTCCTCTCCTTGCATTTTGTGCTTTTCCTTGGAGAATTTTCCCCCAAACACTTACAGAATGAGATGCATTTTAGATACTGAAATCTGTGAAGTCTTAACCCCAGGTGGTATGACTATAAACATTCCACAAATTTGAGAAGAATCATGAATTTTTGACAATTTTGCTGATGGCAGTGGACTTTTCTTATTGTTGTTAGCATACTCTTTTTCTCGCCCACTCACATTCCTATACCGTTAATTCCAGTTTTAAAATAAAACACCACAACTTTTGAAAACAGAGCTGGGGACATTTGACCACTCGGTACACAGCACTGGCTATCAGTAGCTGCTCCCCACGCCCTTGCTAAATGTCCTAGATTGGGCATGAAGTTTAAAATCTCATATGCAGAGAAGAATTCCACCAGGTGTTGGCAGTTCTAGAAAGGATATAAAAAGCAGTGCTCTGAATCCCACATTAGAGGCAGGAATTTTGAAGCCTGAAAATCTACCCCCCTTTATTAAATAATTCATTTCTTCAACCACCACTTATCAGCGATGGTTCTTCCCATTCCAACACACAGAATATAAAAATAAACAAGATTTTGTTCCTCCCAGATATGTTTCTTCATGGTTTAAAGAACAGTATATGGCAGTCATGCATAATCTTTTCCATTTAACGATTTTCCAACATCTTTTACTTATTTTAGGTCCTTTCAGTTCATATCCTGAAGCTTCACTTATGATACTACTACTTTAGTTATGTTACTCTAGTACTTTCCTTATGGTATTCACAATTCTGTGGTACACAGGCCTATACTGCTGCTGCTAAGTCGCTTCAGTCGTGTCCGACTCTGTGTGACCCTATGGACAGCAGCCCAGCAGGCTCCTCCATCCACAGGATTCTCTAGGCAAGAATACTGGAGTGGGGGGCCATTTCCTTCTCCAAGGCCTATAGTAGATGCCTGCTAAATGTCAGTCAAATGATTGAAAAATCAAGGACCAAATATGCATACTATGTTCCAATCACTGTAGGTCAACATGAAAGATATGATACTGATCACCTTGTACAGTTTGGAGAGATTCTAGCCAAACAAACACTTGTTTTTCTGTACAGGGTACATGAAGGGGAAAGTACACGGTACCCAAATTTGGGGTCAGGAGACCCTAAATTGAAAGTATCAACACAATGAAATGCCAGCTGAAGTGAAAGGACTCCTAGCTTACTCTAGGAGAACGAGACGCTCTGCAGGTGTGGAGCAAGGAGACCCTTGCTCCTTGAGAGGTGAAAAAGTGAAGCATAGATAAACAGTGAAGTATGTTCTTCACTGGATACTTACTCAAGCTATCCGTCTGTTAAGGCACTTGAAAGCTAGTCCTGTCTCTTCTGCGAAACTGTTTTGTCTGCTCTAATCTTCATGAAAGCGCCTACAACTCAAGATTTCCTCCACCTCTTATTTGAATTCAACCTTACATGCTCTCTTTGGATCTCACTCCTTTTCATTTTTGCAAATAGATCATTAACTTATTGAAGACAGCTATTATGATGTAACTCTTAGTAATTGATAATAAGGAGAAAAACAGAAAATACACAAGTTTTTATCGAGCCAGGTTTTGCCCAGTTCTAAAAATGTGAATCTGAACACTGTAGACATGTGTGATCAGCTCCATGCTAGAGTGAAGGCGATTTTCCGATGCCCAAGTGATGGCAAGCACTGTGCTAAATGTTCCTGACGCTAAACTAAGTGAGACAAGATTCGTGCAAACAGACAACACAAACACAGATAAGTAACAATAGAGTGCTGTAGATGCCACGGTCAGTGTGGGCACTCAGCCCCATAGAAGTCCAGAAAACAAAGGGATGCTAGTGAAAGCGCCCAGGAAACAGATGCACGGCTTCGGGTGAGAAATGGCAGCTGAGCTGACTTTTAAGAAAGAAAATGGATTTTGGAGGTGAAGGTTCAAGAGCTGGGTGGAGAAATCTCTCTCTCTCTCGAAGGGAGGTCGTCTTTGGTAATGTGGCTGGCATGTGCAAAAGCTGAATATATCCACTGAAGTAGGATCTCAGTGAATATGTGGTAGAGAGACCTGGCATGCTGCAGTCCATGGGGCCACAAAGAGGCAGACACGACTGGGCGAGTGAACACCACCACCGGATCACAGCGGTGGAAACAGCTAAGGGCAAGCCCAGCAGACGTGTTGCGGCTTATTGTGAAGGCCCTTATGCCATTTTGGCTTTTTTCCTGTGACAAAAAGTATGCTCATTTTGGAAAAGGTAAGAAACAAGCTTGTTAGTGTTTTAGGAACTCTGGTGTAGGAAGCAGAATGTAGCAAGAAAAGATGCAGGCAGAAAAAAATGTAGAGAGCTTTTTTTTTTTTTTTAAGAGCTATTTTAATAGCTGAAGCAAAACATGAAGTCTACAGATAAATGGTCTGAAATGTTTCGGTAAAGAGTCAGAGAATAAATGTTTTAGGCTTTGCCACCACATGAGTTCTGTCTCAGCTACTCCACTCTGCTGTTGTAGCAGGGAAGTGGCCGCAGACAGTACTTCAGCAAACGGAGGTACCTGTGTTCTAATAAAGCCTTATTCACAGAAGCCAACACTGAACCAGATCTGGCTGGGTTATAGTCTGTGAAACTCCAGTCCAGATCAAGGTAAAAGGAGAGACTAGTTTTAAGATTTATTTCTAAGGTGGAATCGACCTGGTTCGTGAAAGTAAGGAGACAGAGCCTAGTGAGAGTGTGGTAATGCTGTATCTGAAGTGCTAGGGAATGAGAATGTTAGTGATACATTCCCTAAAACAGGAGTTGAACTACTTTTTAGGGGAAAGATATATATTTTTTTTTTTGGTTTGTTTCAGATAAGCTCATGTTGACTGTGAAGACCCACAGAAGTAGATTACAGTAGAAAGACTCCTCTCCTGTTTCCATGGAGGATCTCCTTGGAAGGCAGAGGGATTCCCACCAAGTCATTCTAAATGCCAGTTTTTGCATGCAGGCATCTAGAGACACTTCTCTAGTAAAGGAAATATTTATAGAATGTCTTAGCTGGAGCATCAGACTGAGAACTTTTTACTCCCACGTGAAATGGAAATTTCATATGCAAAATTTTTTCCTCAACCATCTAGATAGTCTTGGCAAACATATATTTTGACATTCATTACCCGAAAAGTTGCCTGGGGCTTCTTTTTCACTTTTAAGAACCAAAAATAATGTTTTCTTGCAAGGTATCTTTATTAGAGTTTATATTTTAGAACAGTTTAAGGTTCACAGCATTGAGTAGAAGGTATAAAGATTTCCACCTACCCCCATTCATACATGGTGTCCCATGATCAATATCCCTCACCAGAGTGGTACGGTTGCTACACTGATAAACCTACACTGTCACATCTTTATTACCCAGAGTCCATAGTTTACAGAGTTTACCCTTGATGTGGTATGCCTAGGGGTTTAGACACATATGTGGAGGCATGAATCCACCATCATAGTATCATGAAGGATAGTTTCACTGCTCCAAAAATCCTCTGTGCTCTGCCTGTTTACCTGCCCTTCTTCCCAGCCCCTGACAACAATTGATCTTTTTACTGTCTCCAAAGTTTTGCCTTTTCCAGAATATCATATAGCTGGAATCACACACTGCAAGATTTTTTTTTTTTTAATTTATTGTTTTTTATTTGAAGGATAATTGCTTTACAGAATTTTGTTGGTTTCTGCCAAACATGTTTTTTTAATTTATCCCTTCCACATCTGTGTGTGAGAGCATGTGTGTGTGTGTATGTGTATAGCAATATAGCAATAGGTTAATAGTATAATGTAACACCAGCCTTCCCACATCAGTCCTGAGGACACTGAGATATAGCAAAACAGAGATTACCCTACTCATTTTGAGAATGAACAAAAGACATTATTAAAAAATGGAAGATCTTAAATTGCTGACCCTATGATACAGCCCTGATACACACTGCTCTGTCAAAAAATAAAAACTATCTTTTAGTTTAAAAAAAAAAATGGGGTTGCTAGTGCCCTGTGATTCTGACAGAACAACTGGTATCCAGGTTAAAAAAAATTATTTTATGCAAAGAATGAACCATCCTCAAACAACCACCTAATTACTGTGCCCCAGATTTTAAATAATGAGAACTGTCAGGATCCTTTTCAAGAGCTGATATCCACTTTAATCAGGGGGTTCAACCTAGATGTGGTACAGTTTTCTGTATCTTTATCCCTTTTAGCAATTAAGATAATCTGGATGTAAGGGCTGGCAAGGATGAATCCACTTGAGTCCTTCAAGTGATTGAGCTTGTCAAGCAAATGTACAGAGAGGGCTAAGCCAAAGGTTTTAGAGAAATCTCCTGTAGCTCCACCAGGGCCAAGAACTTTCTCTTGGGGAAGATTTTTAATTACCTCATCTATTTCTGAAAGTAAAAGGGAATCAAGTAATTCCCCAGTCTTCTGCAAATCACCTAGACAACTTGGAAGGAGTGAGAACTGTTTATCTGTTCACGATATTGAGTTCTAATTTCTGTATCACTTTTCATCCTATTTTTGAAATAACTTACTAAGGAGCCCTGGGCCTGTGTTTGTCTTTTTTCTCCTTTGGGCACCTAACTCTCATTATAGTTACAAGTTTATTGTCAAAGCTCAGCAGTCAGCATAGCAATTGCTGGCTCGCACCCTCCCACTGGTGTAGGTACTGCCTAGCTGAGTGATGGATATCTTCACTTTATGGGTTATGAGTGAGCTCAGAGCTGCCGGAGTGAAGGAAAAGTTTGCTTATGACTTTTGGCAGAGGTTATCCTCCAAGTCTGGATTCTACCTTTACTTCCTAGAAAGGTTGTTTTCTCAGTCACCCTTTCCCATGTATATTTTTTGTTGAACAGAAAAACTGAAGTAACAAAAATGAAACATCAGAGTAGACACCAGTGTTCAAGAAAACAAAAAAAACTATCATAAATCCTTTTGAAAAATAGTTGGATCAAGTAAACCTGATAAATGAAACAAAGATTATTAATTTTCAAATGAGTAGAAACATTTTAACATTGGTTAATTTGCATCATCCAACGTGTTTTATGAAAATTTTGGAAACTAGATCAGGTCATCTATTTTACCAAATCAACTTTTAATTGTCTAAAGACTCTGAAACCTTCATATAACAAACATTTTATTTTGCTAAGAAGACACTCACTTTGATAAGTTAGGAGTTTCTCAAGAGGCAACGTTTTAAAAGATTTTTAAAAACGCTTTCAAATAGATCATAACTAAATCCAATCAAGCTATAACTATACAAGTAGCTAACTAAGATTCATGTTTATAGATTTTTCTTTCTAAATAAATTAGTGGCAAGCTTTGTAACCCCTTGATTTGATAAGAGAATTTATTTTGCAAAATACAGTATTGCAAAGATTGACTAGCTATTGACTCTTCATGTGCTATTTATTTAAAATTTGAAACCCAGGTGGTGGCACCCACGGCCAGATTGCTTACGTAGTTCAGGGACCTATTGATTGGTGGTTTACACTTGTTTTAAGTGGCCATACAATCAAGGGAGCACAGAAGACCCAACTGTAAACCATCACCTAAATTCTTCTAAAACCGGATTCTTCTTGGTGGCTGCTAATCCAGAAACAAAGTACATCTTACACTACTTAAAAAGGATCCTGTATTTGAAGCTGCACCTGGAAATCGCTTGGGACTCTCATAATTGCCTGTGCTTTCTTTCTGCTACCACACCATGGTCTCTCAACTTTGTGCATTCTATAGAAAATATGTTCTGTGGAAAAAAATACAGTGCTATCTATTTCAAAATTTAAGTCATCATTCAAGTATTTCATAACACATCCTACAGTTTTACTTATTGCCAAACATTGTTATTCTCATTTTTTAAATCTTCACCTTTTATATTCAATCCTACCTTCTTCAAGTCACACATTTTATGTTTTAAGTTTTGTATTATTATATAGACTCTGAAGCTTAAATGCCTTCTATTTAGTTGTTATATATCTGATGACCTTTATTAATAAAATTAATTGAATTGTGTAACATTTAAGCAAATTTTAATGAGTTTCTTCAGATACTTGGCATTGGGCCTCCAAAATTTGTTCTGTATTTTCCAAGTTGTTTAGACAGCAACTTGATCAATATGCTAATTTTCTGGAAACTCTCTTCTTATTATAGTTGATTATTTTTAATTAACTCAAATTTAGTTGCTAATCTGTTATAATCCTTAGTGATGCATGGCACAAATATGTCTTTTCCTAGTAAGCTCACACTGATAGTCAAATTTCTGGCCTCTGTTCTCCTATTTAGACCTGCGAAAGCACTAATTATCTGTCCCCCTGGGTGAAGACGGGGAAACTAAAAGCCTTATAGTGCATCCATTTATAAACTTGGAATTTTGCCCTTCATCAAAGACCTTGAAAAAAGGGTTAGAGAGTCTTTGCTAGAAATGTTAGTCTATAGTTCTAGTGACCAATGAACTTTGATTTTTCTAGAAATACCCTGTTTCAAATACTCTGTTCTGTTGTCTGATCCTGTTTTTAGTTTTGATTTAGAAAATATGATTACTGCTTCTGGCTTATCATCAGAACATACACTTAAAGTACAGTTCTCCAAAATTCCTGACTCTCCAAGCCTCATTCTAGGACAGAGTCATGTAACAAGGACTAATTTATAGAAAGCCTCTGAGTAACAAGAAAGAAAAATTCAAATGTGCCTTTAAGTAAGGTGGTCTTTGCTCATCATAGAATTGCTTGGGAACTAACAAATCTGAGTACTGCATGATAATCATAACTTACATTCATGAAGCTTTTATAGTTTGCAATACACTATCACCTCACCTAAACCACTTCATGGCAAATGGGTAGGAAAAATGGAAACAGTGACAGCTTTTATCTTTTTGGGCTCCAAAATCACTGCAGATGGTAACTGCAGCCATGAAATTAAAAGACACTTTCTCCTTGGAAGAAAAGCTATGACAAATCTTGGCAGCGTATTAAAAAGCAGATATTTCCCTTTGTCGACAAAGGTCCGTATAATCAAAACTGGTTTTTCTGGTAGTCATGTACGGATGTGAGAGTTGGACCATAAAGATGCCTGAGCATAAAAGAACCGATGCTTTCAAATTGTGGTGTTGGAGAAAATGTTTAAGAGTCCCTTAGACAGCAAGGAGTTCAAACTAGTCAATCCTAAAGAAAATCAACCCTGAATATTCACTAGGAGGACTGATGCCAAAGCTGAAGCTCCAATATTTTGCCCACCTGATTCAAAGAACCAACTCATTGGAAAAGACCCTGATGCTGGGAAAGATTGAAGGCAAGAGGAGATGATGGTGACAGAGGATGGAATGGCTGGATGACATCACTGACTCAACTGACATGAATTTGAGCAAGCTCCTAAAGATAGTGAAGGACAGGGAAGCCTGGTGTGCTGCAGTGCATGGGGTCGCAAACAGTCAGACACAAGTGAGTCTCACATCCGTCTCGCACCCCTTTGAGACAGACATTATGATCCCCAGTATACAAAGGAGTATGTTACTCAGCTCTAGCAATTCAGGCCAGGACTTGAGCTGTGCCCTTCTCGCCGCTCTCCCGTGACCTACAGTTCT
Organism: Budorcas taxicolor; assembly: GCF_023091745.1. Classification (NCBI taxonomy): domain Eukaryota; kingdom Metazoa; phylum Chordata; class Mammalia; order Artiodactyla; family Bovidae; genus Budorcas; species Budorcas taxicolor. The sequence continues at coordinate 85,035,694 of NC_068923.1, forward strand.
TTGCGGACTACACTTCGTTAGGTATTGTAGACAACGGTGATGACGATGCAGTGACCCTTACCTGAAGCAGCAAAACTGCATAAATGGTCTGGCCCAATGCCTGCACAACATCTCACTTAAAAAGCAAAAACAGAAAAACAGCAACTGAGATCCATACTCTTTGACAATAAGGCAGATCTTTTTTTCGAGTTTCCTTAAAGAGCATTGCAGTGGTTTCACACAGTTCAGATAGAAACATTTCTTAGATTTTTCTCCTCAGACACTACTTTCTTACCCCAGAATGTCAAACTCAAAACTCTTGCTAAAACCTTTCACTACCCCTGAACATCTTCCTCTGCCCCCATAATCTTCATGTTGTCCACTGCCCGTCTCTCCATTCTCCCTTCCTCCATCTCTGCTGTCACCCCTTTCCTTTGCTAAAGACTTTTTCATCTACTGACTAGTGGGCCACTGAAAGTATTGAAAGACTCCTGAAAGTATTATTTTTTTTCTTACCTTCACAGACTTTCCCCACAGAAAGTTTTGTTGAGAGTTCCATCTCAATAACAATGCTACTTTGTAGGATGAAACAAAGAGGAGATTCAACATTTGGGGAGTGTGTGTTTTTTATTTTTTATGCCGAGTCCTGATGGGCAGTATGAAGTACCAGAAGACTACAAGATTTAGACTAAGATGGCTTTATCTACCAGCTCTGTGGTCTTGGGCAAGATTTTTTTTTTTTCTATTTTGCCTCATTTTCACTCATAGTACTGTTATGAGAATGAAATGAGATGATATATGTTATTTGCCATATGATAGCTCCTTGCTAAACAATCCGCCTGCAATGCAGGGGACCCCGGTTCAATTCCTGAGTTAGCAGATCTTCTGGAGAAGAGCATACTACGCACTCCAGTATTCTTGGGCTTCTCTTCTGGCTCAGCTGGTAGAGAATCCACCTGCGATGTGGGAGACCTGGGTTTGATCCCTGGGTTGGGAAGATCCCCTGGAGAAGAGAAAGGTTACCCACTCCAGTATTCTGGCCTGGAGAATTCCATGGACTGTATAGTCCATGGTGTCCCAAAAGTTGGACACAACTGAGCAACTTTCACTTTCAGGCATTGAATAAAGTATATTTTTGTAATGGCATAAAGCAAATTTTGCAAAAGAGGAAACTGAATTTTTCAGAAATGTATATACTGAACCTAGGTCACAAAGTTCATAAATAACAGGGCCCAAAACAGAGCTCAGTGGACACCAAGTGACCAGGAGCAGCATGTTGACACTATATCTATTTCGTGCAGGAGTATTCACTGGTGTACTTCCCATATGGAGAGTTAATTCTTGCCAAAGATCTACCTTTCTGTGACCTTAACCAAGTTCTAATAGGGGTTTGGATCAGCAATTCACAAGTTTATCATCAATATTATTTCTGCTTTCACTTCTGCCCCATGACAACAAACGTACACGTGGTCACATACAATAGAAAAGCTGACCTCATTACTGCTTTTCTTGTCACCCTTCTGCTTTCTCTGATAGCTTGAAATTTATGATTGTCTGGACAATTTTTAAAATAATTAAAATAAATGTTCATTTCAACTAAAAAGAAATCAACCACTTCATTTGAACTGATGGGAATAGTAGGGTTCCTGGAGTTTCCCTTATGCCTAAAATAAGGTCAAAATATAGAATGTTCTTGTTTGACTTAATTTCCTTCAAATATACTTCATAGTATCTATAAAGGTTATTTATTTGTTGCTAAATCCATTGACATTTACATTTTTAAACTATAAATCAAGACAAAATTAATCAAGAACAAGTTTCTTTAAGAATATGTTTCTTTAAAGCAATTTAAAATTCATTGATAATGGTAAGTCCATTTATTGAACATGCTCCTCTCAATACCACTATTTTTTGATCAAGAAAATGGATATCATTCTTAGGCAAACTTTAAAACATGTAAAATTTGACTCCATCATTTCTCTCCTCAACTTTTGAACTCAATGTGCTATGACACTTTTCTTCTCGGATAACAAGACTATATTATTATATATGTACATTCTCCTCTCAGAGCTATTTGACTTTCAAAAGAGAACAACAAAATTGTCTATGTTTAACTCAAGTAATAGATGACACCAAAAGAGACTAAATATTTTGAAACTGTAGTTTTAAACGGATTTTTACATAAAGTATCACATTTATCCCTCTGGGTAGCCACATGCAGATGGTATTCTGGTATCCTTTTGTTTTCCAAGTGAGACCCCAGAGATAAAATGAGTGGTCCATGTGGCCAAATAGCTCAAACACAGACCTTCTTACTCCAAAGACCATATTCTCCTCACTATAGACTGACCAGCCTTCCCTCACATAAAATGTCACTTTCAGACACTGGCGGATAAAACACAGCAGAATGGAAAACAAGATAATGCATAAAATGATTCATAAACAGTGGGAAATGCTACACTGATATCACCCATGGTGCATCCATCCAATAACCATTTTGTTACACTGAAATCAGAAAATAATAGGACTGTGGTTCTGCCAGGGAGAGGTAGCTGCTGCTGCTACTAAGTCGCTTCAGAGAGAGGTAGAAGATGGCATGAATGCTGGGGGCTTCTTTTGCTCTACAGGGAAAATATTAACTGAGCCAGTTCTTCTAGGACTACCTAGAAGAAGAAGCTGACATAATAAATCAATACTATAGCTGGATATCCTTATTTGACAGATTAGGGAGCTAGGATGTGATCAGTATACAGGTTGACCTCTGAGATTATTGTGACAAATAAACTCAATTCCTCTCTTTCCTTCCTCTTTATTCCCTCATCTTCACTCTTCATGATAAAATAAAGATTTTTTTTTAGAATTTTGAAATAGCATTTTATTACAAAATGAATATTATAACAAACTCAATGCAGAAAAATTTTAAATGTATAAAAATAAAATGTTCAAACCACCCTACATCCCACTACCCAGAGATAATCACAGTTAACGTATTAATACACTATATAGTTGACCCTAGAACAACACAGCTTTGACCTGCACAGATCCATTTACACGCAAATTTCTTTCACTAAATAACTTCTAAAGTACTACAGGATCGATGGTGGACAAATCTGAGAATGCACAAATATGGATACCAAGAGCTGATAATGTTAATGCATGGGTTTTCAACTTCAAGGAAAGTCAGAGCTCCTAACCCTCTGTGTTATTCAATCATCTTGTTCAGTGATCAACTGCATACCTTTCAAGTAGCCTTTTTTCTTTAAAATAAAATGCATATATAAAATGGAATATTACTCAGTCATAAAAAGGAACAAATATGGGTCATTTGTCGTGACACAGATAGAGTTTGTCATGCAGAGTGAAATAAGTCAGAAAAACGAATATCATATATTAACATATATATTAGAATCTAGAAAAAATGGTACAGGTGAACCTCTTTGCAGGGCAAGGATACAGAAGCAGACACACAGAATAGACACGTAAACATGTGGCTGGAGGAAGGGGTGAGATGAATCGGGAGATTGGGGTTGACATATATACACTACCACGTGGTAAACAAATAGCTAGCGAGAACCTTCTGGATGGCACAGGGCACTCAGCTTGGTGCTCTGAGGTTGCCTAGATGAGTGGGATGGGGGGGGGGGTAGATTCAAGTGGAAGAAAATATATGCATACATATAGATGATTCACTTTGCTATACGGCAGGAACTACCACAACATTGGAAAGTAACTATACCCCCAACTACAAAACATTACACTACACTTAATAGTTTTATATATAATTTTATCATTTAGTATAGTGTACTTTTCACTTACAGAAATTTCTGCTAAACTGATTGAATATGGGCCCCAGTTTTTCATTCAAACCTGTACTTGTGCTTGTTTTTGTACCTTCGCACACCAACCCTGGACTTGGCCATGTGATTTGCTTAGGCCAGTGGGTTGCTCTACACTTGAAGCAAACAGGCTCAAGTCAACAGATTTGCCTTTCAGACCTTCTTATAGCCTTTGCTAGATGATTGTTTTAAGCCAGTAGCTTTAGGGGTAGCTTAGTACACAGAGATAGCTAGCTGGCACACATTCTATAACAGATAAACACACATGAAACATTCATTCTTCCCCGTTGTATCATTCTATACAAGGTCAACCAGAGTGATCACTTTAAGATGGAAATAAAATCGTGTTATTTCCTATATAAAGCATTTCAATCACTTCCTCACTGTTCTGGAATAAAATTCAATCAACTCCTGGCCTATAAGCCCTGGATAACTGTCTCTTACCATTCATCCTATCTTATCCCTTGGCTCCTCCCGCTCAGGCATCACACTGCAGTTACAGGGGTCTTTTTAAAATATCTCCATAGAGTCATTGTACAAGGTGTTTTCTCGACCTGGAATGCATGTATGCCACTGCTCACCCAAAAGCTCTGACTTTAAATATCATCAGCCCAAAGAAGATTTCTTGATGATATTATCCAAAGAAGTATCCTTCTACATCCAATTATTTGCGTTCTCGCTTATTTCTCTCTTAGCTCTTGTCACAATAATAACCACTTCATTTATTTGTTTCATTGTTTCCTGTCTACCTTTCTTGGTCATAAAATCACTGATAACCAGAGCCATGCCTATTTTGTTCATGTGCTATCCCAAACATCTATCTCAACATCTGGAAACCTGTGGATTCAACATATTGTGACTAAATATATGAAAATTTATATCAAAATTAAAATTTTAAATGTCCTATTATTGGACATATAGGAAATTTCCATATGTATATATTTTTCATATATGCTACGAAATTGTAAAGAAATTGTAAGAAAAAATGTTTAACATGATAACTACAAAGTTAATTACAATACAGTAATTAACACTGCTATATGTTATATTTGTTTTTGAACTCTGGTGTTGGAGAAAACTCTTGAGAGTCCCTTGGACTGCAAGGAGATGAAACCAGTCAATCCTAAAGGAAATCAGTCCTGAATATTCATTGGAAGGACTGACGCTAAAGCTCCAATACTTTGGCCACCTGATTCAAAGAACTGACTCGTTGGAAAAGACTCTGATGCTGGGAAAGATTGAAGGAAGGAGAAAGGGATGACAGAAGATGAGATGGTTGGATGGCATCACCAACTAGATGGACGTGAGTTTGAGCAAGTTCCAGGAGTTGGTGGTGAACAGGAAAGCCTGGCGTGCTGCAGTCCATGGGGTCACAAAGAGTCAGACATGACTGAGTAACTGAACTGAACTGATATTATATATGAAATTTGTTGAGGGTAAATCCTAAGAGGTCTTATCAAAAGGCAAAAATATTTCTTTTCTATATCTTTAATGTTGCATCAATATACGATGCTGCTGCTGCTACTGCTGTTAAGTCGCTTCAGTCGTGTCCGACTCTGTGCGACCCCATAGACGCCAGCCCACCAGGCTCCACTGTCCCTGGGATTCTCCAGGCAAGAATACTGGAGTGGGTTGCCATTTCCTTCTCCAATGCATGAAAGTGAAAAGTGAAAGTGAGATCTCTCAGTCGTGTCCAACTCTTCGCGACCCCTTGGACTGTAGCCTACCAGGCTTTTCCGTCCATGGGATTTTCCAGGCAAGAGTACTGGAGTGGGATGCCATTGCCTTCTCCGATATACAATGATAGAGGCTCCCTAAACTTGTGGTAATCATTTCATGATGTATGTATGTAATGTAATTTAAAACATTATACTGTATACCTAAACTTTTACAGTACTGTATGTCAATTATATCTCAATTAAACTGGAAGGAAAACAATCAATGAGAAGAAAGATGGAAACCCAAAAGAAAATCAGAGAAGAATATATCAGGGAAATATCATTAACAAAAATAGAAATACAGATGAATATATATAAATATATCTCACTGGAAATGAAAAGTAAAATGTCATATAAAACATTATCTGCTATTATTTATAGTTTGTAAATTTTTTAAAAAATTGCATTACAGAAACACAAAATTAGCACCCCTATACCCAGCTGACACAAGCAAAGATGGATGCAATTTTTCAGGAAGCTTCATTGACATGAGATCTCATGAGTATTAAAAACAGGCTAAAATAAACAGTCTGACCTTAAAGTTCCACTTCTGGTAAGTTATCTTAAGGAAATATAATGACAATTTACCACCTTGTGGAACCTACTCATATACCAATAAAGTGATAGCCAAAAGTTTGCCCTGCACTGCTCATTTTCTTATGCATATTTCTTAATTTAGTGGGATTTTTTACTTAGGACACGAGCTTTACAATGTATTCGTACCTTTGCTAAGCCTCTGTTTTATATTTTTTAGGAAGAAAAAAAAGCTCATTGCTCTACTAATGATTACCCACTTTCTACAGTTTCCTAAAGAATAAGTCACTTCGATAATATTGGAAGGCATAATAAGTTCAATTCCACAGAACAAAACTTAATTGCTCAGCCTCCTAGAGTCTCAAAATACTTAATGGGGATTTTAAAGTGATACTGCATGTGAAATTGCTTTGTCAATTCGACTTGATTTGTAGTGGATTCTTCACCCAGATCACTGATGGCTTTTTTCAGTCACCTTTATACAAATTCTTGTACTTAAATGTTGGCTTACCCTCAGGATTCTGTTCTTGACTTTCTTTTATTTTCAAAATATATGTAATCCCTGAGCTAATTTTATCCCCTCTAATATCTTCAAACAGCACTTATTATCAATGGTTCACAATTTATATTACTGTCCATTTGTCTTCTGGTTCTGCTCTTTTCTTTTAGGCATTTATATGGATAGAGTTGTGCTTTCCAATTCCTTTGAAGTTACACATGCCTGTGTGACTTCCTTTGGCAAGTATAACGTTAACCAGAAGAGACACATATGACTTCCAGGCAGAAATTTCTAAAAGATGGTGTGCAATTTTACAAAGTTCTCTCCTGTGCAAGGGTCAGTCACTTTCCCATTGGTAAGGTCTCCTTCATCTGATATCTTTGAGTAAGACCTAGAGGGATACGTAACCTCGGCAGAAAATAAAATGTGTTTTTAAGTCACTAAGATGCTGTGGTTGTTCATTACTGCAGCAGAACTTTGACTGAATGACACTGCCCCAATTCCAATTTTCTCTTCAACCTGGACATCTACACTTTGATGTTCCACAGGCAAAGTGTAACATAATCTTCTTCCCAAATTGATTATTCTCTGGAGTCCTCCAAATTTCTTAATGGAACTTCTGTACACTTAGTTGTCCCATGGTTCATTTCAGTCCCTCTCTATTACACCCACATCTGATCAGTTATGGCGCCCATTCATTCTAGCTCCTAGGTACCTTCATAGGAAGCGCCACACTCTTATTTTAACTGGTGCTTCCTTGATTCCTGCCACAGTTATTACAAACCCTTCCCAGTTAAATTTTTAGTTCATCTGCTTGGCACCCCTCCAAACAGCAAGAGCATAATTATGCTTCCTAAAATGTAAAAGTGACCATATCACTTCTCAGCCTGATGATTCAATATTTTCCTTTATAAGTCAAGATTAAGTCCAAAGGTTTAAATGTCATATAAGGCTTTCAAGTTATTATCTCTGGCTACCTTTCAAGTTTTATTTCTCTCTCTCACACACACAGCCTTTATGTTCCAATAGTATTAAACTCCTTGGCTGAATATATCTTACTATTTCCTACGTTCATGCCTTTGTCTTTGTTTTTCTCAAATATCTGTATGTCAAGTCCCTAGCACTGGAGAATCCTAAACATGAATGTAAAACAGTTTTAGTTACTTCTTGGAAGTTGCACGTGGGCTCTTTGCATGCTGTGCAATGGAAAAACCAAATAGCAAGCTATATTGCAGACAAAAAAATGCTTTAATGTAGGGTTTCCAAACAAGAAGACAGAAGCCAAGGCTCTTATCTGTCTCCCCAGTCAGCTTTTGAGTGAGATACTTATTGTGGGAGGAAGAAAACGGAGGGTGTTGGGGCTAAGAAACAATTGGTGGGAGGGTAAAGTCAATTTTTAGAGTCTTCTGAGCAGATGCAACTATCTTTCACATCTCTTCATGGGCTGTATGTGTTAATTCAGGGAGGATTCGTGTGTTCATATGGTAAATTATCAGTGCATGACGTCTAAAGTTCCCTGATCATTCTAGTCCCTAAATACGTCTGAGTGATGTTCAGTCAACGGAGACTGTCAACAAGCTCTTTTCTCATCTATGTTCCTATTGTTCTGTAAACTAACCTCAAAGGTCTTAATTAATCATCTTTTACCTTATTTTAACCTGGTGGAAATGGGGGTGCAATTTCAAAAGTAGATTGATTTGCCTTGAAAAATTATCTAGGGATGGGAAAAAAATACACCAACTCATGTTTTATTAAGAAAATACTGTTTGTGTCTCTGTGTTGCTGTTATTCAGTCACCAAATCATGTCTGAATCTCTGTGACTCCATGAACTACAGCACCCCAGGCTTCCTTGTCCTAATCATCTCCCAAAGTTTGCACAAATTTGTGTCCATTGAATCGGTGATGTCATCTAACCATCTCATCCTCTGTTGACCTCTTCTCCTTCTGCCTTCAATCTTTCCCAGCATCAGGTTCTTTTCCAGCGAGTCAGCTGTTCTTATCAGCTGACCAAAGCATAGTAACTTCAGCTTGAGCATCTCCTCACTGTGTGTCCGTAGACTCTCTCTCTATATATATATTTTTAATAACTATTCATCTTAGAATTCTCAATATGACAGTAAAATTGTTAAGCCATTTTAAAGCTTCAATTAATAGAATTTTTAAGACTAGAATAAAATCCATTTAGAGTGATAAAGGTCCCAAATATCATCCTGTACCAGTGCAATGTCTTCTGGGTGAAAATAATGAGTGCTATTTAGAATCAAAGCCAAAATGAATATCAAAACAAAACAACTTTGAGCCCATAAATTGATGAAACTCTTCATATCATTACTTACTTCAACATGACATCCCTCCAATAAAATAGAGGTGACAAATTGGCAGATGCTTTCAGTAAGCTCCAAGTAGAATAGCCTCTGCTTTTAATAAGTGATCAAAATGGTGTCTAGAAAGACACTGAGCTCTCCTTCACCCACAGGCAAACCAAGATTGTAACTATTTACAGAGCAACTATCTATGAGAACAACCTGAACACCGGGAGAAAAGATCATCTGCAGCTGAAGATATAAAGAAGAGGCCATAATGAAATAGGTAGGGGGCAGAGACACATATGGTCAAGACCCATAGCTCTGGGGAGACAACCCACAAAAGGGAGGATAGCTACAATTGCAGTGGCTCTCCCCAAGGAGCACAGGATCCAAGCTCCACAAGAGGGCTCCCCAGAATGCAGGTCCTGCACCAGGAAGAGGAACCCCCAGAATACTTGTCAATGAAGGCCAGTGGGACATATTCAGGAGAACCACAGGTCTATGGGTAATAGAAACACCACTTTTAAAGGGAATTAATAAAATATTGCAGGATGTGAGACCTAGGGGTAGTGATCTGAAAGGAATCTGGGACATATCCACCTGCTGATCTTTGCAGAGGCTGTCAGTGAGGAAGAAGGCAGTTAAAACTCAGCCTGGGCACATGCATGCTGGCAGTAGCCATGTTGGGAAGCTCATTCTACTACAAGGACACTAATACTGATAAGTGCCATTTGAAACCCTTCCTCAAGGTGTTCGGTTCAGGTCAGTCGCTCAGTCTTGTCCAACTCTTTGCAACTCCATGAACCGCAGCACACCAGGCCTCCCTGTCCATCACCAACTCCTGCAGTCTGCCCAAACCCATGTCCATTGAGTTGGTGATGCCATCCAACCATCTCATCCTCTGTCGTCCCCTTCTCCTCCTGTCCTCAAATCTTTCTCAGCATCAGGGTCTTTTCCAGCGAGTCATCTTTTCACATCAGGTGGCCAAAATATTGGAGTTTCAGCTTCAACATCAATCCTTCCAATGAACACCCATGGCTGATTTCCCTTAGGATGGACTGGTTGGATCTCCTTGCAGTCCAAGGGACTCTCAAGAGTCTTCTCCAACACCACACTTCAAAAGCATCAATTCTCCTGCACTCAGCTTTCTTTATAGTCCAACTCTCACATCCATACATGACTACTGGAAAAACCAGAGCCTTGACTAGATGGACCTTTGTTGACAGGGTAACGTCTCTGCTTTTTAATACACTGTCTAGGCTGGTCATAACTTTCCTTCCAAGGAGTAAGCGTCTTTTAATTTCATGGCTGCAACCATCATCTGCAGTGATTTTGGGAGCCCCCAAAATAAAGTCAGCCACTGTTTCCACTGTTTTCCAATCTATTTCCTCAAGGTGTGGCAGGACCCAATTCCATCCACCAGCATCATGAAACCTCCATGGAAGGCAGGACCTGACAATTAACAGGACTGAGACCCAGCCACTCCTAGCAGCATGCCCACAGAAGTTGGACTGGCCACAACAGAAGGACACATGCAGCCCACATAAGGAGCACCACCAGAACATACAGCTCTCATAACCAGAGGTGAGAGTGCTGGTGGGCTTCACAGTACGTTTTTATATAAGGCCAATTCTCCAAGACCAAGAAATGTAACTAAACTACATAGGAATACAAGTACATAGAAATAAAAACAGTGAAAAAGAAAAATTGAGGCAACAGAGAAATGGATTCCAGGTGAAAGAACAAGATAAAACTCCAGAAGGAGAACTAAGTGAAGTAGAGAAGCAATCTATCCAGTAAACAGTTTAAGGTAATGACCATAAAGGTGCTCAAAGGACTCGGGAAAAGAATAGATGAAGAGAGTAAGAAATGGGAAGTTTTTTAAACAAAGTTAGAAAATAGAAGAACCAATCAAGCCTGATGAATTAATAGCTGACATAAAAACTACGCTAGAAGGAATATGCAGTAGATTAGATGATACAGAGAAACAGATCAGCAAATAAGAAAAAGGAATAAAAGAAATCACCCAAGCTGAACAGAAGGGAAAAAGAGTCTAAAAAATGAGAGCAGTTTAAGATGTTCTGGGACAACACCAAGCGGACTAACATTTGCATTATAGTAATCTCAGAAGAAGACGAAGAGAGAGAAAAGAACAGAAAACATCTCAAGGCATGAGAGCCGAACATTTTCCTAACCTAGAGAGGAAAACAGACATTCAGGTCCAGGAAGCACAGAGAGTCCAAACAGGACTGATCCAAAGAAAACACCCCAAGACACATCATAACTAAAATGGCAAGAATTAAAAGTAAAGAAAGAATATTTCTAAAATCAAAGAAAAGACAACATAGTATACAAGGAAAATCACAGAGGGCCATCAGTTGACTTGAAGTAGAAATTCTGCAGGACAGAATGGAGGAGCGTAACATGCTAAGGTGACAAGAGGGAAAAAAATAAAACTTCAGCCAAGAACACTCAGTTTGGCAAAGCTTTATTCATATTTGATGGAGAGACTGAAAGTTTTACACACAAGCAAAAGCTAAAAGCACCACCAAGCCAGTTATAAAAGACATGTTAAAGGAACTTCTCTAATCTAAAAAGAAAAGGCTGAAAATAGAAATATTAAATTATAAAAGGAAAACTTTCATTGCTAAAGGGAAATATATGGCAAAGATAACAGATAAATCAATCAACTTATAAAACTAGTAAGAAAGTTAAAAGACAAAACTAGTAAAATCTTGTACATCCACAATAAACAGTTAAGGGATACACAAAACAAAAAGATGCAAAATTTTATGTTAAAAACAATAAACTAGCTGTTGTTGTTCAGTTGCTCAGTTGGGTCTGACTCTTTGTGACCCCGTGGACTGCAGCACACCAGGCTTCCCTGTCTTTCACTATCTCCCGGAGTTTGCTCAAACTCATGTCCACTGAGTCGGTGACGCCATCCAAACATCTCATCCTCTGTCACCCTCTCCTCCTCCTGCGCTCAATCTTTCCCAGAATCAGCATCTTTTCCAATGAGTCAGCTCTTTGCATCAGATGGCCATAGTATTGGAACTTCAGCTTTAGTATCAATCTTTACAATGAATATTCAGGGTTGATTTCCTTTAAGATTGACTGGTTTGATCTCCTTGCTGTCCAAGGGACTCAGGAAGGGAGGTGTCATCTGCCTGTCTGAGTTATTGACATTTCTCCCAGCCAGCCCAGCATGATGCACTCTGCATATAAGTTAAATAAGCAGGGTGACAGTACAGTCTTGACGTACTCCTTTCCCAATTTTGAACCAGTCCATTGCTCCATGAAACTAGTGGGAGATGGTAGAGAAGCAGGATTGTTAAAATGTGTTTGAATTGAGATTAGCAACTTAAAATAACCATATAGATATAGATATATAGAGATATTATTTGCTATATATAAACCTCATAGAATCCACAAGCCAAAAATCTATATTAGATATCTACACACACACACACACACACACACACACACACACACACACACACACAGAGGAAAAAAACCCAAACATAGTAGTCATCAAAGCACAAGGGAAGGTGATAAAAGAAGAAGAAAGTGGGAAAAAAGAAACACAGAAACAAAGCTAAAACAAGCAACAAAATGACAACAAATATATACTTATCAATAATTATTTTAGATATAAATGGACCACATGCTCCAACCAAAAGACAGAGAGTAGTTGAACCGATGCAAAAACAGAACTCAAATAAATGTTGCTTACAAGAGACTCATTAAAGATCTAAAGAAAAACACAGACTGGAAGTGAAGCTATGGAAAAAGATATTTCATGCAAAAGATGCTTCATTTCATGAAAATAAAAAGAAATATGAGATATCAACACTTACATCAGACAAAATAGACCATAAAACAAAGGTTGTAATAAGAGACAAAGAATAATATTACATAATTATCAATGGATAAATCCAAGAAGAAAATATAATTATTGCAAATATATATGCACGTAACACAGGACAACCTCAATACATAAAGCAAATATTAAAGGACATAAAGGGAAAAACTAAAAGTAACACAAAAATAGAAGAATATTTTATCATCCCATTTACAGCAATGGACAAATCACCCAAATGTAAAATCAGCAAGGAACACTGATCTTAAAAGACACATTAGACAAAATGGACTTTAGCAGATGCATATAGAACATTTCACCCCAAAACAGCAGATTATACAGGAACAGATTATACAGATTATTCTTTTCAATTATACAGGAACACTCTCCAGGATGAATCACATGATATGCCAAATAACAAGTCTCAGTAAACTTAAGAATACTGAAATTCTATCAAGCATCTTTCCTAACAAAAATGCCATGAGGCTGGAAATCAACCACAAGAAAAAAATGGCAAAAAACACAAACACTTGAAGACTAAACAATATGATACTAAACATCCAATGCATTTCTGAAGAAAGCAAAGAAGAAATCCAAAAATGTCTGGAAACAAATGAAAGCCAAACAAAATGATCCAAAATATATGGGCTGCATTAAAAGCAGTTCTAAGAGTGCATTTATAGCAATGCAAGCTTATCTAACTAAACAAGAAAAATCTCAGATAAACAACCTAACCTTCCACCTAAAAGAACTAGGAAAAGAACAAACAAAATCCAAAGTTAATAGAAGGAAAGAAATTATAAAGATCAAAGCAGAAGTAAATGAAATAGAGACTAAAAAAGAAATGGAAAATATCAATGAAACTAAGAGCTGGTTCTTTAAAAAGACAAAATAATAAAACCTTACCCAGACTCACCAAGAAAAAGGGAGAAGACCTATATCAGTAAAATCAGAAATGAAAGAAAAGTTACAATCAATACCAAAGAAATAAAAAGGATAATAGAGACCACTACAATCATACACAGTAATCTAGATGAAATGGGCAAATCCTAGACATGTACACTCTTCCGGGAATAAGGAAGACATAGAAAATATGAAGAGAACAATTACCAATAATGAAGTTGAATCTGTAATTTAAAATTCACAAAAAAAGAAAATGTAGGATCAGATGGCTTCATGTGAATTCTACCAAATATTTAGACAAGAGTTAACATCTATCCTTCTCAAACTATTCTTAAAAAATGCAGTGAGAGGAAGATCTCCCAACTCATTCTATGAGGTCAGTGTTGCCTTCATACAAAAACCATACAATTACAGCACCCCCCAAAAAAATAATTACAGACCAATCCCACGTTGGTGCTAGTGGTAAAGAACCCACCTGCCAATGCCAGAGATGTAAGAGATAAAGGTTCAATCCCTGGATCCATAAGATCCACTGGAGGAGGAAATGGCAACTCACTCCAGTGTTCTTGCCTGGAGAATCCCATGGATTGAGGAGCCTGGTGGGCCCATAGAGTCGCAGAGAGTCAGACACAACTGAAGCGATTTAGCACACAGCATAGCAACACTTGTGAACATAAATGCAAAAATCTTCAACAAAATATTAGCAAATTGGACCCAACAATATATTAAAAAGATTACATACCATGTTCAAATGGAATTTAATCCAGGAATGAATGTATTTTTCAATATCTGCAAATCAATCAATGTGATACACCCTGCTAACAAATTGAAGCATGAAGCCATGTGATCATCTCAATAGATGAAGAAAAAGGTTCTGACAAAATTCAATATCCATTTTTTATACAAAAAAAAAAAAAAAAACTCTCAACAAAGTGGGTGTAGAGGAAACATACCTCAACATAATAAAGGCTATGTATGGAAAACCCACTGCTAACATCATACCCAATGGTAAAAAGCTGAAAGTATTTCCACTCAGATCAGGAAAAAGACAAGGATGCCCACATTCACCATTTTTGCTCAAAGTAGTATTGGAAGTCTTAGTCATATCAATCAGACAAGAAAAAAATAAATGAATTCAGATTGGAAAGGAAAAAAGGAAAATAAATCATTATTTGCAGATGTGTTACTATACATAAAAACTTCTAAAGATGCCACTCCCCACCGCAACAAAAACAACAAAAAGTACCAAAACCCATCAGTAAATTCAGCAAATTTGAAAGATAGAAAATTTATAACAAAATCTGTTGTATTTCCGTACACTAACAATGAACTAACAGAAACAGAAGACAAAAAAAAAAAAAAGCATTCACAATCTTATCAAAAAGAATAAAATACCTGGGAACAAATCTAACTAAGGAAGTGAAAGACCTGTTCACAGAAAACTATAAGAAATTGAGAAAAGCAGTTAAAGATGACACAGATAAAAAGATAAACTATGCTCATGGATTGGGATAATAAATGTTAAAAAGACCATACCACCCAAGGCAATCTACAGATTCAATGCATCCCTATCAAAATGCCAAAGGCATTTTTTCACAGAACTAGAACAAATAATTCTAAAATTTTTGTGGAAACACAAAATATCTCAACTAGCCAAAAAAAAAAATAAAAAACACTTGAAAAGAAGAACAAAGCTGAAGGTATCATGTGCCCTGATTTCAAAATATACCACAAAACTACAATAACCAAAATAGTGTGGTACTGGCATAAAAACAGACATATAGATCAATGAGTCAGAATAGAGAGCTCAGAAATGAATCCACTTACATAGGTAATTAAACATAGGTAGTTAATCTATGACAAAGGAGGCAAGAATATACAATGGGAAACTATAATCCCTTCAATAAACAGTGTTTGGAAAACTGGACAGCTACATAGGAAATAACCAAATTGGACAATTCTTGTACCACAAAAATAAACTCAGAATGGATTAAAGTCTTTAAAGTAAGACTTGAAACCACAAAAATCCTAGAATAAAGCATGCAATACTCTCTTTCACAGTGTTCTTAGTAATAATTTTTTTTGGATTTGTTCCTCAGGCAAGGGAAACAAAAGCAAAATAATAGGACTATTTCAAACTAAAAACTTTTGCATAACATAAGAAATTATTAACAGATTGAAAATCTAAACTACCTAATGGAAGATGATATTTGTAAATGATATATCTGACAAGGAGTTAATACCCAAAATATACAGAGAACTCCTACAACTCAACATCAAAAAAAAAAAAAAAAATAGAAGTGCCATACAATCCAACAATTCTACTTCTAGACATTTAAGAAAAATTGAAAATATATATGCACTCTTCTGTTCACTGATGAATTATTTTCAGTAGCCAAGATATGGAAGCAACCTAAGTGCCCATCAATCAATAAATGAATAAAGAAGGATATTAGATAGACAGAGGCTATAGTGAAATATTACTTAGCTACAAAAAAAAGAATGAATTCTTGCCATTTGCAATAATATGGATGGACTTAAATGGTGATATGCTAAGTGAAATGAGGCAAATACTGTATAAGAAAAATAATGTATATTTTCACTTAGAGTGGAATATAATAAACAAAACAAATGAACAAAGAGAAACAGTCATATATACCGAGAACAAATATGTGATAATTAAAGGGGAGAAGGTTTGGTGAAGGAGAGAAATAAGTGGGGAAGATTAAAAGGCACAAACTTCCAGTTGCTACTTAAATAAGTATGTAGGAAATGTACAAGTAGGGTGAAATAGTCAATAATTATGTAATATTCTTCTATGGTGACAGATGACAACTTGACTTATCATGGTGATCATTTAAAAATAATGTACAATGAGTTCTCAGAGTGTTTGAAGTCACTTATACTTCGAAAACAAACAAACTCATAAAAAAGAGATCAGATTTGTGATTTCTGGAGGAAAGGGTGGAGGAACAGGGTAATTTAAATGGTACAAAGCTCCAGTTATAAGATAAATAAGTGCTAGGAATGTAATGTTCAATATGGGTCTTCCCTGAGGGCTCAGGTGATAAAGAATCTGCCTGCAATGCAGAACTGCGTTCGATCCCAGGCTTGGAAAGATCCCCTGGAGAAGGGAATACCTACCCACTCCAGTATTCTTGCCTGCACAGGTCCATTGACAGAAGAGCCTGGTGGGCTACAGACCATAGGGTTGCAAATGGATAGACATGATAAATATAATTAACACTATTGAAAGTCGAGAGTAAATCCTGTGAGTTCTCATCACAAAGAAGAAAATTTATATTTCTTTAATTTTACACCTACATGAAATGATGAATGTTCACTAAACTTATTTTGGTAATCATTTCATGATATATTTAAGTCAGATCATTATTCTGTACCTTATACCTTAAATTTATACAGTCCTATGTGTCAATTATATCTTAATAAATCTGAAAGAAAAAGAAAAATAAAGAATAGCCTGTACCATATAGAAGGTGAAATGCATGAAGCTATAGTCATCCAACTCTGCTATCTGTCAGGAGCAGGATTTCTGGGAGTTGGAGGAGGTCAATGTATTTAACTGGAAAATACCAACACAAATTCTCATTACTACAAAATACAAAATGTTATGTATAAACGGCATTCCTCAACTTCAAGATTAAAAAATATACTCAAATAGATTGTATGGTGTCCCAAACTTCTCATTTTCACCCCTTACCTGTCAATTTTCAAAAAAACTAGTCAGAAGCTCCTTTTACCACTAAATTTCGGAAGGGATGCACGCTTAGTTGTGTCCAACTTTTTGCAACCCCAAGGACTATAGCCCACCAGGCTCCTCAGTCCATGGAATTTTCTAGGCAAGAATACTAGCGTGGGTTGCCATTTCCTACTCCAGGGAATCTTCCTGACTTGGGGATCAAACTCTTATCTCTTGACTCTCCTGCATTGGGAGGTCGAGTTTTACCATTGGTGCCACCTGGGAAATTTGGTGAGGACTGATGATATAAAACTCCTTTCAGAGCACTGTCACCAAGATGATCCAAAAGTTTAATTCAGCATGTCTTGAATGCTTTGTGATTTAAAGCATCTCAAAATTTGCATTCAAGCAGTAACAGTGATAAGAAAAAAAGTATTTGCATCACCAATTAGCTGACTTTAGGCAGTTTCAGTTTGTAACATTCTTATTTTCACTTTCAGTAAAAAATAAAGTAAAACAACCATTTTAAAAGGACATTTTGGTAGTATGTAATTTGTGATTGAGACTAATTTGTTTAAAAATATATATATTTTATTTACTTCTGGTAATAATTAACCAGAAAAGAAAATGCTGGCCAAAAAAAGAAAAAATATTTATATATGTATAAATAAAAGAGTTTGACGTTATACCCTGTTGATGTCTACTCAAGAAAAGCAAATCCCATAGCAGTCAATCTTTTAGAGTCTTGGGACAGCCCAGTGAATAAGAGTACAAAGCCTATTGTCCAACAGTGTCATTTAGGAAAGACTAATGCTTAGACAACAAGAAGATAACATGTTTAGCGATAACATGTTACATTCTATATTTTAAATTAGTAAATTATTTTTCAACATGTTTAGGAAATAATATTTACTTTATTTATATGGACTTGTATTCCTAGAGATGACTTCTCAAACACTTAATATCGTTTACCTCTCTGGGTTCAAGACCGCTTACCCTTGAAGACAGAAATTGGTGGAAGGAAGCATGTGTTTGTGCAGGGGTGCATTTGTACTTCTGAAAGGTGTTTCTTCTCTAATTTCATGATTCTGATTCAGCCTCCTTGCCAGTCTGACTTCCCTGTTCGTGGAGTCCAGTCTAACTTCCCTGTTCAAGGATTCCAGTCTAAAGCTATAGCTTACAGCCCTTATAGACTGCTGGTGATCAGTGAGCTAGCAATGAATTTCTGCTTTAGAGATAAAGGGAATGATACATTTCCACGACAATTCTAATAGCCATGGAGAAAGACAACAGTATGAGTTATCTTTAAAATCACAATTTTGGACGAATGCTAAGTTCTATCAAATAGTAAAATTCCATTTTGAAAATCAAACCACAGAGAGAAGGTAAACAGTTCTACCAGAATGCAAATGGCAATGCTTACTACATATTTGCAAGAGTGAGAAATTTGATTTTGAGATATACACACCAGAATGTGTGTTCCCAAATTGTACCAATAAAAACATCCATTTCCCATTTCGTGTTACCTATCTAAATGACTTTTAACAATGATAGATAAAAATTAAAATTATTTGCATTGCTGACATTTTTTTAAGAACAGTTTTGATTTTTCAGTTATTTTCCTAAATAGTTTTACAATATGTATTTGGTCTCATACCTGAAGGTAACAAAAATAATCAATTTTGGAAATGATTCAGAGTAGCTCTCTTGTATTTCTCCATGTCTTGCAAGTGAAGCACTGACTTACCATTGTTCCCTTGTTTTCAGTGATGATTGTTGTATAAAAGGCCTTGGAAGATACATATAGCGTTCTTTGCTGGAGCAAAACACAGAAATGCCTATCTAGGTCTTTAACCTCAGGGTTCTTTTTCTGCAGTTCAACCCACCCATAGTAATATTGCCTGGAAAATTTCATGAACAGAAGAGCCTGGCCGGCTACAGTCCATGGGGTCACAAAGAGCTGGACACAGCTGAGCACACTGAACTGAACTCTGAATGCAGTCATTATCTGACCCTTTAGGACTTGGAAAACCAGCTCACAAATGCTGATACTCTGGCTAACTGCTTTGCTGTGAGTAGTAAACTGTCTTTTGGCCCTGACCCAGGAATTTCATGCCCTCAACTTGTATTATTAAATGTCAGGCAAACTTTCAAGCTTATGAGTAAAATATCAAACTCTTCACAGTCCTTGACAATCAGGTGTGTTGAAGTGAAGATAAATCTCAAACAACTAGTTGGACATAATGCAAGTTAGTAATGGGCCTATTATTGTATTGGGTTACAACAGAGGTAGCCAACTTTTTCTTAATGGTCCTATTAATAAATATTTTAGGGTTTTAGGGCCTTACATTCCCTTTTACAGCTACTCAACTCTGCTGTTATAGCACACAATCACCATAGCTAGTACGCAAATGATAAGCACGGCCATATTCCTATAAAACTTTATTTGCAGATACTAAACTTTGAATTCTCTATAAATTCACATGTAATTAAAATTTTTAAATAGTTTTTCCAACCATTTAAAAAATTTAAAACCACAATTAGCTCACAGGTTATATAAAAGCAAGTGTCAGACTGAATTTGGTTCATGAAACAACCACTGGAATAAAAAATGATTGCCAAAAAAAATTAAACATATTAGTTTATTTTTTGTTCTTTCTGTTGTAAGAGATTTGGAAGAACTACAGACACATGGAGGATTTAGGATAGGAAGTGGTTTTATAAGGAGAATATAAAAATTGTCTCAACACTTCACTTTCCAACTTCAGATTCTAATGATGTTTATTTGTTTGCTTTATTGTCTAGAGTACTTACATGAACTTTCACTGTCACTTTCAAAAAGACAATTAGATTAAATTAACCTTTCAATTTCCTTTGAACAATAATGATTTTAATAATTTTTGCAGTATTTTGCATATATTCTTTAGGTATCTTTTAATTTAGTCTTCCATGAAACCCTCTAACTGATAGACATCATACATATAATTAGTTTGTAAGGCCTCAAAAGCCTCATGCCCATAAAGAACAGAATAAACAAAGAGATATCCCTGCCATGTTATATTGTATTAAATTTTATGATTCTTTCTTGCCATCTTCTGTTTAACCACATCCAATTTACCTTGGACTTCCCAGGTGGCACAAGTAGTAAAAAACCAGCCTGCCAATGCAGGAGTGTAAGAGATGTGGGTTCAATCCCTAGGTCAGGGAGATCTCCTGGAGAAGGGCATGGAAACCCTCTCTCTGTATTCTTACCTGGAGGATCCCTTAGACAGAGAAGGCTGGCAGGCTATGGTCCATAGTGTTGTAGAGTCAGACATGACTGAAGCAACTTAGCACTCACACATGAATTTACCTTGGTCAAGCAGGAGGTGCCTAGAGTGAACAGCAATATTTTAGGAATCAGGGAACTCAAATAGATGGGAATGGGTGAATTTAATTCAGATTACCATTATATCTACTGCCCCTTAGAGTAGCCTTCATAGTTAACAAAAGAGTCAGAAATTCAGTACTTGGGTGCAATCTCAAAAGTGACAGAATGATCTCAGTTCATTTCCAAGGCAAACCATTCAACATCACAGTAATCCATGTCTATGCCCCAACCACTATTGCTGAAGAAGCTGAAGCAGAATGGTTCTATGAAGACATACACCAAAAGAAAAAAAAAAAAAAAAAAGACTTGTTCTTTTCATCATAGGGGGAGGAAATACAAAAGAAGGAAGTCAAAAGATACCTGGAATAACAGGCAAGTTTGGCCTAGGAGTATAAAATAAAGCAGGGAAAAGACTAACAGAGTTTTGCCAAGAGAACACACTGGTCATTGAAAACACCTTCTTCCAACAACAAAAGAGATGACTCTACACATGGACATCACCAGATAATCAATACCAAAATCACGCTGATTATGTTCTTTGCAGCTGAACATGAAGAGGCTCTATACAGTCAGCAAAAACAAGGCCTGGAGCTGACTGTGGATCAGATCATGAGCTCCTTAATGCAAAGTTCATACTTAAACTGAAGAAAGTAGGGAAATCCACTAAGCCATTCAGATATGCCTAAATCAAATTCCTTATGCTTATAAGGTAAAAGTGACAAATAGACTCAAGGGATTAAATCTGACAAACTGCCTGAAGAACTATGGATGGAGGTTCATAACACTGTACAGGAAGAGGTGACCAAAATGATCCCAAAGGAAAAAAAAAATGAAAGAAGGCAAATTGGTTGTCTGAGGAGGTCTTACAAATAGCTGAGAAAAGACTTGAAGGGCGAAGCAGAAAAGGGAAGGAGATACCCAACTAAATGCAGAGTTTCAAGAAATAGAAAGGTGAGATAAGAAAGCCTTCTTGGTGAACAATACAAAGAAATAGAGGAAAATAATGGAATGGGAAGACTAGAGATCTCTTCAAGAAAATTAGGGATACCAAGGGAACTTTTCATGCAAAGATGGGCTCAATAAAGGACAGAAATAGCAAGGACCTAACAGAAGCAAAAGAGATCAAAAAAGGTGGCTAGGATACACAGAAGAACTGTACAAAACAATCTTAATAACCTATATAGCCACTCTGGTTTGGTCTCACCTAGAGCCAGACATCATGGAGTGTGAAGTCAAGTGGGCCTGAAGAAATATGACTATAAACAAAGCTAGTGGAGGTGATGGAGTTCCAGCTGAGCTATTTAAAATCATAAAAGATGGTACTGTTAAGATGCTATATTCAATATGTCAGCAAATTTGGAAAACTCAGCAATGATCGCAGGACTGGAAAAACTCAGTTTTCATTCCAACCCCAAAGGAGGTCAGAGCCAAAGAATGTTCAAACTACTGTATAACTGTGCTCATTTTACATGCTAGTGAGGTAGTGCTGACAAGCCTTCAAGCTATGGATTTTAGATACATGTACCGAGAACTTCCAGATGTACAGGCTGGATTTAGAAAAGGCAGAGGAACCAGAGATCAAATTGACAACTTCTATTTGATCATAGAAAAAGCAAGAGAATTGCAGAAAAAAATCTACTTCTGCTTCATTGATTATGCTATAGCCTTTGACTGTGTGGATCACAACAAATGGTAGAAAATTCTTTAAAAAATAAGAATACCAGACCAGCTTACTTGCCTCCTTAGAAACCTGTATGAAGATCAAGATGCAACAGTTAGCACCATACATGGAAAAACGGACTGGTTCCAAATCAGGAAAGAGGACATTAAGGCTCCATATTGTCACCTGCTTATTTAACTTATATGCAGAGTACGTCATGAGAAATGCTGGGCTGGATGAAGCACAAGCTGGAATCAAGATTTCTGGGGGAAATATCAATAACTTCAGATATGCAGATGACACCACACTTATGGCAGAGAGTGAGGGAGAATTAAAGAGTCTTTTGATGAGAGTGAAAGAGGAGAGTGAAAAAGTTGGCTTAAAGCTCAACATTCAAAAAACTAAGATTATGGCATGCAGTCCCATAACTTCATGGCAAACAGATGGGGAAACAATGGAAACAGTGACAGACTTTATTTTTTGGGCCTCCAAAAATCACTGCAGATGGTGACTATAGCCATGAAATTAAAAGACGCTTGCTCGTTGAAAGAAAAGTTATGACCAACCTAGATAGAATATTAAAAAGCAAAGACATTACTTTGCCAAGTAAGGTCCATCTATTCAAAGATATGGTTTTTCCAGTAGTCATGTATGGATGTGAGAGTTGGACCATAAAGAAAGCTGAGAGCCAAAGAATTAACGCTTTTGAAGTGTGGTGTTGGAGAAGACTCTTGAGAGTCCCTTGGACTGCATGAAAATCCAACCAGTCCATCCTAAAGGAAATCAGTCTGAATATTCATTGGAAAGACTGATGCTGAAGCTGAAACTCCAATACTTTGGCCACCTGATGCAAAGAACTGACTCATTTGAAAAGACCCTGATGCTGGGAAAGATTGAAGAAAGGAGGAGAAGGGGGCGACAGAGATTGAATGGCATTACCAACTCAATGGACATGAGTTTGAGTAAACTCCGGGAGTCGGTGACGGACAGGGAGGCCTGGTGTGCTGCAGTCCATGGGGTCACAAAGAGTCAGACATGACTGAGGGACCAAACTGAACTGATTGTCACTCTGCTTATTTAACTTATATGCAGAGTACATCATGTGAAATGCTGGGCTGGATGAATCACAGGCTGGAGTCAAGATTGATGAGAGAAATATCAACAACCTCAGATATGCAGTTGATACCACTCTAACGGCAGAAAGTGAAGAGGAACTAAAGAACCTCTTGATGAAGGTGAAAAAGGAGAGTACAAAAGTTGGCTTAAAACTCAATATTCAAAAAGTCTAGTCAAAGCATCCAATCCTATCACTTCACGGCATAGATGGGGAAAACATGGAAACAATGGCAGATTTTCATTTGGGGGGCTCCAAAATCACTGTCGATGGTGACTGCAGCCAGGAAATTAACAGAAGCTTGTTTTTTGGAAGAAAAGCCCTGACAAACCTTGATACTGTTTTAAAAAGCAGAGACGTCACTTTGCCAACAAAGGTCCATATTGTCAAAGTTATGGTTTTTCCAGTAGTCGTGTAAGGATGTGAGAATTGGACCATAAAGAAGACTGGGCATTGAAGAATTGATGCCTTCAAACTGTGGTGGTGGAGAAGATGCCTGAGAATCTCTTGGACTACAAGGAGACCAGTCAATCCTAACAGAAATCAATCCTGAATATTCATTGGAAGGACTGATGCTGAAGCTCTAATACTTTGGCCACCTGATACAAAGAGCTGACTCATTAGAAAAGACCCTGATGCTAGGAAAGATTGAAGGCAGGAGGAGAAGGGGACGACAGGATGAGATGGTTGGATAGCATCACCAACTCAATGGACATGAGTCTGAGCACACTCCAGGACATAGTGAAGAACAGGAAAGCCTGGTGTGCTGCAGTCCATGGGGTTACAAATAGTGGGACACGACTTGGTGACTGACCAACAAAATGATTCACTCAAAGTCAAAAATTATTTAAACCATTTTGATAACTTAAAGAAAGCATCTAGAACAGTGCCTGGTGGTTAGTACAGGTCCAATATATAATATCTTGTTCACTATTAACAAATATTGGCTTTATTATTAATATTACCTTGAAGTTTTACTTCAGCTTATCTGAACTGAGTCGTGTAAGATTTTCTACATCTTCCATTTACTTCCAAACAAGAAAGCAAAATAGGTACTCATTTGCATAACACTTATGTCTGAATTTGAATTCATACCTATATGCAGTTTGCTTTGGTGGAATGTATGTCTCTGTTTCTTCTCAAGGAAGGAATTTATAAATAATCAGCAAACATTTAAAATAGTGAATGAGTGAGTGAAACTATCATAATCAACTTGACCTTAAACTCACTGACTTACCCAGAACATACACTTCAGAAGGCAGATTTCATAAAGATTCTTAAACTAGATTAGCTGTTTAAATTATCTGTTTAAATTATCAATGATTTTTCACCATGAAATCATATTAGTGAATGACCCAGCAGAACAAGACCCCGCAGTTTGACCCTAATCAGCACCAAATAATAATCCCCGTGTAAATATATTGCTTAATTTGCTGCATAATAGCCTTTGAGCAATACCCAAGTCACAAGTCAACAGTTGGCTTTGTGTTTCTCAAACACACATTCCTTCAATCTAGATAGTATTTTCAGGCAGGACTTAAAATTTTCTGTAGGCTTGAAGTAAACCTATTCTTTATAAATCAATATTAGGCTAATAATATTAGCTTTTTGCCAAGAGAAGAGTGATAACCCTATTGTAGCTTGGTTGACGACAAACACTTTGGTAATTTCTTAGGAAAAGTATTTCCTGTTGATCATTAAAAGCCAAATTTTGTGTTACTTCCCCACCTGGATTAAATAAATACTATTAGTTTTTCAACTGCCTACAATAAATATAGATTTCAAGACTTATTTGTCTGTATTTCTTAAAACATTTATGAACACTGAACAGATGAATTTGTTTTAAGCATATTTTTTTCATTTGAACACTTTTCCCAATGGTTTTTAATATGGATATTGTTCATCCCATATTGAATAAAGCAACTTTTACTTTATATAATATCTTGACCCAAATCATATTGTCTCCATAAATATTTTACAGTCTGTGGGCAACAAAATCATGATTACCACAGTCACGTCTGCACTTGCAGGTAATACACCATAAAACATGGGTTGTTTTCTCTCCTCTAGTTTTTGAGAGAGGGAATTGCTGTCTGCATTTGCCCAAGTGGGTTTTTTTCTTTTCTCTTTTTTAACACTAACTAGCTCCTTTCGGGTAAGATGTTAGAAACATGGGCCTGTGCCAAGTTACTTTCTGTATAAAATTCATAAAAGAACAAGAAAACATGGCTCATTTTACTTCTTTCCAGCTGGTTGTCTCTGAAAGAAAAAAGTTTGAGGCTTTCATTATCCTGAATAATAGAATGAAACTACTCCATGACTGATTGGGAAGAAGTTACAGTGCTATTGAAAAAAAAAAGTGTGAAAAAAAAAAAGGTTAAAAAAAAGTGTAAAAAAAAAGTGCTATTAAAAAAAAATGGAGATATTTCTTTCTTTTAAGAGCTGGCAATCATCTCTCCTTTTAGTGACTCATTTGTCACATACTTTGAAATTAGAGTATTTCTTATAAACATCAGTACTTTGAAAATGTGCTTGAAGAGATTCAGGAAAGATAATATGGTTTATAAGTTCCTTAGGTCACCTTTTGCTCTTATAGTACAAAAAGCACTGATACACTTGATCTCTCAGTGAAATGCAACCATCTTGGATAATTAAACAAGGTGGGCTTTTGCATTAGTGCTTCTTTCTCCACAACCCCAGAGTAGTAAAATCATTTTATTCCTGTTTAATTCTTATCTACTAAGGTAAGCTAAATAAAATTTGTATATTCAATAAAGGATTTCTTTAAATATCTAAGAAGCAAGCAGTCATTTCACAGAGAAACCCCTTTAGCATTTATTTCTATTAATTAATGATCCGTCTAGCCAGAAACTACCCTGCCTAAATAATTTTTAAAATAATAAAGAAGTAACAGAATGAATACACATTTTTGTGTTTATGCTTTTTCTGTTGGCTCACAATAAAATAGCTATGTCACTTTTGTGTGAGGTAATAACAAAGTATGCTTCTGTGAATTTATGTAAGTATTCAGAGGAAGCTTGACTTGACAATAAAATGATATTTTATACATAATATGACATAGTTCTTGGAAAGGCAAATGAAAACCATCTCCATAGTACCTCATAATCACAATTAGTTGGTATAGTGACTATTGCTTGTGGACTTTCATGTCTTTCTTCCCAGCTTCTTCCTTCTAGTAATAGACACTGCTTCCCTTGGGCAGGGGTTGGAAATACAGGCAAGGCAAAGCCTGGCTACAGTGAAAGCGGCAAGGGACAGGCACCAGTATTCAACCAGCTTAACTGCGGGATTTTTCACACTGGTGCTTACGGAGAAAAAGCCTCTTTCTTTGTATGTTCAAGACACTGTAAAGGTGCAAGTTTGGAGCTACCAATCACTGAATCCCCTACAGTGGTTTCAGCAGTCCAGGAAATTGAAGTTGGCACATAAAAGAAAAAAGATGAGAGATGAAGCAAAAGAACTCTGATGGTGTTTAAGTCTCAACTTCCATTTGTCCACAAAACAAACTCTATTCCTCATTTTCACATAATCTGGTCATGTGAGGCAACAAACCCCTCATTTTAGCTGAAATATTTTTACTTGGGTTTCTTTCTTTCTCAGCAAAAATAATCCTGACCAAGGAATGGATGAATACAATTAGCTTCTGTTAGATGTCAGTTTAGAAAGACTGAAAGTACCCCTGGCCCAAATCTCTCTTCCATCAGTTTTTCAAGGTCCTAGGAAAACCTTGAGATTCTAGTTCAAGCGTATGTGTCCCCTAAAATAAACAAGCGTTAAGAAATTGCTTCTGATCTCCGGTTTGAGGATGTCAGAATAAATACAATATTATCTTCTTCTCCTCTTGAAAATCCTCTAAAGTACTAGAAGAATTTTTAAAGTTTATATATGCTAAGAAATTTTATTTTTGTAAGATTAAATGTCTCTAGTAGTAAGACTAGAAACACAAACTCTATCTTAAACAAAATTGAGTGTTGTCTATTCCACCCAAATATAATTTTTAAAATGACAAAAGTAAAGATTATACAGAGGTACAGAACATCACTTGCAACTACTGATCTCAAATAAAGAGGAGCTCAGTTCTTCAAAATACCTCCATGTACCCAGAAGATACAAATAAGGAAGCAAACATACTGATTCTGATAATGATATTGATTGCATGGATTACAATTGGTAACTTGTGTAGGACCTCACTAACATGAAAAGAAGCAGGCAATGCTGGGCAGAATGAGGAAACGTATAGTCAGGCTATTTTTGCAGGAAGCAGTCTACATATGAGACACCATAGGGGAAAGTGAGTCTAAATTCAAGCAGCCCTAGAGCTGCATATTCTCATTGCCTGAGAATAAATAAAGATTAAGACAATCCCCTACCCCAATACACACACACATAAGAATCTTGAGCGTGAGCCAAGAACACTAACCCAGAACACTGAATTAGTCTCTCCTCTCCATGAAGCTCCTTTTGAACAAAAGATTCAGGTCGAATTCTTAAAATTTAAAAATGACTAATTATTCAAGGTTATCACAATAGTATCTATATACAAATATTACAGATAAAAGAATAAACAAATGGCAGACAAAAAATAGTCAACATTATACATATATATGCACACGTGTGTACATATATATATGTACAAACACATGCATGCATATATAAAAAGTGTGATTAAATATCTTGCCATAAACTCAGGAAAGATGAAATAAAGCAATATATGGTGGATATATAAGCACAAGGCAGCAACAGCTAGGATAAGAAAAGGAAGAGAAACTTAGAATCAGAGGTCACATTATAATCAACACAAAACAAACACTGCAGATTATACAGTTAGACATACGGAAGATAGGAGTGAGAAAAATGAGCAAAAGTAAATGAAAATGAACCTAGATATTAAAAATTTTTAGAAAGATAATAATAAATACAAAGTATGATAAAGGAGATTCAATATATGCATAATTGGTATTTCTGAAATGTGAAATCTCAATAAATAGAAAAAAAAATGTCAAAGGTTCTATAAAAGAAAGTTTTCTAGGAAAAAATGTTTTCAAATAGACAAAAAGCTCACTATTCTCCAGATGGGGAAAATAATGATACAAACGGTCACATCCTAGTAAAGAAGCTAAAATTCAAATATAAAGAAAGATTCCCGTAAGCTATAAAAGTGCCACACTCATTATGCCAACAATTTGGGAAACTCCGCAGTAGCCACAGACTGGAAAAGTCAGTTTTCATTCCAATCCCAAAGAAAAGCAATGCTAAAGAATGATCAAACTACCACACAATGGCACTCATTTCACATGCCAGCAAGATTATGCTCAAAATCCTACAAGCTAGGCTTCAGCAGTATGTGAACTGAGAACTTCTAGATGTACAAGCTGGATTTAGGAAAGACAGATGAGCCAGATCTTAAAAAGCCAACATACGCTGGATCATAGAAAATGCAAAGGAATTAAAAAAGAAAATCTACTTTTGTTTTATTGACTTTGCTAAACCTTTGACTGTGTGGATCACAACAAACAATGAAATATTCTTAAAGAGATGGGAATACAAGACTACCCTACCTGCCTCCTGAGAAACCTGTATGCAGGACAAGAAGCAACAGTTAGAACTTGACATGGAACAATGGACTGGTTCAAAATAGGGAAAGGAGTACTTCAAGGCTGTATATTGTCACCCTGCTTATTTAACTTATATTCAGAGTACATCATGTGAAATGCTGGGCTGGATAAAGCACAAGATGGAATCAAGATTACCAGGAGAAATATCAGTTCAATAACCTGAGATATGTAGATGACACCACCCTAACGGCAGAAAGAGAAGAGGAACTAAAGGGCCTCTTGATGAAGGGGAAAGAGGAGAATGAAAAAGCTGGCTCAAAAGTCAACATTCAAGAAATGGAGATATGGCATCCAGTCCCGAAGTGAAAGTCGCTCAGTGGTGTCCGACTCTTTGCAACCCCATAGACTATACAGTCCATGGAATTCTCCAGTCCAGAATACTGAAGTGGGCAGCTTTTCCCTTCTCTAGGGGATCTTCCCAGCCCAGGGATCGAACCCAGGTCTCCCTCATTGCAGGCAGATTCTTTACCAACTGAGCTATGAGTGATGACAGGTTGGGAAATCATGGCAAATAGATGGGGAAACTGTGGAAACAGTGACAGATTTCATTTTCTTGGGCTGCCAAATCCCTACAGATGGTGACTGCAGCCACAAAATTAAAAGACACTTGCTCCTTGGAAGAAAAGCTGTGACAAACTAGACAGTGTATTACAAAGCAGAGACGTCGCTTTACTGACAAAGGTCTACATAGTCAAAGCTATAGATTTTCCAGTAGTCATGTATGGATGTGAGAGTTGGACCATAAGGACGGCTGAGTGCCAAAGAATTGATGCTTTTGAACTGTGGTGCTGGAAGACTCTTGAGAGTCCCTTGGACTGCAAGATCAAATCAGTCCATCCTAAAGGAAATCAACCCTGAATATTCATTCATTGGAAGGACTGATGCTGAAGGTGAAGCTCCAATACTTTGGCCACCTGATGCGAAGGGCTGACTCATTGGAAAAAAAAAAACCCTGATTCTGGGAAAGATTGAAGGCGGGAGGAGAAGGAGATGACAGAGGATGAGATGGTTGGATGGCATCACTGACTCAATGGACATGAGTTTGAGCAAACTCAGAGAGAAAGTGAAGGACAGGGAAGCCTTGGCACTGAATTCATGGGGTCACAAAGAGTCGAACTTGACTTAGTGACTGAACAACAGTAGGGAGAGAAACTCAGATTAGCCTCAGATTTCTCCACAATAAACTTCAAAATGGAAATGAGTTGTCCAACAAACTTTAAGTTTTCAGAGAAAGTGTAATCACAGCAACTAATGGTGTTTTTCCTTGCCTAGGGAAAGCTTCAGAAGGGTACAGGAAAATAGCAGAGGAGTCTGAAATGTTAGCAAGGCACTGTGGATGTCGAGTCACTTTTGTTTCCTGACTGCCTTCTTGTTTCATTATTTTTAAATTAAGGACCTGCCAGGCTTCAGCAATATGTGAACCGTGAACTCCCTGATGTGCAAGCTGGTTTTAGAAAAGGCAGAGGAACCAGAGATCAAATTGCCAACATCCGCTGGATCATGGAAAAAGCAAGAGAGTTCCAGAAAAACATCTATTTCTGCTTTATTGACTATGCCAAAGCCTTTGACTGTGTGGATCACAATCAACTGTGGAAAATTCTGAAAGAGATGGGAATACCAGACCACCTAATCTGCCTCTTGAGAAATCTGTATGCAGGTCAGGAAGCAACAGTTAGAACTGGACATGGAATAACAGACTGGTTCCAAACAGGAAAAGGTGTATGTCAAGGCTGTATGTTGTCACCCTGGTTATTTAACTTATATGCAGAGTTCATCATGAGAAGCGCTGGACTGGAAGAAACACAAGCTGGAATCAAGATTGCCGGGAGAAATATCAATAAACTCAGATATGCAGATGACACCACCCTTATGGCAGAAAGTGAATGGGAGCTAAAAAGCCTCTTGATGAAAGTGAAAGAGGAGAGCAAAAAAGTTGGCTTAAAGCTCAACATTCAGAAAACGAAGATCATGGCATCCGGTCCCATCACTTCATGGGAAATAGATGGGGAAACAGTGGAAACAGTGTCAGACTTTATTTTTGGGGGGCTCCAAAATCACTGCAGATGGTGACTGCAGCCATGAAATTAAAAGACGTGTACTCGTTGGAAGAAAAGTTATGACCAACCTAGACAGCATATTCTAAAGCAGAGACATTACTTTGCCGACTAAGGTCCATCTAGTCAAGGCTATGGTTTTTCCTGTGGTCATGTATGGATGTGAGAGTTGGACTGTGAAGAAGGCTGAGCGCTGAAGAATTGATGCTTTTGAACTGTGGTGTTGGAGAAGACTCTTGAGAGTCCCTTGGACTGCAAGGAGATCCAACCAGTCCATTCTGAAGGAGATCAGCCCTGGGATTTCTTTGGAAGGAATGATGCTAAAGCTGAGGCTCCAGTACTTTGGCCACCTCATGCGAAGAGTTGACTCATTGGAAAAGATTCTAATGCTGGGAAGGATTGGGGGCAGGAGGAGAAGGGGACGATTGAGGATGAGATGGCTGGATGGCATCACGGACTCAATGGTTGTCAGTCTGAGTGAACTCCGAGAGATGGTGATGGACAGGGAGGCCTGGCGTGCTGCCATTCTTGGGGTCACAAAGGGTTGGACATGACTGAGCAACTGAACTGAACTGAACTGAACTGAACTCTTTCTCTCTACTTTCCCATCATCT
This sequence comes from Budorcas taxicolor, assembly GCF_023091745.1. Taxonomy (NCBI): domain Eukaryota; kingdom Metazoa; phylum Chordata; class Mammalia; order Artiodactyla; family Bovidae; genus Budorcas; species Budorcas taxicolor. Next base: position 85,067,480 of record NC_068923.1, read on the forward strand.
GTAATTTGGATTTTCAAGACACTGTAAAGATGAAAGTTTGGAGCTACCAATCACTGAATCCCCTACAGTGGTTTCAGTCAGTCCAGGAAATTGAAGCTGACACATAAAGGGACACATAATTCCTGCAGTTCCAGACAGGATTTTTCCCCTGTTAGTTGTAGAATAGTGGACAACATATATCTGTTCCCATCTAAAATAATCCTTGTATTTCTATGCTGAATTATAGTCTGGTCCTATGATAGTCAAGGTTTTTGCTCTTGCAAATATACTTTTTTTTTTTTTGCATTATTATCTTTCTTTTATGTTGTTTCATCACTAGAACATATTGCCTTTTTCCCCATTTGGATTTATTTTCTCATCCCTGTTTCTCTCTTCAACTCTCTTGCTAGATTTTTCTCCCAGCAGGTCACTAAAAAGCTCTCTGTTAATGTCTTCAACCACTTTCGTCTTTCCAAATATAATCATCTGTCACTCTTCACATTCTATCCTTTGGCCTAACAAACATGGTCACAGAATCCAGAGGATGTATACCCTGTTTGGGATTTATTGGGGTTAAATAGACTTCTGTGGGAATAACCTAGAGCAAGAGCCTCTTAAAAGACCCACAGCCACCATAGAGTTTTCAAAATAATCTTTATAACCCAAAATTAGCCTTGTTACTTTAAAACACAGTTCACCAGAAACGGTGCCAATAAAATGGCAGAATAGGAAGTCCCAGCCCTCTTTTCATCCTCCTACAAAAACACAGATTTAACAATGCTCTATGGATTAAATAACCCTATGAAAACGTAGTTCATTTCACAATTAAGGACTCTACTTCTATTCTTAAGTCTTCTTTATTTAGTTTCTGTGTTTAAGCCAGGTGGTTTTAACATGATGCTTATAGACCCCTTAATAATTCTCAAGTGGTCTTTAGAGAGACTGTGAACTCTCTTAATTCTTATGCAAATTTTGTACGAATTTACAAATGAGCATTGTTTTCATGGGGAGAAGGCCCACAGCTTTCAATAAGTTGAAGTACACGAATTAAAGAAAGGTTGGGGAGGTACCACAGTGCACATGCGAGACTGGTTTTAAAAGCATAATATCCTACAGCCCAATCAGACAAGAAAAACAAATGAAAGGAATTCAGTTTAGAGAGAAAGAAGCAAAACTGTCTCTGCTTGCAGATGACATGATACCATGTATAAAAATATCCTAAAGATGCCACCAAAAAACTACTAGAACTACCAATGAATTCAGTAAAGTTGTAGGATACAAAATTAACATACAGAAATCTGTTGCATTTCTATTCACTAACAGCAAACTATCAAAAAGAGAAATTAGGAGAACAATCTCAGTTACAATTACACCAAAAGCAGCAAAAAGTCAGGGAATAAATCTAAGCAAAATGGTAAAAGATCTGCACTCAGAAAGCTATAAGACTTTGAGGAAAGAAATTAAAGATCACAAACAAATGGATTGAAAGAATTAATATTGTTAAAATGACCATACTACCCCAGGCAATCTACAGATTCAATGCAATCCCTATCAAAGTGCCAATAGCATCTTCCACAGAACTAGAACAAATAATTCTAAGATTTTTACAGAAACACAAAAGATATCAATTAGCCAAAAGAATCTTAAGAAGGAAGATCAAAGAGCATGGAAGTATCATGCTCTGTGATTTCAAACTAGACTGCAAAGCTAATCTAATCAAAACTACAAAGCTACTAATCAGAGCAATGTTTTATTGGCGCAGACACACACACATAGATCAGTGGAACAGAATAAAACGCTGAGAAATGAACCCATACTTACATGCGCAAATATTCCATGACAAAGAAGACAAGAGTATACAATGGGGAAAAAAGATAGCCTTTTCAGTAAATAATGTTAGGAAAACTGGACAGTTACATGTAAAAGAGCCCAACTGGACTAACCTCTCATACCATGTACAAAAATAAACTCAAAATAGATGAAAGATTTAAATGTGAAACCTGAAACCATAAAACTTCTAGAGGAAAACATATGCAATATGCTCTTTGACATTGGTCTTAGCAATTTTTTTTTTTTTTTGGATCTGATTTGTCAGGCAAGGACAAAGAGCAAAACTAAACAAATGGGACAACATAAAACTAAAAGGTTTTACATCAACGAAGCAAAAACGTCACTTACTGAATGTGATAAGCTATATCTGATAAGGGGTAATATCCACAATACACAAAGAACTCATACAACTCAACATCAAAAAACAAAAATTAAAAATGAGCAGAAGGCTTGAACAGATATTTTACCAAAGAGGCTTACAGACACTTGGAAAGATGCTCAGCATCACTTCAACATCACTAATCATCTGGGAAATGCAAGTCAAACCCACAGTAAGGTATCACCTCCACCCGTTGCAAAGGCTGTTATCAGACAGACAATAAATAACAAGTGCTGGTAAGAACGATGGAGAAAAGGAAACTCTTGTGTACTGTTGGTGGGGAGGTAAGTTGCTGCAGCCACTATAGGAAACAGCACAGAGATTCCTCAAAAAAAAAAAAAAATGGAGCTACCATATGATCCAGCAATTCTACATCTGGGTTTTTATCAAAGATTTAAAAAAGCACTAATTCAAAAAAATATTTGCACCTTTATGTTTGTTGCCGCATCATTCACAATAGTCAAGACATGGAAAGAACCTAACAGCACATCAGTAGAAGAATAGAGAAGTTTAGATAGACAGACAGAGATCGATAGACGAGTGGAGAGGTTTAGATAGACAGATATAGATGGACACATGAAGGGAGAAGTTTAGATAAACAGATATAGACCAATAGACAAAGGGAGAAGTTTAGATAGACAGATATAGATGAAGGGAGAAGTTTGCTGCTGCTGCTAAGTTGCGTCAGCCATGTCCAACTCTGTGTGACGCCATAGACGGCAGCCCACCAGGCTCCTCTGTCCCTGGGAGTCTCCAGGCAAGAATATGGAGTGAGTTGCCATTTCCTTCTCCAATGCATGAAAGTGAAAAGTGAGAGTGAAGTCGCTCAGTTGTGTCTGACTCTTAGTGACCCCATGGATTGCAGCCCACCAGGTTCCTCCATCCATGGGATTCTCCAGGCAAGAGTACTGGAGTGGGGTGCCATTGCCTTCTCTAGGGAGAAGTTTAGATAGACAGATATAGATGAAGGGAGAAGTATAGATAGACAAATATAGATGAATAGAGAAGTTTAGATAGACAGATGTAGGTCAATAGATGAATAGAGAAGTTTATATAGACAGATATAGATCAATAGATGAATAAAGTTTTATACACACACACACACATAAAGAATGAAATCCTGCCATTTGCAGCAACATAGATGGGCCTAGAGGGTATCATGGCAAGTGAAATAAGCCAAAGAAAGACAGATAACATAAGATACCTTTATGTGTGAAATCTAGAATACAAAATGAATTATTAAATATAACAAGCCAAAAATGGGCTTATAGATATGCCTAACAAGCAGGAGGGTGCCAGAAGTGGGATGCTATGAGTGAAATAGATGGGGGAGCTTAAGAGGTACAAACTTCCAGGTGCAAAATAAATGAGTCATAGGGATGAAATGTACAGCTTGGGAAATATAGGCAATATAATTAATTAATTATCTCTGAGTGGTTACAGAGGGTAACTTGACTAATCAGGGTGATCATTTTGTAATTTATAAACATATTGAATCACTATGTGGTACACAGAGAACTAACATGGTGTTGTAGGCCGATTATACTTCAAAACCAATCTGAGAAAAAGAGATTAGATTACTACCAGAAGTAGAGAATGAGGGGAGGAGACACTGGATGAGCACATGAAAAGGGACAAACTTCCAGTTATTAGATAAATAAGTACTGGGGATGTAATGACTACAGCATGATTAGTATAAGCAATGCTGCTCTATGTTACATATGAAAGTTGTCAAAAGAGTAAGTCATAACGTTCTTGTCATAAGGAAAATGATCTTTTTCTTTTACTTGATATCTATATGATATGATGGACCTTCACTAAACTTACTGTGGTAATCGTTTCCTTGTGGTAATCAAGGCAAATCACTAAACCTATACAGATTCGTATGTCAATTACATCTCAATAAAATTGGAAGGAAAAAAATATGCGATACTCAAAATATTATCATGCTCTTTCTTACAAACTATTTTGACCCTTTGTGTTAAAAAGGAAAACTGACAGAGGGATCATTTCTATAAATGAGTCATGTTTCTATCCGGAAGCATTTAATTCTGTGAGGTATCTTAGCAAAAGGAGCAGAGGCGTGCTTTAGAAGTGAAGGCGCCCAGTTCTCATGTACTACCCATCAGCTGGGCTGGGCTGGGCCATGGAGTTTCATTAACTGAGACTGGACTTTGGAGATCCAGCCACAGCCTTCTGTCCTCTTTCCTCCCTTTTCCTCTCCCTTTATCTCAAACCATTATTCGAGAAGTAGTTATTTAGCAGGGAGAATCAGCCCCACTTCCCCAATCAACGTCTTTCTCTCTCTCCCTGCCAAGAGTTGGGGCCGGGGGGGAGTACTGGGTTTGGCAGCTGTCAACCCATCATTATGGGCTCACTGTCCCATCTGCACCACATAGACTGGTGCAGTCACAGGGGGTTTTACCCAAACAGGCTCCCAGGGGAACAGTAACATACCTCTTGATTTGGCCCGTGAAGTTATACTTGTGATTATTAATAGACAAGAGGCTAGTGCTCTATTCATCCATGCTAGAGCTAATTATTCAATTTGATCTAAGCTGATTAGAATACTGATAGATAACCCACACCACGTTTAGAGCTACAGCAAGCAGTGGCCAAGAGCCTTGACACAGTGTTTGGGTTTACCAGAGAGAAAAGAAGGGCGGGGGTGGGGTGGGGGGAAGGGGGAGAAGCTGCTTTGGTTGATTAGCAATGTGCTGCATGGGACCATTTATAATGAAGCATATCATTTAAATTTTCCTTTACAAATGAGTCCAACGCTCGTTGCAGACTGCAGGCTCTGTTAATTGTCACAAACATTGCCTTTTTTTTTTTTTTAACATTATTAGCTCTTTGGCAGGATCTCCATTGTTGACTAAAAACTTGGCATGATCAGGGCTTGCTGAATAATTTAGGTGGTTGGCAGCTGGAGAAGGAGAACACACACATCTAGGCAGACAGGCATGCTGCTTGAGCTCTTTATGTAATAGGATTGTATACAAAGCAGAGTATAGTCGGCAGTGACTTCTGTGTCTGTTTATAGGTAAACACTGATGTTAGTTTTATAGGAAAACTGGAGGGACACTTCTCACAAATTTTATGCAGCATACGAGACAGATGCACTGGAGGACTGTTCAAATGACTCGGATCATCTCCGACTCTCACAGAATGTGATTGCTGGAGTGTTCACACTCCAGTACTTACACCGCCTCTTCAGTGGGGTGTTTGAGGCCTTGATTGCTGGCTACAGCAGCTCTGTTAGGAGGTAGAGGCACCTAAAGCCCTGAAAACTTTTAAGCAGCAGACCAGAAAGATTCTTGAGTCACAGAGACCCTCAGATGCACTCATTTATGAGGTGCATGTGTATAGTTATGGTTGGTGGCAACATACAACCACTGCCTTAGGTGGAAGGCCGAAAGAAAGGTCACAAACAGAACAGCAAGTACTTCCGTACGCATGTGATACTTTTGTTCATTAACCAGACCCATGGATTCTCTTTCGACTGAGCATGCCATACTATCAGGACTCCACAAGATTCAAAAGACAAAAATTCAACTCAGCCTTCTTAAGCCAATAGGATTTATCCACCCAGGTAAGTGGAAACACGGAGGTGGAACTGGGTGGATAAAGACACAAATGTTGATACCAAGATACTGTGTTTCTACCTCCACCACTGGAATTTTCTTCTTTTCATTCTCAAAACGGCTCATCCTTTTAACAATTGGCCACCACAGTTTCACCCTCATACCACACCCTATGCAAAGTCAGTAAAAAAACTGAGTGGGATGGCCCCAATGACAAGTCTGGAATTGAGTCTTAAAGTTCTGAAGATTAAGCAATATTACCACTCCTTCCTAAAGCATTTATCAGAGAGCTGGGGCTGGGTTTGGGGGAAGAGTAAGAATTTCAAAAGCAGAGACATTACTTTGCCGACTAAGGTCCGTCTAGTCAAGGCTATGGTTTTTCCAGTGGTCATGTATGGATGTGAGAGTTGGACTGTGAAGAAGGCTGAGCGCCAAAGAATTGATGCTTTTGAACTGTGGTGTTGGAGAAGACTCTTGAGAGTCCCTTGGACTGCAAGGAGATCCAGCCAGTCCATTCTAAAGGAGATCAGCCCTGGGATTTCTTTGGAAGGAATGATGCAAAAGCTGAAGCTCCAGTACTTTGGCCACCTCATGCGAAGAGTTGACTCATTGGAAAAGACTCTGATGCTGGGAGGGATTGGGGGCAGGAGGAGAAGGGGACGACTGAGGATAAGATGGCTGGATGGCATCACGGACTCGATGGTCGTCAGTCTGAGTGAACTCTGGGAGTTGGTGATGGACAGGGAGGCCTGGTGTGCTGCGATTCATGGGGTCGCAAAGAGTCGGACATGACTGAGTGACTGAACTGAACTGAACTGAAGATACCCAAATAAAAATTGAGAAGTAAGGATGCTTGATGACCAAAAAAAAAAATTGTTTTTAAGTATAATGGGTACAGTTTTCCTTAGCTTGTTTTGTTTTAGAAGCTGAGGTCAGTTTCTACTTATCTCTCCTATTTGCTGGTCTGAAGATAGTTTTTGAACAACAAAATATATTAATGAAATACTTAAGTGAGTGTAAGAAAGGCAATGCTGAAGAATGTTCAAACTACCGCACAATTGCACTCATCTCACACACTAGTAAAGTAATGCTCAAAATTCTCCAAGCCGGGCTTCAGCAATACATGAACCGTGAACTTCCAGATGTGCAAGCTGGTTTTAGAAAAGGCAGAGGAACCAGAGATCAAATTGCCAACCTCCACTGGATCATGGAAAAAGCAAGAGAGTTCCAGAAAAACATCTATTTCTGCTTTATTGACTATGCCAAAGCCTTTGACTGTGTGGATCACAATAACCTGTGGAAAATTTTGAAAGAGATGGGAATACAGACCACCTGACCTGCCTCTTGAGAAACCTATATGCAGGTCAGGAAGCAACAGTTAGAACTGGATGTGGAACAACAGACTGGTTCCAAATAGGAAAAGGTGTACGTCAAGGCTGTATATTGTCACCCTGCTTATTTAACTTATATGCAGAGTACATCATGAGAAATGCTGGGCTGGAGGAAGCACAAGCTGGAATCAAGATTGCTGGGAGAAATATCAATAACCTCAGATGTGCAGATGACACCACCCTTATGGCAGAAAGTGAATGGGAGCTAAAAAGCCTCTTGACGAAAGTGAAAGAGGAGAGTGAAAAAGTTGACTTAAAGCTCAACATTCAGAAAACGAAGATCATGGCACCTGGTCCCATCAGTTCATGGGAAATAGATGGGGAAACAGTGGAAACAGTGTCAGACTTTTTTTTTCTGGGCTCCAAAATCACTGCAGATGGTGACTGCAGCCATGAAATTAAAAGATGCTTAATCCTTGGAAGGAAAGTTATGACCAACCTAGATAACATATTCAAAAGCAGAGACATTGCTTTGCTGACTAAGGTCCGTCTAGTCAAGGCTATGGTTTTTCCAGTGGTCATGTATGAATGTGAGAGTTGGACTGTGAAGAAGGCTGAATGCCGAAGAATTGATGCTTTTGAACTGTGGTGTTGGAGAAGACTCTTGAGAGTCCCTTGGATTGCAAGGAGATCCAACCAGTCCATTCTGAAGGAGATTAGCCCTGGAATTTCTCTGGAGGGAATGATGCTGAAGCTGAAATTCCAGTACTTTGGCCACCTCATGCGAAGAGTTGACTCATTGGAAAAGACTCTGATGCAGGGAGAGATTGGGGGCAGGAGAAGAAGGGGACGACAGAGGATGAGATGGCTGGATGGCATCACTGACTCAATGGACGTGAGTCTGTGTGAACTCCGGGAGTTGGTGATGGACAGGGAGGCCTGGCATGCTGCGATTCATGGGGTTGCAAAGAGTCGGACACGACTGAGCGACTGAACTGAACTGAACTGAACTGAGCCTTTCAAGAGTTCTGTTTTTTTAAGGGCTTCCCTCTTAGCTCAGTTGGTAAAAAATCCACCTGCAATGCAGGAAACCCTGGTTCAACTCTGGGTTAGGAAGACCCCCTGGAGAAGGGATAGGCTACACACTTCAGTATTCTTGGGCATCCCTTATGGTTCAGCTGGTAAAGAATCTGCCTACAATGCGGGAGACCTGGGTTTGATCCTTGGGTTGAGAAGATCCCCTGGAGAAGGGAAAGACTGCCCACTCCAGTATTCTGGCCTGGAGAATTCCATGTGTACAGTCCATGGAGTTGCAAAAAGTCAGACATGACTGAGCAACTTTTCACTCTGTTTTTTAAAGAGCAGCAAACAGCACTGAGACTTACATGACAGGAATGTCTCCCACCATGGTCAGCTCCCTCATCTGCTTTTTCACAGGGTGCCAATCCACAGTATAATTTTACCAGTGAAGATAGAATCTTCTGAACAATCAATTCTGCACATTTTGTGCAGACAAAATAAATGATATGTAGATATTGTAGGATTCGAATAGGACTGGTAAAAGTGAAGGATACTAATTGTTGCTTCGTATATACATACATAAACATGCAAGATATATATCCTATGTGTGTTTTTTTATCATCTTGAGTCAAGAGAAAAGATACTGTAACTAATATGACAGAATGAAAAAAATCAATAAATTTTAACTATAAAAATTAAAGGAAAAAATTTAAATATTGGTTATGTTCTTTTTAACCTTTTGATTTCCCAAATTTTCCTCTTTCTGTCTGGCTCCTTAATTATTTATTTATTCACTTATTTGTTCATTCATTCTACACATGAGTTTTAAGCAATTAATAGATGTCAACACTATGTCAGATCTTGGGAACGAATGTAAGATTAAAAAAAAAAAATACACACACAATCCAAGTCTTTTGGAGATTAAATACAGTGAGGTGAGACACATCTGTCAGTACTTGATTAAAATCCCTTAGCAAGAGTTGCAAGAAGATTGCATAGAGCTCTTATCGGAGGTGTGGAATTGTCAGGGAACAGTTGTTGGTGGAAGTGATGTAAAAGACAAGTCCTAAAGTTCTAGCCATATTAACTAAAGGTAAGAAATTTGCAAAAGATTGGGAAGAAAGAGAAATATCAGTGTTAGAGAAACGCCAAGAAAGTGTTCTTGAAGCCTAGAATGCCAAGAACAAGTGAAATTGGAAAGGTAATCAGAACCAAGTCATAAAGGAATCAAAATATACCCCTAATATGTTTGGATTTTATCACAAAAGATCATTCTTGAAGAAGAGTTCAGGGTGAAGATTGATTTAAGATGATCCGCAAGAGCAACTACATAAAATGATAAAAATATGGAAGAAGGAAGACAATGACAGTGAAGAGGTATGGAAGGACACAGACAGAATCAAGAGATTTAAGGAGATAGAACTGATGAGATTTAATTCATTCTTCCTTCTATCAGTTTCTAGCACAGGTTATTCTCTTCCTTTGACTTTCTCTTCCACCTAGTATTTCTAAAACCCACCAGCCTCTCTGTTGTCTACTATGACTCTCTTGCACTTCCTCCAGTTAAATGAAGGAAATATAGCTCATATATTTACCTAATAACCCACTGACTATGGTACAAAATTCAGAATTCTTTAAAACCACTCTCCTTAGTAGTGTGAATATTTGAATTTGCCACAAAAATCAAATGCTTTTGCCAAAGTAACACTACCATGTTGCACAAACAGGGGTATCACTCACTCAGAGGTCAGTGGAGCTGTGATGCAGCAGTCTTACCTTGAGCTTCAGGTTCTAGACTAGTGGACAGTTATTAACATGACATCCTCGGGCTTCTGGGTGTGCCTTCATTCCGGCTTCTAGAGATGCCACTCAAACCATAAGAGGAAGTTTAATTAAAAATATGCAAAAAAAGCAATATTTGTTTCTCTGTGTATTCTGGTTATAAGTGTGGTTCTGAACCAACAAAAACTACAAGCTGAATATAACACACACATTTGAATATCATTTCCAACAATATTATTCGTATCCTTGTGTTTCCAGAATGAACATCTGATTACTATTAAATTTTATTCTCCTAGAAAAATAATTCTCTTCAATTACATAAGCATCTTAGAATTGTAGCCAAAGAAATATGTTTTGGTAGTTCCTTACAGTATACATTTCATTACGTATTAATGAATCAAACAAATCAATGTTTTAATAGACCATTAAATGACTTTTTCATGGTTGCATCCATCCTTCTAAACATGCAATCAAATGATGTCAGATCTACATTATGGCTGCAGATTACAAGCATCATGGCTCACAACTTTCTCCAGATATAATTTTAAACAAGTTTCAGGAAATATATGACACTGATGAATTCCAAAATCCTTGATTTTACTACTCTCTGTTACCTTTGTAGTAACTAAGCGATGACATTGAAGTCACATGAAAAATTAACCAACAGATTCAGAAAACTGTATGAAGACTCAACTAAAAGGGATGTGTGTGTCCATAACCATTAGTGAATAATTGGTGGCACTTGGAAGCATGAAATATTCTACTAGCAAAATGTTGTAAGAGAAAGGAGATGAAAGAATTAGCATCCATAGTTCAAGTGACTAACAAAATTTTACTATAGATATTTGAGGCCTATTTTTCCTGCTTTAAAAAACTACTGTGATGACCACATTATACAGTTTTCAAATTGTAGCATATATTTGGAATGAGGCACAAGTCCTCAGAAGGCTCTTTTTAATATCCCATCCTCACTGTAAAATTGAGAAAGAGTTGCATTTTCTTTCTTTTTAATGTTTATTTCATATTGGAAAATAGTTGATTAGCAATGTTGTGCTAGTTTCAGGTATAAAACAATCATTTTTTCAGTTCTTTTTCAGATTCTTTTCATACTTAGATTATTACAGAATATTGAGCAGATTTCACTGTGCTATACAGCAGGTCTGTTGGTTATCTGTTTTACATATAACAGTGTGTCAGTTGTTTCCCTCCTCCCTTCCCCTCTTGGTAACCATACTTTCCTTCTCTAGGTCTGTGAGTTTGCTTCTGTTTTGGAAATAATTTCATTTGTATCATTTTTAAGATTCTGCATATAAGCAAGATGATGTAGGATTTGTCTTTCTCTGTTTGGCTTACTTCACTTGGTATTACAATCTCCAGGTATATCTATTTTCTTCTAAATGGCATTCTTTCATTCCTTTTAATGGCTGAGTAATATTCCATTGTGTGTGTGTGTGTGTGTGTGTGTGTGTGTGTGTGTGTGTGTGTACACACCACATCTTTATCCATTTACTCATCAATGGACATTTATGTTGCTTCCATGTCTTGGCTATTGTAATCAGTGCTACAATGAACATCAGAGGGCATATATCCCTTTGAACCATGTTTTTCTCCAGATATATGCCCAGGAGTGAGATTGCAGGGTCATATGGTAGCTCTGTTTTTAGTTTCCTAAGAAACCTTTATACTATTCTTCATAGTGGCTGTACCAATTTACAATCCCATCAACAGTGTAGGGGAGTTTCTGAAAAAATAATTGCGTTTGATAATCTGAACAATGTCTTATTAAATGCAGTTTTATTTTAGGTAACAGTTTCTGGTGGATGGGGATGGTCTGAGCTGAGGTCCTTGCTTCTTTACCACGTCCATCTCCTACCTTCTATTTCTTGACCACAACAGTTTGCTGCACTGTCACTGTGAGACCCTTTGAAGCAGTAGATTCAACATACCTCATCCATCACAGATGCTCAGATATAATCATTGGGCAGGGATCTTTTGGGAAAAAATCCTCAGTCATTCTAACGTGCAGTCCACTGTGAGAACCACTAGTAGCTCATTGACAGCAGAGGCTCTGTGTTTTACTTACCTCTTTGGCAAAGCCTAGGACATCATAAAATTCAAGAAATGTTTGTTGAATGAATAAATGAAACTGACTAAGGGAAAGAAACAAAGGAAGAGAAATAAAAAAAATTGGGGACTAAATCAGTTGACAAGCTGCTTCATTTTTCATTAATAAAAATGGATTTTTTTCTAATGTAACAACGGCAACTCTTAGCTCTTTGACATCACAAGAGCCTCTGGAGCATGAGATCCTTTTAATAAAGTAGCTCCTCTTTGTTATAAATCATTCATGGGATAAGAGACTCTTACAGAACTAGCAGTGTTACTTTGATAAGTCTCGTAAAGAGTGTAGCAACAGACTCATAAAAGGGTTCATGATGAAGTCCAAAGATCCACGGCTGCTTGTGTACACACTGCTCTTAGTATATCCAAGATGAAGAAGTAGAGCAACTGGAAACTGATTATCATGTTCAAATAATTAAGATTCACTTCCTTTTTAAACAGAAGCTAGCTCTCTAGAACAATATTCATATAAAATGATGAGGGTCTTGGATAGAAAGAGAAACTTTAAAAGCATAATTGTATGTTATATTCCACTTGTATTCCTTCCAGAAAGGTACATAGATGCTACCAAGAAAGAGTCTTAAAAGGAAACATGCTCAGTCACTCAGTCATGGCTGACTCTTTGCAATTCTTTGGACTATAGCCAGGCTCCTTCATCCACGGAATTCTCCAGGCAAGAATACTGGAGTGGGTTGCTATTTCCTTCTCCAGGGGATCTTCCCAACCCAGGAATTTAATCAGCATCTTCTGTGTCTGCTGCATTGGCAGACAGCTTATTTATCACTGAGCCACACGGTAAAAGAGGACTAATAATAATGTTGAGAGTTAAATCATCTCTTGAATGCTTATTATGTGCAAGAGACCTTCCTAAGACTATGCGTGTATTATCTTATCTGATTCTCAAAATATCAATTTGGGATAAATGTTACTATTTGTCTTTGGGAGGCTAAATAACCTGCTGGAAGCTTTATAGTAGTAAGCGCTAGGAGTGGCTCTCAACCCAAATCTGTTGACAGTAGGACCATTGTCTATCTCTCTCTACCTCTCTGTTTTATGGTGCACTCAGAGACCTCCAGGGATGTATTGTGTACCCTATAAACTTCAAAACAAATCTCAACTGTATGTCCTTTTTAGGCAGGACATTTTCTTGCATTCTTCTGCTACTGGCTTATGGGCCTGTTTGGTCATGAGAGCTAATTTTGAAATTGCTTTAATGCATAATATAATTAAGCATTTTTATTGAGCTGATGACAGGTAAAACTAGCACAGGGTTTCCCTGGTAGCTCAGCTGATAAGGAATCCACCTGCAGTGCAGGAGAACCAAGTTGGATACCTGCGTCGGGAAGATCACCCTCGAGAAGGGATAGGCTAGCCATTCTAGTATTTATTGGGCTTCCCTGGTGGCTCAAACGGTAAAGAATCTGCCTGCAAGGCAGGAGACCTGGGCTCAGTCCCTGGGTTGGGAAGATCCCCTGGAGGAGAACATGGCAACCCACTCCAGTATTCTTGCCTGGAGAATCCCCATGAACAGAGAAACCTGGTGGGCTGCAGTCCACAGGGTCGCAAAGAGTCGGACATGACTGAGTGACTAAGTGCACAAAACTAGCACAAACCAATTTCTCATCTCACATACAAAGCTTAAAAACCCAAGTAACTCAAGTGTTCGGATGACATTTGATTTTATCCTATATCCGAGAACTTAAAACACCAATCTCAGTCACCAGCAGCTTCACTGGTTCCTATGTTCCAGGCACTTCACTAGAAATTCTACAAGTCTCATTTATCATTTTACTTTCAAAATTATTCTTTTAACTATTGCTGTTCATTAAATGAGGAAATTTGAACATTGAGAGGTTATGTAACATGCTCAAGATAAAAGTACTGGTAGATGGCACAGCCAGAATTAAAACACAGATGTCTTCCACTACACTAAAACTACCTCCCAAGAAATAATTGATGATTTCTACATTAGACAGCAGTATATTCTTTTTTTTTTCTTACATTTAATTAGTAATTTAAGAATCTTCTTTTTTCCCAGTAACGAGTTCTTGTAGAAACATTGCTGTTGATCCAAATAAGCAAAAAATGTTAGAATGGATTTTTGGGTTTCAGAAAAAGACTGAAATAATGTTAAGGGTTGAGGGGGAAATACCTCCTTCTTTTAAGATACCAGTTAAATAAGGAAATGACAAGGTGCTTGCATGGAAGATGATGTTCATTACCACTTGGCTTTGACCAGAGATGCTTCTCAGAGAAAAGCTAGGACTTGAGTAAAACATTTTTCAACTCATCACAGCCAAGTGTTTAATTTTTTCAAGCAAACCAAGTGCAATTTGTGTTTGTTTTTGAAATTATGATCTCTACTTTGCAAGTGAAATTCCACACACCAAAGTGTGAGTTTATTTTGATAAAACCACATTTCAGATTCCACATGCAACTATAAAATCAGGACATGTGGTGTGGGGTTTTCATAAAAGTCAAAATCTGGTAATTAGCACCAAAACTGTTCCTTGAAATTTGAAAGTATTGGAGATAATAGAAATAAAAGCTTATAGAAATGCCAAGAATTTTTGTCCTTGCTAAATCCTACCCAAATACCACAATGCACCAAGGTGATATGTATTTTGAATCTATTATACTTGCTTATTAAGAGGGAAAGAAGACATGGGCATATTTTTGCAACTTTTTTATTTCTATAAAGTTTTCTCCTGGTTTAAAATTGTTCAAATTTTAGGGTTGAGCTTCACCAACTGGGAAGCTATAATATAGACCTGAGCATGGTTACCGGCCTTTAGCCAGAAACTGAAAACACTGCATAAAATATTTAAAGGTAGCTCCATTGCATCCAAATAGGTATCTTGATGTGAGGGACAGAGAAATGATTCAACAAGCAATTTAAGATAGATTACATGGGAAGAAACTGAAGTCCCAGAGTCCCCGACCCTTTGGCTGATATTCACTTTTGTCCCTTTTCGTAGTGTGCATGTGAATGTTTGTGTATACTTTAATTCTGCCAGCTTTAACAGTAGTTAAAAAAAATAAAATAAAATCTACCTTGGCAAGTTTCCAGCCCAAATTGGTGACTGGATGCCTGATTCTGCTGATTTCAATAGAGGTATCACCTCCTATTCTCTGCTGCAACTCAAGCCTATATTATTATTTAGTAGAAGAGTAGCAGGATTTAATGTTTCAAGACTTGGCAGTAGATTGCCCCAGCAGTCCTTAAACAGCAGCATACTGTATTTATTTGTATATGGCATTTAATCCAATGTATGTAATGCTATCTCCAAATTCAACATTTGTTGGCCATTAAATAGGGAATGATTCTGCTTAAGTCAAAACAGCAGTCAAACAGGAACAATACTGTATTATAGCTTGGATGTGAGCTAAATAGTTGATACCAATTTTTTGGAAAACAACCAACATCTTTTATTTTGAATAATGCACTCTATTTTTATAGAAAGTAAGTCAAACCTTTAGTTATGCAGGAAAGCCATTTTAAATACTCAAAAGGAATTAACTTGTAATGAAATACCTCAAAATTTCTTAGAAAATAATATCACCTATGAAACAAAAAGTAATGAAATACTGATGTTCTAACATATGTATAAAAATTATTTAACATAGTTTCCATTTTAAGATATTTAACCTTATTAACATTTAACCTTTTATATGTCTTTATTATGTACATTTAACCTTTTATATGTCTTTATTATGTATAAATGGGGAAGTGACTGAATTTTGTTGGACACAGAAAAAGAGGTTTTAAATACCTAAAGCCTCTTGATGAAAGTGAAAGTGGAGAGTGAAAAAGTTGGCTTAAAGCTCAACATTCAGAAAATGAAGATCATGGCATCTGGTCCCATCACTTCATGGGAAATAGATGGGGAAACAGTGGAAACAGTGTCAGACTTTATTTTTTTGGACTCCAAAATCACTGCAAACGGTGACTGCAGCCATGAAATTAAAAGACGCTTACTTCTTGGAAGGAAAGTTATGACCAACCTAGATAGCATATTCAAAAGCAGAGACATTACTTTGCCAACAAAGGTCCATCTAGTCAAGGCTATGGTTTTTCCTGTGGTCATGTATGGATGTGAGAGTTGGACTGTGAAGAGAGCTGAGTGCCGAAGAATTGATGCTTTTTAACTGTGGTGTTGGAGAAGATTCTTGAGAGTCAGTCCCTTGGGCTGCAAGGAGATCCAATCAGTCCATTCTGAAGGAGATCAGCCCTGGGATTTCTTCGGAAGGAATGATGCTGAAGCTGAAACTCCAGTACTTTGGCCACCTCATGTGAAGAGTTGACTCATTGGAAAAGACTCTGATACTGGGAGGGATTGGGGACAGGAGGGGAAGGGGACGACAGAGGATGAGATGGCTGGATGGCATCACTGACTCAACGGACGTGAGTCTGAGTGAACTCCAGGAGTTGGTGATGGACGGGGAGGCCTGGTGTGCTACAATTCATGGGGTCTCAAAGAGTTGGACACGACTGAGAGACTGAACTGAACTGAACTGAACTGAAAGATTTAAAGATAGAAAAATATAAAAATGATCTGCACTTAGCCTCTGTGTAGCAAGATGTGAATGTATTTTCTTAAGTAAGAAAGCCCAGATTATTTATGTTGTAGGTTCCAAATTATTGATTCCATCCAAGTTGCACCATTTTATCTTCTTGATATTGAGTTTGGACAAGATCATTTAGCCAGGCACTGGGCATGTGAAATTATGCTACCATCTGGGACTATGAGAAAAAAATGTGGAGAGCCAAGGACCACCAGCCAAATGATGGTCCCACTGCCCAAAATCTCTTATGATGTCTCCAAGTAGCCTCATGCTTACTGTGTTCCTCTCTGGCTGAGTCTGCACAGCACACAGTGAGCAAATAGTTGTGATAGAAAAAAAAAAATAGAAGTTGGCTTTGAAAACTCTTCTGCAGAGTAGGACATTACCACTGACTATCTTGGAAACTTGGACAATATCTTCAGATTCTATGTCTGTTTCCTTCTCCATAAAATAAGGAAGTTGGATTAGATGGTCTCCTTGGGTTCAAGTAACTCACTCCAATATTCTTGCCTGGAGAATCCCATGGTCTTGAGGAGCCTTGTATTTCTTTATCACCTTTATATTAGGTGCTAGGACTGCAAAGAAGAGTGAGAGAGAATCTTGTCCTGCAGGAAGTTACAGTCGAAAGGGGAAGTGATATGTAAATAGACCATTTTAAGATGACATAGTGTTAAGGGAAATATTTTCCACAAGGCTCTATAAAAATCCATGCTTTCTTTTATGAATCTTTGCTAGTAATTTTTCTCAACACTTTTTCCTCAATAAGAAGAAATATTGTACACTTACCTTCATCAGGAGGAGGAAATATTAAAAAAGACTTGGGGGAAGGACATGGGACAAAAGCCATGGTTTGCTTCCAAGAAGAGACAGGAGAAAAAAAATGGGAAAGGAAAGCCAAGAAAACTCACATTCAAATGACTTAATTATCTCTCAGCTGGCTTGTGTAACACTGTAGTCTATCTGTCCAAGTTGGCCTCTGAGCAACCAAAGAAATTCTCTGTCTCCTTCCCCAATAAATATAATTTGTACACTAGCAAATGATCAGATAATTTTGCAAATCGTTTGAAAAGTGGTCAAGAACCAAAAAGGTGACCTTTCTCCAGCCAAAATGTAAAGGACATTAACGATGATTTTGTACATTTAGTAAATCTTCCCCCTGCTAACCATTTCATTTTCAAAATCCATAAATCCTTAGGGTTGAAATATTAGTAAAATGAAGTGGTTTTTTGTATTCTGGAATTTAAAACTGATGGGTCTGATCGTTTTCTTTACAAAACTCCAAATAGCTGTGAAGCACTACCTGCCCAGCTGTATACGCATGTATGTTTCACTCTTTTGGATTACTCCAAACAGTGATGTACACACTGATAATTTATGCTGCCAAGATTTTGAAGGCAAAAATAATACTTTAAATAAGAAGATTGGAGGTTTTCCTGAAAATGATTGGAATATAGCCTTTGTGATTTTCTATACTCTTTTCTTGCTGTGTGTTGGGTTCAGTGCTTCAAAATGGGAAAATATATATCTGAGAGTTGAAGGGAAAAAATATCCTTGCCAAGCAGATGTTGGTAAATTGCCAGCTGAAACAAAGTTGTGATGCTAGTGACAACAAGATTGGTTTCTAGAGGATATTTAGAAAGCACAGAGCCTGGCTTTGCTATCATTTCCCTCAGGAAGGGCCTAGATGATGGGCCACAGCACATTACCAGTTAGCATCTTGCTTCCAAACATCTGGATTCCTAGCCTCATCCATTTAAAAATGATTTACTCATTGTAGCTTGTTGTTTGTTGAGATTTCAGCCAAAATAGAAAACATTCAGTCACTTCTTCTTCAGACGTCCATTTCTTACCTTTAGATTCTTATTTCTTTTTACAAATAAATCTAACACAAAATTTTATTGGCTGTTTTTTATAGTGTACCCTTGTCAAATCAAGAGTAAAAGGAAATTCAAGAAAGCCAAAACAATGAGTCTTTTTGTCTCACTCAGACAGTTAAGAGTAAAACATATTTAGAGCTTAAATTATACAGAAAATTGATTTGTATTTCACATCATTTTATTGGTACAGAACAATGGTTTACAGACAACTTTTAACATCAGAAAAATTTGAAAAAAATTTAAGGATAAATACACTCAAGCCTTAGCCCAAACCTATAGAAGCAGTTAAGATACAGGAGTGTTTTATTGAAAAAGACCCTCAACCTTAATTAAGAAGCACTGTTCTAGAATGTCGTCTCATTTAATATTAGATGTTAAGCACCAGACACAAATTAGACTATGACTGCATTGTGCGTGTGTGACAAGGGAAGGAGAGGCCGACTGGGTATACGCAAAATATAAAAGAATTTACAGATAAATCATTAAGACAAGTACACAAGCTTGGCAGAATTACTAAACAGAAGTTTTTATTTAAAATTAATTATATTTCTATATACTAGTCACAGAGACTTAGAAATGAGTTTTTAAAATTAAAATTTTAAAGCACCAAAAGTGTCAAATATCAATAAATAAATACATCAAAGGATGTGAATTAAACTATAAAGCTCTATTATTAAGACTAAATGAGAGACACATCATTATTCAACAATAGATTCAATATTGTAAAAAATGTGAAATCTTTCCAATTTGTTAAATATGATACAATCTCAAAAAAATTCACAATAGATTTCCTTTCCAGGCAGGGGAGTAGGCAGGACTTGACAAACTGTTTCAAAAATACACAAGAAAATGCAAAGGGTCAAGAACAACCAAGATATTCGAGAAATGATACGTGAACATTCTCTAACAAATGTCAAGACATTACAAAACTACAGTATTTACATTTAAGACATTGTGGTCTTGGTACAAGATATATGGATATAGATATATCTACCAGTTATTTACCAAAGTTAGTTGAAAGTTAAAGTTGAAAGTTAAGTTGCTCAGTCGTGTCCGACTCTTTGCGACTCCGTGGACTATAGCCCATGAGGCTCCTCCATCCATGGGATCCATCCATGGGATTCTCCAGGCAAGAATACTGGAGTGGGTCGCCGTTTCCTTCTCCAGAGGATCTTCCCGACCCAGGGATTGAACCCAGGTCTCCCGCATTAGAGGCAGACGCTTTAACCTCTGAGCCACCAGGGAAGCATGACTGAGTGACTTCACTTTGTACTTCCCTGGTGGCCCAGAGGTTATTTACCAAAGGAAGAAAAAAATCCAAGAAACGTGATTTATGATGAAATGTCAGTGCAGATTCATGGAGAAACGAGGGTAACTCTTTTTTTTAACAATAAAAGATAACACAGATGATTTCATGCTCATATAAAAAATGGGTATCTCCGTATATAAAGCTTAAGTCTGGGCTTCCCAAGTGGTGTTAGTGGTAAAGAACCTGCCAGCCAATGCAGGAGACATAAATGGCATGGGTTCTATCCCTGGATCAGGCAGATCTCATGGAGGACGGTGTGGCAGCCCACTCCAGTATTCTTGTCTGGAGAATCCCATGGACAGAAGAGCCTGGTATGCTACAGTCCACAGGGTTGCAAAGAGTTGGACATGAACGAAGCAACTTACCATATAGAAGGCTTAAGTCTAATTTAGACCTAAATGTGAAAAAGCAAGACAAAGTTTTAAAAAATAGAATAAAAGAATGTTTTTCTGATTTTGGGTCAGGAATTCTTTTTAAAAACACAGCAATAAGAATTGGTATATTTGACGACATTACAATTTTTAATGTCTGTCTTTTAAGTCATCATTGAGAAGATGGACCGGCAAACTATGAGGTAGAAGATGACATATTCAGTGTGTAAATTTCACAAATAATGAAGAGACTTTCTATAAGTCAATCTTCATTTATTATCATGGAAATGCAAATAAAGCACCACGAGATGTCATTATAAACCCTTCTGGAAAACTAAAATTAAAAAGAGTGATCATAACAAGTGTTAAAGAAAACTTGAAGTCACAGGGACCTTCATACGCTACAGGTGGGAGGATAAATTGCTACTACTGCTTTGGAAAAGTATTTGACAGCATTACATTATATGCAGAGTACATCATGTGAAATGCTGGGCTGGACAAATTGCAGGCTGTAATCAAGATTAGTGGGAGAAGTATCAACAACCTCAGATATGCAGATGATACCACTCTAATGAAAGTGAAGTGGAACTAAAAAGAGCCTCTTGATGAGGGTAAAAAAAGACAATGAAAAAGCTCCTTGAAACTCAACATTCAAAAAACAAAGATTAGGAAGCAGATACCATCACATCATGGCAAATAGAAAGGGAAACAGTGGAAGTGTCAGATTTTATTTTCTTGGGCTCCCAAAACACTTCAGATAGTGCCTGCAGCCATGAAATTAAAAGGTGCTTGCTCCTTGGAAGACAAGCTATGAGAAACTAGACAGAGTATTAAAAAAGCAAAGACATCATATTGCCAACAAAGGTCCTACAGTCAAAGCTTTGTTTTTTCTAGTAGTCATGTACCAATATGAGAGTGGAACGATAAAAATAGCTGAATGCTGAAGAATTGATGCTTTCAAATTGTGGTGCTGGAGAAGTCTCTTGAGAGTCCCTTGGACTGCAAGGAGATCAAACCAGCCAATCCTAAAGGAAATCAATCCTGAATATTCATTGGAAGGACTGATGATGAAGCTGAAGCTCCCATATTTTTGCCATCTGATCTGAAGAACCAATTCATTGGAAAAGATTCTGATGCTGGGAAAAACTGAGGGCAGGAGGAGAAGGGGGCAACAGAGGATGAGATGATTGTATGGTATCATCGACTCAATGGCCATGAGCTTGAGAAAACTCTGGAATACAATGAAGGACACAGAAGCCTGGTGTGCTGCAGATTATGGGGTCACAAAGAGTTGAACATAACTTAGCAACTGAACAACAACAACAACAAATTAAAGTTGAACATACACAAGCCTTATGAACCAACAATCCTACCCTAGGCAGTTATCTGAAGAAAAGTGAATCATGAGACATACAAAAATGTTCATGTAGGAATCATTTATAACAATGAAATGCCCATCAGCAAGAAAATAGTGCTATATTTATGCAATGGAATACCATGGAGCACACAAAAGTAACAGGCAATATGCAGTGACATGGATATTATTGTTCAGTCACTCAGTCATGTCTGATTCTTTGCAGCCCCACACACTGCAGCACGCCAGGCTTCCCTGTCCCTCACCATCTTGTGGAGCTTACTCAAACTCATGTCCATTGAGTCAGTGATGCCATCAAGCCAGCTAGTCCTCTGTCACCTCCTTGTCTTCCTGCCCTCAATCTTTCCCAGCATCAGGATCTTTCCAGTGAGTTGGCTCTTCACATCAGGTAGCCAAAATATTGAAGCTTCAATGTCAACATCAGTCCTTCCAATGAATATTCAACACTGATTTCCTTTAGAATTGACTTGTTTGATCTCATGCAGTCCAAGGGACTCTCAAGAGTCTTCTCCAACACCACAGTTCAAAACCATCAAATCTCTGGCGCTCAGCCTTTTTAACGGTCCAACTTTCACATCCATACATGACTACTGGAAAAACCATAGCTTTGACTATAGGACCTTTGTTGTCAAAGTGATGTTTCTGATTTTTAAAAAACTGTCTAGGTTGTCATAGCTTTTCTTCCAAGAAGGAATTGTCTTTTAATTTCATGGCTGCAATCACCATCTGCAGTGATTTTGGAGTCCAAAAAAATAAAGTCTGACACTGTTTCCACTGTTTCCCCATCTATTTCCCATGAACTGATGGGACCAGGTGCCATGATCTTCGTTTTCTGAATGTTGAGCTTTAAGCCAACTTTTTCACTCTCCTCTATCACTTTCATCAAAAGGCTTTTTTGTTCCTCTTCACTTTCTGCCATAAGGGTGGTGTCATCTGCATATCTGAGGTTATTGATATTTCTCCAGGCAATCTTGATTCCAGCTTGTGCTTCTTCCAGTCCAGCATTTCTCATGATGTACTCTGCATAGAAGTTAAATAAGCAGGGTGACAATACACAGCCTTGACATACTCCTTTTCCTATTTGGAACCAGTCTGTTGTTCCATGTCCAGTTCTGACTGTTGCTTCCTAACCTGCATACAGGTTTCTCAAGAGGCAGGTCAGGTGGTCTGGTATTCCCATATATCAGAATTTTCCACAGTTTATTGTGATCCACATAGTCAAAGGCTTTGGCATAGTCAATAAAGCAGAAATAGATGTTTTTCTGGAACTCTCTTGCTTTATCGATGATCCAGCAGATGTTGGCAATTTGATCTCTGGTTCCTCTGCCTTTTCTAAAACCAGCTTGCACATCTGGAATTTCATGGTTCACGCATTGCTGAAGCCTGGCTTGGAGAATTTTGAGCATTACTTTACTAGCATGTGAGATGAGTGCAATTGTGCGGTAGTTTGAGCACTCTTTGGCATTGCCTTTCTTTGGGATTGGAATGAAAACTGACCTTTTCCAGTCCTGTGGCCACTGCTGAGTTTTCCCAATTTTCTGGCATATTGAGTGCAGCACTTTCACTGCATCACCTTTCAGGATTTGAAAGAGCTCAACTGGAATTCCATCACCTCCACTACCTTTGTTTGTAGTGATGCTTTCTAAGGCCCATTTGACTTCACATTCCAAGATGTCTGGCTCGAGGTGAGTGATCACACCATCATGATTGGTCTTGAAGATCTTTTTTGTACAGTTCTTCTGTGTATTCTTGCCACCTCTTAATATCTTCTGCTTCTGTTAGGTCCATACCATTTCTGTCCTATACTGAGCCCATCTTCTCATGAACTGTTCTCTTGGTATCTCTAAGTTTCTTGAAGAGATCTCTAGTCTTTTCCATCCTGTTCTTTTCCTCTATTTCTTTGCATTGATCACTGAGGAAGGCTTTCTTATCTCTCCTTGCTATTCTTTGGAACTCTGCATTCAGAAGCTTATATCTTTCCTTTTCTCCTTTGCTTTTCGCTTCTCTTCTTTTCACAGCTGTTTGTAAGGCCTCCTCAGACAGCCATTTTGCTTTTTTGTATTTCTTTTCCATGGGGATGGTCTTGATCCCTGTCTCCTGTACAATGTCATGAACCTGTGTCCATTATTCATCAGGCACTCTATCAGATCTAGTCCCTTAAATCTATTTCTCACTTCCACTGTATAATCATAAGGGATTTGATTTAGGTCATACCTGAATGGTCTAGAGGTTTTCCCTACTTTCTTCAATTTAAGTCTGAATTTGGCAATAAGGAGTTCATGATCTGAGCCACAGTCAGCTCCTGGTCTTGTTTTTGATGACTGTATAGAGCTTCTCCATCTTTGGCTGCAAAGAATATAATCAATCTGATTTTGGGGTTGACCATCTGCTTATGTCCACGTGTAGAGTCTTCTCTTGTGTTGGTAGAGGGTGTTTGCTATGACCAGTACGTTCTCTTGGCAAAACTCTATTAGCTTTTGCCCTGCTTCATTCCATACTCCAAGGCCAAATTTGCCTGTTACTCCAGGTGCTTCTTGACTTCCTACTTTGCATTCCAGTCCCCTATAATGAAAAGGACAGCTTTTGGGGCTGTTAGTTCTAAAAGGTCTTGTAGGTCTTCATAGAACCATTCAGTTTCAGCCTCTTCAGTATTACTGGTTGGGGCATAGGCTTCGATTACCGTGATATTGAATGGTTTGCCTTAGAAACGAATAGAGATCATTCTATTGTTTTTGAGATTGCATCCAAGTACTGCATTTCAGAGTCTTTTGTTGACCATGATGGCTACTCCATTTCTTCTAAGGGATTCCTGCCCACAGTAGTAGATACAATGGTCATCTGAGTTAAATTCACCCATTCCAGTCCATTTTAGCTTGCTGATTCCTAGAATGTCGACGGTCACTCTTGCCATCTCCTGTTTGACCATTTCCAATTTGCCTTGATTCATGGACCTGACATTCCAGGTTCCTATGCAATATTGCTCTTTACAGCATCGGACCTTGCTTCTATCACCAGTCACATCCACAACTGGGTATTGTTTTTGCTTTGGCTCCATCCCTTCATTCTTTCTGGAATTATTTCTCCACTGATCTCCAGTAGCATATTGGGCACCTACTGACCTGGGGAATTCCTCTTTCAGTATCCTATCATTTTGCCTTTTCATACTGGTCATGGGGTTCTCAAGGTAAGAATACTGAAGTGGTTTGCCATTCCCTTCTCCAGTGGACCACATTCTGTCAGACCTCTCCACCATGACCCGCCCGTCCTGGGTGGCCCCACATGTCATGGCTTAGTTTCATTGAGTTAGACAAGGCTGTGGTCTGTGTGATCAGATTATGTGATTATGGTTTCAGTGTGTCTGCCCTCTGATGCTCTCTCACAACACCTATCGTCTTAGTTGGGTTTCTCTTACCTTGGACGTGGGGTATCTCTTCATGGCTGCTTCAGCAAATCGCAGCCACTGCTCCTTACCTTGGAGGAGGAGTATCTCCTCACGGCACCCCTCCTGACCTTAAATGTGGAATAGCTCCTCTTGGCCCTCCTGCACCCACGCAGCCGCTGCTCCTTGGACGTGGGGTAGCTCCTCTCAGCTACTGCCCCGACCTCGGGCGTGGGGTGGCTCATGTAGGATGTCCCTATGCCATTGCAGCCTGGTACTCTCGGTCGCTGTCCCTGACCTTGGGCGAGAGGCAGCTCCTCTCAGCCACGCTTCTGCGCTGAACAAAGATGAGTATTTTGAATGATAAAACTTTCAATTCACAAAAAAGATAGACATCATAAACCATCAGACACCTTAACAACAAAGAAGCGAAGATTCCTAAAGAAAAAATCAGATAATAAGGGCAAAGAAAAATTACATAATCATAGTGAGACATATTAACATTTCTCTAAGAATATTTAATCAAGTGCACAAAAAATAAGAATAGGAACATCTTGAGGATGTCATTAATGATTTAAAAGTTGGATCATAGAAAAAGCAAGAGAATTCCGGAAAAACATCTACTTATGCTTCATTGACTACACTGAAGTTTTTGACTGTGTGGATTAAAACAAACTATAGAATATTCTTAAAGAGATGTGCATATCAGATTACCTTACCTGCCTCCTGAGAAACCTGTATGCAGGACAAGAAACAACAGTTAGAACTGGACACGGAATAATGGACTGGTTCCAAATTGGGAAAGGAGAATGTCAAGGCTGTATATGTTTCCTTTTTTATTTAACTTATATGGAGTATATCATGCAAAATGCCAGGCCAGATTAAATAAATTCTAATAAATTCTCTTTTCATTTTTATTCTGTTACAAATATTTTCTAATTTTGCTTGTTATCACTTCTTAGATACATCCATCATTTTAAAGTGGACATTTAAGATCCAAATATATGGGTTTTTTAAAAGTATCTTTGATAATTTCTCATTTTGATATTAATTTCTAATCTAAATGCTTTTTTTCTTTGCAATCACCCTCTGTGTTTTTCCAGTCTTTTAACTTTCCTGAGACTTTCAATGGCTAAAAGTCAAAAAATCTCTTGGTAAATGTTACATTGCACTTGAAAATAGTTTCCTTTGACGCTGATTTCTAAATCCACATAAAAGAACAGACTCTGCATGATTTCAATACCTTTAGATCCTGAAATTTTTGCACTTTGTTTTCTGTCGCTGGATATGTCACAGTGTTTTCTGGTTTATAGTCCATGAGAACTTGAATAGAATTTGTATCCTGCTGTTGTGTGAAAATCATATAAATCTTAATTATATTGAATTGACTCATAATGCTTTTCAGGTATGCTATATCCTTCTACTTTTCTGTCTATTCATTCTATTAATTTTTGAGAGTTTGATACTGAAACTCCGACTAGAAATAATTTATTTATTTAAAAAATAATTATAATTTAGAGTGGAACTGTATGCAACTTTGTTCTGTATTTCTTAAATCTCCTGTAAATGTGTTATCATACTTCCATAATTTAAAAAACAATAAGAAAGTAATAGCCTTAAAGAAAAGGCAAACCAAAATTTGAAAAAAAAAAAAAAAAAACTGCAATGAAAACAAAAGCAGAAATGAACAGGCTAATGTGCACAAAGTTCCCACAACTATGCCAGCACAAACAAATTGATCAATAAATGTGAGCTCTTGTGAGTCATCCAGCAAATATATATACATTAAGTACTAATTGGATAAGCATTAGGAATGTACTTAGTGAACAAAACAAATGTGTCTGTGGCCGTCACAGAATTTTCAGTACAAAAAAAAAGCAAATAAACAAGTAAACAAAATATATTCCCAAATAACTGACTATTTTTTGGTTTTGGTTTTAACTGAGGAGCTATTGCATTTCTTTGAAGTTTTTTGCCTCACTTCCCTCTACCCTTCCCAAGAGAGTTTCTGAACAGACAGCCGGGGAGGATTCCCCCAAAAGACACTATGCTCCCCACTTTGCAGTTCTCAGTTGGAAATGACAAAGAAAAGCAGAAGTGTCTTCAAGTCCTATTTGGAAGCTATGTTAATACTATCCCATCCTACCTGCCAGTCTTTTCTATTCCATTTTTCCCCCTCTATTGTTCTGAACAGCAAATACATGTACAACAAGAGAAAAAAGATGGAGGAAAG
This sequence comes from Budorcas taxicolor, assembly GCF_023091745.1. Taxonomy (NCBI): domain Eukaryota; kingdom Metazoa; phylum Chordata; class Mammalia; order Artiodactyla; family Bovidae; genus Budorcas; species Budorcas taxicolor. The sequence continues at coordinate 85,094,616 of NC_068923.1, forward strand.
GTGTTTCTGAGGCGGAGAGACAAGGGAGAAAGAGAAACAGAATTGAATCAGAATATATATGGGATTGTTGTTTACCGACTGAGCTGGGAGGGAAGCCCTTCGTCACTTAGTCATGTCCAAACACTCTTGCAACTCCATAGACTGTAGCCCACAAGACCGCTCTGTCCACAGGATTTCCCGGGCAAGAATGCTAGAGTGGGTTCCCATTTCGTTCTCCAGGGGGATCTTCCCAACCCAGGGACTGAACCTTTGTCTCCTGCATTGGCAGGCAGATTCTTTTCAAGGGAACCACCAGGGAAGACTAGTATACGGGGTAGACTTTGTTATTCTAAAGCTGAATTTTAATTACCTTAGCATAATATACCTCATTCTTCCTTTACAGGCAATCAAGTCAAACTACAATGTCTCTACAGATATACTAGTGAAAAATGTTACTGTTTTTAAGACAATTAATACTTCAGCAGAAAGACAAAGAAGCAATGTAAATATGTATGAAAAAAACAGCAATAGGCTTTTGACTATCTTGGGTCTCCAGTGTTCTTTCTACACCATGTATATTACAGAAAGAAAAGGAGCATTCTCTCACACTAGTCATTTATTATTTATTTTATGCTTTAATTATTTGTGGAAATTCCTGACAGCTTTTTATTCAGCTGCTTCTACTGACAGTCAAGTTTGTACATTAAGGAGAAGGAGGACGAATACCAACTTGAAAGGAGAAAACCGAGCTGGAAACTGAGTGGCTAAGGACCACATAGTTGAAAATTTGGAAATAATTTGATTTATGGCAAATGGTAAAGAAAAAAGAAAAAACATGATCCTATGACACAGTTTGACTTCTTTCCTAGGAGGTGTTTTGAGAGTGTTATTGCTACAAGGAAAGGTAGCTTAAAGTCACTAGATTAGGACAATTTCCTTCCCTCTGCTCCACCTATCATATCATGGCCCTCTATTACTACAGAAGACCTTGTAACCCCCTGGAGAGATACAGCACTTGGTTTTGGAGCAAGGACACGATGGTGTGATAATGATTCAGGAAATTAATCTGGTAGCGCGAGGAATTATCAGAGTCCATTCATTCACAAATACAAACAGTGCCATGCACTATTTTAAGCATTAGGTTGGGAGACTATGTCAGCAATCTGAATTAAAAGAATGAATCTTTGAATCAGAATAGTGGCTCTCATGTGCTTACCTGGTGGCTCAGCAGTAAAGAATCTACCTGGAATGCAGGAGACCCGGGAGACACAGGTTCGATCCCCCAGTCGAGAAGATCCCCTGGAGGAGGGCACATCAACCCATTCCAGTATTCTTGCGGAATCCTGTGGGCAGAGGACATTGGTGGGCTACAGTCCACAGGGTCACAGAGTGGGACATGGCTGAAGCGACTTAGCACGTGTGCACAGTGGCTCGAATATACCTTCTTTGGTTTGCTTTGCCTTTGGTTTAGTTGCTAAGTTGTGTCTGACTCTTGTGTTCCCATGGGCTGCAACCTGCTAGGCTCCTTTGCCCATGGGATTTCCCAGGTAAGAATAATGGAAAGGTTGCTATTTCCTTCCCCAAAGTCTTCCTGACCCAGGGATCGAACCCAGGTCTCCTGCTTTACAGGCATCTCTTGTACTGCAGGTGGGTTCTTTACCGACTGAGCTATCAGGGAAGATGAATACCTTCCTAATTCCTGCAAATTTGTTTATTTCAATCAGAAAGAGTCTCTGTGTCTTTGGATACTGGCTTTTGTTTTTGGTTTATTGGGGTTGTTGACATCTTTGCTGTTGTTTCTCTGTTTTCATTTGTTATTTTGGTTTTTTTTTTCAGGTACGATCAATTAGGTTTACTCACCCATGCATAAAGACCCACTCTTGTATTCTAAAGATCAATAGAACTCATTGACCATCCAAGAGAAGACCTGTTTTGAAGACTTCAGCCAAGGTTTTACTCTCTTCTTGTTATTTATGACACCCAAATACAACAGTTGCCATTTCTGGAGATGTATTCAGTTACAGACTATTCTTGCTACTTTAAACCCAACATAGCTATTCCTTATAACAAAACAGAAGGGAAATTATAATTATTATTATTCCTATTTACAGATTGAAAACTTCAGACTCAGTGAGGTTAATAATAGCTCTATAACTAGTTAACAGTGGAGCCAGGTCTTAAATTGTCTGTCTCGAAAGCCTATGTTCTTCAGAATTTTACTTATTCCTTTGACAAAAATTTGACCTTAAAGAGTAGCACAATGATAATTACAATGCCTCTAAATTTTTATCAAAATGGGGAACTGCTCTTGATTTTCCCTTCTTTTGTAGCAGCACCTCAGAGGATTTATTCCAGCAGCTTCTGACAATACAGTGAGCACATGAGACAGGCATTATCTGTTCCCCGCGCACTCGCACCAGGAGCTCACGTTTCCTCATTGCCTTGCACATCACACTCTTTTTCTTTGAAGGGAATCCCATTTTCCCACCTGCATCCATCATTCATCTGTCATTCCATTCAACTGGTGAGGTTTTTAACTGGAAGGTTTTTTTTTTTTTTTAATCTTTCTTGGCTAACTTTGTCTCTTGAGGTCTTTGCTCTGAATGCAGTTTTAAAGCTCAGCTCATTTTCTTGTCCCCAGTCCGTCGTCTTGGGAGTAGCAATTAACAGAGGTGCAGGATTTTACTTTTAACATATTAAAAGATAAAGCCAACCTGCGTGGGTTGGTCTGAGCTTCCTTTTGATTTTATAGGAGTTACACTGCAGTATCCTTTTGCACAACCTGAGCAAAATAATTTAGGTATGATTTAAGGAGGGAGCTTCAAGGTGCTGCTGCTTAAGATTTGACGCGTGATCCATACAGCAAGAGCATGACCTCTTCTCAAACACCCCTTGGAGCGGCAGATGTACTCTGCTGAAATCTCACCTCCCTCTTCTGATGTAGGTGATGAAAGTGCTTCTGAAGAGGAACAAAGACCTGTGTTATCACAAAGCATAGCATTTCCCCCATTGCATTTGAATTCAGTACATTTTTTTTTTCAGTTTTGCTAAGATTACACCAAAATGTAATTACCTTAACACTATTCACCTGGGAACCCTGAACGCTAAGACAGCTGCCCTGCAAGAGGGAAGCTTCCAAATGATAGAGATGCTTTTCCCCTGAATCTAGAATTTTGCCTGGTTTCATCAGTTATAATCAACCCAGGCAGCATGGGAAAGCAATGTGCATTTTTACTCTGCTCTAGAACCCCATATTTGCTCCATGTGGGGGTACATGGGTACTTATTTTATAGTTTAGGATTTTGTGGACTTAATGTTCTCCTTCCCACTTTTTCCCTATTTAGTCTGCCCAGAGGCCTTGTGAATACTCATGTATTTTCTGCAAATAAAATTCAGTTTAGGGCCAGCTTTATTTTAAAATATTAGTTGAACCAAGTAATGTAAGCTTGGGCCTGAAGGAGAACTTAAATTTGGATTAATATCCCCAGGCTGGTGCCCCAGGCTTCAAGTACTTTTGAAAGCAGGATGAAATTTCAGGTCAGGCACACAAGGAAAGTAATTCTTTTCCTTTTTTGAGTTTTTTAGTTAAGAAGTAAAATTAGAGTAGCTGTGATTCTAATTTTTTAACCCTGACCTTTTCATCTAAATAACCATTATCTACACACAGGAAAGTTGTGTGTTTTAGGGGAAAAAACCAGTACTTTGTATAGCTTTTTCTTCATTCTTTTTAATTGAGGTACAGTTGATTTACAATATTATATTGGTCTCAGGTGTACAACATAGTGATTCAAAAATTTTATAGATTATATGCCATTTATAGTAAAAATACTGGCTGTAGTCCCTGTGCTGTGTAATATATCCTTGTAGCTTATTGATTTTATACATAGTAGCTTGTATTTCGGAGAAGGCAATGGCACCCCACTCCAGTACTCTTGCCTGGAAAATCCCATGGATGGAGGAGCCTGGTAGGCTTCAGTCCATGGGGTCGCTAAGAGTCAGACACGACTGAGTGACTTTCACTTTTCACTTTCATGCATTGGAGAAGGAAATGGCAACCCACTCCAGTGTTCTTGCCTGGAGAAGCCCAGGGACAGAGGAGCCTGGTGGGCTGCCGTCTGTGGGGTCGTACAGAGTCAGACATGACTGAAGCGACTTAGCAGCAGCAGCAGCAGCTTGTATTTATTAGTTCCCCTCACCTATCTTCTCCTCCCCTATTTTCTCTCCCAACTTGTACCCACTAGCTTCTTTTCTGTGTCTATAAGTCTGTTTCTTTTTGTTATGTTTCTTAGCTTGTTTTGTCTTGTAAATTCCATACATAAGTAATATACAGTATATGCCTTTTTCAGTATGACTTATTTCACTAAGTATAGTACCCTCCAAGTTCATCCATGTCATTGCAAATGGCAGAATTCCACTCCTTTTTACAACTGAGTAGCATCCCATTGTGTGTGTGTGTGTGTGTGTGTGTGTGTATGTGTGATTTCCAGGTGTCACTAGTAAAGAACCCATCTGCCAATGTATGAGACCTAGAGATGTGGGTTCAATCCCTGTGTCAGGTAGATCCCCCACAGAAAGGCATGGAAACCCACTCTGATATTCTTGCCTGGAGAACATCATGGACAGAGGAGCCTGGTGGGCTCCAGTCCATAGGGTCACAAAGAATCAGATACAACTGAAGTGACTTAGCATACACACATGCATATATGTGTACATACACACACACACACACACACACACACACACATATATCACATCTTCATTCATCTGTTGATGGACACTTCTGTTGTTTCCATATCTTGGTTACTGTAAATAATGCTGACATGAACATAAGAATGTCTATATCTTTTTGAGTTAGTGTTTTCATTTTCTTCAGATATATATCCAGAAGTGGAATTGTTGGATCACATGGTATTCTATTTTTAGTTTTTTGAGGACCCCCCATACTGTTTTCACAGTGGGTGCACAATTTTACATTTCCACCAACAATGTACAAGAGTTCCCTTATATACCTTGCTCTTTAAAAACCAAAATATTTTTTACTTGAAGTTGGCAAGGGGGACAGTGAGAATAAAGAATGATGAGAAAAAGAAAATAAAATAAGAATGACAATAAAAATTTTATATATTATTAACAAATTTTAGAGATTGATGCATGTAACACAAATAGCACAGTATCAGTCATATAAGTTCTAGACAGAAAGAGAAAGAAGAGAACTGAGGTACTTGCCATCACCTTCATCTTAATTTTAATTGTATATCCATTTCTGATGCAGTATATTACTTAAAATACAGTATATCTTACTTCATTTGAAGCTAGTAACATCTCTGAGTACAAAGCTGGGACATCAAGTGATAGCATTTGTATTACAGTTACTGTTGGCTGAGATCAACAAAATCCTTATTGGGTCAAGCTCAACACTAGGTGCTGAAAATGCAGTGATGAGAGGGAAAATGCCCAGTTCTGGGTTGAGAAGACAGTGTGAAATATACATACCTCAAATATCACTGAAACTGTAGCAAAGAATTTGTTTTCTAGAAACAAATACAAGCCATTAAAATACAGAGCCCTAGAGAGACTATATGAGCAATAAATTGTTGGAGTCGTAAGGAATGTAGCCCAGTAGTAAACGACCTAGAAGACAAGAGAAAGTCAAGTACCAAACTGATACTAGAGAGCCTGAGATCAACCACAGATATTCCAAATGAGGCCTGAACACGTATATTCATAGACTGAGCTGAGGAGAGGAAGAAAACATCAGTTTTCTATGGAAGAAAGAAGTGTTCTGCCCCTGGAACATAGATGGGGAGTTCTCACATGGTAGCTCCCAAAACAAGCTGAGCCCTCCCTGAGCTTTAATGTGCTGAAGGATTCCCCATGGATCTTGCTCCCTGCCCAGTCCTAGAAATGAGGAGGGAGGCAGTCAGAAAGACCAAAACCCTCTCTCTCCTGAGGAAGGTTGCTGAGAGCTTCAGGGACGGGGTTAGATCATCTCTACTCACATTCTCACACCACCAGCAGCCCTGCCCAGAGACTAGACGTTTATTCTCCGGAGAAAGTAAAGAATCTTTGGCAAAGTGCAACAGATGGATGCCACACCAAAAAGAGAGGAATTAAGTGGCCACATGTGTGTTGATGCAAAGTGAAGAAGCCCCTAGCCCTCTTCCTCCAGTTGACCCCCAGAGATTATACAATTAGGCTTACTCTTTAAGCAGGAGAGAAAAAGCAATTTTTTTAGTGGTTCTAACCAACTCCCTTTGCACCTCACAAAGGAGCCTAAAGATATTGACACTAGGAATTCCCCCAGAAATGTCTCACCCAGATTCTCTGGCAACAAAACTCATAGTCAGATAGCCCTACTCATGCCTTCAGAGTTTCCAAACAGCTTGTCAATGCTCCAATCTTAATTATAAGTGGACAATCAAGAATAACAAGACATTTGAGAGAAACTTCTGATATGGAGTTTAACACTAAAGCAAAACAGAACAAAAGAAACTCGGAGAAAACAGAAACTATCCAGTGAGAAAAAAAATCAACAATAACGACAACAGCTGTTTTACTATCCTTTGAGGCATAAGATTTTATCCATGAAATGATGTCAAATTTTACCCATGAAATAGAAACTGATGCTATAATAAGAACTTTTAGAATTTAGCAATACCATAGCAAAAACAAAAACTCAATAAAGGGCTGAAAGAAAATGTTGATGTAATTGTCACAAATAGGTTAAAAACCAAAGAGATGGAAAACATATGAATATTATTCTAAGAGGTCTAACTTTCCAAGAATAAGTTTTCAGAATGAAAGTACAAATAAAATTTGGAAGCATTATTAAAGAAGAAATGTAAGAAAATTTCCCACAACTGTAAACCATATGTATTCAGATTGAAAAGGCCTATGGAAAGCCCAACAAAATACATGAACATTATCCCATGTCAGGGTTAATTATTTTGAAATTTCAGAAACCTAGGAACAAAGTTTTATAAGCTTATCAAAAACAAAACAAAACAGGGTCTACCACCCTCCTTTTCTCTCCAACCAAATTGAAGATAGTGGCTAAGAGTTCTATATTTCTGTGCTACCCCACGAAGCACTGCACTGAGAATGTAGAAGAGACTGATAACTACAGACTGCTTGATGGAAATGTCACGTCATCCTTAGCAAGCTCATGGAAGCTTCACAGTTGAGGGAAGCTAGAGACCCTCTCTATCCAGATGAAAATGAGGTCAGCCTGAAGTTACGTGGCTTGTCCAGGGCACAGGGCTAGGCATCTGAAAACAGAGATCCCTTAAGTTCAAATCCTACTGAATTCTCTCCATCATCTTAAAAATGTCACTTCAGCTCTTGAGATTGTATTTCTCCATCTATACTATTCACGCCAAGATGCAGAACTAAGACTCCTCTTTTTTGAACTAAGAAGCTCAGTGAATACTGTACTGTCTATTATCAGACCACCCCAGGAAGACTTGTTCCTCATTGGTGATGCAGGAAACACCCCTTCTGTACTTATCAAAAATGCCATCACAAGGCTTCTGGTTCAAGATGGCGGAGTGAAAGGATGTGTGCTCATCTCCTGCAAGACCAGCAAAAGTGCAACTAGCTGTTGAGCAACCATCGACAGGAGGATGCTGGAACCCACCAAAAAAAGATAGTCCACATCCAAAGACAAAGAAGTCACAGTGAGATGGTAGGAGGGGCACAATCAAGATAAAATCAAATCCCATACCCGTTGGGTGCATGACCCACAGACCGGAGAACAATAATAGCAAAGAAGCTCTCACACTGTTGGGAAGGTTCAGAACCCCATGTCAGGCCTTCCAGCCTGGGGACCTGACAAAGAGACTAAGAATCCTCAGGGAAGAAGAAATCTGACAATAAAGACCAGTGGGATTTGATTATAGGAATTCCATGTACTCTGTGAGGAACAGAAACTCCAGTCTTGGAGGGCACAAACAAAATTTTGTATGCACCAAGACCCAGAGGAGAGTAGCAACAACCCCACAGGAGGTCGAACAAAAGCTACCTACTATTGTTGGAGGGTCTCCTATGGAGGCATGGGTTGGCAGGGGCTCACCACAGGGAAGGGGGCACTGGGAGGTCCCCAGCATAAATCCTCTTGGAGTTCACCATTAAACCTACCATATTAGACCCCAGGGAACAAAAAACTACCAAGGAAGGGGCACAATCCAACCATCAGCAGATCATTGAATTAAAGCTTTACTGAGCAAGGCCTTGCCCACCAGAGCAAGACCCAGTTTTTCCCATTGCCAGTCCCTCCCATTAGGAAGCTTACACAAACTTCATAGCCTCTGCCATCAGAGGGCGGCCAGAAGAAGCAGTCTCATAGGCTAAAACAAATACCATATTACAGAAAGTTCAGCTCAGTTCAGTTCAGTCGCTCAGTTGCTTCTGACTCTTTGTGACCCTATGAATCACAGCACACCAGGCCTCCCTGTCCATCACTAACTCCCGGAGTTCACTCAGACTCACTTCCATCGAGTCAGTGATGCCATCTAGCCATCTCATCCTCTGTCATCCCCTTCTCCTCCTGCCCCCAATCCCTCCCAGCTTCAGAGTCTTTTCCAATGAGTCAACTCTTCGCATGAGGTGGCCAGAGTATTGGAGTTTCAGCTTTAGCATCAGGCCTTCCAAAGAACACTCAGGACTGATCTCCTTTAGCATGGACTGGTTGAATCTCCTTGCAGTCCAAGGGACTCTAAAGAGTCTTCTCCAACACCACACTTCAAAAGCATCAATTCTTTAGCGCTCAGCTTTCTTCACAGTCCAACTCTCACATCCATACATGACCACTGGAAAAACCATAGCCTTGACTAGACAACCTTTGTTGGCATAGTAATGTCTCTGCTTTTTAACATGCTATCGAGGTTGGTCATAACTTTCCTTCCAAGGAGTAAGTGTCTTTTAATTTCATGGATGCAATTTGATCAGCATGAAAAAGCAGAAAGTTATGTCCCAGATGAAGGGACAAGATAAAACCCCAGAATAACAACAACATGAAGTGGAGATGGGCAATCTTCCAGAAAAAGAATTCAAAATAATGATAGTGAAGATGATTCAGGATCTTGATTTTTAAAAAATGGAGACAAAGATTGAGAAGATGCAAGAAATGTTTCACAAAGACCTACAAGAGCTAAGAACAAACAGATGAATAATACACTAGAAGGAATCCATACCAGAATAATAGAGGCAGAAGCATGAATAAATGACCTGGAGGACAGAATGGTGGAAATCACTGCCGTAGAACAGAATATAGAAAAAAGAATGAAAAGAAGTGAAGATTGCCTAAGAGACCTCTGGGACAACACTAAACACACTAACATTCACATTACAGGGGGCCCAGAAGGAAAAGAGAGAGAGAAAGTAGCTGAGAACGTACTTGATGAGATAATAGCTGAAAACTTCCATAACATGGGAAAGGAAGTAATCAGCCAAGTCCAGGAAGAATAGAGTCCCAGGCAGGACAAACCCAAGGAGGAATACACCGAGACACAGAGTAATCAAACTGACACAAATTAAAGAGGGAGATAAAATACTAAAAGCAACAAGAGAGAAACAACAAATAACAGACAGGGGAACTCCCTTCAGGCTATGAACTGATTTCTCAGTGGAAGTTCTACAAGCCGGAAGGAAATGGCATGATATATTTAAAGTGATGAAAGGGAAGAACCTACCCCAAAAATACTCTACCCAGAAAGACTCTCCTTCATATTTGATGGAGAAATCAAAAGTTTTCCAGATAAGCAAAAGTTAAGAGAATTCAGCACCACCCTGTCCGTTTAGTCAAGGCTATGGTTTTTCCAGTAGCCATGTATGGATGTGAGAGCTGGACTGTGAAGAAAGCTGAGCACCGAAGAATTGATGCTTTTGAACTGTGGTGTTGGAGAAGACTCTTGAGAGTCCCATGGACTGCAAGGAGATCCAACCAGTCCATTCTGAAGGAGATCAGCCCTGGGATTTCTTTGGAAGAAATGATGCTAAAGCTGAAGCTCCAGTACTTTGGCCACCTCATGCGAAGAGTTGACTCATTGGAAAAGACTCTGATACTGGGAGGGATTGGGGCAGGAGAAGGGGACGACAGAGGATGAGATGGCTGGATGGCATCACTGACTCGATGGACGTGAGTCTGATTGAATGCCGAGAGTTGGTGATGGACAGGAAGGCCTGGCGTGCTGCGATTCATGGGGTCGCAGAGAGTCGGACACGACTGAGGGACAGAAGTTAACTGAACTGAAACCAGCTTTACAAGAAATGCTAAAGGAACTTCTCTACGCAGGAAACAAGGGAAGGAAAAGCCTCAGCTACAGAAAATAAACCCAAACAATTAAGAAAAATGGTAATAGGATCATGCATATCAATAATTGCTTTAAATGTAAATGGATTAAATGCACCGACCAAAAGACACAGACTGGCTGAGCAGATGAAAATATGTGCGTGTATGCTCTTCCACTTACCACATCACTCTGCTTGACTGCCCCGTCCCCCACCCCGCAGTGAAGTGAAGTTGCTCAGTCGTGTCCGACTCTTTGCGACCCTGTGGACTGTAACCTATCAGGCTCCTCTGTCCATGGGATTTTCCAGGCAATAGCACCGGAGTGAATTGCCATTTCCTTCTCCAGCGGATTTTCCCGACCCAAGGATCGAGCCCAGGTCTCCCACATTGTAGACAGATGCTTTACCATCCGAGCCACCAGTGAAGTCCCCCCACCCCGCAAGTTGTATGTAATTATTTTGGCTTGCATTTGTAGTTATCTTTCATTTTTGTCTGGCTATTACTGGGAAAACTGATAAACATCTTTTACTATTCTAATTATGTAACTATTACTCATTTAATACCATTGTATCATGATTGGTCAATAGAAAAATGATAGTGCTCTATATTACCAAAACCAGGATCTAATAGAAAAACCTGTAATCACAAAATCCAGATGCATATCAGAATAATCTTGAATTTTTTTTAAAACTACAAATGCTCAGGTATTGCTTTTTTTCTCCAGAGCTCCAGATATGTCTCTAATGAGCAGCCATGTTTAAAAACAACTGCATTTTTGATGATCTTTTATTTTCTCTAGTTTGTTTCACTTTTTCTAGCTCACATTCAGTGCTCCCATTTCATTTAGTTTATGTTCTCCAATTTGTCCATTTCTTCTTTTTTTATTTTGATGTTCTTTCTCAAGGTTTTATCAAGTATAGTAGAAAAGCATTTGTATACACATAAATAAATATATATAATATATATATTTGAGAAAATTTATGAGTTTTGCCTAGCAAAATATTATGACAATTTGATTCCACTTGTTTGACTTAGTATGAATAGAATGCTAGATTTCTAGTTTAAAAATAGATATGCTACAAGCAACAAAAGTGAAAAAAAGTGAACGTGGTCACTCAGTCGTGTCTGACTCTTTGCGATCCCATGAACTGTAGCCTTCGAGGCTCCTCTGTCCATGGGATTTTCCAGGCAAGAGTACTGAAGTGGGTTGCCATTTCCTTCTCCAGGGGATCTTCCCGACCCAGGGATCAAACCTAGGTTTCCCACGTTGCAGGCATACGCTTTACCCTCTGAGCCACCAGGGAAGCACAAGCAACAAAGGTTTACTGTATAACATAGGGAACTATAGTCAATATTTTGTAAAGACCTATGATGGAAAGTAATTTCAAAAATAATCTATGTGTATTTGAACAACTGAATCACCTTGCTGTGAACCTGAAACATTGTAAGTGAACTATACTTCCATAAAATATATGTATTTTTAAAAATGCAGGAGACATATAAAGGAACAGTGATCTTAATATCACAGTGGAAGCAGTGGAGCAATGCCTTCAAAAGTCTGGAATAAAATTATTCTTAACATAGAATGCTATGCCCAGCCAAGTGTCCCATCAATTGCCAGGGGTAAAACAAGGATATTTTTAAATATTCAAGATGCAAAGCACACAAGCAAAGAATAAAACCAGAAAGCAAAAAGAAATGTGTCTACCTTAGTAAGAGAGTGGAAAATGTCTGTCAGCAAAATATAGGAAAAAACCAATAAATCAGAAAACAGACAGAGAAAGGAATCCAAAACGAGACAAAAAGGAAAGGGAGATGGGAGGGGAAAAGCCCCACAAAAGCACTTATTCAGACTGAAGCAGTGCGATTCAGGAGACAGGATTCGGGCAGATGTCGCCACATCCTTTGTCATTTTCAATATGACTGAACTACTGAACAATGCAGTCTTTTGAGCAACAGAGTAAAACCAAGAAAGAAGAAGGCATAAAATCCATGAAGTGGTTAAACAAATTCAAAAGAAAGGTAAAGGGAATTCCAAGTATGAAAGGAAAAAAAAAAAACTTAAGATATTACCTGAAAACCTCAGATGACAGAATTTCTCAAGCGATTTCTCTAAGAAAAAGCTATGTAACTATTCATGCTCTAATGTTGTGAAAATGATGCTCAGAAGTTAATGAAAAGTATGAGAAGAATAAGTGTGTAGCCATGAATCAGATACAATAATATATGCAGCTCAGTTCAGTCACGCAGTTGAACTGAGTGCAGTTCAGTTCACTCAGTCACGTCCAACTCTTCGCGACCCCATGGACTGCAGCGCGCCAGGCCTCCCTGTCCATCACCAACTCCCAGAGTTTACTCAAACTCATGTCCATTGAGTCGGTGATGCCATCCAACCATCTCATCTTCTATCATCCCCTTCTCCTCCCACCTTCAATCTTTCCCAACATCAAGGTCTTTTCAAATGAGTCAGTTCTTTGCATCAATTAATGCATTAAAAACTAGGGCAAGAAAAAGAATAAGTGCAAATGGAAAAAAAAATAATTACAAATGAACTAAAATCATATGACCAGCATTCATTTGTAAATAGACTTTTCATAGGCATAATAATGAATAATATTTATTCAAAACTACAACTACCTATAATAGAAAGATGGGGGAAAAAGAGTAGTCTGAGAAAACTAATCTAGAAAGTAAATAGAAAATATATGAAACAAAGATAGTAATAGACACACATTGTTTAGAAATACAAGGGTGCAAAATGCCTAAAAATACTGTTAAAAAGACAAACCTGGTTTCCGATTGTAAGGGGTCTGATTGACAATGAAGTAAAATGGGTGGGGAACTGTTCAACTATATTATTAATATTTTATTAATATTCAGCCTTTTAAACTATATATACATATGTATATATATTATATTGGGGCTTCCCTGGTAGCTCAGTAGTAAAGAATCCACCTGCGATGCAATATTGATAAAAAATTTGTCATTAAAATATCTAGGTTAATCACTATTTTATCTCCTGTACCCAGCACATTGACCATGTCATAGTTAGTAAGCCTTTTAAATTACAGTATAGTTAATTTATTATGTCAGTTTCAAGTGTACAGCAAAGTGATTCAACTATATACATATATGTATGTACATATGTGTGTGTGTGTGTGTGTGTGTATCACAGCCTTTTCATGGCAAAGGCGCTTGCATAACTCAATGAGGCTATGAGCCATGCCATGCAGAATCACTCAAGAAGGACAGGTCATAGTAAACAGTTCTGACATAATGTGGTCCACTGGTGAAGGAAATAGCAAACCACTCCAGTTTTCTTGCCTTGAGAATTCTATGAAGAGTAGAAAAAGGCAAAAAGATACAACCCCAGAAGAAGAGCCCCCAGGTCAGAAGATGTCCAATATGCTACTGGGGAAGAGCAGAGGGTAGTTACTAATAGCTCCAGAAAGAATAAAGTGGCTGGAATGAAGAGGGAACACTGCTAAGTGGTGGGTGTGTCTAGTGGTAATAGTAGGAGCCAATGCTCTAAAGAACAATATTGTATAGGAATATTGTATTTACGGCTGTATAATATTCAACTGTATATATTGTATAGGAATCTGTAATGTTAGGTCCATGAATCAAGGTAAAGTGGAAGTGGTCAAGCAGAAGGCAGCAAGATTGGACATTCAATCTTGGGAATCAGTGAGCTAAAATGGATGGGAATGGGTGAATTTAATTCAGATGACCATTATATCTATTATTGTGGGCAAGAATTTCAGAGAAAAAAATGGAGTAGCCCTCATAGTCAACAAAAGATTCTGAAATGCAGTACTTGGGTGCAATCTCAGAAACAGAATGATCTCAGTTCATTTCCAAGGCCAGCCATTCAACATCACAGTAATCCAACTCTGTGCCCCAACCACTGATGCTGAAGAAGCTAATGTTGATCAGTTCTATGAAGACCTACAACATCTTCTAAATTTAATAGCAAAAAAAATTATATATATATATATATATATCCTTTTCATAACAGAGGATTGGGATGCAAAAGTAGAAAGTCAAGAGATACCCAGAATAACACGCAAGTTGGGCCTGTTACAAAATACAGGTCAAAATAAAGTACAAAATAAAGCGGGCAAAAGTTAACAGTTTTGTCTAGAGAACAACCCTGATCATAGCAAACAAGATCTTCCAACAACCCAAGAGACAGCTCTGCACATAGATATCACCAGATGATCGATACCAAAATCAGATTGATTATGTTCTTTGCAGCTAATGATGAAGAACCTCTATACAGTCACCGAAAACAAGACCTCGAGCTGATTGTGGCTCAGATAATGAGCTTCTTATTGCAAAATTCAGGCTTAAGTTGAAGAAGGTAGGGAAAATCACTAGGCCATTCAGGTATGATCTAAATCAAGTCCCTTATAATTATACAATGAAAGTAACAAATAGATTCAAGGGATGAGATTTAATTATATAATGGAAGTAACAAATAGATTCAAGGGATTAGATTTAGTAGACAGAGTGCCTGAGAAGCTACAGATGAAGGTTTGTAACATTGTACACGAGATGGTGATCAAAATCATCCCAAAGAAAAAGAAATGCAACAAGGCAAAGTGGTTGTCTGAGGAGGCTTTACAAAAGCTGAGGGAAGAAGAGAAGCAAAAGGCAAGGGAGAAAAGGAAAGATATACCCAACTGAATGCATAGATCTACAGAATAGCAGAGAGATAAAAAGACCTTCTCCAATGAACAATGCAAGGAAACAGAGAAAACAATAGAATGGGAAGGACCAGAGATCTCTTCAAGCAAATTGGAAATATTGAGGGAAGATTTCATGCAAGAATGTGCCTGATAAAAGACAGAAATGGTAAGGACTTAACAGAAGCAGAAGAGATTGATAGGTGAAGTAATATGCAGAAGAACTATATAAAAAAGGTCCTAATGATCCAGAAAACCATGATGGTATGGTCACTCACTTACAGATGGACATTCTAGAGTCTGAGGTCAAGTGGACCATAGGAAGTGTTACTACAAACAAAGCTTGTAGAGGTGATCAAATTCCAGCTGATCTGTTTAAAAATCCTAAAAGGTGATGCTGTTAAAGAGCTGCACTCAATATGTCAGCAAATTTGGAAAACTCAGTAGTGGCCACAGGTTTGGAAAAAATGCTTTCATTCTCATCCCAAAGAAGGGCAATGCCAAAGAATGTTCAAACTGCTCCACAACTGTGCTCATTTCACATGATAGCAAGGTTAATCATTCAAGCTAAGCTTCATCAGTACATGTACTGAGAACTTCCAGATGTACAAGCTGGATTTCAAAGAGGCAGAGGAACCAGAGATTAAATTGCCAACATTTGTTGAATCATGGAGGAAACAAGGGAGTTCCAGGAAAACATCTACTTCTGCTTCATCAGCTATGCTAAAACCTTTGACTGTGTGAATCAGAACAAACTGAAATATTCTTAAAGCGATTGGGAATACCAGACCTCCTGAGAAACCTGTTTGTGAGTCAAGAAGCAACAGTTAAAACCAGACATTGAAAGACCAACTGGTTCAAAACTGAGAATAGAGTACCACAAGGCTGTACATTGTCACCCTGCTTATTTAATTTGTATACCGAATATATCATGTGAAATTGCATGCTGAATGAATAGCAAGCTACTATCAAGATTGCCGGGAGAAGTAGCAACAACCTCAGATGATGCAGATAATCCCACTCTAACTGCAGAAAGTGAAGAGAAGCATGGCAAATAGAAGGGGGGAAAGTAGGCACAGTGACAGATGTTATTTCCTTGGGCTCCAAAATCCCTGCGGATGGTGACTGCGGTCATGAAATTAAAAGATGTCTGCACCTTGAAGACAAAGCTAAGACAAACCTACTCACCGTTGTTCAGTCGCTAAGTTGTGTCCACCTCTTCACAGGTTCATGGACTGCAGCACCCTAGACTCTTCCATCCTCCACTATCTCCCAGAGTTTACTCAAACTGATGTCCATTGAGTCTGTGATGCCATCCAACCATCTCTTCCTCGTCCCCTTCTCCTCCCGCCTTCAATCTTTCCCAGCATCGGGGTCTTTTCCAATGAGTTGGCTCTTCGCATCAAGTGGCCAAAATATTGGAGCTTCCACTATAGCATCAGTCCTTCCAGTGAATATTTAGGCTTCATTTCCTTTAGGATGGACTGGTTTGGTCTCCTTGTAGTCCAACGGACTCTCAAGAGTCTTCTTCAGCACCACAATTCAGAAGATCAATTCTTCAGTGCTCAGCCTTCCTGACGATCCAACTCTTACATCTGTACATGACTACAGGAAAAACCTTAGCTTTGACTATACAGATCTTTGTCAGCAAAGTGATGTCTCTAGTCTCTGCTTTTTAACATGCTATCTAGGTTTGTCACGACTTTCCTTCCAAGGAGCAAGCGTCTTTTAATTTCATGGATGCAGTCACCATCCGCAGTGTTTTGGAAGCCCAAGAAAATAAAATCTGTCACTTATTCTATTTTTCCCCTCCTATTTGCCATAATGTGATGAGACCTGCTGCCATGATCTTCATTTTTTGAATTTTGTGTCTCAAACCAGCTTTTTCACTCTCCTCTTTCACCCTTATCAAGAGGCTCTTTAGTTCCTCTCATTTTATCCCATTAGAGTAGTATCATGTGCATAACTGAGGCTGTTGATATTTCTCCCAGAATCTTGACTGATTACAAACCTAAACAGTGTATTAAAAAGCAGAGACATCACTTTGCCAACAAAATCCATGTAATCAAAGCTTTGGTTTTTCCATTAGTCATGTACAGAGGTGAGAGTTGGGTGGAAGCATATAGACTACCATATGTAAAATAGATAGCCAAATAAAATTTGCTGTATGACTCAAGGAGTTCAAACCAGGGCTCTGTAACAACCTAGAGGGGTGGGAATGGGTGGGAGGTGGCAGGGAGGTTCAGGAGGGAGGGAACATATGTACACCTATGGCGAGTTCATGTTGATGTATCAGAAATCAAACCAACACTGTAAAGCAATTATCAATCAATTGAAAATAAATAAATATAATTTTTTAAAAAGAAGGCTGAGCACCAAAGAATTGACCGTTTAGAATTATGGCGCTCGAGAAGACTTTGAGAGTCTCTTGCACTGCCAGGAGATTAAGCCAGTCAATCCTAAAGGAAATCAACCCTGAATTGGAAGGTCCATTGCTGAAGCTCCAATTCTCTGGCCACCGGAAGTGAGGAGCTGACTCATTGGAAAAGACCGTGATGCTGGGAAAGACTGAAGGCAAAAGAAGAAGGGGACGGCAGAGGTGAGATGGTTAGATAGCATCACTGACTTAGTGGATAAGAATTTCAGCAAATTCTAGGAGGTAGTGGAAGATAGAGGGCCTGACACACTGCATTCCATGGAGTCACAAAGAATCAAACAAGATTTAGCAACTGAACTACAATAGCATCTATATATACAGCGTGCTGCGGTTCATGGGATCGCAAAGAGCTGGACACGACTGGGTGGCTGAACAACAATATATATATGTGTACACATACATACGTGTATGTAAATACACATTCTTTTTTCAGATTCTTTTTCATTATAAGTTATTGTAAGATGTTGAGTATAGTTCCTTGTGCTATTCAGTGGGTTCTTGCTGTTTACCTGTTTTATATGTAGTAGTGAGTATGTACTGTAAGTACTAATTTCTCTCTCCCCCAGCCTCCACTATCCTCTTTGGTAACCACAAATTTGTTTTGTATGTCTGTGAGCCTATTCTGTTTTATAAACAGGCTCATTTGTATCATTTTTTCAGATTCTACCCATAAGTGATATTATATCTGTCTTTCTCATTTCATGTACATGATAATCTTTAGGCCCATCTATGTTGCTGAAAATGACCTTATTTCATTCTTTTTAAAGCTATATAATATTCCATTGTATATATGTACTGTCTTCTTTATCCATTCATCTTTTTAAAATTAATTAATTTTAATTAGAGAATAATTACTTTACAATATTGTAATGGTTTTTGCCATGCATCAATGTGAATTGCCCACAGGTATATATGTGTCCCCCCCATCCTGAACCCCCCTGCCACCCTCCCTCCCAACCCTATCCCTCTGGGTTGTCCCAGAGCGCCAACTTTGGGTGCCCTCCTTCATGCATCGAACTTGCACCAGTCATCTTTCAGCAGATGAAGGAAGCTGTGGTACATATATACAATGGAATATTAATAAAAAGGAGTCCATTTGAGTCTGTTCTAATGAGGTGCATGAACCTGAAGCCTATTATACAGAGCGAAGTAAGTCAGGAAGAGAAAGACAAATCCTGCATATCAGTGCATATATATGGAGTTTAGAAAGATGGTACCAATGATCCTACATGCAGGGCAGCAAAGGAGACACAGAGGTAAAGAACAGAATTTTGGACTCAGAGGGAGAAGGCGAGGGTGGAATGATTTGAGAGAACAGCATTGAGACATGTACATTACCACATGTAAAATAGATATCCATTCATCTCCTGATGAACATTTGGCTGTTTCCATATCTTGACTATTGAAAATAGTGCTGCTGTGAACATTGAGGTGCATGTATCTTTTCAAACTAGAATTTTCTTATTTTTCTGAATACGTGCCCAGGAGTGTGATTGCTGGATCAGAAGGTAGCTCTATTTTCAGTTTTTTAAGGAACCTCTATACCTTTCTCCATAGTGGCTGCACCAATTTGTATTCCCACGAGCAGTGTAGGAAGGTTCCCTTTTCTCCACACTCTCTTCATCACTTACTATTTGTAGACATTTTAAGGATGACCATTCTGATGTAAGGTTAGCAGTAGGTTGTAAGGTTAACAGTAGGAAAGCAATAGAATTTATTGTAAGTGATGCGGGGCAGAGGGGAGGACAAGTCATGATCTTATTCTGCAGGAGACTTCAACAGAATAAATAGAGCATATGGAGAATAATTCATAGGACGGATCAGTTAGCTATGTCCCTCTACTCTGGGAAGAGCCACAACTCTTGGATATAGCTAAATAACTCCTTCACCTTCACAGAGGATTAGAGGTGACTTATAGCAGCATAAAGACATAAAGAGTAGTCACACTCATGGTGGTGGTGGCTGCAGAAATATGTATCATCATAGTATTAGGCAGCAGTGTGTGTCCTGCTTATCATCATATTAGAAACCACGTCTGGAAAAATACCCTATATTTCTCTAGAATAGTAGAGTGTATGCATAAGAGCACAGCTTTGAAGCAAGACAGACCTGAAGGCGATCCGCTCCTAGAGTTACCGCACGACCCTGGGAAAATCATTTAACCTCTCTCTGCTTCTGCTTTCAACTTCAGAATGATAACGATAGCACCTATATAGCAGGAGACCTAAAACAGTAAGAGAAAAAGTTATGATAACACCTTGGTGCAGAGTAAACATTCAATGTAGGGAGTTGTCCTTGTTATAGTTAGACGGAAATAAAAGTTCTCTGAGATTGAGAATTGTGTTTGTTTTGTTCTCCAGGACTTAAAATGGTGCCTAGCATATCGCAGTAAGGCAATATTTGGTAAACGAGTGAACTATTATTTCAAAAGGAACATCATTTAGTTTCAACACTGTGATGGGGCAATCAGTTTCCTCCAAGAACAAGACTGGTTATCTGCAGAAAAACACCTCGCCCAATTAGAAAATGCCTCACCTCTAATATTCCGTTAACTCTGAGGGCCTCTGACTTTGAGCATTATAAGAGCTGAGGTTATAATGAAGAGGTCACAAAACTGCATCTCAAACATGCCCCAGTATATCTTGAGGTTTTGCTGTTGTTTCCTTTTGCTTCACATGGTCTCCAAAGATGCCTCCATGATATTTAATCACTATTTTTCCTCATCATGCTGTGCTGTGTTTGTGCTTAGTTGCTCAGTCATGTCCAACTCTTAGGGACCCCGTGAACTGTAGCCCGCCAGGCTCCTCTCTCCATGGGATTCTCCAGGCAGGAATCCTGGAGTGGGTAGCCATTTCCTTCTCCGGAGGATCTTCCCAACCCAGGGACTGAACCCAGGTCTCCCTCATTGCAGGCGGATTCTTTACTGTCTGAGCCAACAAGGAAGCCCAAGAATATTAGAGTTGGTTGTTTATTCCTTCTCCAGGGGATCTTCCTGACCCTGGTACCAAACTGGGATCTCCTGCATTGCAGGCAGATTCTTTACCAGCTGAGATACCAAGGAAACCTATCCTTTCTCATTAGAAAGTATTTTTACCATCAATATTAAGATATACATTAACATACAATTGTACAATCCGAGCATTTTTGTTCACTCTAAAATGCATTATCCTCTGTATCTCCTGTTTAGATTGCAGGTGTCTCTGCAAAAAAAGAGCTTCCTTTATAACAAGGAAACCATTCAAGATGGTTAAGAATCTTTAAATGAGTGAAAAGCGTTTTTCTCTGAAACAGTTGCTTTATTACCCCACCCACAAAATCAGATTATAATAAGGAAAAGACAAAAGCAGCTTAGCTACTTTTCAAACTCTTTCCCCTCTCTCTGTATTTCTTCCTTTTAAATGTACTTTTTCTGCTGTCCAAGACCATCTGGAGAACATAAACAACCATTTGAGAACCCAGATGCCCAGCCACTGAGAATTCCCTAATTGAGTTATGCTGCAGTCAGCTGCACTGAGCCACACCCAGAGTCCTGGCGCACTCCACACACTGCTGTAGAAGTCACAAAGATTCTGAGGTTTCCAACTGGGAGGTGCTGCTTCAGGAAATATCTGTTCTGCCCTCCCTGCAATTTCCCATTTACTGGCATTTTTCACTGATCTTGGAAAACACATGGCCAGCATCTGTCTGTGAATAACTATTTGTCATTGTATAAAACATCTATGAAACATTCTGCTTCTAGAGATTTCTGCAAAACAAAACACAAGCTATGCCTTTTTGGAGGAATTATTTCTCTGAGCCAAGCTATAGAGCAACTACAATAATGGAATGAAAGATGTATGTATCTTGATTGTGCCAAAAATAGAAATGTCCCTTTAAATAAACCTAAATGCTGAAATAATTACTTCCATTTTTATAGTGGTCTTTTGCTACTGTTGTTATTCACAAGGAAAATGCTTAGGCCTTGTACCAATTAATCTTCACACTAATTCTCAGATTTGGGCATTATTGTCCTATTTTTGCCTGTGATGCAGGAGACCAAGGTTTGATCCCTACATCAAGAATATCCTCTGGAGAAGGTAATGGCAATCCACTCCAGTATTCTTGCCTGGAGAATTCCATTGACAGAGAAGCCTGGCAGGCTATAGTTCATGGGGTCACGAACAGTCGGACACAACTAAGCGATAACACATACAATCTGCTTTTGTGTTGAAGAAGCTGAGATACATGGGGTTGAGTGAATTATTCTATAATTAAAATATTCTAAATCTGAATTTATCATTTATTCTTCTTAAATTGAAACCACACAACACTCCTCAAACATTTGCTTTTTTAAAAAAATTCATCCACTAATTTAGCTAACATGTTCTACAGATTGATGTTAATGGAATCAAACTTTCCAAACTTTCCTAATGGCTGTGATTGCAACAGTTGAATTCTCAAAGTATTTTACCTGTGATCAACTTTGATGATAAAGATAAATAGTAGTAATTACATCATTAATGATAATTTGGAAATAGAATATTCTTACCTATATCCAAGCAAATGTCTTGTTAGGGCAGATTTCATCCTAGCATCACTCACAAATATTCTTTCTTTTGGTTCATTCAATAAGCATTGTTAAGTGTTTAATAGGTGCTTGATGCTGAAACTAGAGGTCCATATGAAATGAATGACCTGGCCTTTTCTATGAGAATTTGTTGGAGTCTCACTGTGACACTATCATTTATAATAAGAAATATATATTTGGTCTTAGATCACTGTTTCTGGAACCTCACTCCTAAAACCTATATAAGATATATTAGTTATTTCCTATATAAGAAACATAGAGGCATATTTTTTTTATATTTGGCCTTTTGCCATTGCTTTCTGAAACAACTACAGAGTCAGAAAGATAAAAGTTCTGTCTTGAAGCCTCCTTCAAATACAACTGAGTTTATGTTAATGAGATGACTTTTGGGAAGCAAGTAAGGATGGAAACTGATCGCCAGAGGAGTATCGTGATTAGAGGGGTGGAATTTTCCATCCCATGCCCTAAACCCAGACAAAGTGAGAGGGGCTGGAGGTTGAATCAATGGTCCTGACTAACGACTGAATCAGTCATGCTGTGAGAATAGAGCCTCCATTTTTATGGGGATTTGGCAAACACCTGGTTTGGTGGGCACATGGCAATCCTCGAAGAATGGCACCTGGAGAAGGCACAGGAGTTCTGCCCACAGCCTTCTTAATATCACACCCTGTGCATTTCTTCTGTCTGACTCTTCCCGAGTTACATCCTTTTATAATGATCAAACTTGAGGGTGGTTGTGGGACACTCCAGTTAATAGCTGGTGGATCAGAAACATAGGTAAATATCTGGACTAGCTATTGGCAACAGAAGTTGGGGGGACTGAACACTTAACTTGTAGGACCTGACTCTTATTTCCAAGAAGACAGTATCAGATTTGAGGTAAATCATAGGGCATTTAGTCAGCATTGGCTAAGAATTGGAGAATTTTTTGGAGGTACCGGAAAACACACATCAGATGAGTATAAAAAACATAAATAAGAAATCTAGGACATAATGCAAATCCTATAATAAGGTGTCAGAGGTCAGAAGTGGAAGCAACCCCCTGTCTAAACAGTTGGGAAGTCTTCACAAACAAGGTAATCCCTGAATGATCTCTTAGTGAATAATTCAGAATTTTATGCATTAAGCAAGGTTGAAAGGATAGAAAAAAGCATATACAAAAGTATAGCAATATAGAGACATGTGGTATTTAAGGCTGAGTGAGAAGTCTGGTTGGAGCAAAGATGTTGGGGGAACACCTAGAAGTTATGTTCTAAGCTGTGAAGGTTGGATAATCCTAGGTAAATCAGATCCTAGGTAAATCAACATATGCTGTGCTGTGCTTAATCGCTCAGTTGTGTCCAGCTTTTTGCAGTCCCATGGACGGTAGCCCACCAGGCTCCTTTGTCCATGGTATTCTCCAGGCAAGAATACTGGAGTGGGTTTCCAGGCCCTCCTCCAAGGGGTCTTCTTGACCCAGTGCCAAGGTCTCCCACATTACAGGTGGATTCTTTCCCATCTGAGCCACCAGGGAAGACCAAATCCACCTAATGGAAGGTTAAAACCGAGGGGTGATATGATTAGATGTGCTGTTTCAGAAGGATAACCTGTGCCAGAAGGAAGGCAAAGCAAAGACCGAAATGAGGTGGCCGGTGGATATATGAATGAGGAACTTGAGAAACCACACTGCATACGGCTTGAGTAGTCATCAACAAATAAAGAAAGAAGTGCAATTGGTTCTCATTGTTCATGGTTATTTCGGTCAATAAAGTCACCACAAGCACTAAATTAATACATATTGAGATAATGCTCTCAGGGGAAATAAATGATTAGTTTACTTTGGGTCTCTTGTCATGACGTTTTTGTCAATCAATACATAACCCTGTTTAAAGTTTTTCAGTCTGTAAGTTATGTCCAACTCTTTGTAGCTCCATGGACTGCAGCACACCAGGCTCCTCTGTCCTTTGCTATGTCCTGGAGCTTCTCAGATTCAATATACATTGAGTCAATGATGCTGTCTAATCATCTCATCCTCTGCTGCCCCCTTCACTTTTGTCTTCAGCCTTTCCCAGCATCAGGGTCTTAATGAGCTGGCTCCTCGCAACAGGTGGCCAAGGTATTGGAGCTTCAGTGTCAGTATCACTCTTTCCAATGAATATTAGGGGTTGATTTCCTTTAGGATTAACTGGTTTGATCTTCTTGCAGTCCAAGGGACTGTCAAGAATTTTCTCCAGCACCACAGATTGAAAGCATCGATTTTTCAGCGCTTAGCATTCTTTACAGACCAACTCTCACATTCGTACATGGACAGACCAACTCTCACATTCGTACATGACTACTAGAAAAACAATAGCTTTGACTATACAGACCTCTGTAGACATCAAAGAGATGTCTCTGCGCTTTAATACACTGTCAAGGTTTGTCATAGCTTTCCTTCCAAGGAGCAAGCATATTTTTAATTTCATTGTTTTTATGTGTTTTTTATGTATTAAATAAGGAAAACACCTTATTTAATATATATAGATGATTTATTAACATTGAATGGCAACAGCACTATAACTCATGCTTGAGTGAAGATTATCTAATACACATGTTGATATTTTCTCTGCAAGATACATCACAGCCGTCCTGTGCTTAGGAATGCTACACAGAACTTTAGCATCATGCTTGAAATAGCAAAAAAAAAAAAAAACACACACACACACAAAATGCAAAGAACATGGCACTAAAAAGACTGCAAAAATAATATGTACATACAGTATGAGAATTGAATCATGAAGGCAGGGCATCACCATGAACACTGACATGAGGTGACTCAAATGTTGCCCCTCTGTGCCTGTCTGTGATCAGTTCTGAAAGTACCACTTGTACTCCTCTGGGGATTATAAATAAATTTTGGTGGGGAGGTGAATTTGCAAATATGAAATCAACATGTAATCAGCTGGACTTTAAATCAGTCAAGAGGATAAGAGAACTGGAGATATAAGCAGAGTGAGAGCCACCCCCAGAGAAAAGGAGGGAAGAGGAGCTTGTGAATGTTCTGGAGCAGAGAGAGAGAGAGAGATGAGGAAGCCAGAGTCTTTGAGGCCAAGGAAGGGGAAGGATTTGAGAAACAGGATGCGTTCAGTAACGTGCAGGGCAACAGACTCTACAATGAGGCAGGAAAATAGGGTTTAGTTGTGTCTGTTCTACCGTGATGACTCCGGGGGGAGTGGTTTCAGTTATGTGGACAGTGGCAACTAAAGTAACTGCATTCCACTATGGTGCTAGTCAGAGGAGGAGTGGGGAGGCTCTCAAGAGGAGAACCTGGAGAAACTAGTCAGCAGAAGTCATTCACTTATTCAACAAATATATACTGAACCCCACTATGTACCAGACATTATTGAAGCACTGGGCACAGAATCATACACGAAGTAGGCAAAGTTTTGTCTGCCTGGGGTCCCCATTTAATAGATAAATAAATAGAGCATCATATCATGTCAAATGCTGAAAGTGCTATGAAAAAAAGTAGAGCAATAGGAAAGGAAACATATTGATGGAAGTTGCTATTTTAGCTAACATGGTGAGGGGTGAAAGTTGGACAGAAATTCAAGGAAGCATGAGAACAAGTCATAGGCATATCTTGACAAGCGGCCTCCCCGAAAAAGACAACTTTAAGTACAAAAGCCCTTCCTCCTGCCGGGACATGCTCATTTATGTTCCAGAAACAACCAGGTCACCAGAGCAGAAAAGTTGAGCCAAGTGTCAAGGGCCTTTAACTATAGTGTCTTGGCTTGAGCTGCTGTAACAGGATTCTGCAGCTGGGTGTCTTAAACAACAGACATTTATTTCTCCTATTTTGGAGGCTGGGAAGTCCACAGTCAAGATGCAGTCAGATTCAGTTCCCAGTGAGAGCCCACCACCTGCCTTATAGCAAGCACTGTCTATGTCCCCACGTGGTCTTGTCTTGGTATGTGTGTGTGGAGAAATCTCTCTCTCCCTTATTCTCAGCCTGTATTTATAATTAGGGCACTAATCCCATTATGAGGAGCCCACCTTCATGACTTAATCTAAACCTAAAGCAAACTGAAAGTCGCTCAGTCCTGTCCAACTCTTTGTGACCCCATGGACTGTAGCCCTCCATGCTCCTCTGTCCATGGGATTCTCCAGGCAAGAATACTGGAGTGCTTTACCATTTCTTTCTCCAGGGGATCTTCCTGACCCAGGGATCGAACCCAAGTCTCCTGCATTACAGGCTACAAGGGAAGCAGGAACACCCAAAGGCCCCACTTCCAAATACTATCACATTAAGGTTAGGCCTTCAACATATGAATTCTAGGGGGGCAGAAACATTCAGTCCTTAACAAACGGCAATCTAGAGTAGGACAGGAATAGCTGGCAGAGGTAGGAAGCTTTCAGGGGACAAGCTAAAACTTGAGTCAAACTTTATTAGAAAAAACTAAGTTATGTGCACAGAAATGGAAGGACAAATAATTTGTGTGTAGGGGTAGGGGTGAGGGAGAACAGTTTAAAGAACACAAACAAAGGCAAAAAGACCCCTAAAGCCAATCTGGCTGGCAGGGAACATCAGTGTAAGGGGGACTGGGGAGCAGACCTCAGAGGTTAGGTAATCTGAATACAGGAAAGCTTGAAAGCCAAACTAATGAGGAGCCCTGGAAACTTCTGAATAGCCCCATGTTAAATAACCAGGTGTTTTGGAAAGTTGAAGATGACAGTGACATATGTCAAGGATGAATGGAAGAGAAAACATTCAGAGGCAGGGAGACAAATTCAGAGATTATTACAGTAGCCCAGTTGGTCTATGATAAGGTCTATGAGTAAGATTCGTGCTCTTGGAGTATAAAGACAGCATCAAACGTTATGAAAGGACAATGGTCAAGGTTTAGAGACTTAGCAGTGGGAAGGAAACACTGGAAGGATCATGACACCCTTGACAGAAGAAAAAGAAAAAACACAGGAGAAGATTTGGTTTAGGGATTGGGTGAAGAGAGAGGTTATTGTCACATGAGATGGAGCTGTGCCACAGTATTTGAAACTGGTAATTCAGGAGACAGAGATCTAAAGATAGGGGAAAAGTCCTCTCTGATTCATTCTGAGTTATCAACAGCCTAAACATGGGGCTTCCCAGGTGGCGCTAGTGGTAAAGAGCGAGCCTGCCAAAGCAGGAGACTTCTGAGATGTGGATCCAAGACCCAGGCGGGGAAGCTCTCCTACAGGAGGGCATGGCAAGCAGTTCTAGTATGCTTGCCTGGAGAATCCCCGCGAACAGAGGAGCCTGGAGGGCTGTACTCCACAGGGTCGCAAGAATTGGACACGACTGAAGCAGCTTAGCATGCACCAGCCGACGCACAGTATCTGAAATGCTGTAATAAATGACTGTGACATGAGCAAAACGTAATTATGCCGTGAGCTGGAGCTTGTTTGATGGAGGAAAGCAGTAAGCAAAGCACTGAAATTTGGAATGTGACAGTAATTGGTAGAAAGAGAAAGAAAAAGGAAACAGAAGAGCAATCACAAAAAAGTCTAGACATTTCACCAAGTTATGCTAAGCTCCTTAGAGAATAGAACCAAGTGGATAGGAATTCCCAATGGACATTCGAGGCTTGGAAGTGTAGAGGCTGTAACTGGGCCTACAGGGAAAACATACTGTTCACCGCCTTGTTGTTTAGGTCCCATTAGAATAATGTAAGCAGATGTCACTTTGGGAAAAGAAGAATCCCTGCAGTTCTCAGAAACAGGTGAAAGGGGTGCATTTTTCTTAAGGCGATCATCCCCAAATAGCATCAGAACTGCAAGCTTTCTGCCCCGCCTCCCTCCACGGATGCAGGGAGAATTTTACATTGCTCTCGCACAGCTTTATTTAGGACTGGAGGAAAGCCAACTGTCTATTGTTCAAGTTCACATTTTAGTTGATGATGGAAATTCACACATTCTGTATGAGGCCATCCTGAGGAGCAGTCCTCAGCTTGGGACTTTGGCAAAAATACTATATTCTAGGACAAACATGCTTTCCAGAGAGGCAAAGATTTTTCAAAACAAACAAACAAATCAGCCAGCCAGAAAATGGATCTTTGTTTTAAGTGTTTACCATGGGGAAGATATCTGCTGAAAAGTTTGAGAGTAGTAATAAACATAATTTCCTCCACTGATTGTTTTGTACAAAAGACAAAACCCACCACACCCACCCACTGACATTTTTCTGTGATTGTTAAGGAAGACCTACTTTACTCTTCATAAGCCATGATTTCTTTTAAAAAAAAAGTCAGAATATTGAAAAGGAAAAGGAAAATCTCCAGTATCAAAGTGTATTAAAAAAAAAACCTTGAAAGTTCAACATGAATTGAGGGAGGGAAACAAGCAGGTCTGGAACCTTCGACATATACTTAACCTTACTTAGCTTAGTAAAGTTATTATTTCTAGGATTGACAAAGAAAAAGTGAAATGTTGTACATTGTCACCTCCAAGAGAAAACCAGCCCTACCCATCCCATCTGCATAGACAGCTAGCCACTCTGTGTAAATCACTCTGGTTCAAGTCTTTGTGAGAATTTATTACTACCAGTAGGTGTTTACTGACTTACTATTTACTATCTGCTTTGCTTGAGCTTATTGCTGCAGTCTCCAAGAGACTTCTCCTTGGTCCACTTCTCCATTTCTAATACTGTTGTAGCCACACGTTCCGGGAAACAAACTCGCTCAGAAGGACAATGCAGATAGTGTGGAGTGCAGTTTTTGTTACGCCAGCGGGCCCAAGGCAGAGTCTCCTCTTAGCCAAGGACCCCAACCAGGTTTTGTAAAAACCTTGTATACCCAAAGTGTTTAAGGTTCCCTCAAACTAATTTGAACAAAGGAAAAAGAAATATACAACAAAAGTTAACCCGTGATCATATGCCTTAAGCCTAGGTAGTTAACAGTAGACAATTATCAATAGGCCTGTGGTCGTACCCCAATAAGCGTAACAGAATATCTGATTCTATTCGGTTACACAGACAAATAGGGTATTCTTTTAGGCAACAGAGAGCCTGGGGCTCTTCCTTCTAGGGGCCTGGTTTTCCAGTTGGTTTGTCGTTTCCATAGATACTGGGCATATAGCTCAAAGTCCACAGTCCGGCCCAAGATGGAGTCTTGCTTTCAAGATAGAGCCTGTTCTGTTTCCCCCTTCAATACCACAACATTTCTGGCACATAGTAAGTGCTCAATAAAAACTCATTGAATAAATGAAAATGAGTTGTTCTAAACTACTTGTTCTCTTCTTTCTCCTCCATCCCAAATTCACATAGCAATTCTGTGTATATAACTTATATACATACAAATATAACTAAGACTTACCTGGTAGCCCGGTGGTTGAGAATCCACCTGCCAATGCAGGGGATACTGGTTCGATTTCTCGTCCTGGAAAATTCCACATCCCACGGGGCAACGGAGCTTGTGCACCACAACTGCTGAACATGCACAGCAAGAGACGCCACCTCAGTGAGATGCTCACACATTGCAACTAGAGAGTAGACCCTGCTAGTCACAACTAGAGCAAGCCCTCGTGCAACAGTGAAGACCCAAAGCAGCTATAAATAAATAAATAGTAAATAAAAGAAAGAGATGAAGCCTTTCAAATAGAGAGCCTTACATAACTTGGAGAGACAGAATAAGTATGCATGAATTATAGTTCCTGCAGCTGACACTGAATTTGTCCTGTTACGTTTACACTAAGAATGGCTTGAGTTGCTAAGGCAACTCTCCCATTTACATTAAATGAGATAATATATACACCCAGCGTGACTTAGGTGCTTAATACATGTTAGTTTCCTTTCCACTGTATTTACTTTTACTGTTCATCGTACATTTTAGATTAGAAATCAAAAGCTTATCAGAAAAACATTCAGAGGAATCCCACAAAAACTAAATAAGAAAGAGGAGTCGGAAACACTCCAGTTGACTTTAGGGTTGCTGCCTCAGTTCATTAAGCATGACCTAATTTCTTTTTAGTTCCTGGAAAAGTCTATTGTCATCGTACTTCTAATGTGCTTTTAGATCCTTCTAAGAAAAGCTCCGTAGAATTCTGCCATAGATTTAAGTAAATCTTTGAGATGACAGCTCAAAGGGTATTGAATTCAAAATACTCTAGTCTTTTTCCAAACACTACTTTGTATGTAGACTGGGGCGCAGGGTGGGGAAGCCCTAATAGGCTCTCAATTCAATATATACAATTTCCCAGCACTTCATTCCATGAAGATATTCTTACTAAAACTCAATAGCTTTTTAAATATTATACTTGTTCTAATTTCATGTAATATACTGAACTATGAGTTAGTTCAAATAAGACCTAAAATAGAATTCCATTTTCTTTGCACATACCTACTCTTAATTGCATAGAACAAGTTTATACCATGTTTGTCCAACTGAGACAAAAGGTAGAGAGAATAATTAAAAATAAAACAGTCAAATGTTACATCGCTAATTTCACTTTCTATGGTGCTTGGGGTTTTGTTTTGTTTTATCAAACAAATCAGGTTTGGAGGAACAGTGAATTTAAAGGAATAATCTCAGTTTGAAAATGTTAACACAGGTTCTTCCAAAGAAAAGATGGGGCTTTGTCTCAGAGAATGAGCCCTGGGTAGTGGGATCTGAAGGGAATCTGCTTCCCTTTTTGGCTCATTTTAGAAGTAGCTGGAATTGTTTCCTTACCTGTAAAAGGAGTTTGTTTAGACAATCACAAAACTCCCTAATCTTTCTAAATGCCATGAGTCTGTATGACTTCTTAATTAGTCTCAATCAGAACTAAAATACTGATCTGGAACAACTTTTTTGAGGGATTGTAACTCTGAATCACTTCAGTATTGAGAAACATAGTTTGACACATTCAAGGTACTAAAAGGTGCCTCCGAAGTGCCAAAACCATTTCTTTTAAAAAGTGAACTCTGCTTTTCTATTAAGGGATAATTGGAGACTGAGAGAACTGAGAGTTCAGTTATTAATTAACTACTACAGTCCACAGGGTCACACAGAGTCAGACACGACCGAAGTGACTTACGCACTCACTTATGCACACGTGCACTCACCAAGAAATTTATATGCTGGTTTGGGGATTTATATTTCTACTTGTTAAAATTATTTAATAAAACTCCATAATATTTTAAACAATGTTTTAAAATCTTTATAAGGGCTTCCCTGATAGCTCAGTTGGTAAAGATTCCACCCACAATGTGGGAGACCTGGGTTTGATCCTTGTGTTGGGAAGATCCCCTGCAGAAGAGAAAGGCTACCCACTCCAGTATTCTGGCCAGGAGTATTCCATGGACTAGTCTATGGGGTAGCTTAGAGTCCGACTGAGTGACTTTCACTTTCACTTTAAAGTCTTTATAGACTACTTTTTCCAACTTTTAGTATTTAGAATGATTCTTCTTTTAAAATTATATAAATGATTCTGCAAAGAACATCTTTCCCATAAATTTTTATTTTGCATTTCCATGTGTTTCCTAGGAAGACATGCTTAAGGGGCAATTTCAAAGTCTTATCTAAAAATCTATTTTTACTGCTTCTCTGTGGAATAAAAAGCATTAATAACATACTAGAAGTGGGAAAATGATGGCATGAATTGCGAATAGATTTCTTTAGCCTAAAAGTTGTTCAAAGGTGTACCCAATCACTTGGTAAGATACAATTGTGACTCAGTCTTGTGCTTCATATACCCAGAGGATATAACCCAATCCTCTTATCAGATTTGTTCTCCTCTGGAGATCTGGAGATGACAAAATAAGCCTTGGTTCAAAAGATTGTTTTTTTAATAAACTGTGTTCTGAACAGAGTTGTTGATAAAAAAATGTGTTGGAATTCTGCAGCTATGCAAAACTATTTTTTGATATATATAAATGTAAATCCACTGAATAAATTGCCTGAGTAAATTGAATTAGGCTGGGACCAAACAATACAGTGGCTCTAGTATACTTTTTATCAGTATAAATATATATATATATGCTCTGCTTCATAGTCAATAGTCAGAAAAAATCTGATTATGTTTATGCATAAAACAATTGCACGAAGTAATAATTATATTTTAAGAACTTTTTCACAATTCTTAATTGTTAATAAACTTATGCTGCTGCTGTTAAGTCACGTCAGTCGTGTCCGACTCTGTGTGACCCCACAGATGGCAGCCCACCAGGCTCCTCTGTCCACAGGATTCTCTAGGCAAAAACATTGGAGTGGGTTGCCATACTGGCAATCTATTTGAACAATGATACCACAGGGAATATACCCAATATTTTTCATTCAACAGATAAAGCTTTCAGGATTTTCCTTGGCCATTATATTGGCTAGTTTCCCTTGAAAACTAGAATATTGTTGTGTGACCAGCAACAATAATCAACAATCATTTCAGAAAATGAGTTATCAGAACTCATATTTTGTTATCTTTCATCCCAAATCCTATGCATTTCTATTGAAATTGCAATTAACTTTTTTAGGCTGAAAGGTTTTTGATAATAAAAATAGTAAACCCATATTAAAAACTGTAAATTATAGAAGTGAATAAAGAAGAAAATAAGGTATCACCCATAATCACACAGCACAGTGATATCCTTGTAAACATTGTTGCATAATGTTTCTTGTCTTTTTTCTATAGGTTTCTTCTTTTACAATTCATATGTCAAAGCGTCTTCTAACTTCTTCCCTATCTATTCTTCTTTTAACACTTGTACTTATATTGTATATCTAACTTTGTGCGCTGCATTTTGCTTAACATTACTGATAATTAAAAGCTTTTTTATGTCATTAAAGCAGTTTTCATTTATAGTTACTACATAAATATTCTATCGTACCATTGTGCCATAATTTATTTTCTCTAATTTACAATAGTTAAGAAGATTTTATTTTTCACTCCATGTTGCAATAAACATTCTTGTTTTCAACTTTCTCTTTTACATTTCTTATTATTTCCTAGGTATAGATTCCTATAAGTGGAATTAAGGGTCACAATGTATAAATGGTTTAAGGCATCTCAAACAACTGTGGTATCTACTAATTCTCCTGATTAAATGTTGATGAAAATAATGGTTATAAAATGTATATTAAAAATTTTAAAAATTTCAACATTAATAGAGTTATTAGTATATACATTAAGGAATACAGAGATAGCCAATTTATAGAAAATTTCAGGTATTCACTGAGTTCTCACTCCAATAAAATGCCTCATGAGTGATAGATTCATTCTATCAGGAGGTTCACCTACCCGTATATGGCCCAGGCTGACATAATATGTCCTAAGCAAGTCAGTTGTTTAGAGTCCCTTGAAAACTAGAAAAAGACAAAGAACATTGCTATTTCTCAACATTAAACTGTTGTATTTTCATGGAAGCATCTACCATTTTGAACAAGAGGTACTGGACACACTCAATACTGAGTCAAATGTGTCAAGGTTGTTTTGTTTGCTTGCTTCAACTTCCAGTTTCCCTGTGTTTCTCCGAAAGTATCCATGACCCAAACGTAAGAAGGGCAGAGCAAGAGTGCATTTCTGTGGCAAAGTGGCCAGGAAAGTCAAACAGCAGTGTTTGGGAATCTGAACCAGCTAGATTTTAATTTAAGTCTTAACACTATTTTATACAAAAGGGTAGATATATCATTATCCATTTAAGAAAATTAAGTGACGCTTATCTCAAAAATTTTATTCTCCAAATAAATATCTTTTTGACTTAGTTTTGCTTATCTCATGAAAAATTTAATTGATAAAAACTCATACTTTTTTCCTTCGATAATCCTCAGCACTGTAAACTGCTTAAGGGAATGGGAGTCAAGTTGAACCACCTGGGTTCAATTCTCAACTCCACCATTTACCAGCTAGGTGGCACAGGGCAGGTCACTTACTTGCTGTATGCCTCAGTTTGGCCATCTCTAAAACAGAGGTAATAATGATGGCTACTTCTTAGGACTACTCTGAGAATTAAATGAGTTAATACTTAGGATAAGGCACTTAGACCACTTTGTTTTTCTGTCACATAGCATCCAGGGCTAGAAATCATTATCAATACCATAGATATTATAAAATGCAGGATCCTGGATATACAACACTTGTGACATATACAGGACTTAGAAGTTCAAAAGGTTAAGATGTATAATAATATGGTGTGGCATAAAGTTAGGTGTCAAGTGAATGTTACAGGTAAAAGAAATTATAAGACTGCCACGGAAGAAGAAATTAATAAAGGACAATGTTCTGCGAGTGATCTCAGAGAGAAGATGGGACGGATCTCTGAAGAAGAGGGAAGACTTGGCAGAAAGTTTGAAGGATATTTTGGACAAAGGATATTTTGAGAAGCTACTGATATATTCTTGGAACAATGAATAGGCTAGTTGAGCAAATACTAAAATTTGAAAAGAACTGGAAAGTGGAGGGCCTGAAATA
This sequence comes from Budorcas taxicolor, assembly GCF_023091745.1. NCBI lineage: Eukaryota > Metazoa > Chordata > Mammalia > Artiodactyla > Bovidae > Budorcas > Budorcas taxicolor. The sequence continues at coordinate 85,128,947 of NC_068923.1, forward strand.
GTAAACCACTTGAGAATTTGACTGCTTATAAACACCTGGGAACCACTGAGGATTCTGAGAAGGATAAATGAGAGTAAAAGTTAAAGGAGAACAGTTCATCACTAATTTTCAAGGTGATTTTTATTGAGAAATAATAGAAACAAGAATAGAATTTTAAAAAATATGACTGTGAAACTATTGAAATAGTCCTGAAAAGAAAATTCTGGGATATTCATATGGATAGAGATCTGCCACTAATATTCTTCCTCTCTGGTAATTCTTATCTCTTTGCGAACTTTAACATAAAAATAATATTGAATTGTTCAGTTTAATTAACTGAGCTTGGTTTTTAATTTTTTTTTCCTTTGCTGAAAGTAGAGTTCTAAAAATTTTGCTAAACTTCTCCTTTAATATTAGCCCTTATACAACCAAGAGAGAATAAGAGTTTAAGAGGCTTAATATAGATAATTTAAGAACTCATATACAAATATTTTATTTATAGTTCAGTGACAGCACAAATACAGTTGAATATTTACTATACAACTATTTTCTAGATTCTAGAATTGTAGGAGTGCTTCTGGGGCTTACAAAAATTGAGGGTTGTGTTCTTTTTTTTAATAAACAAAGAGTTGAGATCCACAGGCTAAGATCTTAGAGACTGACTATATGAGTTTTCAGATGCCCTTGGGAAATTTGAAAAATGGCTCATGATATTAAAACACAACCAATTGAGAGCTACCTCTAGGAAAAAGTATGGAATATTTACCTTAGCAAATCTTAAAGAGACAGAAAGTGATCAACTGTCTTTTTCTAACACAGAGGATTTGGTAGTTGGGTGTGACCTTTTACAACAACTCAGAAAAAACACCGGCCAACATTGCTAAACATAAAAAAAAAATCAAGATAATTATGGCTATAAGAATATTAATTATAACATATAATATTCTGTGCTTTTTCATACAGATTTTTAGATGGAATTTTCCTTTTGCTAGTAAGGTGAATTTCTTTTCCCTGAAGAGTCTATTACCTTAAAAGTGTGAAGAAATTGGCATAAAGGACATAGAGAGATGCGCCTATTTTTCAAGTCCAAAAGAAGCCTTCTGTAAATGAGTTGAAAGGTTATTTATAAATCCTTCTGTTATTGTGATTGTGTGATATTATAAAATTTTGCTGTTGAATTACTATGTGACCCTGGAAATTCTCTCCAAGCCACTGAACCTCAGTTTCCTAATCTATAAATGAAGGTAAAAACAGACAGAGAGTGTTGAGGGCACATTCCATTAAGTACTTATAAAGCTTTTTGCAGAAAATAAAACGTTGGTAATCACTTCCCTAGCAAGAACTCACTTGCTGTAAAATGATGTAACTTGCTCGGTCCTTTAGAAACTGTTCAGACCCAATGGCATTTTCTTTCCTGAATGCATTGTGTGTTCAACAGCATCCTCCCTTCACCCAGCGGACTCTGAAATCAAATGAATGTTCGATTACTGTGACACTTCTCATCTAGGGTGAGCCCATATCGGCTAGTATAATAAGAGTCCCAATTAGGCTGAAATTTTCTGAGGATTATTTATGTTTTTGCTAATACGGAAGATTCTTTGAAGGGCTTCGGTTGCTCTTCGTTCACCGAGTCTGAGAGCTGACTCCATTCTCTTCATGTTCCACCTCCCTTTCTCCCCATCATCCGTTTTTAGTCTTTCTCTGATACGCCCAGACTCTGAAAACCAGCACCAAGCCCCAGAGTTTCCTCTTGATGAAAGCCCTGATAGTCCAACCTTGCTCTGCATTTTCAGTCTGCCATTTGCTAACATATTACATGACCAGCTGAGCCACCGAGCTAGAATAAACAGAATGCACTTTAGCATACAGGGATATTTTGCAAGAGATATATTCTCAAGTCTTGGAAACTTAACTGTGTGTTACCATATTGTCTTCCTTATGCTCCTTCTGTTTCTTAATTTCACACATCACTCCATTCTTTGAAGTAATTTTCCTCCAATGTGTTAAGAAACTGAGTCATGTCCTAAATTCTGCAGGAAAAAAATGGAGATAGTGGGAGGAGGTTTAGATCTGCAAAGAGCAATCTTGTTTTCTTTCAATAAATTAATCAACCTGGTCATTTCACATATGAGCTAATGGTGGGAAAAGTGCTTTGAAAACTTCAGAGCCAGACCAATACGTATTATTCCAGGATTCCTTTTCAGCTGTGGGCTACAAATGGGTCACATGCCAGTCCTTTTGTTCATACCAGCCTCGTTTTAGGTGAAGTGGAGTCTTTGAAGTTCTCCAGTTAAAGGTATTTCTGCTTCAGTAGGTCACTTTAAGCTTTGAGTGATACAGAGGTCCTCATTTGCAGGAAGATGACCCTTATGAACCTTGTTCAAACTCAGGATCTGAGAACGATCCTCTAAATCAGTTGATCAGAAAACTGAAGGCTGTCTCCATGGATGTTAAAATGTTTGTTTATGGTAAATCAGTGGCTTTGGTAGTCAAGCAGTGTGTTGGCCTTTCAGGCTAATATTCTTTCCCTGAAACAGCTTTTTTAAATAATGGAGTCTTTCTGATGTCAGAAATAGAGAACTGAGCTATATCTAAAAACTGTTACTGAAGCCGGTAAATTTTTTCACCTTCATAATTCTGTATTTCTCAGCTACATTCTGTGCTGTCCTGACATATGTTAATCAATGCATTTGTTACCACACAGTTTGACTATTGCATTTCTCTGGTGGCTGGCTTATCATCATCTATAATTATTTCAACTCCAATTAATTCTGAACTTCTTTGCAAGGTTATTTACTTGCTTTAAGCAATAAGACAACAGGACACCTCTCTGATTTCTAAGCATCTGGTCAACTGCAAATTGAATTCACTGCCCTCTTCTTTGCCTGAGCAGTCTATTTCAGTGACCCTTCTCACTAGATCACTGATATTAGTGGTCAGTGACCTGCTGATTGAGAAAAAAAAAATACTAGTTGAGAGAAATACTCTCACCATGACAGTCTTGAAGGCTACAGAAACAACAGTAAAAGTATACTAAAACTGATGAGGGGAACAGAGGGAAAACAGTGATGGCGGTGTGTCCATCCACGAATATAAAAAGAGAATCAGCCCATCTCGGATGGGGACCCAGCCTAGGGAAATAACAGAAATCTATTATGTCCCAACTGCTCTAATATCATGTGTTCCTTTCATAGCCACTGTGGTTCTTCAGAGGTAAGAATTAGTACTCCAAAACAGGAAGGCAAAGGGAGTCTCTGAGAGGGGAAGGACACATTTGCTGAAGGACTCACAACCGGTGAGTAGCAGTGCCCAGACTGGAATTCAGGCTTTCTGGATTTCCTTAACACCACTGCAGAAGTAACAAACAGAACTTTAAGATGTTTATAAGTAGGGAAGAGTGGGATAGTGCAACCAGGAGGTATAAACTGCAAGGAATAAGAATCAAGAAGAAACAGGTCAGACCTCCTGGGTGGCCCAGTGGGTGAGTCTGCCTAGCAAGGCAGAGGACACAGGTTCAATCCCTGGTTCCAGAAGATTCCACATGCTAAGCCCGTGCACCGCCAACTACCAAAGCCCACATCCCTAGGGCCTGCATGCTGCAACTACCAAAGCCTGCACACCCTAGAACCATGCTATACAAGTAAAGATAGCACCGCAATGAGAAACCTGTGCACAGCCGCTAGGGTAGACCTTGCTCACCGCAGCTAGAGAAAGCCAGTGCCGAGCAACGAAGAGCCAGTGCAGCCAAAAATAAATACATAAATAAATAAAGTTTAAAAAGAAAGAAGAAACAAGTCCTCAGGCACAAGTCCTGAATCAAGGAAGTTGATTGACAGGCAGCGTAATATATGGAGATGGTTCTAGATGGACCAATGAACTTTTTCGATAAGGAGGTGGATAGTAAACATTTTCAGCTTTGCAGCCCATAGTCTCTGTCTCAACTCAACAATGCCCTTGTAGTACAAAGGCAGCCACGGTCAATATATAAAACAAAAGGGTATGGATATGTTCTAAGAAAATTTATTTAATAAAAACTGATATGACTCTTGGGTCATAGTTTGCAAACCCCCAATGTAGATCAGTGTTTCTGAACACAAGAAATGGTACTACCCAACTAAAGTTTGGAAATGAAAGGGAAGAGGGTTTTTTTTTTTTATCATTACAATCATAGGAACTCAGACAGAGCTACTGGCACTTAGTAGATCCTAGCCAGGGATGTCCTGCAAAGATCTTGGGGCAATCTCATCTAAAACAGAATTTCCCCCACCCTTGTGACCATATCCCCATTGAGAAGCACTGGATTAGGCAAAGGTGACAACATATCATAACTCCCTTATCAAGTTGCCTTAAAGGCTTAAAGAGAGTATACATGTGAAGTATACTTATATACTTCATACTCTGGCAAAGTCTGAATAGTGCAGGCCCATGCTGTTCAATAGAAATAGAACATGAACTGCAAGTATATTTTAAATTGTCCAGTAGCCACACTAAAAAAAAAAAAAAAGGTAAAAATAATTTTAATAACATTATGCATTTAACCCAGTATATCCAAAATATTCCACTTCCCTAGTGGCAGAAATGGTAAAGAATATTCCTGCAATGCAGGACACCTGGGTTTGATCCCTGGGTCTAGAAGATCTCCTGGAGAAGAGAGTGGCTACCCACTCCAGCATTCTTGCCTGGAGAATCCCATGGATAGAGGAGCCAAGTGGGCTACAGTCCATGAGGTCACAAAGAGTCAGACACAACTGAGAAACCAATACTTTCACTTTTTTTTCATCCAAAATGCTATCATTTCCATGTGAGAATCAATAAAATTTATTAGTGAGGTAGTTTGCATTCTTTTTAGTTTTTCAAAATCAAGTGTGCACCCTCCAACAATGGTATATCTCAACTCAGACTAGCCAGGTTTTCTGTGCTCCGTGACCTCAGTGGTGGCTGCTTTATTGGCTAGGTCAGGTGTAGACCCTGAGCTAAGATTATCTTCTTCCCATCCCCTTAGTTCCCAACAGGCCACAACTGCTTGAAAATGTGGAGGGTCCTTCTTGTTGCCCACCTTTTCCCACACCTGCAGACAGAGAATAATCCCCTGCCTGGGCAGAATGGCATCTCCCAGTGCTTCTTAGGTTTCAGTTACGAAGGACTTCCCAGACCGTACTCCCAAAATTAACTGAATGGGAAATGAAAATAACTGTACTTTCTTCACATAATATTCCCCTGATGTCCAAGAAACAAACACCGCCAGAAGGCCTATATTTGGTGAGGCCTTTTTAGCAGCCTCTACATTGGGCAATTTTCTGAATAGCAATGCAATAAATTCTGATTACCCAGGAGTACCTTGCAACTTTAATAATTCCATCCCCAAATAAGGAAACACTTCTAAGAAGTCTAGCAGAAGGGCAGTCACAGAGTCACACAATTGGTTAAGAATTATTAAACAAGCCCTGTTGGTGGCCCATCTATGTTTATGATGAATGTAGGTTTAATCATCAGCATGCCGTAAGAATTCAGCTCTTCTAATTTGCTTTTTTTTTCCCCCTACTGAAACAAATGAATTCCTCCCCTGTTAGTGTTTTGACTCTTGCCAGTCAAGAAATTTATGAAAAGAATATATGCGCATATAGGTGCCATATATCTAAACGTCTATATGTCAGAAATTTATTCCCATTCCCTCAGGCCCCGGGATGCTTAATTTGGCACAAATCATTCAAGATTAAAAGATAGCAATACAGAAACTATCCCTTTTTTCTTCCTCTAGTTGTTTTGAACAGAATTCCTCGAGAATGAATATGACAACATTTTTAGGTTTTAGGCTTATGGAGGGAATCCATGGGTCTAGAAATCAAAAGTGGAGGTGGGAGTCACTCTTCTCACTATTAAAGTTTAGCATAAAGTTTACTGAGACTTTTGATAAAGCACATTTTTCTCACTCAAGCAGCTTGACGCCTCAGGTTCCAAGCAGCTGGAACCACTGGGAGAGAGGCAGATCTTTGGAAACAGCAGTTCAGGAAAAATTGCTATTTGGTTTGGTTCAGTTTTCCACCCTAGTAAAACTCCACCTTCCCAGAAGACTTCCCTTGTTATTTTTTTGTTTGTTTGCTTGTCTGTTGGTTTGTTTTATATAAAAGGCAGCATGAAGGAGGATATTTGCCTAGTTAAAATAATTTCTGTCCCAAAACTTGCACCTCCAAAGACAATGGTGATTGTACCATTTGACTGGATCACACTCTGTGACCCTCCCAAGGGCTTGCCCTGCATGACTCCCTGTCACACTCACTGGGACACACACTAACATCGCTGCTGCTGCTGCTAAGTCACTTCAGTCGTGTCCGACTCTGTGCGACCCCATAGACGGCAGCCCACCAGGCTCCCCCGTCCCTGGGATTCTCCAGGCAAGAACACTGGAGTGGGTTGCCATTTCCTTCTCCAATGCATAAAAGTGAAAAGTGAAAGTGAAGTCACTCAGTCGTGTCTGACCCTCAGTGACTCCATGGACTGCAGCCCACTTGGCTCCTCCGTCCGTGGGATTTTCCAGGCAGGAGTACTGGAGTGGGGTGCCATTGCCTTCTCCCCACTAACATCGCATGCACCCCCAAATACTGGTGGTTAGGAAATATAGGAAGCAAATCTTTTTCTAAACACTCCACATTAGGGTAGTTCCTGGAAATACTGATTTGGTAAAAGGCAAGAGAGACTAATGAATTTCAATCCATATGGTCTGCTAATGAGGATCTTGCAAAGTCTGGAACACCTATTGATTAACCTGTTTAATATCTTAAACCCAGTGCTTTGACATGGATGATGTCCACCCCACTGCCCGTCCAGAAGAAGAATGTCACTGTTTGTTTTGCACATGCCAGGAGGAAGTCTCTGCTGATTCTCCAGATCACAAAGGTGCAGCCAAGGGTTTTCTCTCTCGCTCTTTGGCAACCAGAAAGCTGTCCCCCTCCAGATGATGGGGTCTTCCCTGCTTCCTGCAGGTAACTGTCAGTCAGGCAGGGTGTGAGGTGTGATAATCCCATCTGCGCCGTTTGGATTGTCAGCTGCATTGTTCTGCTCAGTGTGCTGTGGATTGTGAAAAACAACCAGGACGGATGATTTTAAGTAATTGCTCTGACAGAGACTGATTACTGCAGTAACAACAGTCAGTTACAGTTAAGGAGTAGCCTTGGCATATGGGCTACATTTGATGTGGGAAGGAGAGTGGGGGAGAGGAAGCAAAAAGGTTTATAATTTTACAGATTGCTTTATGCTTTATAATGACTGAGTTTTCTTCTCCTTCACTTGATTTGGAAAATATTACCAACAGAAGCCCGGAGGGGAGGGGGGAATCTAAATATTGTTACAGATAAAGAAATTCAAAGAACATATTTAACTGCTATTAAGATAAATCATAAAATGATTAGGATTTGTAAGACTGATAATTATTCATTGCCACAGCATTTATTGTTCTGTGTATTGGGGTTTGTTTTCAACTTTGTGCATTCAGTGAATATCCTTTGTGAAATCTTGGCCATTTGCTGATTGCATAAACTTGCCTTCATTTTGAAAGATGAACCATTATCATTGGTGGCTTACCTCTCCAAACTGGTCTGAAGTTTCATTCATGAAAAATACCTTAGCAAAACAAATTATTCAATTTATATAACTTTTATAAAATAATGTATGTCTAACATTTAATATTATAAAATAGAGATTTATCTGTTTTTGTTTAATGAGAGAATATTTCAAACACACTCAAAAATACACATTTGCCTTAAACAAAATTGAAAGGAGAAGCTTATTTATTTTTTGGAGCTACATATAGAGAAACAAAGCAATTAACAGATTTCATTCTAGTTGGGTTTTTAATTTTTATACCATTCTTGTTTTTAATTTTTTATAATACCTGATAAATGGCACATGAGATTATACGCAGAGGAATGAATTAGAAAGCTTCTTCAAAAATAATTGAAATGATAGTGATTTTTTTAAATAAATGGCAATATACTCAATAAAATAATTCAGCCCCAGATAAATAGGAAAGTCTTTGGAATAAAAATTAGGGTAATAATTTAACACTGTGAAAAGTAAGTATGATAAAGTACATCTGAAGGACGTTAATTACTTATGTGTATGTGAGCTATTGTTGGGCACATAATGGCTGATCCATTTGCCAGCATAGGCTCACTGCTCCCAGTATTTTAACTCATTACTTTATAAATCTCTGCTGTGATACCTTGAAGAAAAAAAGAGGTGCTTTTTAAAACATACTCCTATTTAACATTAACTAGTATTAAGCAAAATAATTTTCACCGCATTATTACTTAAACAAAAGAAAGTGTTGGACTAACTAATATTTTCTACATTTGGGACTAGCTAGTATTCAAGAATTTCCAATAGGGTTATGAATATCACTTTCATTTCCAAAGGGAAAATGAGAAGGGCTGTGATTGGACCATTTGTACAGTAAGACTTTAGAAGCTAATTTCCATGTACTAAAAAGTCTGTGAATCTAGGGAAGTTTAGAAAAATAGAGGACCTTTTTTTTCTTTTTTTCAGTGATTTGGGTTATAACCTGTCTATGAAAATATGCAAGTCACATTGCAAGTTCACCTTCCAGGTATCGCAAACCATCCATACTAAGTAAGGTTCTCCACTGGGAAAACTGATAATTATTCAGGAATACTAACACAATTGGTTCTGAATAGCACAGTTACTTAGGATTTTTCGTTTCTAAAAATCACTCTTCTCAAACATTCTTTTTATCCTCCAGACACATCCATGCTTCAAAGAGCTGACTGCTTACATATTTAGTTGAATAAGCAAATTGGTCATAATTAAGCCAAATGAATATCTTCCTTTATGACTCTCTGAAAATCTTTCAAGCACAGGATAGTGCTGAGATTTTTTTTTAATGAAATTGAAATATTCTTAATGAATTAGGAACTAAGCACGCTGATACTAAGGATAACATTTTATGAACGTGTGTGTGTGTTAATCACTCAGTTGTGTCCAACTCTTTACAACCCCATGGACTGTAGCCCACCCAGCTCCTCTGTCCATGGGATTCTCCAGGCAAAAATGTTGGAGTGGACTGCCATGCCCTTCTCCAGGGGATATTCCCAATCCAGGAATCGAATCCGGGTCTCCCACACTGCAGGCAGATTCTTTACCTTCTGAGTCACCAGGGAAGCTCAAACAGGTTGCATTGGCCAGGAGTTAAACTCAGGTCAACTGCTTGGAAGGCAGCTATGCTAACCGCCATACCACCAACACCTAGACATCTCAAACCTGGTATTTTGGCCCTGAAATATTAAAATCAATTGGGAGAGTCCTATTTCACAGTTTATTTTTTAAGTGGTACAAAAAATGTTAGCATTTTAAAAAGTGCTTCTGCTATTCTCTTGGAGATCACTCATTATTTTCTTACACCTGCCAGCAAACTGATATGTGTTATTTACCTAGTCCTTGTAGGAATTTGAATTTGAAATGCCTGAATTCAATCATCTCCAAGGTATTTTTCTCTAAATTTCCTTTACCTAAACTTCCCATTTCAGGATAAGGGCCAAAAAATAAAATTTGAGAAAACTTGTGGCACCTTTGGTAACCCCTGAAATGTGGTTAATTGTATTCTAGTCTCCTTTGAAGACCTTGAATACCCAGAAAAATTTGAAGAAAATAGTAGTTGAGAATTTAAATCTTTCTATATTGTCTAATTCTTTTACCTCAGCTTTTTTCCCCTCCACTTATCTATTGCATTATAACCACCCCAAAACCAATAGGATTTAAGCAACCATAATATATTACTTCCTATGATCCTGTGGATCCAGAATTTGGGCAGGGCTCAGTTAGTTGATTCTTCTGCTCCATCTGCCGTTGGCTGAGGTCACTCCCTCAGGTAGTTTAACTGCCCCAGGGCTGGACTGAATCACCCAAGAAGACCTTATTCATGTGTCTGGCATTTCCATGCTCCTTCACATGGCTTTTCTCCCACTCTCCTCCCCTCTTTCTTCTCTCTTTCCTCTTCTTTCCTCTCTCCTCTCTCTCGACATGTCACCTTTCCTCATTCAACAGTCTTACCCAAGTCTCTGTACAGCATGGTGGCTGAATTCCCCAGAAGGAGGAAGTTGTCAGTCCTCTCAAAGGCTTGGCCCCAAACTGGCACAATCTCACTTCTGCTACACTCTGTTGGTCAAAGCAAGTTTAAAGGCCATCCCTGCCTCAAGAAGAGAAGAAGCAGAATTTGTCCCAATAGGAGGAGGGGATGAATGAATGGCAGCCATATTTAGAAATTATTTCCATACTTTCTGAGAAATCAGTTAGACAACTGATGAACATGATAAAATATTTCAGTCACACAAAATATTATTTTCCTAATTTCATTAGCTATCATCATGGAGAATGGTGTGCTAAAAAATATTTGGTTTGTGTAGTAAGCTTTTGGTACATCTATACATAACTGTCTGTACTTCTTTTTAATATTATTCTCAACTTTATAAGATCTTTTTTGATGTAAAGTACAATAATCTCTGAAGAATGATTTCTAACATTGCTTCCCAGATTAACTAAAAACCAAGCATATTGACTTTAATGTTCTGAAAAATAAGTTTAATTTTGAATTTGGGGAAGTTTAATCTACAGCTCTAAGTGGCTGAAGGGCTGGTACTAGCCGTCTTTTCCTTTGGGCCTTTGCAAGATCAGCTTTCAAAGAAACTTTATCATGCTGTGAAATGTATTATTCTCTAAGACCCATTGTGTGAGCTGATAAGACCAGAGTCCATTTGTTTTAAAAATATTCAGCCTTACTCTGCTCTCATTATTTCTCAAAAATACAAGGATTTAAAAGTTATTATTCCATGTTTGAGTCCTCTCAGTAGAGTTTCAGAGTCTTTTATGAGGTTAGGTTCAAAATTACTTCTAAATGTATTAATAAATAAATGATTTGTTTACAGGTTTTCTGTTGAAATAATTTTTGGTGCTTCTCCTAAAGAATAAAACCATATAACAGAATATTCTTTGATGCCAGACAGATTTGGGTTTAAAATTCTACTTTTAGCGCTTTTAGAATGGTATGGCCTTTACTCACCTTTAGAATGATAATAGGCTCACCTTTGGTGGTAGGATGGATTAAAAAGTGTGTAAATTTTTTAGCTCAATTTTGGGACATAACATTCAGTAGTATGACTTTTGAAATTAAATTCTTTCAAGTCCAGACTTTTGGATGAATGTCCTATTTTTAATCAGGTTGCTTATCAAAATACAGATATAAAAGTAATGGTTATTTCAACTTCCCTAAGCATCAATGAGATAGGAGTTTTGATTAAGCTTTTCTTTTTCATTAGAAGGAAAGTGTTTACAATCACTAGTTTTCCAAAATCCTCCTTGAAAAGGGGTTATTATAGTCAAATATATTGAGGAAATAAATATTATAATGAAGAAAATTACTCTTAATTCTCTCACTGAAAACCATAATATATATTAAACTCTCTAAAATATTTTGTGTAAAATTAAGAAATATCCTTAAATTATTTAACTTGGCATTTTATAAATTTTAGCAAAATTTAAATGTATAATAGTAAAATTGAACCATAAGACTGAAAAATAATCAACTACTGTATAATCTATGTACTTTGAAATGTATTTTTTTTCCTACAGAAATGGCAGTAACATTTCTATTTGAAGGTATCCAATAAACTTAATCTTACACTAAATAGCCAATTTGGAGAAGGCAATGGCAACCCACTCCAGTATTCTTGCCTGGAGAAACCCAGGGATGAAGGAGCCTGGTGGGCTGCCATCTATGGGGTCGCACAGAGTTGGATGTGACTGAAGCGACTTAACAACAGCAGCAGCAGCAGCAAGTAGCCAATTGGATCACGACAATTCAGGATGATTATTAAGAACGTCAGTTTCTATAGTTATTCTCCTAATGAATTTTGATATATTGTGTAAGGTTGTCTGCCTTAAACTAAAATGTCCCAGATTAGTATGCTTTAATAGTTGCTATCTATATATATCTGAGATAAGACAGGTATAAATGTTGAAATATGTTTATATATATATATGTGTGTTTATCTTTATGATGATCTCAGTTTTCTTGGTATGTCTGCTTAATAGTCTCCCTCCTCAACTCCATAATAATATAGAAATTCAAGGAAAGAGATTTCCAGAAAAATCAAATGATCATTCTTATTAAATCAATATCTTCAAGTTTATACTCACAATGAATTTATAATTTCTGCCCAGAGCATAGTTTCCTAACCCATAAAACAAAATACTAATGTTTTATGATCATTGTTTCTTTAATTCTGTATACTTTCCCCACACTTATTAAGTCATCACTTCAAAAGGCAAATGCTTTCTATTCTGACATATATCACAGTATCTATTAGTAATAGTGGCACTGTAGAATGGGATAGCTTAGTAGGTGAGCAAGGTAGATAAATGTAAAGAAGGAAAAGAGACAAAGAAAGGAAGGGAAAGAAGGCAAAAAGGAGAGCAGGACAAAGAGGGGAGGGAGGAAGGACAAGTGTCCAGGCCCATAACTGTTCTGAAGAAATCATCAGAAGTCTGCACATAACCAGCTAAGTGCCCTTTTCAGTTAAGAACCAAAATAACAACTCCTGGGATGCAAGCTGATGTGCAAAAAGACAACACCTAGAAAATGAATATGTACAAATAAACTGTTAGTTTATTTCTCTCATTAAAAGTGAACTCTTTGCTGGTAGGGTCAGTGTCTTAACAGAGCATCCAGCACAAAGGTAGGTACTCTTCACATGTTTAAATGAATAATTTCATTAAGTATGTATTATAAAACATATGGTTTCATCTGGAAAAGGTTGGTCAAGCAGTTAAAAAAAAAAAAGGAAATACTTTAAGCAAACTTTGCATATTTCTCATGTTTAAGCACCCATTGAAGCTCGGCTGTCTTGATTTTTCTCGTCTGTATTTTTTCGGATGAATCAGTGCCATAGTAGGGAGAGTCCTTTAAAGTGCACCTCAAACATGGAGACATCTTGCTCCCTAGAGCAAACAAACTTTTCTTTCAGTATGACAGAAGACATCAATTTTAAGGAAATATTTGGGTGAAACCTTTCATCCGAGGAATCAATTTAGCTATGTAGAAATAGCTACCCGCAAATGCATGCATCAATTTATTCTTTTTAGAGACGTTTGTCTAACACAGGTTAAATCAGAACAAGTCAACGAGGAAGCATATAAATTTGAATGACAAACAGAATACACGTCTCATTTTGTTGAGATTTTTCCATGAGATTAACATTTTAAAAAAAAAACCTGCACACTCCATTTTTAAGAAAGAAAACTGTAGCTACCTCACAAACTTCACACATTAATTTTGCAATATTTTATGTGAGATAAAGCAAGATGAAAATTAAATATTAAGAGTTCAAGAGCAAGAAAGAGAATGTAATGGGAGGATATGGTTTTCTCCCTTCTTGGATATCTTTAAAAAAATTAATTTTCCAGAGATGGAAACATTGTCTCCCTAAGAGAAGAGGATGCTTAATAACACTTTAAAAATACTGTAATTTAGCTAAAACAGAGAAGGAAAGGGGAAATAATGGAAAACTTCTCCATGGTAAAAGGAAGAGGAACAGAAAAATCACACACAGTATACTAGTTACAAGTTAAATCCTCTTAACTGATTTATTTTACCTTTTTTGTTGTTTTGTTTTGCTCAAGTAGCCTATTTTTAAATGCATCCATGCATAGATTGGCCCTATTATTAATAGTAAATGTACATTTCAACCTGTCAAGTTTTTCTAGCCCCACTTTTCTAAGGTTTTCTTTTTTTTAAGGAAAAAAAATTTAAAAAGCAAAGGCATTTCCTAGGGCACATGCTGCCAGACACCCAGCATTTATCTTATCTCAGTTGATGACTTTCCTTTTATCCTGAAATGATTTGACAATGACTCTATGATTTCCTGTACAAATTACCCTTTGAAAGTGGCAGTGGCGCTTGGCAGCGATCTTCACTTAATTACTGAGTGGATTATTAGCATACGGCTCCCCCCCCCTTTCATTTCTTTATATCTTCTAGATTGCGTTGACAGTTCCCTTTCATTGCCTGCTTTAACTCACTGAATACTAAACATTATGCAGATTGCAGCTGAGAAGTACCCAGGCTACTCTACAAACCCCTAGTCTGCACCAAAACCTTTTTGATGGAGAGTAATTTACAGGTGAGAAATCAATAGTGTGTCTGGGAAGTGCATTTGTGGGTTTTCTTAATTTAAATTGAGCAGTAATGTTCAAAAGTGAATATTCTTCTGCGATCTTTCTGAAAAACAATTAGTTTTGTTCCTTCCTTTAATATCCTCTGTCTTTAAATAGGCTGAGATCTTGAGATCTTATTTCTCTTAAATTCCTTTCCCTACCTAACCTGCCGGGAGGGGGTTAAAGAACCCCTTTTTGAGAAGTGATATGTTTCACTCCTTATCTGTTTCTGAAGTCAGGGGGCTGATAAGCTGACCTTCTCTGCCTGTGTAAAGTGTTATTTATTGTTTGCCAGGGCAAGACAAATGCAAATGATAAATTGCAAAGATGTCTTCGGCACTCTCAGAAGGAACCTTCTCTTCTGTCTTGGCTCCCATCTTTTGGCAAGAATTTGCACATATGTCAGGCATTCTCCATCCAGAGCTTTATCCCTTTCTCCCCGCTTCCCTGAACTGCATTCTAAAGCATCTTCCACGTTTCCCAGGGTATAGAGACATGAACCCCTTCCCATTTCAGCCGTATGGTGTAGCTTAGTTTAGAGGGGTGTTTTTTGTGTGTTTGTTTGTTTCCTCTTCTTGGGAGGAAAATACAATATCATACATGAGTGATTTCAGGACTTGGTGGAAGTGACACCAAAGCAATAGGAGTCAGCGCGGGTGAGGAGAACAGCTGGGTGCTGACTGTGGCATCTCCATTCCAGGACCATCAACCACCAGCTTTATTCTTCTCCTGTTACATCTGCTATGAAATTTGGGTCTTCCAGGTGGCAGCCCAACATGCTGTCCAGTGCTATCAGGCCATTTAAATGCTTTGAGCTAATGCTGCATATCCATTTTCTAAACAAGTTAGCAGATACCATATGCAGCAATTAAAGTTTTATTGAGTGGTGCCTGCTTACCATACTGAATTTGGATTGGCTACCATCTGTCTCAAAGCCTGTGGTACCATCCCTGTTGCTTGAGAGAGCATTTGTAAGGATAGAAGATTTTTTCTCAACTTCTGAAGAAGCTGCTTGCATTATTTTTTTATATGCAAGCCCACAAAAGTGGAATTGGTACAAGAAAAATACCAGACAATTAGAAGTTAGGATTGAATACCTGTTTTTGAGTAGTACTGTCCACCACCCCAGAAAAAAGGAATCTTGTAGCTTCCAGCCTGGCCGTTTTTAGTATATATCTCTTGCTAAATATGTTATTTTCCGGAGATACCTTCTATGGGAAACCCAATGAATCAAAATTAAGGCTACACAAAGGACATGAATATTACTTTGCATTTGCAAGAATTAAGCATTCATTCTTGTTTTCTAGGAAAACTTTACCTGGAACCACAGGGGAAAAATTAAAATATAAATTTTACATTTTACTCACTCTACTGGTAAAAAAATCTGTGGAGACAGCTATTTAAGATCAATCAGAGCTAAACAAAGGACTTTGAAGAAAGCATTTATTAAAATTTAAGTGACGCCTAAATACTTGAGCTGTGATGGTTTACTAATACATTAATATTTGATGTTTTCCCAGACGTTTTTATAACTGTATCTTTGACCTTCACGAATACTGAGATAGAAAAACATATGATAGTGAAATTAAAAACCTCTTCAAAATTTTTAAATTACCCGAGTGTTAGCGTAGTCTAATGGAATAAAGACGAGATAAAATCTGTTGACAAACTCTTGATTGCATAATCTTGGATATATTGTTTGATATTTCTGTGGACAATTTTCTCCATGGGAAAAATGAGAATAGTGCAACCCTATTGATTCTATTCTTTTTAATACTAACTTGAAAATTTCTGAGCTCAGGCTTTGAATCTTTAAAATGCGTAGCTGATAAGTGAAGAGAGAAATAGCTGTAGTTTTGTGCTGGCTTTTATTACATCATAAGGTGATTCTTCAGTACGGCTTCCTCACTATTCAGGTCCTGGTGAGCAATGTCAAATTCCATGAGTGACAAGTTCATAGCATTATAGGCTTAAACATCCCCTACGTAGAGGAAATGTGACATGTTTGAACAAAAACACCGACTGTGATTCAGGAGACCTGTTTGCTCACCTCAGTTCTACTCATCACTAGCTAGGAAAATAATCCAGTTTGAGTCGTTTGGCCTGTTCTGTAAAATGGAGCTCAAAATCCATGTCCACTTCTTTAGGTTACTGTGAGACAAACGAGTTTGTAAGAGCTCTGTAAATAATGGTTGAAATATGAAATGAAAATAGTACTTTCAAATTGTAAAGTGCCGTCACAAATCATACCCATCTTTCAACTGAAGGTGAAATGTCATATCTTCAAATATTAAGTATCTTCTATCTTGAAACCAATAAGTAATGTATTTGTACCTGTCTAAAGACATTGTTCTCTAGTTCTTATAACCTAAGAGAAAATATTCACAAAACCCTCTAATCTTTGCTATTTGATGTATGTGGTCTTTGGAAGTGAAGTTTCAACATCACATGGAAAATTTTCAGTTCATTTCAGTTCAGTTCAGTCGCTCAGTTGTGTCCAACTCTTTGTGACCCCATGAACTGCAGCACGCCAGGCCTCCCTGTCCATTGCCAACATCCCGAGTTCACCCAAACTCATATCTATCAAGTCGGTGATGCCATCCAGCCATCTCATCCTCTGTCGTCCCCTTCTCCTCCTGCCCCCAACCCCTCCCAGCATCAGAGTCTTTTCGCATGAGGTGGCCAAAGTATTGTAGTTTCAGCTTTAGCATCAGTACTTCCAAAGGACATGCAGGATTGATCTCTTAGAAATTGCAAATTTGAAGTCTTTCCCAAACCTACTATATCAGATCTGCATTTAGCAAGATCATCAAGTGAGTTGAATGAGCATTAATATTTGAGACAAACTGCTCTTATAATAATTCTGATTCTTAGGAAATTTCTCATTTTTAAAAAAATTAGAATATTTGCCTATAAAGATATCGTTAGACTTTAAAGATTACTAGCACAACCCCATCATTTCAAGGATAAAGACAATAAATTAAACTGGGATTCGTGTGATTTGCTTAAGATTAAAAGTCTGGTTGATTCGTTTATTTGTTCATCCAGCGATTACTGAGTGCCTATTGTGAACCGCACTCTGTGCTAGGCAAGGGGGATTCTATTTAGAATAAAACATGACACCCCATATCAGAGGGCTTGTAGTCTGCTGGGGGAAGATGAAGTCTTCCACTCCTGTCCAGTCTTCCTTAGTCATACCGCAGAACTCTTCTCTAAGAGGTGTCTGATCCTGCCTAATAATTCATCCTCACCACTGTCTTGGAGAAGGGAATGGCAACCCACTCCAGTATTCTTGCCTGGAGAATCCCAAGGACAGAGGAGCCTGGTGGGCTACATGCATGGGGTTGCAAGAGTCAGACACAACTTAGCAACTAAACCACCACCACCACCGTCTTAAATCTATTCCAGACTCACATATTTATTTATCCCCACTGCTTTGCCATTGGAAAACCTCTGCCCAATGAATCTGATGAAATCAAGTATCATTCTTTGGTTACTCACATATAAAAGAAAAATGGCTTATTGGAGAGCATTGTGTCAAAACACTGGCAGATACATCTTATGGCATGTGCTATTCACCTATTCTCCAACCCATGTTCACCCTTAAAGTAGAATTAATATTATTATCGATAACAAAAATGACATATATTGAAGCCTCACCATGTGCCAGGCATGAGTCTCAGCGTGCCACTTGTATTATCTCACTTGACCATTACATCTGTTCCACGACATAAATGTCATCCCCTTTTTACAGATGAAGTAACTGAAAAAAATTGAGTAAAATAGCGATAGAAATGTATTGGAACCCTGGGTATTTCGACTTCAGGAGCTTACCTATGTATATAAAACCTTAGGGAAATTATTGTGCCTTTTGGAATAATTTCCAACAGGATAGGTTGCCTCTAATTGCATATTCTTTCCTTTTTGTCCTGAAGCTGGCAGACCTCCCACTGATGACAATGGGAGATCTAGACACATTAGTCCCAAGTAGCTCTTTCAAAAGAATTAAACAACCTGATGAAGATCTTAAACTTAATTAAAGTACTTTCATTTTCCTGACTGAAAGGTCAGTAGAAGCAAAGAGGAACTGCAGTTTCAATTATGTATTGACTGCACAGGGTTCTTCCTTCATGAACAGCAATTTGCTAATTTTTATAACTATGAACGTCTTGTAATAATTTTCTTTATTACACAACATTGGATGAATGCCCACGTTGCTCTCTTGCATTTTCACTGTAATGGTTTCTTCAAGCATGTGCTTCTTGTCTCCCCTGTTGCACACTCTCATCGTTGGGTCATTTGTCTGTAAGTGATCTAAAAGTGTATTTAGATCTCAACGGCCAATTAGACGTTCACACCGAGGCCTGGTCATCCAAGTCAAAAGGGTGACTCCAACATCGGTCTAAGAGTTTTCTGGCAACCATTTCTTTTCTCATTACTGCTTCATTTTCACAATTGGATTCGAATACTGCTTGGACAGAAGCCAAGTCTACAGAAGAGTAAATGATCTGAATTTAGTGAGTTACACATCCAAGTACCTTCTTCTGTGTGTTGTCAGTATGGAAGAATGTAGTGGTCACTTGACCTATAGTTTCTAAATGCTTGTAGGCTTTTTTTCACTCCTTCCTGTTCCATTTATTAGTTTCCCTAGAGAGGATGAGTTCAGAAATTGTGTTAAATAGCTGAGTATTGATGCTTTTAATAAAGCTTTATAATGCTGAAAATATTAATATAAAATAAAGCCTGAGGGTTATCTATACTTTCATTTGTCAAATTCTTCATGACCTGAGGCAATCAAGTACTGTATGCTTTATTGTTAAGATCTCCTCAACATTAGAACATGAAAAGAATGTGTTTAGTTACGTATTGTTCATTTGAAAGAGACACATTTCTAGAACCTTACTATGTTACTGTTTCTCCCTCTCCTGAAAAATTCCTCTGAAAGCCTGGACCAGTTCCAAGAAGATTATGTAATTAAACACCAAAAGATCTTCTTATAGTTGTACCAAAAGTAGTCTCCTGGTATATGCCCCAAAGTCATATTGTGTATAGAGACTCCAAGCAATTTCTTTCAATGAGCTAAAAATACCCTTCCATAATCAGTATTTCCACCCTTTGGCCACTGCTTCCAAAGTTTGCCATTGATTGCAACTTTGCCTTTGTCTCTACAGATAGCTTTATTCTGATCTTTTGTTGCCAGTTTGATTTGTGGCTACATAGATCTCTCAACAATGTGGAGCTGTATTGCATTACTTCAAAACCTTCTTTGGAAAATTTCTGTTCACCTGGTTGCAATCTCATATTCTTTCAACCATAATTTACTAAGTATATGCTCTAAGAGATACCAAAACACTCATGATAAAAATCCTTAACAATATCCATTGACTAAAATATATTATCAAAACTTCTTAGACTTGTAATTAGAATCTCTAAGACTCTCCAGGATCTGGTAACCACCTGTTTCTATAGTTGGGATTCCAATTTCTTCCTACCTCCAACTCTCCCCTTCAATCAATCTGAGTTACTCTCTGTATGAAATAGTAAAATAAAACACAAGTAAAAGGCCTAAGCTGACAGGATGCATTCGTGGCTCACGCACACTGATTAGTAAGTTTGGGAAGTAGTCTGCGACTGTGCCTGAGGACTTGTGAGTACAGTGAGCTCTGGGCACTGGTGAGTATGCTGCAGTGCTCCTACGTGACTCTTTTTAGATGAGACTAGGTGACAAACTGGCCAGTCTTCTCAGCCCCTAGAATTCAGTGATTCCATCAGCATCTCTTGTTCAGTCATTCAGTCCCGTCTGACTCTTGGTGACCCCATGGACTGCAGCACGCCAGGCCTCCCTGTCCATCACCAACTCCCGGAGCTTAGTCAAACTCATGTCCAGTTGGTAACACCATTCAACCATCTCATCCTCTGCCGTCCCCTTCTCCTCCTGCCCCCAATCTTTCCCAGCATCAGGGTCTTTTCCAATGAGTCAGTTCTTCACCTCAGGTGGCCAAAGTATTAGAGTTTCAGCTTCAGCATCAGTCCCTCCAATTCAGGACTGATTTCCTTTAGCATTGACCAGTTGGATCTCCTTGCTGTCCAAGGGACTCTCCAACACCAACTCTTCAACACCACAGTTCAAAAGCATCAATTCTCTGGTGCTCAGCCTTCCTTATGGTTCAACTCTCACATCCATATATGACTACTGGAGGAAACGTAGCTTTGACTATACAGACCTTTGTCGGCAAAGTAATGTCTCTGCTTTTTAATACACTGTCTAGGTTTGTAACAGCTTTTCTTCCAAGAAGCAAGCATCTCTAGGGGATGGAATATTGGGAGGAGCCTCAGAAAGTAGGCTGGGGTCTCCTTGGAAGCTCGTATACCTCCTTCCTTCTACCATGACTTTGGTTTTTTTCTAAGAATCTCTTAAATTTCCTCGTACAGATATTCTCTATGAATTCAGATTGTACCTAATAATAGAAAGCATGCTTTTTCCAGAATATGTATTACTGCGGCTTTGATTAGGCATGAGTTTGATTTGTGTAATTATGATTTGTGCTCTAGGGCATGGCACTCCATACATTTCAAATCCCACAGTACCACTCCTTGCCTTCCCTTGATTTACTTTCCTTAACCCTCACTGACCAGTGCAGGACAATCTCCAGACTAACCCTTCCCACTGTGTTTTCAGCAATCAACTTACCAATGAGTGAGGTCATGACACCTAATGGCAATAAAGAATGTGCACCTCAGACTCAACATGTGCATTCAGTTCAGTTCAGTCGCTCAGTCATGTCCAACTCTTTGTGACCCCATGAATCGCAGCACGCCAGGCCTCCCTGTCCATCACCATCTCCCGGAGTTCACTCAGACTCACGTCCATCGAGTCCGTGATGCCATCCAGCCATCTCATCCTCTGTTGTCCCCTTCTCCTCCTGCCCCCAGTCCCTCCCAGCATCAGAGTCTTTTCCAGTGAGTCAACTCTTCGCATGAGGTGGCCAAAGTACTGGAGCTTCAGCTTTAGCATCATTCCTTCCAAAGAAATCCCAGGGCTGATCTCCTTCAGAATGGACTGGTTGGATCTCCTTGCAGTCCAAGGGACTCTCAAGAGTCTTCTCCAACTCCAAAATTCAAAAGCATCAATTCTTCTGTGCTCAGCCTTCTTCACAGTCCAACTCTCACATCCATACATGACCACAGGAGAAACCATAGCCTTGACTAGACGCACCTTAGTTGGCAAAGTAATGTCTCTGCTTTTGAATATGTTATCTAAGTTGGTCATAACTTTTCTTCCAAGGAGTAAGCGTCTTTTAGTTTCATGGCTGCAGTCACCATCTGCAGTGATTTTGGAGACCCCCAAAATAGTCTAACACTGTTTCCACTGTTTCCCCATCTATTTCCCATGAAGTGATGGGACCAGATGCCATGATCTTCGTTTTCTGAATGTTGAGCTTTAAGCCAACTTTTTCACTCTCCTCTTTCACTTTCATCAAGAGGCTTTTTAGTTCCTCTTTACTTTCTGCCATAAGGGTGGTGTCATCTGCATATCTGAGGTTATTGGTATTTCTCCCGGCAATCTTGATTCCAGCTTGTGTTTCTTCCAGTCCAGTGTTTATCATGATGTACTCTGCATAGAAGTTAAATAAGCAGGGTGACAATATACAGCCTTGACATACTCCTTTTCCTATTTGGAACCAGTCTGTTGTTCCATGTCCAGTTCTAACTGTTGCTTCCTGACCTTCATACAGATTTCTCAAGAGGCAGGTTAGCTGGTCTGGTATTCCCATCTCTTTCACTCACTTCAAGTTAGAAATTTCTTTCACCTTTATGAATTACGTTCAAGTCTCATCAATTCTTGTCTGAGAAACTGAAGCAGAATCCAAAGCTCAAAAGAGGAAAGCAGAAAAAATATAAGCCTCTGTGGAATTTTTGGACAGTATAAATTTCAGACAATATATGGATAAATATATGAATTATATAATTATCTATCCAAGTCTTATCAATTATCTTTCTCAAGTATCTCTTGAATTTGAATTGGTCACTACCTCACCACAACTACTTTTAGCTAACCATAAAATCTCTCTTCTGGAATAATGTAATAGGGTAAACATCACCCAACTTACCTCTTTCATTTTCTTCTCTTTTAGAATTCATGTGTCTTTCACCCAGATGGTCATCAGACATCTCTCTGAATCATGACCACAATCATGTTTAACTATCACCTTTAATATGTAGCTACACTCAGTCCTCCATAGCCTCACCCTGAACTGGTCCACATGCTGGAAGAACTCATGGAGGGTGGGGGAATCATTCAATTAATCATGTCTCTATACCTTTCCCTAATTTTTCTGCTTCTGCCTAAATGTCCTCACCGCTTTGTCTTCCTGAAAAACTTCCCCTCATTCTTCTAGATCGGGTTCAAATATCATCTCCTTTGTGAAGTTATCCTGATTATATCTTATAATATCATGCCTTCCTCTCCTTTACATACACTTAAAATATGTTTTATATGTCTCTATATTTCTGTGCATAAGGCAAAGAAAGTGATTTGAAAACAGTGTTACCAGGTTTCTTACCATTAGCACCTTTAATCAAATAATATGTGATTAGAGATTTCACAGCAACATTTAAGACCCACTGCACTACCAGCCATTCTCGTCAGAATTATGTCTTCCTCAGATAGTCATCTGTCAGGTTCCAAGTTGTCCTACATGGGGTTAAGAGCTGCTGGGAAAGATATGGAGTTTGTTGAGCTGGGCACACACACACACACACACACACACACACACACACACAAAACCAAATCCATTTGTTACTGGCAATTCAAAAGTTATATGTCTTCCAGGTGACTTTTAGATTTTTTTTTCCTACTTTACCCTTTTGAGCTTGTGCTTCCACTTCATCTTCTCAGATAATAATCACCATCAACCAATAATATCAATTATTGCAGGTGACTGAAACTTCTTCATATATACCAAGCACTGTGTAAGTTCTATAGGGATAAAGTAGCCCTAAATTTTGAGTGAGGAACCCAAAAGTGAATTTGACCAGACAAGGAAGAGAAACAGTCAATGATAAACAATGGTTAGTCTGTCCAACTCCAAAGCCATTGCTCCTAGCCATGCCACTGTGTGCTTCTTTGAATCAACCATTAACTAAAGAGCCTTATTTTTAAAAATTCTTATTCATAATCTCTGAGTAAATAGCTCTTGTCACCTTTGTCTTGATGGCAGAGACCCAGTGACATACTGGGAACTCCCTGGATAGCTTATCACACTGACTGTCATGTTAAACAGGCTCATATAAGACATTCAAGATACTTCTGCAAAAGCCAGGCAGTATTATTTGAAACGTCACAGACATTCGAACCATTTTACTATGTTGTAGCATTTAAGTCAGTTTGAGCTTAAGGCTATTCTGTCATCTTTTTTGTTTAGTGAGTTATGTTTGGAAAAATCTTAAAATATGGTCATCAGTCTTAATCTAAAAGCATAAGGAAAAGGAGACTTTTAATGACATTTTCTCTCTTTAAAAAAAAAAAACTTTATCATAGTTGATTTCAAGCATTGACAAAAGTAAAGAGAATATCATAGTAAATTCTAATGTTCCATATGTAAAATAGATAGCCAATAGGAATTTGCCCTATGGCTCAGGAAACTCAACAGGGCCTCTATATCAACCTACAGGGGTGGGGTGGGAAGGGAGATGGGAGGGAGGTTCAAAAGGAAGGGGATACATGTATACCTATGGCTGAGTCATGTTGAGGTTTGACAGAAAATAACAAAATTCTATAAAGCAATTATCCTTCAATAAAAATTAAATAAATTTTTTTTAAGAAGGCAAAAAGAAAATCTAAAGTTCCTCTTCTGCAGCTTTCAGTTCAGTTCAGTTCAGTCACTCAGTCGTGTTCAACTCTTTGCGACCCCATGAATCGCAGCACGCCAGGCCTCCCTATCCATCACCAACTCCCGGAATTTACTCAAACTCATGTCCATTGAGTCGGTGATGCCATCCAGTCATCTCATCCTCTGTCATCCCCTTCTCCTCTTGCCCTCAATCCCTCCCAGCATCAGGGTCTTTTCCAAAGAGTCAAATCCTCGCATTAGGTGGCCAGAGTATTGGAGTTTCAGCTTTAGCATCAGTCCTTCCAATGAACACCCAGGACTGATCTCCTTTAGGATGGACTGGTTGGACCTCGTTGCAGTCCAAGGGACTCTCAAGAGTCTTCTCCAACATCAAAGTTCAAAGGCATCAATTCTTCAGTGCTCAGCTTTCTTCACAGTCCAAAGCTCACATCCATACATGACCACTGGTAAAACCATAGCCTTGACTAGATGGATCTTTGGTGACACAGTAATGTCTCTGCTTTTGAATATGCTATCTAGGTTGGTCATAACTTTCCTTCCAAGGAGTAAGCATCTTTTAGTTTCATGACTGCAATCACCATCTGCAGTGATTTTGGAGCCCCCCGAAATAAAGTCTGCTACTGTTTCCACTGTTCCCCCATCTATTTCCCATGAAATGATGGGACCAGATGCCACGATCTTAGTTTTCTGAACGTTGAGTTTTAAGCCAACTTTTTCACTCTCCTCTTTCACTTTCATCAAGAGGCTTTTTGTTCCTCTTCACTTTCTGCCATAAGGGTGGTGTCATCTGCATATCTGAGGTTATTGGTATTTCTCCCGGCAATCTTGATTCCAGCTTGTGCTTCCTCCAGCCTGCAGTTTTAGCATTCATCAACTCTTGTTTCACCTATAACTTCCATTTCTCCCCTCACTGAGTTATCTTGAGGAAACTCTCAGATATATCATTTCATTTATTTGCATTTAGTAACTTTCTTAAGTAATGGGAAGATTATTATCTACATCTAAAATATTAACAGTAATTCCTTATTGACATAAAATATGCAGTCATGTTCAGATTTCTTCAAAGTTTGCCTCATATGTACTATTTTCACAGTTGGATTTCTTCTAATTAGAATTCACAGACGGTGCATAATTTTTATTTAATTAATATGTACTCCTAAGTCTCTTTTAATCTATTTTCTATTCTTTCTCTATTTTTTTCTTTTTTGCAGTTTATTTTCTGAAAAATCTTAGCCTTTTGTCCTGTAAATTTGCCTTCATTTTCGAATTTGCTGATTACATCCCCATAGGGCCATTTAGTAGATTCCTCTGCTCTTTGCATTTTCCATACTCTGGTGGATAAATCCAGGGGCTTAACTTGATTGGGTTTGATTTTCTTTTTGGACGTGACTGCTTCACTGTAGTTAGTACTTGTTATTAGATGTTAATAAGTTATACTTATTATTAGATGTTTCACTGCCTTGTTGTTTTATTGTTGTTGTTCAGTCCCTAAGTTGTGTCCGACTCTTTGTGACTCCATGGAGCCCACCAGGCCCCTCTGTTCATTGACTCAGTATATCTTAATTCATCCCTTCTTTGTCTAGGGCAAGCCTCTTCAAGGCTCTTGAGTCCTTGTGACAGAATCTCAGTTGTCTTTCACAGGGTCCTTGTTTTCTGGCACAAGATGTTTCAGACTCATCTTGTGACTTTCAGTATTCACCTTTCGAATCAGCTGCATGTCTAGGAAGCCCATTTTGAAGGAAGAAGTCATGTTTTTTTATAGGCCACAGTCTAGTGTCTAAATTATCTCCAGATCTTTGTACCAGACAGAGGTTTTTTTGTTATTAAAATGTTCTAATTGCTTGCTTGGTTTACATCATATATGTATTATATAATGGGCTTCCACAGGTCATTAGTGTTAAAGAACCTGCCTGCAAATGCAGGAGACATAAGAGACCTAGGTTTGATCCCCGGGTCAGGAAGATCCCCTGGAGGAGGAAAGGGCAACCCACTCCTGTATTCTTGCCTGGAAAATCCCATGGACAGAGGAGCTTAGCAGGATAGAGTCCATGGGGTCACAGAGTCAGACACAACTGAAGTGACAGCAGGCATGCACACACACATAATATATAAATAATGTATTTAATAATTTCAGAATAACAACAATTATAAGATGACTAAAAACTAATTTTTCTTTTCTTACTATCCCCTTATGATATACGCCACTAGAGGATTTTTTTTTTTTAAGATGGAAATGAGCTTATTTACAAAACGGAAATAAAATCACCAAGTAGAAAATAAGTTTATGATTAAAGAAAGGGAAAGAGGGGGAGAGAAAAGAATACACTGAGTTTGGAATCAGCATATATAAACTACTTTATATATTGAATAAAATAAATAAAATACAAGGACCAATATATAGCATGAGGAACTATATTCAAATCATATAATAGTCTATAATGGAAAATAATCTGAAAAATAATATATGTGTGTGTATATATATATATATATATCACATTACTTTACACCTGAAACTAACACAGCATTGTAAATCAACTGTACTTCAATTTAAGAAAAAGGAGAGAGTGAGATTCCACTAGAGATATGACTATATAGGCAAGTTACTGAGTTTTAACTTAACTTGAAACAACTCTTTAGGTCTTAAATATACCATCAGCTCCACATAAAGTTTAGTTCTTTGTTTAATCATGCTTTTAAATTTTAAACTCCATTTATATTTTTCATTTTAATGTACCTTTGTTACTGCGCTGGGCTGTGCTTAATCACTCTGTGCGACCCAATGGATTGTAGCAGGCCAGGCTCCTCTGTCCATAGGGATTCTCCAGACAAGAATACTGGAGTGCGTTACCATGCCCTCCTCCAAGGGATTTTCCCAACCCAGGGATTGAACCCAGATATCCCGAATTGCAGGCGAATTCTTTACCAGCTGAGCTACCCAGGAAGCCCACATATTCACATGAAAACAGAGTTCCAAAATCAAATCAACCAAGAGGGTATATTCAGGGAAGACTAGCTCCTATCTCTGTCTTTTCCCCCATGTTCTTTTTCTCCCTTTAGAGATAGGTATTGGGGTGATTTTATTTTATCCTGGGCTTGGAGTAGAAAATGAAGCAGCACAAAGTCTAGCAGAGTCATGTCAGAGAAAACACTGGTCACAGCAAATGCCCTTTTCCAACAACCCAAGATGTCTCTACAAATGGACATCAGCAGATGGTCAAAACCTAAATTAGATTGATTATGTTCTTCAGGGCCAAAGATGGAGAAGCTCTATACTGGCAGCAAAAACAAAGCTTGGAGCTGACTCTGGCTCAGATAATGAGCTGCTTATTACAAAATCCAGACTTACTGAAAATGAGGAAAACCATTAGGTCATTCAGGTATGATCTATCTCTAATATCTTATGATTATAGAGTGGAGGGGATGAATACACTCAAGAGATTAGATCTGATAGTCAGAATGCCTGAAGAACTATGGACAAAACTTTGTAACATTGTCAAAAACAATCCCAAAGGAAAAAATAAATAAATAAAAGGAGGCAAAGTGGTTGTCTGAGGAGGCTTCAACAGTATGTAAACTGAGAACTTCCAGATGTTCCAGATGGATTTAGAAAAGGCAGAGAAACCAGAAATCAAATTGCCAGCATCTGCTGGATCATAGAAAAGGCAAGAGAGTTCCAGAAAAACATTTACTTCTGCTTTATAGACTACGCCATAGCCTTGACTGTGTGGATCACGACTGTGGAAAATTCTTCAAGAGATGGGAATACCAGACCACCTGCCTCTTGAGAAACCTATATGCAGGTCAGGAAGCAACAGTTGGAATTGGACATGGAACAACAGACTGGTTCCAAATAGGAAAAGGAGTACGTCAAGGCTGTATATTGTCAGCCTGCTTATTTAACTTCTATGCAGAGAAGGAAATGGCAACCCAATACAGTATTCTTGCCTGGAGAATCCCATGGACTGAAGAGCCTGGTGGGCTGCAGTCCACGGGGTCACAAAGAGTTGGACACGACTGAGTGACTTTACTTACTTACTTACTTATGCAGAGTACATCATGAGAAATGCTGGACTGTAAGAAACACAAGCTAGAATCAAGATTGCCGGGAGAAATATCAATAACCTCAGATATGCAGATGACACTACCCTTATGGAAGAAAGTGAAAAGGAATTGAAGAGCCTCTTATTGAAAGTGAAAGAGGAGAGTGAAAAATCTAGCTTAAAATTAAACATTCAGAAAACTAAGATCATGGCATCCAGTCCCATCACTGCATGGCAAATAGATGGGGAAACAATGGAAACAGTGACACACTTGATTTTCTTGGACTCCAAAATCACTGCAGTCATGAAACTAAAAGACACTTGTTCTTGGAAGAAAAGCTATGATCACCCTAGACAGCTATTAAAAGGCAGAGATATTACTTTGCGGACAAAGATCCATCTAGTCAAAGCTATGGTTTTTCCAGTAGTCATGTATGGATATGAGACTTGGACCATAAAGTTGAGCACCGAAGAACTGATGCTTTTTAACTGGTGTTGGAGAAGACTCTTGAGAGTCCCGTGGACTGCAAAGAGATCAAACCAGTCCATCCTAAAGGAAATCAGTCCTGAATATTCATTGGAAGGACTGATGCTGAAGCTGAACTCCACCTGATTTGAAGAACTGACTCATTGGAAAAAAAAGCCTGATGCAGGAAAATATTGAAGGCAGGAAGAGAAGGGGACAACAGAAGATGAGATGGTTGGATGGCATCACTGACTCAATGGACATGAGTTTGAGCAAGCTCCAGGAGTTGGTGATGGACAGGGAAGCCTGGCATGCTGCAGTCCATGGGGTTGCAGAGAGTTGGACACAACTGAGTGGCTGAACTGAACTAAGGAGGCTTTACAATAGCTGAGAAAAGAAGAGAAGCAAAAGGCAAGGGAGAAAGTGATAAATATACCCAATTGAATGTAGAGTTCCAGGGAACAACAAGGAGAGATAAGAAGGCCTTCTTAAATGAACAATGCAAAGAAATAGAGGAAAGCAAAAGAATGGGACAGACTAGAGAGCTCTTCAAGAATATTGGAGATATCAAGAGAATGTTTCAGGCAAGGATGGGCATGATAAAGGTCAGAACCAGTAAAGACCTAAGAGAAGCAGAAGAGATGGCAAAAATACACAGAAGAACTATACATAAAAGGCCTTAATGACCCAGACAAACACAATGTTGTGGTCACTCACCTAAAGCCAAACATCCTAGAGTCTGAAGTCAAGAGGGGCTTAGGGAGCATTACTATTAACAAAGTTAATGGAGGTGTCAGAATTCCCACTGAACTGTTTAAAATCCTAAAAGATGATGCTGTTAAAGTGCCACACTCAATATGTCAGGACTGGAAATGGTCAGTTTTCATTTCCATCCCAAAGAAGAGCAATGCCAAAGAATGTTTATACTACTACTGTACAATTGTGCTCATTTCACATGCTAGCAAGGTTAATCCTTCAAACTATACTTCAGCATTACATGTACTAAGAACTTTCAGATGTACAGGCTGAGTTTCAAAGAGGCAGAGGAACCAGAGATCAAATTGCCAACATTTTCTGGATCATGGAGAAAGCAAGGAAGTTCCAGAAAAACGTCTGCTTTATTGACTATGCCAAAGCCTTCGATTGTGTGGATCACAACACACTGTGGAAAATTCTTAAAGAGATGGGAGTACTAAACCACCTTAGCTGTCTCCTAAGAAACCTGTATGCAGGTCAATAAACACCAATTAGAATTGGAAATGAAATAACTGACTGGTTCAAAGTTGAGAAAGTAGTATGTCAAGGTTGTAAACTTACATGCAGAGCACCTCATATGAAATGCTGGGCTGGATGAATCACAAACTGGAATCAAGATTGCCGGGAGAAATATCAGTAGCCTCATATAAGCAGATAACATCACCCTTATGACCAAAAGCAAAGAGGAAGATGCCAAATAGAAGGGGAACAAGTCAAAGCAGAGACAGATGTTATTTTCTTTGGCTCCAAAATCACTGTGAACAGTGACTGCAGCCATGAAATCGAAAGATGCTAGCTCTTTGGAAGAATAGTATGACAAACCTAGACAGCATATTTAAAACCAGAGATGTCACTTTGCTGGCAACATTTCATAGAGTCAAAGCTATGGTTTTTCCAGTAGTCATGCATGAATGTGAGAGCAATCATAAAGAAGGTTGAGAGCTGAAGAATAAATGCTTTCGAACTATGGTGCTGGAAAAGACTCTTTAGAGTCCCTTGGACTGCAAGGAGATCAAATTAGTCAACTCTGAAGGAAATCAACCCTGAATAGTCATTGGAAGGACTGATGCTGAAACTCCAGTACTTTGGCCACCCGATGTGAAGAGCCAGTTCATTGGAAAAGACGCTGATATTGGGAAAGTTTGAAGACAAAAGGAGAAGGGCGGGGCAGAGTATGAGATGGTTAGAGAGCATCACTGACTCAAAGGACATGGATGTGAAAAACTCCCAGAGATAGTGGAGGACAGAAGAGTCTGACCTGATGCACAGGCACACATAACTTAGTGACTGAACAGCAACATATTCTATCATTATGACTTTACATTTAAGAAAGTGCAAATATATTCATGGATTTTTGAGATAGCAGATTATTATACACACTTTTCACTCTCTTGTTTTTTTTTTACTTGACATATTCTAAAAATCATTCTGTAACAGTTTATAGGTATATTCTTTATCTTTTAATAGATGCACAGTATTTTATTTTATGGGTGTATAGAGTTTATTAACTGGTTCCAGTTATGACAAGTATTTATGTTATTTCCATTACTATTGCAAATACTGCTATAATCAATTGTCTTTCATTACTCTCTCTTTGGAATATATTTCTAGAATTGGGATATCTGAGTCAGGTGGTAAATGCATATGGTAATTTTGTAAATATTGCCAAATTTCCACCAATGATATATGAGAGTGTCTTCTCTATAGCCTCACCAACAGGTTGTACATTTTTATGCCATGCAGAAATTTTGGGTCCTTTCTTCAATTGATTGTTTGATTGATTTTTACATAATATGTATCAATATTTTTCTTTATGGACTTTGGATTTTGAGTCATGGTTAGGAAAGTTTATGCCATTCTCAGTTACAGAAGAAATCCTCATGCAGCCTTGTAGTACTTAAGAAATTAATGGTATCTCTTATTCCACATGGAATTTAGCATAGTGGATAATACAGAATTAGATCCAATCTTGCCTGTTTGTATGGCTACCTACCTATTTTAAATTAACTTCATGAAAATTCCATCTTTTCATGACTAATTTGAAATAGCAATTTACTGTATACTAAATTTTCATATACAATGTTAGGTCTATTTGTGAATTTTACAGCATGTTATATTAATTTATCCTTCTATATTCATGAGACTACTTATATTTCTTTTGGAGAAGGCAATGGCAATCCACTCCAGTACTCTTGCCTGGCAAATCCCATGGACAGAGGAGCCTGGTAGGCTGCAGTCTATGGGGTCTCTAAGAGTCGGACATGACTGAGAGACTTCTCTTTCATTTTTCACTTTCCTGCATTGGAGAAGGAAATGGCAACCCACTCCAGTGTTCTTGCCTGGAGAATCCCAGGGACGGGGGAGCCTGGTGGGCTGCCGTCTATGGGGTCGCACAGAGTTGGACATGACTGAAGCAACTTAGCAGCAGCAGCACTTATATTTCTTTAATTACAGAAGTTATAAAATGTATTTTTATTATGTAAGTTTGGTTCAACCTCATTGCTCCTATTTATCTGGAATGTTTTTTATGCTCTTTCAAATAAATGTCAAACTTACATTGTCTGAGCCCATAATAAAATATCATGGTGTTTTTACAGAATTTGCATTGAACTTAGAAATTAACCAAGAGAAAACTGACATTTTTATTGATAATGAGTCTGTCAATCCAAAACTATGGAATTTCCTGATCTTTGTTTCAAATCTACTGTTGAATTTTATAATTTTCCTCATACAGGTTCAAACATTTCTTGCTAAGTATACTATTTTTATCATTATTAGATTTGGTAGATATAGATAAAGATGTAAATATAGGGTATATAAATACAGATAACAAATAACTAATTTAGTGACTTTTTCACCTATTGTATTTCATGCCTGTATTTCATGCTCCTATGCCCGTCTGTTCACAGTATCAGACTACTTTTTATATCACTGGCTTTTTCAGAGGGCATGTTGCTGCTGCTGCTGCTGCTGCTTCTGCTAAGTCGCTTCAGTCGTGTCTGACTCTGTGTGACCCCATAGATGGCAGGCAGTCCACCAGGCTTCCCCGTCCCTGGGATTCTCCAGGCAAGAACACTGGAGTGGGTTGCCATTTCCTTCTCCAATGCATGTAAGTGAAAAGTGAAAGTGAAGTCACTCAGTCGTGTCCGACTCTTTGAGACCCCAGGGACTGCAGCCCACCAGGCTCCTCCATCCATGGGATTTTCCAGGCAAGAGCACTGGAGTGGGGTGCCATTGCTTTCTCCAGAAGGCATGTTAACCAACCACAAAAGCAATACTTGCAGAAAGTGAATTGTTCAGCAACACAATGTGTGCGTGTACTAAGTCGTTTCAATCATGCTCAACTCCTTGACACACCATGGACTGTGGCCTTCCAGGCTCCTCTGTCCATGGGACTCTCCAGGCAAGAATACTAAAGAGGGTAGCCATTCCCTTCTCCAGGCAATCTTCCCAATTCAAGGATCGAACCCAGGTCTCCCATGTCACGGGTAGATTCTCTCCCCTCTGAGTCACCAGGGAAGCCCCAGCAACAAATGTAGATTCCTTAAATTTCAGTACTTTCTCTAGTTTTTTTTTTTTTTTTTTTTTTTTTCCCCTGGCTGTACATCTTGTGGTATCTTAGTTCCCTAACCAGGGATCAAACACATGTTCCCTACAACGGAAGCTTGGAGTCTTCACTACTGGACTGCCAGGGAAGTCCCTCTAGTTTTTAAATGAAGTGTCAAGATGCATATTTGTAATATAAGGAGGCACAATGCAAACTATATGTTCTTCATTTCCTTTGTCCTTTTTTCTTCATTTATTCAAATTATTATCCATTATATTATTAGAAACATTAAATATAATAAGGAGATGCATCTCAATAGGCTGAATACTTTTTAGTGAAGAATTGGGATTTTGGTAATCTTAATAGCACAAATTTACAATGTTGACCAATTTAACTATGCCTTTACTCTTATTTTACCAAATAAATAAAAATTTCAACTGGCTAACTTGAGAATTTCCTCTTAATGTGTTTTTTTTTTTTTTTCACTACAGATTAAATTCCCATATCTCCTATCTGATATTTAGTGACTGAAAATGGTTTGCTGGGGGGCTTCCTTGGCAGCAGTCCAGTGCAAACAATCTAGAGAGCTACAGTTCTACACTAAAAACAGGCTAAATTAATCTTAATTATCCTTTGGCTGATCCTCCTGGCTTCAAACTGATTTATTAGTGCCCACATATACAGTACAACAAAGTAAAGAATTTTCTTTCTCTTAAAGATATATTTCCCATACTCTTTTTATTTAAAAACAGGTTGCTACCACAACATAGTAGATTGCATTGCTGTCCCCAGTCCTCTGATGTCCCAGCATCAACACACTTATGGCTTCATCGTGCTGGAGTGAGCTTTCTCATCCCTTGACCTTAATCAGTGGCTTATGACAAGAAATGGCAAAATACCATTTCTGAACCTAGAACTTAAGAAGCCTTATGTGACTCTTTTTGCCCTCTTGCAGCTCTGCTCTTGCCATAAGAAAAAGTATATCCTGACTTGCTCAAATTCTGACACTCAATTATGGTTCCAATCACCAATTCCAATGTGTGTTAGGAAGAGGCGGGGGAGTTTCCCACACTGCCAAGCAGTTCATAGGCCCCATTTGAATGTCCTACCATTCGACTCAGTTCTGACACTATCTACCCAGACAGAGCATCCAAATCTCTAGATGAAGACTGCCCCCACCCCATTCAGATGCAAGTAACAAGTCCAGGCTGTGACCTTGCTTCTGACGGACTGGCTACAGACTGTAGGTTCTAAGGGAGCCTTTCTTGGGTTCTATTAATTTTCTGAAGCAGCTCACAGAGTTCAAAGAAACATTTTACTTGCTGGATCACTGGTTTATTATAAGAGATTTTCACTCAGGAATAGCCAGATGGAAGAGGTGCCTAAGGTGAGGTGCAGCATGAGGATGAGGAGGGTGACTGGCAAAGGGTGAGGAGATTTGATGCCCTCTCCAGGTGCCACTCTCCCTACTTCTCCACCTGTTCACCAGCTCAGGGGCTCTCCAAATCCCACCCCTTTGGTTTTTGGAGAAGGAAATGGCAGCCCTCTCCAGTATTCTTGCCTGGAAAATCCCATGGACAGAGGAACCTGGTAGGCTACAGTCCATGGGGTCACAAAGAGTCGGACACAACAGAGCGACTTCACTTTCTTTCTTTCTTATTACACAGCATGGCTGATTCAATCATTGACCTCAGTTTCTCTCCTTTACCTGAAGGTCAGGAAGTGGCACTAAAAATTCCAATCCTGTAATCACATTACGCTCATGGCAACCAGCCCCCATCCTTAGGTATGGCTGCTTGTCATCTCATTAACATCACAAAAGACACCTTTATCTCCCTCATCACATAGAAAATTCCAAGGGCTTTAAGAGCCCTGGGCCAGAAATGAGAATGAAGATCAAATATACACTTCTTATTCAGTTCAGTTCAGTTCAGTTCAGTTCAGTCGCTCAGTCGTGTCTGACTCTTTGTGACCCCATGAATCGCAGCACGCCAGGCCTCCCTGTTCATCACCATCTCCCGAAGTTCACTCAGACTCACGTCCATCGAGTCAGTGATGCCATCTAGCCATCTCATCCTTGGTCGTCCCCTTCTCCTCCTGCCCCCAATCCCTCCCAGCATCACAGTCTTTTCCAATGAGTCAACTCTTCGCATGAGGTGGCAAGTACTGGAGCTTCAGCTTTAGCATCATTCCTTCCAAAGAAATCCCAGGGCTGATCTCGTTCAAAATGGACTGGTTGGATCTCCTTGCAGTCCAAGGGACTCACAAGAGTCTTCTCCAACACCACAGTTCAAAAGCATCAATTCTTCGGTGCCCAGCCTTCTTCACAGTCCAACTCTCACATCCATACATGATCACTGGAAAAACCATAGCCTTGACTAGACAGACCTTAGTTGGCAAAGTAATGTCTCTGCTTTTGAAGATACTATTTAGGTTGGTCATAACTTTTCTTCCAAGGAGTAAGCGTCTTTTAATTTCATGGCTGCAGTCACCATCTGCAGTGATTTTGGAGCCCCAAAAAATAAAGTCTGACACTGTTTCTACTGTTTCCCCATCTATTTCCCATGAAGTGATGGGACCAGATGCCATGATCTTCGTTTTCTGAATGTTGAGCTTTAAGCCAACTTTTTCACTCTCCTCTTTCACTTTCATCAAGAGGCTTTTTAGCTCCTCTTTGCTTTCTGCCACAAGGCTGGTGTCATCTGCATATCTGAGGTTATTGATATTTCTCCTGGCAATCTTGATTCCAGCTTGTGTTTCTTCCAGTCCAGCATCTCTCATGATGTACTCTGCATAGATCACAATATCACACTAATGCACTAGAACAAGGAGAATAAGAAACATAAGCAAGAGTTTTCCCAGCTGCCTCACAGATCTGCAGTGCAGAAGAGAGCTGGCCCGGGTGCCCCGCATGAAGAGCACCACGAAAAGAGGCCCCAGCTACAGCAGGAAGACTTCACTTGACCCACAGACTCACAAGGTTATGAACTGATGGTTCCATAAATCCTTGAATGTAGAGCTGTTTGTCACACAGCAGTAAACTGTTAACTCAGCAATTGCTCACATTTGCACACCAAATCCTGACTTAGAGTCTTGGGCTTTTCTTTTTCTTTCACCCTCTAATTCACTCAGTCGTAACCCTTATAATGTTTCGGCGGTGTCACATTCTTTTCATTTTCTCTATCATTGCTCTATTCATGCCTTATCATCACATATCTGAATCGTTGCAATGATCTTCATACTGGCCTTTGACTTCCTTTCTCTCGAATCCATCTTCCTCAGAGATACCAAAGGAATATTTTGTTTTACTCTTCAAATTACAGATCTGATCATGTCCACCTTTTGCTCAGAAACCTTAGATTAATGCCTGCTAAATCACAGTACATTTTCCTCATCTTTTTCAGAATGGATTATAGTCACAAGTTTACCTATGGTATCAAAAGAGGGACTTAATGTGAGTTTTGCAATGGCCCTTCTCCAACAGCACAAACTGTCTCTCTCTTACCCTTGTGCTGGATGATTTGGCATTGCGCAAATACAACTCTACAACCAAAATCAGGCTTCTATCTCTCCAATTTTACCTTCTATTATTTCTCGTCTACCTCTGCTGAATCTATTGTGTTTGCCTCACTGGACTAGCTTCCTTATTCCCAAACAGGCTTTTGGTCTCTGTAGTAGTGCTCAGCTATCTGGGCCTCAAGGTCAAGCTGAAAAATTTCTCTTTGCGAAGATTTGTTTAACATCTTCTTCCATTCCTACTCCAAGGTCCCACTATTCTGGGTGTCAACAGAGCTTCAGTCTTATCATATTGATATTACACTTATTTGCATCATCGTATTTCTTGCTAAAGTGTCTCCTACTTAGAAGTATGAACCTTGTCCTACTGACCAGGGCTAGCACAGTACTTGACACTTCATAGGCATAGTACTGACATAATAGATAAACTACTCCTACAAAACCATCCAAGTTGAAAGTCTGTGGTGCAAGGTTTTCCTGCTAAATGGGATTGGGATTTATTTTATTTTATTATTAAAAATTCTTTTCAACTTGAAATTATTTAGAAATCAGAGACTTGATGAAGCTCCAGGGATACTCTCATGGAGGAGTATAATTTGTCAAATTAAATGAGTTTTCAAGTTAGATTTTATACATGCTAATTAATAACATTTAAAGGAATGCCTGATTTAATAAGACTATTGCACATGCAAAAGTGTTTTAATAGAGTCAGAGAAAACAGATACCAAAAATGTGAATGCAATTATCATTTGACCATTCTTAGCCCAAAGTTATAAGTATTCAATAGGTTATTTATACAACAGAATGAAGAAAATAATTTTCAGCTTTGGAATTATTATATAATCACTTCTAACAAATACAGGCATTATATTTGTATAATGTACATATTACATTACTGTAGTATATATTACATACATATTATAACAAATTTATTTCAAAAAGGAATGAAACAGATGTATCATTTAATAGGTTAAATATGAAAAAAGCTCACTATTGAATACACACATGAGCCTATAGGTACTAATTATACAAGATGTAATAGTAAAGCTTGGAAACGGTAAAAAGTACTACCTGTTCAGTTATTACCATAGTTAATGGTTCAGAAAACAGAGCACAAGATCTCTCAACATGATTTCTGCTCTCCACATCACTGTTCTAACTTGACAGAATGATCCTATTCCTTAACTCAAAGTTTCAGAATCCTGCTTTTCATCTCAAGTGATAAATTTGAAGATAAAGTATTGTCTCTCAGATGGAGTTGTGAATTAAATTTGAGGCTCTGGGTATAATGAGAGTCCGCTGGAGGCTTGAAAATTCAGATAAGGGTAGAACCAAGAGAATAAAGTCAAGCTCATATCTCTAACTACTCCTGGGAAGTTAGGAAGAGAGGAGGATACAGCCTGCTTGGGGCTGGTGCACGGGGATGACCCAGAGAGATGTTATGGGGAGGGAGGTGGGAGGGGGGTTCATGTTTGGGAACGCATGTACACCCGTGGTGGATTCATGTCAATGTATGGCAAAACCAATACAGTATTGTAAAGTAAAATAAAGTAAAAATAAAAATTAAAAAAAAAATAAACGAAGTCATCTATTATGATCACCTGTTTTTTTCTGAATCACTTGCATTTTTCTCTCTTGCTTAAAAGCAAAGTGTAAATTTCTAACAACAGGTCTTCAGTTCCCAGAAAAGTGTTTTCCCAAGTGATGTGTGCAGAACAATCCATAATGGCAGGAAAATAAAACACTAAAGCTCCTTTATATGTATCTGTTATCTTAGAGTCTTTAGTTCAAATGCTCTATTATCACCTGTTCACAATATATGCATATATTTTATCACAGTATAATGGGTATTTTTTTTCCTAAAAAAATTAATGTATATTGGAATATATCACCATAGATTATTTTTATGTACAACACACAATCCCAAAGCTTTGGAAGGAATACACAATATAAATCAGTTAGGTTTGGAAACAATTATAAAGTTCAAATTCACATATTTTTAATGTACAAAATAAGAATTTCATTCAGATTTACTGTATGACACATATGACTCTCAGTGAAGCCCTCTCTTAGTGCCTCTCAGTCCTTTGACTCAGAAGATCAACTGTCACATTCATTACACAGCATATACTCTGGAAGACTGCAAGAAGACTGGGAGCTTGTTTCTAAAGCACACTGAAACATACAGAAGACTTGGGATGCACAAGTAAGCTGGTTTAAAGACCATATTACTTAGTACTAACTGAACAAATCCTCACAAACACGGATAAGTGGCTTCTTCCCAAAAGCACAAGGAAAAACAAGTAACCAGCAATTTGGGTATTTTGCCAAAATTAAGACACTGGCAGAGTTAATATTGTTTTACCCCTGGCATGATCATACTGTCTGTTCCATACCAACATATAGACAATGGCCATGTAAGCAAATATGATAAGAGAGAAACTGGATATCCCAAATTATGGACAGACTGTTTACTGAATGTCACAAATCCATATTACTAAGGAGGAACTGTGCCCTAAATTTATATTACATCCTAAGATATTACGCTTTTACTGGCTCACTGTATACTTCTCTAATTTATAAATTATATCTTTCAAAATGTATATAATTATATACATGAATAAATAAACATGTGTAAATAAATGGTTATAATTACATAAATAGTATGCCTCAAACTATATTTATTACTGGGAATACATGCTTTAAAATTCTTAATAGATAAGAGTTAGTAATTAAAGATTTGAATACTAAAACTCTAGAGAATATAAAACTCTGCTTTAATGTTTTTTAAAGAGCTGTTATGTGAGTAGGTACCTTTGTAAACCATATTAACTATGTGACTGATAGAATATTCGATGCTGTTGGTATTGTTCAGTTGCTAAGCTCTGTCTGACTCTTTGCGACCCCATGGACTGTAGCACACCAGGCTCCTCTGTCCTCCACTGTCTCTCAGCATGCCTACATGCTAAGTCACTTCACTCATGTTCAACTCTTTACACTATGAACTATAGCCCAACAAGTTCCTCTCTCCATGGGATTCTCCAGGCAAGAATACTGGAGTGGTTTGCCATGCCTTCCTCACTGTTTCTTGAGGTGTGCTCAAATTCCTGTCCATTGAATCAGTGGTACTATCTCTTCCTCTACCACCCCTTCTTCTTTTGCCTTCAATCTTTCCCAGAATCAAGGTCTTTTCCAATGAGTCAGCGCTTCATACTTTATCACTGGGGAAGGAAATGGCAATCCACTCCAGTCTTCTTGCCTGGAGAATCCCATGGACAGAGGAGCCTGGCAGGCCATGGCCCATGGGGTCGCAGAGTAGGACACGACTAAAGTGACTAAGCATGCGGCTCTTTGCATCAAGTGGCCACAGAATCGAAGCTTCAGCTTCAGCATTACTCCTTTCAATGAATATTTAAGTTTGATTTCCTTTAGGATTGATTGGTTGGATCTCCTTGCAGTCCAAGTGACTCTCAAGAGTCCTCTCCAGCACCACAGTTCAAAAGCATCACTTCTTTGGCACTCAGCCTTCTTTATGGACCAACTCTTACATCTGTTTATGACTACTAAATAAACCATAACTTTGACTATACAGACATTTGTCTGCAAAGCGAGGTCTCTTTTTTTAATACGTGTCTAGGACTGTTATTGCTTTCCTTCCAAGGAGCAACCATCTTTTAATGTCACGCTCACAGTCACTGTCTATAGTGATTTTGGAGCCCAAGAAAATAACATCTGTCACTGTTTCCACTTTTTCCCCTTCTATTTACTATGAAGTAATGGGGCTGGGTGCCATGGTCTTAGTTTTTCTACTGTTGAGTTTCAAGTCAGCTCTTTCACTCTCCTCTTTCACCCTTTTCAAGAGGCTCTTTGGTTCCTCTAGAGTCATATCATCTGCTTATCTAAGGTTGTTGACATTTCTCCTGGCAATCTTGATTCCAGTTTGTGATTCATTCAGTCTGATATTTTGCATGACATACTCCGCATGGAAGTTAAATAAGCAGGGTGACAATGTGCATCTGGGTCATTGTTCAGTCGCTCAGTCGTGTCTGACTCTTGGTGACCCCATGGACTGCAGCATGTTAGGCTTCCCTGTCTTTCACCATCTCCTGGAGCACTGGAGGAGCACGTTAGGCTTCCCTTTACTTTCACCACTAGACTCATTCACAACTGAGCATTTTCCCTGCTTTAGCCCAGCCACCTCATTCTTT